>NC_080194.1:55262520-55887520 GCF_030028045.1 Hippopotamus amphibius kiboko
TTGCTGGATCATATGGTACTTCTATTTTTAGCTTTCTGAGGAAACTTCATACTGTTCTCGATAGTGGCTGCACCAACTTCCATTCCCACCAACAGTGTAGGGTTCCCTTTTCTCCACACCCTCTCCAGCATTTGTTATTTGTTATTTGTAGACTTTTTAATGATGGCCATTCTGACTGGTGTGAAGTGCTACTTTATTGTAGTTTTGATTTGCATTTCTCTAGAAATTAGCAATGTTGAGCATCTTTGCCATGTGCCTCTGGCCATCTGTATGTCTTCTTTGGAGAAATGTCTATTTAAGTCTTCTGCCCATTTTTAGATTGGGTAGTTTGATTTTTTGTCATTGAGTTGTATGAGCTGTTTGTATATTTTGGAAATTAAGCCTTGTCAGTGGCATAATTTGCAAACATTTTCTCCCATTCCGTAGGTTGTCTTTTCATTTTGTTTATGGTTTCTTCTGCTGTACAAAAGCTTATATTCGTCTCCAGTCTTGAGGGTCATGGTTTGCCCTGTGTCCTCACCTCTCTTATAGATCAAATAAGAGTTGTCGATTTTTTTAGTCAGTGAGTTTTTATTTGTTGTTAGGACAGAATGGTGACTTCCAAGCTCCATATAGCAGAACTGGAAAGTGGAAGTTTGTTCTTCTAATCTTCACAAAAGATAGTTTACTGTTATTTCCATTTTACAAATGAGGATATGTGGTAG
Organism: Hippopotamus amphibius kiboko; assembly: GCF_030028045.1. Taxonomy (NCBI): domain Eukaryota; kingdom Metazoa; phylum Chordata; class Mammalia; order Artiodactyla; family Hippopotamidae; genus Hippopotamus; species Hippopotamus amphibius. The sequence goes on from NC_080194.1 coordinate 55,263,225, forward strand.
GTGAAATTTGCCTAATGTTACTCAACTGATAAAAGACAGATTCAACATAAAGATCTGGTTCTGAATGACCATAAAACCCATTTTACACTGACCCTCTGCAAATATTTTACAGACATTAAAATAATTTTTACATTATCTTAAAAAAAAAAGCACTGAAAGGTTTTATATGCAAGTACAATAAAACTCAGAAACATGAAATGTCCTTCTGTAGAATAAAGTATCACACACACAACACAAAACAACAATCATGCATTCCATTTGGAAATCAGGGACATGCTTATTGAAATAGCACTCTGAAGGAATTTGATATTTTATCTGAATAAACATCTATCTGCTGATAAGCAGTTCCACAGATCATAAGGCCTTCCTAAAGTCTTCCTCAAATTCTTCTAAACAGTACTGGATTCTAGGAATCTAGAATATTGGCAGCTTGAATTGTAAACAGCCTCTCTGGACCTTTAAACTCTTCTGAGTGTCGGGCATCAATAGGTAGGTTGGGCGTGGAGAATGCAGTGGGGCCCCAGGCTCTCTGAGTGTTCCTACAGAAAGGCTTGGGATAGGATTTTTTCTGTCCTGGGCTGGAATAGGACCAGAGAACTAACACTACAGGGGCTCAGAGCAAGGATATTGAACTGTGGGTGTGCCCTTGATGGAGTGAAGGGGAAGGTGCATAGGTGAACGGAGTTCTCTAAACCCATAGGGTATGAAATTCCAAGGAAAGTGAATTGCAGCTGTTTGTCCTGGTGCTCTCTAGGCACAGGACACTGACAACCTGCCTCGGCCTCCCATTAGCCCAGATCAACTGAGACCACTGTATTCCAACATCCATCGCAGTGGCTCTACTGATGTTATCCTGACTTTTCAAAATTAGGAATAGAAGCTGGCAATTAGTGAAAAAAGGATCTTCAATGTGCTGAGGGAAAATACTATGAGAATTCCAGCTGGAATTCTATGCCAAACTAAACTATTTTTTTAGAATGGAGAAATGAAGACATTTTCACACAAACAAAACTAAACGAATTCATCAACAACAGATCTCACTGCAAGAAATTCTAAAGGGTATTCATGAAGAAAGAAAATAATTCTAAATATGACAACTGGAATACAAGATAGTGCAAAGATTTGATAAATATATGGGTAAACCCAAATTAATGTGATCATGTAAAAATAGTAATAATGTCTAATTTGTGAGGTACAAAGGGGAACAGGATTAACCTAAAGGACTTGATGTGTATATGGGACACAATTAAGGAACATATATAGTGAGGGCAGTGATCTAAGTTAGTGTTCTGTTTCAAAGCTTTGCTTGGGAAGAGAGTAAAGATCTTGGTTTACCTTAGAATTTGCCAAGGGATAGAGAGAAAGAAGAAGGAAGGAAGGAAGGAAGGAAGGAAGGAAGGAAGGAAGGAAGGAAGGAAGGAAGGAAGGAAGGAAGGAAGAAAAGAAATAACTTCCAAACAAGTGAGGCAGGGAGTTGTTTGTCCAAATCCAGAAATGAGATGCTCTTTATGTCAGGCTACCTGTTTTGAAAGTATGACAAGTAGACTAAATTACATTTAAGGATAAAATTGGGCTAAGATCTATGTAATGTGTATGTCCATCATTAACTAAATTTTATTAACTTGCTTATGCAAAATTAGAATTTTTCCATCCTTTATCACATCTTCCTATTCGTATGCATCAGAAATTCCTCAAACCTTTCTCATTAAAAAGCAACCTCTCTATTTCTCTGCAGATATGTATTTAATACCATTGACTCAACAGATAATGATTTTTGAAGATTATTTTCTTTAGTATGTTGAGCATTGTAAACTTACAAAGTCACAAATGGATTGTCAAAACTTTGACCTACAAAACAAACAAAAACTCTCTATACATTAAAATGTAGGCTTTCCTGGCACATTAATGTTTTACTATAAAATTAGCTATAGCATCACATAGTAGAAAACAGGCTTTAGGATCAAGTCAAGTTAGATGCATATCTAAGTTAGTATCTTAATAAATAAAAAGGGGATAATAATACTCTATCTCATCTTTGATTTTTTAAATGGAATAAAGTATGTAAAGCAGCTAGGACAATGCGATATAAAATATTTTGATAACTTGTTAGCTTTCCTTCTTCCAATAAAACAGTAATAAACTTAATCCATGTAGAATCTTATGAATTTTCCTCTTTTTTTCCTATTACAACAAAGTATCTGGGCTCCTTTGAGATCTGTGTTCAATTTAGCATCTCAACATCCTGAACCAAAGAGTTAGATACTTATCTTAGAAGAGAATTTTTAGGAACTGGTGCAAGGAAAAGTTCTCTCTCTTTAGTTTTATTTTTGGCTCTTTGCAATCACTTTCCCTTAACAAAGGGTTTCTTTCTCAGGTCCTGATATGCTTGACTCTCACTGAAGGTTTTTGCTCTGACCTGATGTAATTTAATTTACTACAATTCCACTATCAGCATTATTAGACAGGAACATTTCATTTTTTTTAACATTTATGTAGCCATTTTTAAATGTTTAAATGCTTTAACAATCTTCAAGTAATGATTTTCCAGAATAGCCCTTTGTAATAGTTAAGCTATATTTGAAAGAACGTGAAGAAATTGGAAATGGTCCAAAGAAGAGCAAGGAAAATGATTAAAGGGATAGAAAATAAATTCTCTCAGAATGAGCTACAGAGTTGGAGTTAAGAAGAGAAAGCAAAGGTGTGATGTAACCGGTCTAATTCTCCAAACCCTCATACAAATCAGTTAGTGGCGTTGGAAAACTACGTGGAAAAACCAGCACATTTCTGAACAACAAGGGTAGAGGAAGTCTTCAAATTCTACCTCTAGTTCCAACACCTGATCACTCTAGTCCTTTTCTAATTGCTCAATGAGATTATAAATCAGAAGCAGAAAATTAGCTGCATTATATGAGCTAACTAATTAATTGGTGACAGTTGATATTTTGAAGATTATGAGTGCATTTCTACAATGACTAGGGTCTCCTCAGAAATTTGGGGGATTAATTTCACATCCAGTTATGACTCATCAAGAGACTAGGAAGTGTGAGAATCCTGTGATAATTAGTACCTGGGTCATCCAAGGAAAAACCTATCATATGTTCCCACTCAAATGCCTGTCCTTATTCTCAGAAGACAGAAAAATATATAGCTAACAACACTCTTCTAGGATCTAGTCCCCAGAATCAGTGCCTACACTAGCTTCTATTTGCCCTCTGCTCTTTTTTCACTACATTCTTGGGATACCTGGTAACCTATATCAAATAGACTTCATGTCTTCTGGCACCCAATGGGAGGTGCTGGCAGATCACAGGGCAAAAGTAAAATGAGATCAAGATATCTCCTGCTTGACTCACTGCCTGCTGCATAGCATGAGTTAGCTGAGGCTCCAACAAAGCCCATTGTTCCTTTCAACAGGTGTTTCCTGTACAGTTCTCTCTCCACATCCGGTAACCATTTCATCTCCTTGGTAACAACTCCCTCAGTTGCTAGGTCTAGGACCCTGTGCTCTCCTTTGTTGGTTTCTTTAACCCTGGTCACAACTTCATAAGCACTCCCTTTGTTAAACTCTGCTTAAATTGCCCATTTTGAATCTGTAACTTGCGTTCTTCAAGAATCTCAACTGATATAATACCCTGTAAGAATGAAGTTGTACACATATATAATCAAGGAATATGGATGCTTCTGCAAGCTTTTCCTTAAGCTCCATAATTGAGAATTATGTTATATATACATGTTTAAGTGGTGCTAAAATGATTCATAACCTAAAAGTAAATGTCAGAATGTTATCTGGTCTTAAGGTGGCAGAAATATCAGGCCTCATTTTATTTTGTATATCCCCAGATGATTCTGTTTATAAAGTGGAAACCATCACTGGTCAGTACAGTTCTGTGACTTATAGACTTTCTGAAGCATCTGCTCAACAATAGTTTTGATTTCCAAGGGGTGAATAATGTACTGGATGTCTTGCAAAAACACTCCTGTGTTTTCCTTAACTGTCACACTCACAACACTTCTGACACCAAATGTGTGGGGTTTTTCTCCCACATCAACCAATTTTCCAACAATAGCTGTGTGTCCTACAACTCAATTCAGTTCTGACACTGTCTATTTGGTGTTAGTATCAGATTCCACAACTGAAGGGCTCAGTCACACAAGGCTTCTCCCATTTCAAAAGCCAAGGCCAAGTCCCAGGTTGTTACCTGCACTTCTGACCGACGAGCTATAAATCAGGGTTCCCATGACCCCCTCCTCAAGTTTGATCATTTGCTAGAACAGCTCAAAGAACTTGGGGAAATAATTACACTTACTGGTTTATTATATAACAAAGGATATTATGAAGGATATGGATGAACAGCCAGGACATATGACAAGGTCCAGAATTGTCCTGAGCACAAGATATTCTGCCTGCATGGAATTCAGATACATCATCCTCCCTGCACATGGATTTGTTCACCAACCTGGAAACTCCCCAAATCACATACTTTGGGGATTGTTATGGGGTCTTCCTCATGTAGGCATGATTGACATTAACTCAGTCTTCAGCCATTCTCCCCTTCCTTGAGGATGGGTGGTGGGGCTGAAAATTCCAAGCTTCTAATCATGGCTTGATATTTCTGATGATCAGACCCCAACCAAGAGCCTACCAACCATAACCTCATTAGAACAAAAGAGATTCCTATCACCCAGAAAATTCCAAGGAATTAAGGAACTCAGTGTCAGGAACCAGAGTCAAAGACCAAACATTAAGAACAAAAGACGCTCTTAGTGACCTCATCACATAGGAAATTACAAGGATTTTTAGGAGTTCTGTGCCGGGAACTGGGGCCAGAAACCTATATATAAATAATTTCTGTCATTTCACACTGGACAATTTTCTTAAATTTCTTCCAGGATTAAGCTCCCCAGTTTCTCTAAATTCAAAGTTTGCTGAACACCTAACATTGCCAAGTAATATGTTACCAGGGGGTGTGGTGACAATCCAGAATCCAGAACAGAATTAAGTGAAAGCATTACTTTTCCTGGCACCCATTGCTTAAAGGGCTCACAGTCTAGTAAATGAGGTAGAAATATAAATCATCAAATATAAGACAAGGCAGAATGAACTAGTAATTCAATATTCATTTATGGAATATTTAACAGGCAAAGTGCCAGGTATTGAAGATAAAATTTTAGTAAAAATGACCCATACTCTCGAGATGCTTACGAATCTAGAGCATCACGCATTGCAATTCAGTATGATGAGTTCTTAAAATGATACAATCGATTACAGGGAAAAAATGGTAAAAGAAAGAAAGAGAGAGAAAGAAAGAAAGAAAGAAAGAAAGAAAGAAAGAAAGAAAGAAAGAAAGAAAGAAAGAAAGAAAGAAAGAAAGAAAGAAAGAAAGAAAGAGAAAGAAAGAAAGAAAGAAAGAAAGAAAGAAAGAAAGAAAGAAAGAAAGAAAGAAAGAAAGAGAGAGAGAAAGAAAGAGAGAAAGAAAGAGAGAAAGAAAGAAAGAAAGAAAGAAAGAAAGAGGGAAAGAGGGAAAGAGAAAAAGAAAAGAAAGAAACACTTGGAGGCTAAATAATATGCTACTAAATAACCAAGAAATCACTAAAGAAATCAAAGAGGAAATCAAAAAATACCTAGAAAGAAATGACAATGAGAACATGAGGATCCAAAACCTATGAGATGCAGCAAAAACAGTTCTAAGAGGAATGTTTATAACAATACAATCCTACCTCAAGAAAAAATAAAAATCTCAAATAAACAACGTAACCTTACACCTAAAGCAACTAGAGAAAGAAGAACCAAAAATAAATAAATAAATAAAAAACCTTGTTAGCAGCGGGAGGAGCGGCAGCGGCCAGACAGCCCAGCTCCGCGAAGGTTCTCGGTGCGCCGCGGTCCGCAGGCACCTGGCACGCGCCCGCCCTGCCGCCACGATGCCCAAGAGGAAGGTCAGCTCCGCCGAGGGGGCGGCGAAGGAGGAGCCCAAGAGGAGGTCGGCGAGGTTGTCAGCTAAACCGGCTCCCGCAAAAGTGGAGACGAAGCCAAAAAAGGCGGCGGGAAAGGATAAATCTTCAGACAAAAAAGTGCAAACGAAAGGGAAAAGGGGAGCAAAGGGAAAACAGGCCGAAGTGGCTAACCAAGAGACTAAAGAAGACTCACCTGCAGAAAACGGAGAAACTAAAAACGAGGAGAGCCCAGCCTCTGATAAGGCAGGAGAGAAAGAAGCCAAGTCGGATTAATATCACACACCTGGTCCTCAGTGGTCCCTGTCTCCCTTCTTGTACAATCCAGAGGAATATTTTTATCAACTATTTTGTAAATGCAAGCTTTTTAGTAGCTCTAGAAACATTTTTAAAAATAAGGAGGGAATCCCACCTCATCCCATTTTTTAAGTGTAAATGCTTTTTTTTAAGAGGTGAAATCATTTGCTGGTTGTTTATTTTTTGGTACAACCAGAAGATAGTGGGATATTGAATATGAGAGGCTTTGATTGTCTTGGGTGTCAGCTTAACATTCCATAGATGGGGGGTAGCTTTTATATCCTATAATACAAAGCATACTAAATGGCAGTTTGGAGTCAGTTGTGCATTTAATGTCTTGAACACTTTAAATTGCTCCTCTGTTTTTGGTAGAATTGTTTCCTAAAGCAAATAACTCACTCCTTGATCTCGGCTCTCCTGGTCAGAATTTTGTGCACCCGGTAACATCTTTCGTTGTGGTAGTCCAGTTCTTCTAGTAACTTTGTTAATGTGCTGTGAACGATTGACAATTGGAGTGTGTAGTGTATATGATATTAAATTGTGAATTAGTGGGACTTCAGATGTAACAGCATATCAATATTTGAAGATATTGGTACTTGATATCCTCTTAAGGAAAATTTGCATCCAAATTTTAAGCTGGAAAGTCACTGGAATAACTTCAGAAAAGAATCACAACTACATGATTTTTTAGACTTTTGGTACGTATGTTAAGAATTGTGTACAAATTGAAATATCTGTGTACTGGTCCTCAAAACAACCAATAAAATCTCAGTTATGAAAAAAAAAAACCTTGTTAGTAGAAGGAAAGAAATCATAAAGATCAGAGCAGAAATAAATGAAATAGAAATAAAGAAAACAATAGCAAAAATCAATAAAACTAAAAGCTGATTCTTTGAGAAGATAAACAAAACTGAGAAAACTTTAGCCAGACTCAATAAGAAAAAAAGGGAGAGGACTCAAATCAATAAAATAGAAATGAAAAAGGAGAAATTACAACTGACACCTCACAAAGGATCAGAAGAGACTACTACAAGCAACTATATGCCAATAAAATGGACAACCTAGAAGAAATGGACAAATTCTTAGAAAGGTACAACCTTCCAGGATTGGATCAGGAAGAAATAGAAATTATGAACAGACCAATCACAATTAATGAAATTGAAACTGTGATTAAAAATCTGCCAACAAACAAAACTCCAGAACCAGATAGCTCCCCAGGTGAATTCTATAAAACATTTAGAGAACAGCTAACACCTATCCTTCTCAAACTCTTCCAAAAATTGCAGAGGGAGGAACACTTCCAAACTCATTCTATGAGGCCACCATCACCCTGATGCCAAAACCAGACAAAAATATCATAAAAAAAAGAAAATTACAGGCCAATATCACTGATGAACATAAATGCAAAAATCCTCAACAAAATACTAGCAAACCAAATCCAACAACACATTAAAATTATTGTACACCATGATCAAGTGGGATATTACCCCAGGGAAGCCAGCATTCTTCAATATATGCAAATCAATCAATGTGATAGATCATATTAACAAATTGAAGGATAAAAACCACATGGTAATCTCAATAGATGCAGAAAAGTTTTCGACAAAATTCAACACTGATTTATGATAAAATCTCTCCAGAAAGTGGGCATAGAGGGAACCTACCTCAACATAATAAAGGCCATAAATGACAAGCCAACAACAAACATTATTCTCAATGGTGAAAAATGGAAAGCATTTCCTCTAAGATCAGGAATAAGACAAGGGTGCCCACTCTCATCACTATTATTTAACATAGTTTTGGAAGTCTTAGCCAAGGCAATCAGAGAAGCAAAGGAAATAAAAAGAATCCAAGTTGAAGAGAAATAAAACTGTTACTGTTTGCAGATGACATGATACTATACATAGAAAATCCTAAAGATGCCACAGAAAACTACTAGAACTAATCAATGAATTTAATAAAGTCACAGGATACAAAATTAACACACAGAGATCTCTTACATTTCTATATATTAACAATGAAAGATCAGAAAGAGAAATTAAGGAAACAATTCCATTCACCATTGCAACAAAAAGAATAAAACACCTAGGAATAAACCTAGCTAAGAAGGCAAAAGACCTGCATGCAGAAAACTACAAGATATGGATGAAAGAAATCAAAGATGACACAAACAGATGGAGAATTATAGCATGTTCTTAGATTGGAAAAATCAATATTGTGAAAATGACTATACTACACAATCTACATATTCAATGCAATCCCTATTAAATTGCCAATGGCATTTTTCACAGAACTAGAACAAAAAAAATTTTTAATCTGTATGGAAACGCAAAAGACCCTGAAGAGCCAAAACATTCTTGAGAAAGAAAAATGGAGCTGGAGGAATCAGGCTCCCTGACTTCAGACTATACTACAAAGCTATATAATCAACAAAGTATGTTACTGGCACAAAAATAGAAATGTAGATCAATGGAACAGGACAGAAAGCCCAGAGATAAATCCACACACATATGGTCACCTAATCTATGACAAAGGAGGCAAGAATATACAGTGGAGAAAAGACAGCCTCTTCAATAAGTGGTGCTGGGAAAACTGGACAGCTACATGTAAAAGAATGAAATTAGAACACTCCCTAACACCATACACAAAAATAAACTCAAAATGGATTAAAGACCTAAATGCAAGGCCAGACACTATAAAACTGCTAGAGGAAAACTTAGGAAGAACACTCTTTGACGTAAATCACAGCAAGATCTTTTTTGACCCACCTCCTAGAGTAATGAAAATAAAAACAAGAATAAACAAATGAGACAATGAAAAAAAAGTTTTTGCACAGCAAAGAAAACCATAAACAAGACGAAAAGACAACCTTCAGAATGGGGGAAAATATTTGCAGACAAACAACTGACAAAAGATTAATCTCCAAAATATACAAACAGCTCATGCAGCTCAATATCAAAAAAACAAACAACCCAATCAAAAAATGGGCAAAAGACCTAATAGGCATTTCTCCAAAGAACACATACAGTTGGTTAAAAAGCACATGAAAAAATGCTCAACATCACTAATTATTAGAGAACTGCAAATCAAAACTACAGTGAGGTATCACCTCATAACAGTCAGAACGGCCATCATCAAAAAATCTACAATAAATGCTGGGGAGGGTGTAGAGAAAGGGGAACACTCTTGCTCTGTTGGTGGGAATGTAAGTTGATATAACCACTATGGAGCACAGCAAGGAGGTTTATTAAAAAAATAAAAATAGAACTACCATATAACCCAGCAATCCCACTACCGGACATATACCCAGAGAACACCATAATTCAAAAATACACATACACCCAATGTTTATTGCAGCACTATTTACAATAGCCAGTACATGGAAGCAACCTAAACGTCCATTGACAGATGAATGGATAAAGAAGATGTGGAGCATATATATAATGGAGTATTACTCAGCCATAAAAAGGAATGAAATTGGGTCATTTGTAGAGACTTGGATGGACTTAGAGACTGTCATACAGAATGAAGTCAGAAAGAGAAAAATATCATACAGTAGTGCATATACATGGAATCTAAAAAAATGGTATAGAGGATCTTATTTGCAAAGCAGAAATAAAGACATAGATATAGAGAACAAATGTATGGATACCAAAGGGGAAGGAGGGTGAGATGAATTGGGAGATAGGGATTGATATAAATATACACTATTGATATTATATATAAAATAGATAACTAATGACAGCCTACTGTAGAACACAGGGAACCCTACTCAGTTCTCTGCAGTGACCTAAGTGGGAAGGAAGGAAGTGGGGTATATGTGTACGTATGGCTGATTCACTTTGCTGTGCAGTAGAAGCTAACACAGCATTGTAAAGCAACTATACTCCAATAAAAAAAATTTTTTTACGATACAAACAAAAAAGTAACTAATTCTTGTGATGGAACATTTGAGAAAGATCACAAAGGAGATGGTATTTGGGGAAGATGAGGGAACTGCCTAGGCAAAATCAAAGAAAAATGAAATCATATGGAGTGTTTAAAGACTAAAAAAGGAAACTGGTGTGAGTAGAGCATGAGACAGGGATGGGAGAGGCAAAACTACAAATCAGCATTTAGGGGTCTAGACCCTGGAAGAGTAACCGGAATAGATAAAGTTACCACCAAGGATGAATTGTCCACTGGGCTACTGCAGCAGATATAAGAAAAGTAGTAATGACATATTTGGATGAAATAAAAATAAGATAACAAGTAAATAGATTGAGTTTTTCCTTCCCTACTACACAACCAGTTCATATTCACTCCTACGTGACTTTTTCTCTCCTGTCTTGTGAAGAAAGAAACAGGTAAAAGAAAGTGAAAGGCCAGCACATGTACAGATGAATGGCTCTGACTTCACTTTAACAAGAATACTGAGACCCTACTCTCTAAAGCAACATGCTAAGCACTAAGGGAAATACAAAACAACAAGATAGGGCTTCCCTGGTGGCACAGTGGTTAGGAATTCGCCTGCCAATGCAAGGGACACAGGTTCGAGCCCTGGTCCAGGAAGTTCCCACATGCCACGGAGCAACTAAGCCCTTGCGCCACAACTACTGAGCCTGCGCTCTAGAGCCCATGTGCCACAACTACTGAGCCCGAGTGCCACAACTACTGAAGCTAGTGTGCCTAGAGCCCATGCTCTGCAATAAGAGAAGCCCCCACAATAAGGAGCATGCACACTGCAATGAAGAGTAGGCCCCACTCTCTGCAACTACAGAAAGCCCACATGCAGCAATGAAGACCCAACAGCCAATAAAAAAAATTAATTAATTTAAAAAAACAAGATATCCTCTTGCCTCTCATTTTATAAAAGAGAGAAAGAAGAGTGCTGTGAAATAACTTGTCCAAGGCATTCAGCTATGAGAAGGCAGCCTTAGTAATATTCCAACTACTAGGAAACTACAAACAGCATCATCCTGCTTCCGTAATTGCTTTGAAAGTATCTATATAGTATAAATAATACTTGTCAAGAAATTGTACCGTTCCATCACCTGTGATAGTTATAAAGTAAGACTCCTAAAACATTTACATGTTGATGTTGATCTTTGCCAGTGCTTCCCAATGGAAAGCTCAACTGGAAAGCAGTACAAGGAAGCCTGAGAAATGTAGTTTTCAGTGGTCAGATCAAAGCAGGGAAATGGCAGGGATTGGATCTGAGATTAAACAGGCCAACGTCCTGCACACTCTGTAAACTTTCTCCCTTACCATTAATAAGATGTCTTGATCTCCTTGCCCCTCTTTCTCCCTGTTTGTATGTCTTCCTCCAAGGAAGGTCAGTGTTTGTGTCCTTAGCTACTCATTCATGAGGAATTGCTGGTACCTTAGGAATAGAGCGCACCTAGACAGATGCACTTTTACCGCAGGAAAAGTGGTGTAATCACATATAGAAAAGCAAATCAGAGATGGTTTACTGGATAGTTTCATATTTCAGAATCTCCTAAAAGAATGTTTAATGGCATCATCAAACTAATTCATGAATATTCGGTCCTAAAAGCAATGGCGATCACTGTCAAATAGATTCAGGACATTAAACATTGTCTCCTCCTTTTATAAACTACTTCTTAAAGCCACCTTTCCAGTACAGTTGACCACTCCCTCCTGTGAAATCGGTGTGCAGTGATGACATTGTAATCCCTAGCATTCTCTGAGCACTTCAGAGTACCAGGTATTGGGCTGAACACTTTTATGGATCATTTAATTCTCCTAATCACCCCATGAAATAGTAAATAGTAAAACACACAGTTCAGAGATAAACGAAGTGAGAAGTTAAACAAATTATCAAAGTTACATGGCTTGACAGACTAATACCCTAACTGGGACTTAAGGACACTAGAGTCCCCCCCACCACCACCACCACCACCATTTAACCATTATACTGGCTGGTAAAATGCTATATACCAGTTATTTCTTTACATGTCTCTCTTCTCTCATTGATTACAAGCTAAAGGGAGGAATCATTTTCCATAAGTGTATGTCAAAGGAATAAAACCTCAATATGCTTTTATTTTTGCAAAAAAAGTGAGCAAGGTAAAGGAACAATACAAAAAAGTACATTCTCACCTCCATATGTTCAAAGCCAAAATATTACAATTGCCTTTTTAATCTCACAACAGGTTTATCCTAGAACTCAATTTTGTCTTTAATAACTCTCAAGCCATCTAATTTTGAAACATTTATTACCAAAATGCATTTAAGTGCCTATCTGTGCATTCTAATCTCAAGCACTACAGATCAATAAAACTCAAATTGCTTTTTAAAAAGAGATTCTAAGACTTACTTTTTTAAATACTTCAAAAGTAAGATCAAGATTACAAACTGAGTCCAAACTACAGAAAAACATTAAGGAATATCAAAGAATTTTTCCAAAACAATCCAATTTGTACTTGGAAATTAGGAAAATAGGAAAGATAAGAATTCTTAATTAAGTCAAACAGCAAGCATAAGAGAACATACGCATCTAAATAGCCATTGTTTTTCCTAATCATCCTTTGGAATCCTCCACATTTAATTCAGCTATGCGAACAATGTTAAATTATTGTTTGAACTTCTCCCAAGAAGTAACTTCAGAATCACACCCCCAAAAGTTATTCTCACTAATATCCACCTCACTATCCATCTTCAGTCTTAGTCTCTTAAGATCACTGACTGTATCTGGTTCACCATTGTATTCCTAGCAGCCCACAGAGCATATGTAGGTCACAGTCAATGTTTAGAGTATGCAAAATTAAAGAATGAATGCATCCACACCTGAGAAAGATTGAGATGTGTTTCATTCATTATCAAAAGAGAGTATAATTTGATGAAAAAACACTCAATGACCCACTGACTCTTAGCCTTTCATGTCAACTATCCTCTGAGGTCAATAGCTTTCTTAATACATCCATGGCAATCTGAAAGATAATTTCTTCCTTGTTGTGCTACAATGGGCATCCCATTTGAGAAAAGTGTTTGTAGGGAACTTGAAAAAAAATTAAAGAGCTAGAGATACTCCTAGATCTACGAATTAGCACTTTATATGCCAGTTATAAGAAGTGATAACAATCTGAAACAAAAGGATTTAGAAAGAGTACTTTGGGACAGTTCACATATCATCGATTGTCATGACATGATTATCTGCCATGCCCCTTTCAAAATTCTCAAAAGTACCTCAATTTAGGTGACTAATTATATGATTGATCTTTTATTAATAATTCAGAATACCCCAAATCTCCTTCTTAATTGGTTCTGCTCTCATTCTGTTTTTCTAAACTGTTTTCCTTATATTTCAGACTGCCTTTTTCTCCCACTCTGTATTTATTTTGTCATTACCAAGTGAATGAGTAATGAAATAAATACTATTTATTATTAAAACAAATTGCCAAAACTTACACTTTGGGTAAATAAGGTTAGACACTGCCTAAATCAAGATCATAAAGATAATAGAATTTTTATGAGTTCTGGAACAAATGGAAACACTCATTAGAAAATACAGCATCAAGTTATAGCCAAAAAAATGGATAGCTCACAGTTTATAAAGATTTCTGGGTTCTTTTAAGCACAGTTTCTTTTTATCAGTGCTACAAGTTTAAGGCCAATTTTACCACAAAATTAAGGAAACTGCAGCATAGTTGATTCATTCATTACAACTATCTCAGCCATCCATGCAAACCACTTCAAAGCCAGTGAGACCATGAAATCAGTATTGATCATAAAGACAATTGAAATTAATAAATCAATTTCATAAGAAGATTATATGCATGACCTGGCTTCAGTGGAGAAATAAATATGTATTTCTAATGTGTCTTCTCAAAAGATGCTTCATAGGTCTTTGGTAAAGAAGAAATTTTTCTGAACGTGTTCAGTGGCAGAGAATGCTGGTCATTCAATGCATTCTCATTTGCTGGTTCATTCCGGCATTAACTCTAATTTTCTAAGGCCCTAACAGGTGTCAAGCATTGTGTCACACACTGGAGATAGCAAAGACACCATCTAGGAACCTAGTGGGGGAGACAGATACAAAGATCATACGGTATGTTAAAGAGAACCATGCTCCGAATGTGATGCAATTATAGGAAAGAAGTGGTTAGATGCGCCAGGGGTGAGATGAGACCTCACAAAGAAAAAAAAAAAAATTCCATTGCATAAAGTGTTTTCCTTGATCTGCCCAGCTTCCTTCTCTGTCTTCATCTAATATCTTCATCTAACTTTTCCCTTTCCCTGTAAAACCACACCACTGGCAGTTTCCCAGATACACTGTGCTATATGGTATATCCATAACACTATGCCTTTGCACATGGAAATTCTTCTGACTACTGTGTCCTCGGCCAATACCTGCTTGATGGACTCCCATATCTCCTTTAAGATTCAGCTTATGTCTTTCCTGACCACCAATCACGAGAAATTCCTCCTTTGAAATTTTTGCATTTTTTTTCTGTGTATTTTAAATAGGGTTTCTGTTATATTCACATGTGACTCCCTGGTGTCTTGCACAGTGCATTCAGTAAATATTTATTGCATGAAGAAATGAAAATTTGAGCTAGATTTTAATGAGCACCACAAAATAATTAAAAGGTAAAATTCTATATGTATATAATACTGACCATATGACCCAGAAATTCCACTTCTAGTTATTTACTCAAATAAAATAAAAACATACGTCCACATAAAGATGAATAGCACTTTATCTATAATAGACAAAAACTGGGCATAACCCAAATGTCTGTTAAGAAATACTACTCAGCAGTAAGAAGGAATTAACTATTGATTCTTGTAGTATCGTGGATGAATATCAAAAATGTTAAGCTGAGCAAAAGAAGCCAGACACAAAAGAATACATACTGTGTGATTCAATTTCGAAGAAACTTTAGGAAAGACAGTCTAATCTATGGTGATAGAAATCAGATCAGTTGTTGCCTAGAGCTGGGTGTAAAGAGTAGTGTTGACTGAGAAGGGACACAAGGGCACATTTTGAGGTGAATAAAATATTCTATGTCTTGATTGTGGTGGTGGCTAAATGGCTATTTACATTTTTCAAACAGCATCAAACTCTACACATAAAATGTATGCATTTTATTATATATAAATTATACCTCCATAAAGTTCATCTGTAAAACATTAAGATAATTTGCATCTACAGAGGCATAACAGATTTGGGGAACCAGAAGCTTATAGAATTTGAGTAGCCTCCTTAATAAAAAATACAAAATAAGGTTAACAGTTACCATATATTTAGAATGAGAAATGAAATCACCACAAATTTCAGCTATTAAAAAAAAACTGACAAACTACATACATTACAAAATAGGAAAAAACAAGATAATGTTTTTATTAATTAACTGATGCACCTGTAGAATATGTTTTTTCCTACATTCTTGGCTGCATATTCTTTAATTCTTCATAGAATAATGATTTTGGTCATATTTTCCATAGAAAGAATGAAAAGATCAGTCTTTCCTCTAGTCCGGTTGACTAAAATTTGGTTTTATTATTGATGGCTTATGAAAGTTTCTTTTAGCATAATCACTCATGATTACTCATGTCACATGACCTTTTAAGAAGTTGTCAGATTTGGAGAATATCTCTACCATGCTTCTTTCACATATGAGCTTTACAGATGTGCTCACTGTTTGTAGTAATGCTACCTGTTTTGTCCCTTTATGAACTCAGATAAATTCTATTTTATGAAATTCTCATTTAAAAGTTTTAAAGTATGGTACATTTGTAATGAAATAGAGTTTTCCCCCACTATTCAAAACTAGAGTGCCCTGTGAAACCTTCCATAAGCCAAAATAGTATAAAGCAAAGAAGCAATTGCATTTTTTTGTAAAAGCAAAAATCCTCTTTGGCTTTCTTTAAGTTACTGAAAACAGGTACTAACATAGGTCTTACATGAAGGTGAAGAGTCATAAAGTGAACTTTAAAAATTCAGGGGATAACTGTATTCCATTAACAAGTATATCACTAAAAAGAGTCATTTTTTTAAGCTCTTTATTGGAATATAATTGCTTTACACTTTTGTACCAGCTTTTGAGGTACACCAAAGTGAATCAGCTGTATTTATACGTATATCCCCATATACCCTCCCTTCCGCAATGCCCGCCCTCCCTCCCTCCTTGTCCTGGCCCTCTAAGTCATCACCCATCATCGAGTTGATCTCTCTTTGTTATACAGCAACTTCCTACTGGTTATCTATTTTACAGTTGGTAGTGTATCTATGTATATGCTACTTTCTCACTTCGTCGCAGCTTCCCCTTTACCCTCTGCCCCGCCAAACCCGTGTCCTCCAGTACATTCTCTGCATCTGCATCCTTATTCTTGCCCTGTCACTGGGTTCATCAGTACCATTTTTTTTTAGATTCCATATATATGAGTTAGCACACGGTATTTGTTTTCCTCTTTCTGGCTTACTTCACTCTGTATAACAGTCTCTATGTCTATCCACCTCATTACATATAGCTCCATCTCATTCCTTTTTATGGCTGAGTAATACCCATTGCATATATGTTCCACATCTTCTTTTTCCATTCATCTGTTGATGGACATTTAGGTTGTTTCCATGTCCTGGCTATTGTAAATAGTGCTGCAATGAACATTATGGTACATGTTTCTTTTTTGATTATGGTTTTCTCTCGGTATACACCAAGTAGTTGCATTACTGGATCATATGGTAGTTCTATTTTTAGTTTTTTAAGGAACCTCCAAACTGTTTTCCATAGTGGCTGTACCAACTTACATTCCCACCAACAGTGCAGGAGAGTTCCCTTTTCTCCACACCCTCTCCAACATTTGTTGTTTCTAGATGTTTTGATGATGGCCATTCTGACTGGTGGGAGGTGATACCTCATTGTGGCTTTGACTTGCATTTCTCCAATGATTCGTGATGTTGAGTATCTTTTCATGTGTTTGTTGGCCATCTGTATGTCTTCTTTGGAGAAAGGTCTATTTAGGTCTTCTGCCCATTTGTGGATTGGGTTATTTGCTTTTTTGGTATTAAGTTACATGAGCTGCTTGTATATTTTGGAGGTTAATCCTTTGTCCGTTGCTTCATTGGCAAGTATTTTCTCCCATTCTGAGGGTCGTCTTCTTGTCTTGTTTATGGTTTCTTTCACTGTGCAAAAGCTTTTGTTTCATTAGGTCCAATTTGTTTATTCTTGATTTTATTTCCATGATTCTAGGAGGTGGGTCAAAAAGGATCTTGCTTTGATGGATGTCATAGAGTGTTCTGCCTATGTTTTCCTCTAGGAGTTTTATAGTGTCTGGCCT
Organism: Hippopotamus amphibius kiboko; assembly: GCF_030028045.1. Taxonomy (NCBI): domain Eukaryota; kingdom Metazoa; phylum Chordata; class Mammalia; order Artiodactyla; family Hippopotamidae; genus Hippopotamus; species Hippopotamus amphibius. The sequence goes on from NC_080194.1 coordinate 55,280,757, forward strand.
TACATTTAGGTCTTTAATCCATTTTGAGTTTATTTTTTGTGTCTGGTGTTAGGAAGTGTTCTAATTTCATTCCTTTACATGTAGCTGTACAATTCTCCCAGCACCACTTATTGGAGAGGCTGTCTTTTCTCCATTGTATATTCTTGCCTCCTTTGTCAATGATAAGGTGCCCATATGTGTGTGGGTTTACCTCTGGGTACTCTATTCTGTTCCATTGATCTCCCTTTCTATTTTTGTGCCAGTACCATATGTCTTGATCACTGTGGCCTTGTAGTATATTTTGAAATCAAGAAGCCTAATTCCACCAACTCCATCTTTCCTTCTCAAGGTTGCTTTGGCTATTTGGGGTCTTTTGTGTTTCCATACAAATCGTAAGATTTCTTGCTCTAGTTCTGTGAAAAATACCATTGGTAATTTGATAGGGATTGTGTTGAATCTGTAAGTTGCTTTGGGTAGTACAGTCATTTTCAAAATGTTGATTCTTCCAATCTAACAACATGGTATGTCTCTCCATCTGTTTGTGTCGTCTTTGATTTCTTTCATCAGTGTCTTATAGTTTTCTGCATACAGATCTTTTGCCTCCTTAGGCAGGTTTATTCCTAGGTCTTTTATTCTTTTGTTGCCATGGTAAATGGGAGAGTTTCCTTAATTTCTCTTTCTGCTTTTTCGTTGTTAGTGTATAGGAATGCAAGAGATTTCTGCACATCAATTTTGTATCCTGCTACATTACTAAATTCATCGATTAGAGCTAGCAGTTTTCTGGTAGAATCTTTAGGGTTTTCTATATATAATATCATATCATCTGCAAAGAGTGACAATTTTACTTCTTTTCCAATTTGGATTCCTTTTATTTCATTTTCTTCTCTGATTGCTGTGGCTGAAACTTCCAAAACTATATTGAATAACAATGGTGAGAGTGGGCACCCTTGTCTTGTTCCTCTTCTTAGAGTGAAAGCTTTCAGTTTTTCACCATTTAGAACGATGTTGGCTTCTGATTTCTAATATGTGGCTTTTATTATGTTGAGGTAATTTCCTTCTATGCCCATTTTCTAAAGAGTTTTTATCATAAATGGATACTGAATTTTGTCAAAAGCTTTTTCTGCATCTCTTGAGATTATCATGTAGTTTTTATCCTTCAATTTGTTGATATGATGTATCACATTGGTTGATTTGCATATATTGAAGAATCTTTGCATCCCAGGGATAAACCCCAATTGATCATGGTGTATGATCTTTTTAATGTGCGGTGGATTCTGTTAGCTAGTATTTTGTTGAGTATTTTTGCATCTATATTCATCAGTGATATTGGCCTGTAATTTTCTTTTTTTGTGCCATCTTTGCCTGGTTTTGGTATCAGGGTGATGATGGCCTCATAGAATGAGTTTGGGAGTTTTCCTCCATCTGCTATATTTTGGAAGAGTTTGAGAAGGATAGGTGTTAGCTCTTCACTAAATGTTTGATAGAATTTGCCTGTGAAGCCATCTGGCCCTGGGCTTTTGTTTGTTGGGAGATTTTTAATCACAGTCTCAATTTCTGTACTTGTGATTGGTCTGTTCATAGTTTCTATTTCTTCCTCGTTCAGTCTTGGAAGATTGTACTTTTCTAAGAATTTATCCATTTCTTCCAGATTATCCAATTTATTGGCATATAGTTGCTTGTAGTAGTCTCTCATGATCTTTTGTATTTCTGAGGTGTCAGTTGTTACTTTTCCTTTTTCATTTCTAACTCTGTTGATCTGCATCTTTTCCCTTTTTTTCCTGATGAGTCTGGCTAATGGTTTATCAATTTTTTTCTTCTCAAGGAACCAGTTTTTAGTTTCATTGATCTTTGCTATTGTTTCCTTCCTTTCTTTTTCATTTATTTCTGATCTGATCTTTATGATTTCTTTCCTTCTGCTCACTTTGGGGTTTCTTTGTTCTTCTTTCTCTAATTGTTTTTGTTGTAAGTTTAGCTTGTTTATTTGATATTTTTTCTTGTTTCTTGAGGTAGGACTGTAAACTTCCCTCTTAGAACTGCTTTTGCTGCGTCCCATAGGTTTTGGGTTGTGTTTTCATTGTCATTTTTTTCTAGATGTTTTTTTATTTCCTCTTTGATTTCTTTAGTGATTTCTTGGTTGTTTAAGAGCATATTGTTTAGCCTCCATGTGGTTGTATTTTTTACAGTTTTTTTTCTCAGGTAATTTATATCGAGTCTCATGGTGTTGTGGTCAGAGAAGATGCATGATATAATTTCAATTTTCTTGAATTTACCGAGGTTTGATTTGTGACCCAAGATGTGATCTATCCTGGAAAATGTTCCGTGTGCACTTGAGAAGAAAGTGTATTCTGTAGTTTTTGGATGGAATGTCCTATAAATATCAATTAAATTGAGATGTTCTAATGTGTCATTTAAAGCTTGTGTGTCCTTATTTATTCTCTGTTTGGATGATCTGTCCATTGATGTAAGTGGAGTGTTCAAGCCTCCTACTATTATTGTGTTCCTGTCGATGTCCCCTTTTATGGCTGTTAGCATTTGTCTTATGTATTGAGGTGCTCCTATGTTGGGGGCATAGGTATTTACAATTGTTATATGTTCTTCTTGGATGGATCTCTTGATCATTATGTAGTATCCTTCCTTGTCCCTTGTAATAGTCTTTACTTTAAAGTCTAATTTGTCTGATATGAGTATTGCTACTCCAGGTTTCTTTTGACTTCCATTTGCATGGAATATCTTTTTCCATCCCTTCACTTTCAGTCTATATGCATCCCTTGGTCTGAAGTGGGTTTCTTGTAGGTAGCATATAGAAGGGTCTTGTTTTTATATCCATTCAACCAGTCTGTGTCTTTTGGTTGGAGCATTTAGTCCATTTACATTTAAGGTGATTATTGACATGTGTGTTCCAATTACCATTTTCTTAATTGTTTGGGGTTTGTTTTTGTAGGTCTTTTCCTTCTCTTGTGTTTCCTACTTAGAGAAGTTCCTTTAGCAATTGTTGTAAGGCTGGTTTGGTGGTGCTGAATTCTCTTAACTTTTGCTTGTCTGTAAAGCTTTTGATTTCTCTGTCGAATCTGAATGCAGTTCTTGCTGGGTAGAGTATTCTTGGCTGTAGGTTTTTCTCTTTCAGGACTTTCAGTATATCCTCCCATTCCCTTCTGGCCTGCAGAGTTTCTTCAGAAAGATCAGCTGCTATCCTTATGGGTTTTCCCTTATATGTTATTTGTTGCTTTTCTCTTGCTGCTTTTAATAATTTTTCTTTGTGTTTAATTTTTGTTGGTTTGATTAATATGTGTGTCAGTGTATTTTTCCTTGGGTTTATTCTGTATGGGACTCTCTGCGCTTCTTGGACTTGATTAATTATTTCCTTTTCCATGTTGGGGAAGTTTTCCACTATAACCTCTTCAAATATCTTCAGAGACCCTTTCTTTTTTTCTTCTTCCTCTGGGATGCCTATGATTCGAAAGTGGGTGTGCTTCATGTTGTCACCAAGGTCTCTGAGACTGTCTTCCATTCTTTTTATTCTTTTTCCTCTTTCCTGCTCTGTGGCAGTTATTTCCCCCATTCTATCTTCCACCTCACTTATTCGTTCTTCTGCTTCAGTTATTCTGCTGTTTATACCATCTAGAGTATTTTTATTTTTGATTATTTTGTTATCTATTAGTTTGTTTGCTGTTTAGTTCTTCTGAGTCCCTATTTACTGTTTCTTGTATTTTCTCTATTTTGTCGTCAAGATTTTGGATGATCTTTACTATCATTACTCTGAATTCTTTTTCAGGCAATTTTCCTATTTCCTCTTCATTTATTTGGTCTTGTGGGGTTTTTTCTTGCTCCTTTGCCTACATGGTGTTTCTTTGTTTTCTCATTTTTTCTAATTTATTGGATTTACTGTCTCCTTACCCTATGCTACCTAGTAGTATTGTTTCTGCCCTCTGCCCCCTGTGGTGGGGTTTGTCCAGTCTTAAGTAGGCTTCCTGGTGAGGGGGTCTGGTGTCTGCTTTCTGCTGTGTGGCTCTGTCTTTTCTAAAAGAGTCATTTTGACCAGGCATCAGTGAGAATCAAATCTTCTACTTAAGACTTTACACATTCTGGTGTTTGGGAAAATTCTTCCCAAGTTTGCTTCTAGTTTCTACTCTTCAAATATTGTTTCTTTTTTGCTACCCACACACTCCTGGTACCAAGTACTGTAGGGGACTTTCACATCACCAGGAGATCTTTAGCACTAGATTTTCCTGAATTAATGCTGGGTAACTTGACAGACCGGGCAATAGCAGACTGAAAGCCATTCCTGCAGTGACATCTAGCAATAACTTATCTATACCGAGAAGTGACTGCAAACCATATAAACATCCCATCAAAACCAAACTAAGTGTGTCTGCAATTCCATTTCCTCTTAGATTCTGAGAATGCCCACAGCCACTCCAGTGTCACTGACATGAGGGTAATGAAAGGGAAAATCAAAGGGGAAAGAAACAGCAACTAGATTTTAACTGATTGCTCTTCAAAAGTACAACTTTTGCAAATTTTCCAAAAATGTATGACCATATGAGTACGTTGCTAAATCTTATTCATTAGCTACACAGTAAATCCATTCCTAATATTTCTTATTCACTCATTGATTCAACAAATATTTGTTTTATGGAAAATACTAGCTCATAAAATTTTTTCCTTTAATTCTGACAGTTTGGAAAAACATAGCTAGAAAATTTACATGTACACTTTATTTTTCTAGCAAAGAAAAATTACAAAGAATTCTTTCTCACCCTACTCATGAACTTGGTAACCCTGACTGAAATTCAGTGTGAAGCTGTATGATTCCAAATTGATGATGTAGGTCAAAATGTTTCATATAGGGGACTGAAGAGGACTGAAAAACGAGTTTCTTGGTTGGTTTCAATAATGATAGTTACATTATATCTGCCAAACATGTGAACATTTCACATGCATCTTGTGTCAGACGCCTAACAGTTTCATGGAAACATTGAAAAACAAAGTACTTTCTGTGTAGCAAGGGAAATATATTTTGTGAGAATTGAAATCTAGAGACAACGTTCCTCAAACTTAAAGAGGGGAATTACCAGCTTTCTGAAAAGATTTTTCCAGTAAGCACTTCTCAAGAGGTTAGACAATCTATATATGTAATATAGAGATATATAGACATTTATGAACACTCTTTTTTGTTGTTTCTGGAGAAATGATCTTTTTCTGAGATTGTAAAATGGCTACAGGAAGTTGATATGCTGATTGATCAGTCTGAAGAGACTAGAATGTGTGAATTGAAGCAATATTTGGAATAAATCTTGTGTTTTTCTCAACATTTGGGAATTACTCAGAGAGTGCAACTCTGCTTGCTACATATTTTGGTGGCTTCACAAATACTTTACTGCATTGAAGCTAAAGTTTTGTTTAAATTAATTTTTATTAATTTTAGAAAGCAAATTTTATTAAATATTCTACATCAAAAAATGTAAGTTAGCCTTTAAAGATACAAAGTGTTTATGTCAAGTGATATTACAAGATGTAGATGGTTCATATCTCACTAATTTTAAAGATAAGGCAAATATAAAACAGAGAAATTGGCAAATATTTCCTGCTCCAAAAGCAATACCATCTTTGGTCCTTCTCGGTTTTCTTCCCCATCCACCCAAGTGATGGAATGGCACCACCAGTTGTGGATTCTGCCTGCATCAGCACCATTCAGCTTCTGCTATCTACAGATTCAAATCTGCCTCAGAGGGGGAAAGGGGCCTTTTGTATTAGATACTCACACCTGACAAGTAAAGTGGCATGCAATAATTCGCAGTCCTACATTAGATCAGTAGACTGCCTAGAAGAACATCACAGAAGCCCTTAATAACCCTAATCTACAGCTTACTCATTAGCCAGTTAGACTTCTGCTCTCCTCTAGCCTCCAAACCAGCTCTGTGACTGTCTCATCCCTAGTCCCCACTCCCATTTCCATAGGCACTTAACGTCTCTGGTAAATGAATCTTAGTTTTATCCATGAATCAAGATTATGAACTTGGACTCTTTCTTCCCTTAAGACTAAGTCTTTCCCAAAGGGATTCTGCAGTCCCTGTTGCTAAGAGAATACCTCACCTGCCTTATAGACATGTCAGAACACAACTGAATCCTGAGCAGAGCAGAGCTTAGCTTCAAGGGACGAACCACACTACATTATGATTTTAAGTTGAGATAAAAAAAAAAAAAGCTTTCCAACAAATAACTCATATAAACAGATTAATGAAAAAGAGATTGCGTGTGTGTTTAAAATAAACTGACTTTATGTATGAAGAACTTAAAAGCCTATTTTCTAAACACTGGCAAGAATAAGGGTTTTTTTTTGGTAAAATACCTGTTGATGTAACACACATTTGCTCCTTTAGAGTCTCATTTACTTGTTACCTCTTTCAGAAAGCTGAATGGTACCAGAGTCCCCAAAGAAATAATTTACCTTCCAATGAGTGTTTAACTCATCTTAATGCTGAATCGGATCCTTTACAAAAAGAATAAAACCCACAAAAGCTACTATTGTTTCATTGTATGTCACAAAATGATGTTGTTGAATAACAGAATTCTATTAAGCACAAAAGAATTCAAAAATTGGTTATATCTCCCTTTACAGCAGGAAAAAATAGCATGTAATAATGATATACAAATATTTAAGTTTTCTGTATGAGAGCTCTATGACTTCTGCTCAATACTGCCACTTGCACACAGGAATGAAGATGTCTATGAACTCTAATAATTTAACCTTATTTCTATTTTTAAATTGGGTTTTGTGGCTATAGCCATCTCAGGATGAAGATAATTTCTAGATCTCAGGTTCAAAAAATAAATGGAAAAGGGATAGACTCATGTAAAAGCATGTTTTTCTTCTTCCTTTTTTCATAGAGTTTATTGAAATTGATACAAAGTTAATCAACTATACAAAACATCAAGAATTTTCCAAAAGTTTTTAAAATCAAAAGGAAATAAAAGGAAATACAGAATTAATGAACCCCCAGGAAAGAGGTAAACTTACATGTATAGAACACATACCATGTGCAAGATGCTACAAATACATCTTCTCATTAAATTTTTGACACATTTTTAAAAGAAGTGACATTATCCTGAAGTAACAAATGATAAAACTAACATTTTTAAAAATTTTAAGTAAACTTCTCATGTTATATGATTAATAAATAGCAGGGACTTCCCTGGTGGTGCAGTGGTTAAGAATCCGCCTGCCAGTGTAGCAGACACAAGTTCGATCCCTGGTTCAGGAAGATCCCACATGCAGTGGAGCAACTAAGCCTGTGTGCCACAGCTACTGAGCCTGAGCTCTAGAGCCTGCAGACCACAACTACTGAGCCTGTGTGCTGAAACTACTGAAGCCCATGTGCCTAGAGGCTGTGCTCCACAACAAGAGAACCCACTTCAATAAGAAGTCCGCACACAGCAACAAAGAATAGCCCCCTCTCGAGGCAACTAGAGAAAGTCCACACGCAGCAACAAAGACCCAATGTAGCCAATTAATTAATTTAAATTATTTTTAAAAATAATAAATAAATAAATAGCAGAGCAAGAGTTTGGTAGAGTTTTGCTTAATTCAAGATACAGGCTTTAGGAGGGAAGGAGATGGGATGAATTGGGAGATTAGGATTGACATATGAGAACCTACTGCATAGCACAGGGAACTCTACTCAGTGCTGTGTGGTGACCTAAATGGGAAGGAAATCCAAAAAAGAAGGGATATGTGTATATGTATAGATGACTCACTTTGCTATACAGCAGAAACTAACACAACATTGTAAAGCAACTGTATTTCAATAAAAGTTTTTTTAAAAAATCTCTACTTTAGAGGAGGCTAAGAAACAGAATTATTCTCATGACACAATTGTCAGTAAGATTACTGACTGTTATTTTATTTCCTACAGCAATGCCATTTGAATAAAAGTAGTGCTGAAAAGAAAAAAAATAAATAAAAAATAAAAAATAATTTTAATAAAAAAATGTTTTTAAAGATACAGGCTTTTTCTATCACACTCTGCTGCCTTCAAGAAAATTAACTCCTGGGAGGTAATCAAAAGGTTTTCAAGGTTAACTGTTGTTATGTTTTATTTTACAGGTTACAAACTCCAATAGTGGGTAAAAGCCTTTTTAAACCCCACAATGCCGAGGTTAATAGGTAGTTGCTTCTCTACTGGTTTCAGTTGTGTTAATGCGTTGACTTCAGCAGGTTCAGTAAATATCTTCAAGTTCCCAAGTTAGCATTTGCTAAGTAGTGTGTTCAATTCAAAAGTCCCAGTGAGGGTCCCCTGCTACAATGCTCTCATTGATCCTTTTCTCTAAAAATAAAATAATGAGATCTCAAGGCATTGATAAGCATTAGTAAGGCAAAGAAAGTAGAATTTGTTTTTTGATTTTCAAGAAGCTGACTAATGAACTCAGTGTGAGTCTTCTGAGTCTATTTCACTCATCCATCCATTCTTCCATTCATTCATTCATTCAACAGAATTTACTGAGCACCTCCTGCATGCCTTATACTGTTTTTACTATGTATATACGTAAATGAGACAAAGTTTCTCTCTTCAGAGAACTTATATTTTAGGAGATCATAGGGTAGAGAAGAATAAAGTTGGAGTCTTTATTCACCAGGTAAATATGTTGGCTATGTCCCTCCATCTAAGTCTATTGCTTCTTCAGGTGACCCTCTCTACACAACAAGTTTTCTCCTGATACTAGGTTTCAGAGGTGATAACTTATCCTAACTGAGGCTACTGCAGTTTCCTTTGTGGGTTATTTTAATTCTGCCCACACCTTCATGAAACTCCTCTCATGACCCTGTTTGGGTGTGCTATATGTTTCTCACTATCTTTGACATATCTTCGATTCTTATATTTTTCTAAATCTTGCCTTTTCTACTGTCTGCTGATATCTCTAAGAATTTATGTGAGGAAGAGAGATGTAGGCTAAGTATAAATATGACATCTTCAAAAGAAAAGCTACAGATGATTGAACTTGGTGTACCCCCAAAAAAATAATAATAAAAAAATAAAAATAAATAAAAAAAATAAAAAAAAAAAAGAAAAGCTAAAGAAGGTGAGGGGAAAAGGAGAGTGGTTAATCAAGTGATAAAATGAAAAAAGTCAAAGAAATAAGGGAGTTATAGCACCAATATGAAACAGGCTGTCCTAGTTTACTGGCCTCTTCTCAGGAGCCTTCCCTGAAATAGTCATATAGTCATTCTGTAGTCAATCATCCCATGTATGTGTGTGTTTGGTGTGTTCCTCCCTCCCCTTAAGGTTATCCCTGTCTTCTCTGAAAAGCTCTGACACTTTCTTTTACAACCGTCACAAAGCTGCCTAAACCTATTAAGGATGTGTCTGCTCTACCAAGCCATTCTATCAGTTTATCTTAGGTCACACACTTGTCATAATGGAGGGAATATCTGTACAGAAGAACATCCATGAATAAATATACATAGAATAACAAAATTAGAAAAATCATCATTTTCCAGACCAAATGTAATATTTGATTTGGGCAAGGGTTATGAATGGATACAAAAAGCATTGGTAAAAATGTTGTTAAGGAACAATATATTCACAAATTGTAATGTATTACACTATTAATTATTTTAAATTTGCAAAGGGAAAAATATACCTTTAGAAATGAGACTTCTAGGAGTCACCATCTTCCTGGGTGATCAAACTTATCATCACTTATCAAGAACAATCTGATATTATTTGCTTTAGAATGGGGTGTGTTATGAAATATAGATTGTCACCTATCAAGCACTCATCAAAATGCTTAACTTACATAATGTTCAAACTCTGGACCTAACTTCCGGTTTCCAAGAGAGGCAGAGAATAGAGGAACAAGTTAATCAACAATGTGAAGAAAATAATCAGATGAAAGGAACAAGAAAATGACAAGATAGCTGTTCAGAGTTCTTTAAAAAGTCAATGTCAAAGACCCAATATAACCAAAGCAATTTTGAGAAAGAAGAACAAAGCTGGAGGCATCACAAGTCCTGACTTCAAACTATATTACAAAGCAATAATCATCAAAACAGTATAGTATTGGCATAAAAACAGACACATAGATCAATGGAACAGAATAGAGAGACCAGAAATAAATCCATACATATATAGTCAATTAATTTATGTCAAAGGAACCAAGAACACTCAGTGGGGAAAGGATAGTTTCTTCAATGATTGACATGGAGGAAACAGGACAGCCACATGCAAAATAATGAAATGGACCCCTATCTTACATCATACCAAAAATCAACTCAAAGTGGGTTAAAGACTTGAGCGTAGACCTGAAACCATAAAACTCCTAGAGGAAAACATAAGGGGTAAACTCCTTGACACTGCTCTTGGCAATGATTTTTTGGATTTAACACCAAAAGCAATGTCAACAAAGACAAAAATAAACCAAGTAGGACTACATCAAACTAAAAAGCTTCTGCACAACAAAGGAAAATATCAACAAAATAAAAGGGCAACCTACTTAATGGAAAAAAATTTGCAAACCCTGTATCCAATAAAAAATTAATATCCTTCAACTTGAGGATGGATGATGCCTTAGAGGACTGGGATGGGGAGGGTGGGGGGGAGTTGAGGGAGGGAGGGAATATGGGGATATGTGTATAAAAACAGATGATTGAACTTGGTGTACCCCCAAAAAAATAATAAATAAATAAATAAAATGAAAAAAAAAGATTAAAAAAGTAAAAAAAAAAAAAAATTAATGTCCAAAATATCCAAGGAATTCAATAAATAGCCAGAAAAAACAAATAACCCAATTTAAAATGGGCCAAGGACCTGAATATATATTTTTCCAAAGAAGACATCCAGATGGCCAACAAGTACATGAAAAGATGTTCAACATCACCAGTCATCAAGGTAATGCAACTCAAAACCACAATGAGATATCACCTCACAACTGTTAAATTATATTTTATCAAAAAGATAAAAGATAGCAAGTGCTGGTGAGGATGTAGAGAAAAGAGAACTCTTGTACACTGTTGGTGAGAATGTAACCTGGTACAGGCACTATGGGAAACAGTATGCATGTTCCTCAAGAAATTAAAAATAGAACTACCACATAATCCAGCAATCCCACTTCCGAGTATATATCCAAAGAAAACAAAATCATTATCTCAAAGAGATATCTTCTGTACTCCCATATTCATTGCAGCATTATTCACAATAGCTAAGATGTGGAAACAAGCTAAGTGCCCATCAATGGATGAATAGATAAAGAAGATGTGAGATACATATACATATATACACAACAGAATACTATTCAGCCTTAAAAGGGGAAAAATCCTGTTATTTGCAACCATATGGATGAGTCTTGAGGGCATTATGCTAAGTGAAATAAGCCAGACAAAGACAAATACTGTGTGGTGTCATTTGTATGTGGAATCTAAAAAAAAGAAAAAGTCAAACTCATAGAAACAGAGAGTAGAAGAGTGGTAGCCAGGAGCTAAGGGGTGGAGGATATAGGGAGAAATTGGTAAAAGGACACAAACTTTCAGCTATAACATGCATAAGGTCTGAGGATCTAGTGTAGAACATAGCGACTATAATTGATAACATTGTGTTGTATAACTGAAATTTGCTAAGAAAGTAAAACTTAAATGTTCTCACCCAAAAAAAAAGGTAAACATGTGAGGTGATGGATGTTAATTAACTCAATGGGGAGAAATTCTTTCACAATGTATATGTGTATCAAATCATCACATTGTGCACTTTAAACATCTTACAATTTTATTTGTCAATTATACCTCAACACTGGAAAAAGTCAGTGTCAAGAAAAAATGTGGGAGAATTATTCTAGATTAAAAGAGAGTTTAAGAAAAAGGATCTAACAACAAAACAAAATGTGTACACATCAATTAGATCATAGATGTTTTAAATAGCTGTGAAAGACATTTGAGGTTTGGAGAAATTTTAAATATTGACTGGGTGATATTATAGAACTGTTTTTATTTTCCTAAGCCTTATTATGTAATCTGTAGCAGACTGTCATTATTCTTAGGTAATACATGGTGAAGCATTTTAGGTTGAAGTGTCACAAAGCTGCAATTCACTTTCAAACAGTTTGAGGGTAAATATACAGAGAGAGAGAGAAAAGGTGAAAAAAGTTACAAATTTTAAATCTAGATGAATGGTATGTGGATATTTACTGTTTAGGTTTGAAATTTTTCATAATGAATAGTTGAAGAAAATTTAAGAGAGTAAGGATGTTAGTCAAACAATAAGAATGTGTAAAGCACCAGTAATCATAGAACATGGTCAAAGGACATTTCCCTGAGTGTATTTTCAGGAACACTAGTCACATGATATGACAGGAAAACAAAGAATTCAATGTTTATGGAAACTTCATTACAAATTCCTCTTTTAGAAACTCATAATTGCACATAGGTGATAATTGCACATGAATTGATTCATTAATACTTCATAAAAGCTGCATGAAGTAACCCACTTTACCTTCTAGAAACAAAAGCACGTAAAGGTTAAGCCATTTATCCAACGTCAAAGGTCACTCCACTCTTAATATAGTTGAAATCTGAACCTTAACCGAAGTAATCTGATTCTAAAGCCACAGCTACTAACCATTGCTCCAGAGGCTTGGAGAAGTTCTGCACTAAATAAGTTTGCTTAACTCATATAATACCCACTATTTCTCACACATATCAGTTTCTGTGTTATTTTCAGTTTAACTCTTATTGCCCTCCTTACATCTCTGAGAAAATTGTTTATATCTTGCTTTCAAGGACCATACAGTTGTGTTTGGAAGATAAGACAACACACATGTAGCAGCTATACAAAAAGCAGCATCAAGTTGATTGATTGTGATATGGGATAATCTGCAAAGATTTATTTTATAGAAGGAAGATTAATCAAGATATCTTGACTTAGAGAGATGTCTTAGAAGCACTTAATAGCCAAGAAAAGAAGAAGATCCAAGAGCATGATCTAAAATTTGACTTTTGAGTTACCATATGAGAAAATGTGCCTCAGAATTTAAGTCTATACTGCTAGTGATTGCTGCTTGAATTTCAGCTATACCAAATACAGTTAATGTACTATTTTTAGAAAAGGTTAATTTAAATATAAAAAGATGATAATAATGATACCCTTCATTAACCAAGCTGAAAATTTCTTATCTCATCGGCACGCCTACATCGACTTTAGAGGCAGGCTTGCCAAAATAAAGATCAAAAGTTGAACTTCCTAGGTGGCACTGTGGTTAAGAATCCACCTGCCAATCAGAGGACAAGGGTTCTATCCCTGCTCCAGGAAGATCCCACATGCCACAGAGCAACGAAGCCGGTGCACCACAGCTGTTGAGCCTGCGCTCTAGAGCCAGTGAGCCACAACTACTGAGCCTGTGTGCTGAAACTACTGAAGCCCAAGCACCTTGGGCTCTGTGCTCCGCAGCAAGAGAAGCCACACCGCAATAAGAAGCCTGCGCCCCCACACAACACAATGAAGAAAAAGCCCGTGTGCAGCAAGGAAAACCCAACACGGCCAATAAATAAATAAATAAATTTATTTTTAAGAAAAGATCAAACATACTTTTCAGGCTTAAAATTGCATGGGAGAGAAATGATAAATAGCAATCTTTTCGTATATATAAATATATAATAAAACAAAAATACGAAAACGTCATATTTATATAGAACTCCTTGCCTGTTTAAAACACTTACACAAGTATTAGATCATTATATTTCATCCTCAGATCCACAACAACCATGAGCAGCAATGTTAGAAAATTATCCTCAGCAAGAAAATTATCCTCAGCAGCAGAGAACCTGTTGGTAGTATGAAAACTTACATCAACATGGCATTTTTAAAGCATCATATTCTAGAAAACTCATAGAAGGATCCTTACTATAATTTGATACCATTGTGTCTTTAACAGAGACTTCTTTCTAAGATCTTGAAACCTTCCAGAATTAGAATTGCATACGTACCTTTTGATTGGCAAAACTGTAGTGGGGTTGTGAACTGTGATGCTGTGTTTTCCATTATATATTGTTTTCAAGAACTCGTTCTAAATTATACACCTAGCCTTATTTTTGATACTGTTCTCCTTCCAGGCTGTAGTGTAAGCCACTTCCTTCATATAATACTTTTCACTTTTCCTACAAATAAGTTTCTGACACCAGGGATACGTAGGCAAGATTAATATGATTTTCCCACTTAATATAAATCTTTTGACTTGCTGCTGACTGGACTGTTCTTCAGCACTGCTATCTAACTTCAAGGGACAATGCTGTTTATCATTTGGTCTTGAAAGCAGTGGACCACATCTGGATATTATAGTACTTTGAATTCAGAAACCATGAAATGTAAATGTGCTGCTATCAGCGGTGAGCAGAAAACAAATGAATCATGTTCGTTAGACATCGAAAGTGGTTTGCATCTCTCCGACATTCCTGATATGTTAGTTAAAAATTAAAGGCCATTAATGTTAAAGGTAGGGATATTTTTTTGCAGTCAGACTTCAAGCAGAATAAACTCAGGAGGTGTTATTAAGGATTTCTAATATTTCATATTTGTACTCTTCCCCCAGGATTTTTAAAAAATCTCAGTTAGTCCATGCTACACATCACAGCAAAATATAAGACAGCAGCTTACCAAATGCTTGTCACCCAGATATTCCCCTAGATATTAAATTGAACTCAATTTTATGAGACTGTCACCTGATAGGATTTAGGTGTGTTTGTTTACCTTTCTTATCTTTTATTGTCCACAATAGGGCATATGGAATGTTGTCCATAAGCAAAGTTATTATTTTCTCTAGTAACAACTCACAGTGCTTGGCAACTTTTGGTCAAAAGCAAAACATGGGTATGAAATCATTAGGCTGATTTGCTTACCTAGACCATAGATTGGTTCTGAATGCAGTTCTAAAAGAGAAGTTCCAAAAATAATTTCATATATTCATTCATTCTTTCTGCTTTCTTATGTTCTAAAAAGTTTCAAAGTGCTTGCCATCATAGGACTTACATTATGAATTGTAAGGGTGTCAGGCAATCACTAGTAGACAAATTTTCAGTAATAGCAGCATCATTTTAACCCGCATATGGAATCTAACAAAGCTGCTCTGCAGGACTATGACAATTCACTGTATAAATTAATTTATTTATTCAAAAAATACTAAATGAGTGTCTACCATGTGCCAAAAACTATTCTAGACACTGGGAAATAAATTTGTGAATTAAACAGACATGAATATCTACCCTTATGGAATTTAGGAGATGTGGACAAACAATAAATAATTTTTTTAGATAATGTGAAGTGTAAAGGAGAAAAATGAAGGAAGAAAAGGGATATGGAGTATCAGTGAGGAGCAATTTTAGATGGAGTGGATAGCGAGATGTCTCTGGAAACATGACATGGGAACACATGTAAATATATTCTAGTGTAAACAGTGTTAGTGTCCCTTTCCCTCCCCAAAGAGAATGGATTTCTCACTGGGGAACACATGACATGCCCACTGGGAACACCAGGGGCAAGCCACAGCCTGTAGTAAGCCATCTCCAAACCTCCAAATAGCTATAGTGAGATGAAGAATTTGGGCCTTACGGAATAGTTCTTACCTGAGGATTAAAAAATTCTAAAACCTCACTAACTGGAACCTTTAGAAAACTTTTAGCATTATGTTTTGCAAACTAATCCTGCAATGATATTCTGTACACAATCTTGGTTCTAATAACTTTACCATGACATATTTGAAGTGTTCTCTTTTAAGCCACCTTCTCACTACTCTTGAGTTGCTTTTCTTACAGAACCCATCCATTATCCTCGGGCATTTTTATTTCTGAAGCAAAGGAGTTTACTAGGTCCTGAACTGGTATTGTAAGTGCTTAAACAGAACGGTAGCACCTTCCAGGACCTTCAAAAAGTCCCCATGCACACACACTGTGATTCTGTAGGATAGCAGAGCAGATATTGGAGAATCCACATGATATCCAGACATGCAACCTTATCCTACAGACCACAACAGCAGAGATGCTGGCGATAGCGGGACAGTTTGTTCTGACTGCAGGTTGAACTCCAGCCTGACCAAATGACCTCCTAAAGTTATTAAGGGTACATTCCATTGTCTCATTGTTCAATTTTACAAATCTTTTCCTGAATTACTCCTGTACTTGGAAAACTCCTGACATTGTTCTGCCTTCTCCTTTCAGGTTTTTGATAGTATTTCAGGTTTGATGTATGATGTGGCTTCTCTGACCATTAAATTCTGGGAAGAATCAGCTCTTGCCTACAGAGGCAGTTACTTTTTCTGCTCCTTCGGACAACCATTTTTTCCTGATTAAAATAGATCACAGTCCATTGCTCAGCATTCATTCACTCAGTGAGTAACAGCTGAGCACCTACTATGTGCCAGGCACTGATCTAGGTACTAGGAAGACAATGGGGAACAAGACAAATGAGGAGGCTGCTTTTATGGAGCTGACGTTCTAGTGGGGATAGAAACTCAGTAAGCAAAAGAACATAAGTGGACAAATGATTTTAAGAAGTGATAAGTTTCATAATGAAAATCAATGCAAATGTGGAAATAAATTAATGCGTTTCTAAGGAAATCCTCTCAATTTGATCTGTCATTTTATTTTTTCCTGTTATCCCCCCAAATTCCCTTTTATCTTTTTGTAATGATACCTCCCCTCAGCCCTAATCCCTGGCACTAGCACTCTCCCTGTAGCTTTGGGTTTTTGAAAATGTCATATAAATAGAATCACACAATATGTAACCTTTTGGGATTGGCTCCTTTCACTCAGTGTGCCTGAGATTCACAAAAGGTGTTGTGTGTACCACTAGCTCACCATTGTATGAATGTAGCATAGCTTGTTTATGAATTTACAGGTTAAAAGACATTTGGATTATTTCCAATTCTGGTGATCACAAAGAAAGCTACTATAAATATATGTGCACAATTTTTTGTGTGAAGGTAAGTTTTCATTTTTCTAGAGTTTAAATATCTAGGAGTTAAGACTACTGAGTCATATGGTAAATGTATGTTTATTTTGTAAGAAACTGTCAAGCTATTTTTTTAGAGAGACTGTACTATTTTACATTCCCCAAAGCACTATATGAGCATTACAGAAGCTCTACATCTTTGTCAGCACTTGATCCCACCAGTATATTCAATTTTAGCCGTTCTAACAGAGGCATAGTGGTATCTCACCATGGCTTGAATTTGCATTTTCTTATTGGCTAATGTTGTTCAACATCTGTACTTGTTTGCTATCTATATACTCTCTTTCATAAAGTGTCCAAGTCTTTCATCATTTTTAAATTTCTTACTATTGAGTCTTGAGAGTTCTTTATATGTTGGAATGAAGAGCTGAGTCCTGGAGATTCTGGTTTAAGATGGTGACGTAGGAAGATCCTGAATTCACCTCCTCCCACAGACACTTGAGTCTAAAGCTACTTATGAAACAATTTCCTCTGGGTAAAAACTGAAAGGGTGGCTAAGCAATGACTGCACATTGAGCAAAGATGAAGAAAAAAAAATTTCAGAGTGGGTAGAAGAGGCTAGGACACCATCTCATCATAAACCCCACCCCCAGCACAGTGACCCACAATCTGGAAAGAACTCAAAACCTGGAGTTTCTCTATGAGGAGAAAAGCATTTGAACCCCACATCAGGCACCCCAACTTATAGGACCTGCACCTGAGAGACAGCTCCCAAAACATCTAGCTTTGAAGCCAACAGGGCTCTCAAACACAAGACCCACAAAACTGTAGCATCTGAGAAACAGCTCTTAAAGGGCTCAGACTCCCCAAACCCAGGGCTCAGGTCAGAGGCAGCTGACCCAGAATTAAGTGAAAGAAGCTCATTTGCTAATATCAAAGCCTTGGCCCTGAGGGGCAGGCATCTAATTTAACATGCACATCTAGGAGTTTGCCAGAACAAGCTCTGCGGACTATGACTGGTGGGTGCCATTGTCACACTCTCCCTCTGCCTGGCTCCAGCTGGCAGCCACCATCTATTTTTTTTTTTTTTTTTTAGTTCTAGGCCTTTTATTTTTCTCTTATTTTTTCCTTTTTCCTGTGGGTATGCTACAGCCAGCAGGCCACATCATACTCTCCCTCTGCCCACTCCAAAGCCCCAGTATCTCCTGGAAGGGAGATTTTACATACATCTGGTGCCCTGATTCTTGTGGCTGCTACCCAGGAGATGCCCCCTGATTGCCTGGCTCTGGAGACGAGAGGAGATTGCGTTTCTGAGTCCCATGGAACTGTAGCAATTGTAGAGACTCTTTTGGGTAGGCTATCACTGCCAAGGCACTGCACAAACAGCAGACTGAAATACACTCAGTCTTTCTGTGAAAGAGGCCTATTTGCTTGTGTAGGACCTTTGGCCTGTAGGGCAGGCTTCTAGTCTGACACACATCTAGTGGCTTGTGGACTTGCTCTCAGGGAACAGAAGCCAGTGGACACAATCTTTGTGCTCTCCCTCTGCCTCACTCCAGCTCACTGCTAGCTCCCCAGAAGGAGCTTATACCCTTGTCTGGCACCCCAATATTTGCTGCTTATACCCTTGTCTTGTACCCCAGTTTTTGCAGCTGCCATCAGGGTACACCTTTACATGGCCTGGCTCAGATGGCCAGTGATGCTTCTGCTCACAGTTCCACAGGACTGTAAACAACAGAGAAAGCGCTCTTAAACAGCTACCACCCCCAGGGCACAGCAAGAGACAACAGACACAGGAGCTCAGTCTTTCTGTGAATGAAGCCTGTTAGCTAATCATCAGAGCTGCAGCTTGAGGGGCAGGCTTCTAATTAAACACACATCTAAGGACTGACTTATCCTTCCCAGAGACTTCAGAGGGCAGGAACTATCTGCAGTCTCTCTCTCCACTGCACAACAGAATGCCAGCATCTCCCACAGGGGAGCTTTTACACACATCTGGTGCCCCAGTTTTTATGTCTGGGGCTCTGATTTTTGTGGTTGCTGCTGAGGGGACACCCCTTGATCCCTGGCTCTGGTGGCCATGGGAGCATGCCTTCCTGGATCCCACAGGACTGTAATAATCAGACAGATCTCGGCAGGCTACCACCCCCAGGGCACCGCACAGACAGTGACTGAAATACACATCTACTCCTTCTGTGAAAGCGGCCTATTTGCTTGTCCTGCAGCTTTGGCTTGAGGGGCAGGCTTCAGGTCGGACACATAACTAAGGGTCTACAGAGCTGCTCTCAGAGAACAGAGGATGGTGCCGTCTTTGCTCTCTCCCTCTGCCTCAATCCAGCTCACCAGCATCTCCAAGAAAAGGGCTTATACGCTCATCTGGAGCCCCATTTTTGTGACTGCCATCCAGAGGACACCTCCATATAGCCTGGCTCTGGGGACCAGCAAGGCTTACTCTTGCAGTCCCACAGAGTACATATAGTTTCATACTTGAAAAGCTTTTGTCTGAAGGTCTGGGTTCCAACGAGCCTGAATCTAGGTGCTGACTGAGATCCTCCCTTTGGGACACTGACGGTTCTAGGCACACTTTTAACTACTAGGAGCTATTAAAACTATAATAGGCTGCTTGGGCAGTCATGAAGGATTGAGAGATAACTAAGACCTAGGGCAGAATTCAATGACAAGTTTCATCTACACAAGGCCATTCCTTCAAGACTGAGAGAGGTGGTTGTTATATCTACTGTATAGAAACCATTACAGAGAATCAAGCAAAATAAAGAAATAGGAATATGTTCCAAATGAAAGAACATGATGAAACCTCAAAAAAATAACTTTAATGAAATGGAAATAAATAGTTTACCTGATGAAAGTTTCAAAGCAATGGTCATAAACATGCTAACCACACTTGGGAGAAGAATAAACCAACTCAGTGAGAATTTCAACAAGGAGATAGAAAATATAAGAAAGTACCAAGTAGAAGTCACAGAGTTGAAGAATACAATAGCTGAACTGAATAATACACTAGAGATGTTCAAAAGCAGAATAGATGGAGCAGAAGAAAGGATCAATGAACTCAAAGACAAGTCAGTGGGACTCAACCAAGGAAATAACAAAGATCAGAGCCTAAATAAATAAGATAGAGGCTAAAAAGAGAATTGAGAAGATTGATAAAACTCAGAGCTGTTTCTTTGAAAAGATAAACAAAATTGAAAAATTTTGAGCTAGACTTACACACAAAAAAAGAAAGAGGACTCAAATAAATAAAACCAGAAAAGCAAGAAAAGATGTTACAACAGATACCACAGAAATAAAGATCATAACAGACTAACTACAGTCAGTTATACATCAAGAGTTGGACAACCTAGAAGAAACGGATAAATTCCTAGAAACAAAACCTATCAACACTGAATCATAAAGGAATAGAAAATCTGAACAGACCAATTACTAGTAAGAAGATTGAATCAGTAATCAAAAACCCCCCAACACACAAAATTTCAAGACCAGACAGCTTCACAAGTGAATTCTACCAAACGTTCAAGGAAGAATTAACACCAAATCTTCTCAAACTCTTCCAAAAAATATGAGGGCATGCTTCAAAACTCATTTTACAAGGCTAGCATTACCCTGATACCAAAACCAGATAAGGATAACATAAGAAAAGAATATTAGAGGCCCAATATCCCTGATGAACATAGATTCAAAAATCCTCAACAAAATATTAACAAACCAAATTCAACAACACGTTAAAAAGATCATACACCACGATTAAGTGGGATTTATTCCAGGGATGCAAAGATGGTTCAATATCCACAAACCAATCATTGTGATACACTACATTAACAAAATGAAGTATGAAAATCTTATGATCATCTCAATAGATGCAAGAAAAGCATTTGACAAAGTTCAACATCCATTTGTGATAAACCTCAATTTGTTGAGAGTGAGTTGTGAGTATAGAAACAATGTAATAATAATAACAATATAATAACATTTTAAAATTATAATAACAATCATTAGAGGAAATCTGAAAAAGGAAAAGAAAAAAGTATATTTTTTAAAAAAACATACCTAATCCTATCAACCAGAACAAACATGGAATATTTTGATGTACTTATATCTAGATTTTTCATATCTGTGATTATATTTTTGCATAAGTATATTAAAATAGATTATGAAAAATTATATAAAATTTTAATATCTGAATTTTTCACATGATAAAGGAAGTACATGTTTGCAGCTACAAAACATAAAGTTTGAAAAAAAATAAATTAAAAAGAACTTAGAAACCCATCATTCAGAGATTTCAGCGATAGCAATTTTCATATTACTTCCTTATGACATTTGACATATGTGTGTTTTTTAATCTACTAGATATCGTACTGTATATATTGATTTTAGGCCAAGTTATCAGTGGAGTAATCAAAAATCTTTCTTCGATCACTATATGAAGTGCTTGATAAAATATAGTCACTGCCTTTGTGTATTTCCGTAGTCTTTACTGATTAAAATCTATACAAAATAGGGAAAAAATAAGAAAATATTGCTCAAGTTGCTTGGAAAATTGCATAAACTGTGTGGCTCAAGGCACCTCTACTGTTATAGAGTTGTGATAGCCACTAGTGTTGACCACAAAATATTTTCTGTTCTCTGCTTCCAGATACTTTGTAGGTTCACACTTGCTTTCTCCTTCCTTTTCCCCATGGTTTTGTCACTAATTCTGGTCAATAAGTTGTGAATAGAAGTGTACCCAGTACATCTGAAGATAATTCCTTTAGTTGCCAGTTCATACCCTCCACATATCTCTCACTCTCTACCAGGCTAGTTTACAATGTTCCAGGTGATAGTGCCTGGGTTTTAGTCTTAGAAATACTGGAATGGGCATGGTAGTATGAGTGAGAAATAAACCATTTTTTTCTTAATCCACTGAGATTTTGGCTTCATCTGCTACTGCAGCATAACCTAGCCTTTTCTAATTGATACAGAAATTGGTACCTAGACCTAGAGACTTGCCATTAAAAATAATCTAAATTATACGACATTGGTTTGGGCAAGGCAGCACGTTGTGTGAGAGACTGGAAAGGTGACACTCCATATCAAGCAATTGCAAAATACTTGGTAAAACAATCACCTGCAATCAGTAGTGTGCTGGAGCTGGCTGTGTCCAAGAAAGCATCCAAGAGATAATTGTGAGTATCTCTTTCCAACGTCAGGTTTTGTAATGCCATGTTGGTAATTTAAATCTGCCATAGTGGGAGAATTTACACCACTGAAATTGGGAAGCACTACAAATGATAGCTTTTTTTTTTTTTCCTCGAGAGCTGGCTATTAAACATTTACCACCACAACATTGAATGCAATAATTTATAAGGCAAATCCCACATCTAATGACCTTGTATTTCTCCTGGGAGATTAGCAATGTGTCCCAGTTCCTGTTTGTTGCACTTTGCAAAGTATTGAAAGAAAAGGGTAGGTTCAGAAAAGAACTGGTCCAGTTGTGGAGGAATTACAGAGACTAGGAAGAGTATATATTCAGGGACTCCTAGAGCTGGAAGACGCAAGTGCTTCTCAATCCCAAGTAGGAAAAATTAAAACTCAATCTAATAGCAAGAATTAAATGAAGGGTATGTCCTTAAACTCGTTAAAATCTCTGAATGGATAAAGATGAAACCCAGTAAATCCTTTCAATTTGTCAAAATTGTTCAAGGAGGAAAAAGCCTAAAGTGTAGCTCTCCCTTTATAGATATACATAAAGTACACCTACTGGTAAATGGAAGGGGCTGGAATTAAATAAATAAGAAGCCTACATTTTTTAAATGTCTATAAGTCAGATAGGTCAGAAGCCTGTGAAGGAAGAGTAAGGGAATAAAGGTTTGGAGGGACAGGGGTGAAGAAATTCTTGGATTTTCAAGAATGACTCTTGGACCCCTAGCTTTCAATGCAAAGAAAGTAGACTGAAAAGCAGCTCATCCAAAGGGAAGGCACATTCTAAAATTCTCATTTTTAGGCAGAGTCAAAGAGGATAATGAGAAAGGAAGAGCCTCAGAGAGGTCAGAGCTAAGACCTAGAAAACCAGGGACTGAGGACCCCTCCTAGGAACCAGAGTCAGGACTGAGACAAATAGGGTAGCAGGCCCTTGCAAATTCTGCATAATAATAGACACTCAGAATTGCTATGAACCAATGATTTCTGTGAGTCTTCCTTTCTTTCTATTACCAAACAAGAATGTTCATTCTGCTTGTCCTGCTCAACCATTTATATTTGGTTTGGAAAACACACAGCTAATCTTTTTAGCTCACAGATCTATGGATTAAGAGGAGCCATATCTAGACCTAATGAAGAAATCTCTATGGCCTTTCTCTAACTTCCACAATTTAGAAACCACCATGAATCATCAGAAAATCCTAGACAATGACTGGATGTTATGTTACATTACAACTGGATGTTATGACTGGATAAAATGTTTTTTTCACATACAATAAATGATTATAAGCAACCACAAACAAATAAAAATGCTGGCAACAATGTAGAGAAATTGGAACCCTTACACATTGCTTATGGAAATGTAAAATGGTACAGACAATATATACAATAGTTTGTCATTTCCTCAAAAAGATAAAAACACAATTACAGTTTGGTTCAAGAAGTCCACTCTTAGATATATGCCACAAAGAATTGAAAACAGGTGTTCAAACAAAAACTTGTACACAAATATTCATAGCAGCATTGTTGACATTGACCCAATGGTAGAAACAATTTGAATATCCATCAGCAGATGAATGGATAAGCAAAAGGAGGGTAGATCTATAAAGTTCCATATTATTCTGCCATATACAGAAATAAAGTAAAATGGTACATCTGCTGTGGAAAACAGTATGGCGGTTTGTCAAAAACTTAAAAGTAAATTAATGAATGATCTGTCAATTCCAGCTAAGGACATATACTCAAAAGGTCTGAAAACAGAGAGTGAAACAAATATTTGTACACCTGTATTCATAGCAGCATGACTCACACCAGCCAAAAAGTGAAAGCAAGCCAAGTATCCATGGACAGATGAATCAATTAAAAAAATAAAATATTATTCAGCCTCAAAAACTAAGGAAATTCAGAGACATGCTACAACACGTATGAGCCCTAAAGTCATCATGCTAAGTGAAGTAACCCGCTCACAAAAGGACAAATATTATATTATCCCACTTCTGTGAGGTATCCAGAGAAGTGAAATTCAGAGACACAAGGTAGTATGTGGTTGACAAAGGTTGAAGAGAGTTAGTGTTTAATGGATGCAGTTTCACTTGGAGAAAATGAAAAAGTATGAGAGATGGATGGTGAGGATATTTGTACAACAATGTAAATGTAATTAATGTCATAGAACCATACACTTTAAATGGTTTAAATGGTAAATGTTATGTCTGACAGATTTACTCACCATGAAAAATGTGAATGAAGTACTGATACATGTTACAACACACATGAATGTTGAAAACACCCTAAGTGAAAGAAGCCCTACAGGAAAGACCACCCACATCACATTCACCTTGTGTGCTTTAAATCCACCAAAGTTGTAAAAATGAGGGAAAGTCTTAAGAACACTTACAGGAAAACAAAATTAGATCACAATAGGAAAAGACATTTTCATGCTTTGGGGCAGGTGGTGAAAGTGGAAGTAGGCCTGTGGATTGGATTAGAAGGTAAAAACCACAATGATTTCTCATTTGGGGTTTATGTGGATGTTCCCTGGGAGAGTATCCCTTTTCGGGGTAAAATATGATGGAAATTGTCCTTTAAATTGGCACATATGGTATATCAAGGATGACTGAGGAATCTGAACTTACAGATAAAGAGTACATGGTACCGCTACTACAAGTTTTCTGTATGTTTGAGATTACTAGAAAGTAAATAACTTTTCAAAACAAACATGTTAATACCATGCCAGAAAAGTAGAAAAGACATCAAACTTCATTACAGGGGCCAAGCCCTACTCAGATTCAGTTCACTCCAAATGGTTAAGCTGATTGCTCTTGTAGGGATCCACATATTAAGAGGTAATGTGCGAAGACTATATCAATAATCACTATGTCTTGGGTGTTGTGAATGACCTGGGATACGATAGAAACAATGGGATCTTTGAATTACAGTTCTCCACATCAAACCACCAAAAGGAACAAGGAAATCATGAATTTAGTAAAGTTGCATGCACAAAAATCAGTTGAGTTTCTATACACTAATAAAGAGGTAGAAGTACCAGAAAGAAAAATTAAGAAAACAATCCCATTTACAACTGCATCAAAAAGAACAAAAATAAGGGTTATAAATTTAACCAGTGACATGAAAAACCTGCACAATGAAAATTGTAAGACACTAATAAAGAAACTGAAGAAGAAACAAAAAAATGAAAAATATTCTGTGATTAAGGCATGGAAGACATCCATATTGTTAAAGTGTTCATTCAGCCAAAGCAGTGTACACATCCAATTCAATCTCTAACACAATTAAAATGGCATTTTCCACAGAAACAGAATGAACAATCCTCATTTGTATGGAACCAAAAAGGACCCCAAAAACCTAAGCCATCCTAAAAAGAAAGAGTGCATCTGGAGTAAACTCACTCCCTGACTTCAAACTACACTAAGAAGCTACAAGAACCAAAACAGTGTGGAACTGGCACAAAAACAGGCACACACACCAGAGGAATAGAATGGAGAACCCAGATATAAACCCACCTGCATGTGGTCAGTTAATTTATGAACAAGCTGCCAAGGACATACACTGGGGAAAGTGCCTTCAATAAGTGATTCCAAGGAAACTAGTTACCACACATCAAAGAAAGACACTGGGAACAGTCTACATCACACACAAAACTACCTGAAATCCACAGTTTTCCACATCAAGCCCTTCCTTTGCTGGCTTCTCTGAAAATGGACCCTCCTTAACAGTCAGCCACATATAGGAAGTTTCTCCCCACTTTTTCATCACCTTTTACTCCCATGGCAGTGCCTCCCAGCCAGTCCTGAAGACACTAGGCTTCTGTCTGCGTGGACCAGGCCCAGTGTTATCCAGAAGCTGAAGCTCCAGTATGTCCTGAGGAGCCCAACCTCCCAAATGTGTCCACTCGACCAGGTGTTGTCCAGAAGCCAAAGCCCAGGTGAACCCCAGATCCAGCTCAACCAAAGTTGTGATGCTCACTGGCCTTGTAGGAGTCCACATGTTATTAACAGACACCATGAGAAGATTACATTAGGAGCCACCATGTCTTGGGTGCTATGGAAGACCTGACATCTGGGGCCCCAAGGGCAGATGGGGTCCTTCTGGAGTGCTGGGCAGGAGGCCGTGGGCAGGATTGGGGTTGGAAGTCAGGGGTCATGCTGTCCTCCCGGGCTCTGGGGCAACTCAACCCCAGCAGAAAGAAGAGACTCTGAGCCAGGAGTTCCAGCTCTGCACGAGGACCAGGGCTCCATTCCAGGTAGTGGGGATGAGGCCTTGGATAAAACATTTTAATTTTCTCCTATGGGGAAAAAGTATATGTTGCTTGCAGGAAAGAATGAGCCAAATATTTGTGACCAAATAGGTAGAATGTGATTGTTTTGAGTGATGGTCACTATATATCTCTGTCTCACCTCTTCCAATCATAGGCAGGATTACACTCCTTCCTGGCTTCCTTCTGGTTGGGTGAGGCTATTAAACTTGATCTGGCAAATGAGTTGTGAATAAGTAACACAAATCACTTATAGGCCAGAATATTTAACATCCAAGGCATGACCATCTAAAAGTCATTTTTCCCTCTTCAATGATGACTGGCAATGTCCCAAATAGTGATTGTTCTGATAGCCTAGGTCTTGGAATGTGATAGCGCAGGGAAGAGCCCTCCTTGCCCATTCAAGCTGGAGAGTGTGGCATGAGTAAGAAATAAAACTTTGTCATTTTAAGCCACTAAAAATTAGAGATTTTATTTATGACAGCAAGCATAAATTAACATTTCCTTACTAATACATTTTGATTTAAATTCTCCTCCCATAGTATCCCATACTTAAACAAATGTTATTTCAGTATATGATCAAACGAGTGAAGAAATTTCATCTAAACTGTAGCAACAGGTTTAGCACAAGAAATATGTTTCCTACTGTTAGTAAATGTGAGGAAGCAGAAGAGGATCAGTTGAGTGAAAACCAGGAAGGCCAAGATTTGCCCAGAGAGATGATATTAAGAAGTTTCCTTGCAAAGCTTCCTTAGATCATCCGCTTTTATTTGAATCTCATTTTATTGTCTCAACTGTTCTCAGCTTGTGATTACCCTATGTTAAGTACTATATACTAGAGAGCAAGCATTTTTAAACTATTTGTTTGCTACCTGAAGTAGATCACTTTAAAAGATATAGTAAATTTCAGTATGATGTTTCTTTTGCTTTTTGATGTACACATATAAGCCCTGCTGTATTTTCCTCTTGTCTTACTCAAGAAGAAATCATTAACTATAGAAAAGATGTATAGATACCACAGTGTTGGTTCATTGTTAATTTGTGTTTTCTTTGTTCAGATTACCTTCTCAAATACAAATATTGGACATATTAATATGCCCCCAAATGTATTCAATTTCCAGGATGTAACATGCCTTCATCCATAGTTCTGCTTATTTTAATAAGCAGAAGAAAAAATTTCAGATAATGCCACAGTTTGATGCTTTAATACTCTGAAGCAATGCAGCTCATGAAAAGCTAATCTTCAGAATGCACTGTTTCCAATCCATTCATATTCCCAAATGCAATCTTTTATTTGTGGACACTCTATTTACAAGAATGTAAGAGACCATTGCTAGTTTCTCTACACCATACTGTGTTATCTTCTTAAAGTTGTAGTCTTTTTTTAAATGTAGAAAATAGTGCATAGGAATTCAGAAATGGTGGTGAATCAGAGAACAAAGTCTCAAATAGCATACCTTGAGAATAAAAGGACCACTGCTTAGTTTTCTGGTGGGTACTGACCCAGGATCTCTGTCCAGATATCGAGATGAGGAAAAGGAGTCCTCTAATGTTCTTCCAGATAGGTAGGGCAGCTACGTTTTATGAAGCAAAGCATGTAACAGGTAAAATTCTTTTCTCAATCCAGTTTTATGACTGACACTGTTGGTTGGTGTTACAATAGCCATTTTCACATTCTTCCTTGCTAAAAGAACCTTGATTGCACGTGCATGCATACATGTGTGACAATGTGCTTATTCCTAGATTAATTATTGCTCACCAGTATTCAATTTACTTTTGAAAGTGAATGAGCTAGGGGTGCTCACGTGACCAAGTTCCAGGCAATGATGTAAAGTCTACTGAAGGCTTGGGGTGGAGGGTAAGGGATGGATTCTCCCTCCATAATAGAAGAGAAATGTAAGGAAACAGTTTACTTTGTCTATTCCCCCTTCCTTCCTACTTGAGATACTATTGTATTGTAATGAAATATCTGGAGCTCTGGTAGCTATCCTGGTACAAGGAGATGAAAACCTGAGGACAGAATGCCAGCACATTGAGAATAACAGTAGGAATAAATGACAGATCCTGATTTCTTGATGTTGATGTTGCAGACTGAAACATGCAGAGAACACCTAACTTAAGGCTATTTCTTAAACAATGTGCCCTTATGTTTCAGGCACTGTTAGAGTATTCTCTTATTTGTAACAGAAACCAACTAACTTATAGAAGCACAGATGTCCTCTTAGAGTAACTTTCTCCTAGATTTTGGCAATTTTTTTCTGTGAGTCTTTACTTTCTATGCAACTATAGGGTTTCATCTTTTTTCCTTTACCTTCTTAAAGTTTTTAGTGGAAATATAGCAGTCTGCACTAGGAGTGACTAGCAAACTCCACTCAAAATTAAAATTCCACTATTCATCTTTTGATGACTTTACTTTAAAAAAGACTTGAGGGAATTCCCTGGTGCTCCAGTGGATAGGGCTCCGTGCTTCTGCTGCCGAGGGCACAGGTTCGATCCCTGGTCAGGGAACTAAGATCCTGCAAGCCATAGGGCATGGCAAAAAATAATAAAAAATTTTTAAATAAAAAAAAAAGGACTTGAAAGTCTCTGGAATGGGCCCCCCGCCACCACCACTCTAACCCTCTTTCTTCTCTACATGCCATAACTCAAGTAATCAGATTGTCTTTTGTGTGGTTAGTGCCTCACAAACAGATTTAACGTACATTAATGCATTTGATCCTCAATTCAAATCAATTCAGCAAATATTTATTGTATAATTAGTAAGCTCAAGACCCTGGGCTAAGCACTGTGATGCAGACAAAGATAAGTAACAGTTTCTGCTTCCCTATAGCCCACAAGCTAGTTGAGCTGATAATCATATACACCTATCTCTAAGACAACTGTAACTGTGATATGTGTGATTTGAAATATAAGCTATGCACTTTCAAAATGAGAAGGAACTAGTGAATTCTTCACGGGGGAAAATCATTGAGTTTATGGCACAAGATGACATGACATCCAGACACTAGCTACATCCTTGTCCTCTTTAAGCTACGACTAAAAGAATATATTCATATAAAAGCTGTAGTGAATAGTGTAAGAAAGATAAAAGAGATGATTTACACAATGCACATCTGAACTCAGGTTCTATTCGTTTCTGGTTTTGTGATTTGGCACAAGTTATGTGACCTCCATAAACGTGTTTGTCCATCTGTAACAAGGAGCACACAAAAGCCAATACTTTAGGGTTTGTTTCAAGGTTCAAACTAACAAACATAAAGCACTTAGTACAAAGTTTGTCTTACAGTGATTTTTTAAAACTTTTGTTTGTTTGTTTTGACATTGTTGTTGTTAACATCAGTATTATCACTTAGTGATACCAAAAAAGGAATGAGATTCTGTTCAGCCAAGGGCAGGACACACACACACACAAAGGATTCAAAATGTAAGGTTGGAGGCAACAGATGAGAGACGAAAGTGCAAAAAAAAAATTAGATGAAATAAACCAGACAGAAACACACCTTACCTTGTTCTCAATTCAGTTGAAGTTTTGTTCTGCTTATACATTCTTTACATGACTGGGCAAGAAGGCATTTATTCAACCAGTAAGAAGTAGAATCTTATAGTACCATCAACACAGGTGACTCTATAATCTTCCTCCAGTTCCAACTTGTGACTGCTATCCTGCTATAATTTAGGAAACTAGAAAATCAAACTTTTTAGAAATGTGTTTTCATAGGTTTCATTATTATTTAGGTGTCATAAGGCCAACAGATGATTACCACTGAAAAGATAGTTTATTACTCATAGTTCCCAAGAAGAGAGGGCATGCCACCCCATGCAGGAGCACATGGGGAAGCACCAGGGCCAGTCAAGAGGGAAGAGGGAGACACTGTGGCAAAAAGCCTTTCTTGTGGTTTCCACAAGAAGAAACAAGCAAGGCAGGGTAAGCAGGCTTAGGCTTAGCTATCTGAATAAGGTCAGCAGGCTATGAGGCACAGGGGCTGTCCCTAGTTGTCTAGTACCTCGTCCTGGGGTAATTAGGGCAGGTGGGTAGTGAAAGCTAGATACAGAAGGTGGTTGGGGGTGTGTGCTCTGTATTGGTTGATTTGTATTTGAAAAGCACACTCACAGGCAAGTGGTTTACTCTCTCTAGGAACTGGCAAACCCAGGTGGAGCAAACCCTCTGGGGTCAGCAAGGCCCCAGATGTCAAAGCATCAGAATACAGAAAATAAAAGACATGCTTAATATAGCATGTGAAAATTAAGAATGAATAGGGCCTGAGTTTGGGTCGTTACAGATCTTCCCAATTCCCAAGAGTAAGATGCTTGAGATCTGGACTGTAAAACTCTCTGTTCAGCACTTTCTGAGGCTGATTTCCTAGTTCTCTGCTGTTTCAGGTGGTAGAAGCTCCTGGTTAAGTAAGGTATTTTAACAGATGTAGTATGTCATTGAAAATATCCTTATTGCATGTCAAAAGACCAGTCCAAATACACCCACCTGAAATGCTCAGTTTACAACTGGTGTGAATAAGCTTCCTTATTTTAGATACTTGAGTAACCCTTATAGCTCATAAAAGTATTTTGCTTCCTTTAATTGATTTAAGCAAATTTTATTACATATGTGCCTGAAATTTTTTAACTGAAATTCATGCAGAAAATCATCCTAGACCTAGTTAACATTTCTTCCATCCTTCATCTGGCGGGGGAAAGTGCTCTTTGTTATATCCACAGATACATGGCCACCAGGGCTGGAAGAGAAGGGTGAGTCATTCACCCTGAGAAGATAAAATTAGATTTCCAAATGACCCTGGCAGCAGCAGAAGTCAGAAATAAAAATCATGACTTTCAACTAGTGCAAAATGCATTTTGAAATGAAAAACAAAGTGCAAAAACTCAAGATGAGAAACAGCTGACATTA
This sequence comes from Hippopotamus amphibius kiboko, assembly GCF_030028045.1. NCBI lineage: Eukaryota > Metazoa > Chordata > Mammalia > Artiodactyla > Hippopotamidae > Hippopotamus > Hippopotamus amphibius. The sequence continues at coordinate 55,312,030 of NC_080194.1, forward strand.
TGGAACTACAAAGAGAGAGTCACAAACATGTCTGACCTCAAGCTAAAAAGGTTTCAGGAATGGTTCTGTTATTAGTGGGGGGGGGGGGGGGGGATGAACTGTATTCTTTGGGATACATAAACAAGAGAAGCAATAACATGAAGAATTCATGTGGCATTTCTGGATCATGTAACTAAATTAATTCAAGAGAGATGTATAGAATTTGGACATGATTGATTCAAAAGAGAGCAGCCACAAGTAAAAAGAAAAATTTTCCTTAAAGAATAGTTTAACCTTGGGAACAGAAAGCTAATTGGGATTCTCAGGTGTCAGCTTCTTGTACATATCCCCGGAAGAGGCAATTGCCCAAATGGTGTGAAGGTGCTCTCGCCTAAAAATACCTTCTGTCCAGTTGCTACAGTTCTACCATTAGAATATCATTCATGGAACCACGAAAGTCAAACCCACACTATCTGAATGGATATATTAGATACGAACCTAAAAGTAGCCAATTAGCCTCTGATTAAATACTTCTAGCGATGCAGTATTTGCTTTCTGATGTTGATGGTGATGGTAATAACCCCTATCCTTCACTAACCACATGCTGCGGGCTCCAAACTATACTGAGTTTTTAAAACATGGTAACCTTCAATCTTAGTTTTCAGTGGTCAAATTGGAGCCTAGCATGGGTAAGGCACTTGCCAAATGTTGCACAACTCAGGGAAAAGGTACAGGCATATCTCATTTTATTGCACTTCACTGTACTTCCCCCAAACTGTGTTTTTTACAAATTGAAGGTTTGTGCAACCCTTTGTGGATCAAGTCTATTGGTGCCATGTTTCTGACAGCATTTGCTCACTTCATGTCCCTCTGTCACATTTTAGTGATTCTCTCAATATTTCAAACATTTTCATTATTAGTATATATGTTATGGTGATCTGTGATAAGTGATCTTTAATGCTACTTATTGTAGATGTTTTGGCATTTTTTTTTTAGCAATAAAGCATTTTATCCAATTCAAAGTTCTTTTTTTATTATTGATTTAAATATTTATTTATTTGTTTATTTATTGGCTGTGTTGGGTCTTCGTTGTTGTGCACAGGCTTTCTCTAGTTGCGGAGAGCGGGGGCTACTCTTCATTGCAGTATGTGGGCTTATTGCGGTGGCTTCTCTTGTTGCAGAGCATGGGCTCTAGGCGCGTGGGCTTCAGTAGTTATGGCACATGAACTCAATAGGTGTGGCTCAAGGGCTGTACAGCACAAGCTCTATAGTTGTGGTGCATGGGCTTAGTAGCTCCGCAGCATGTGGGATCTTCCCAGACCAGGGCTCAAACCCATGTCCCCTGCATTGGCAGGCAGATTCTTAACCACTGCACCACCAGGGAAGCCCCAAAGAAGTTCTTTTTTTTTTAAAGTATTTTTAAAATAAGATATGTAATTTTTAGACATAATCCTATTGCATACTTAGTAGACTACAGTGTAGTGTAAACACAACTTTTGTGTGCACGGGGAAACCAAAACATTCATGCAGCTTGCTTTATTGAGATATTCATTTTATTGCAGTGGTCTGGAACTGAACCTGAAATATCTTCGATATATGCCTGAAACTAAAAGTGCACAGTCTGATTCTATCATCTCTGCTGTTGACTACTAGTCCAGGGAGCTTACTATTAAATAAATAAGGAAACCCAGACTCAGAGAAGTTAAGCAACATTCCAAGGTCATGTGCAGGTACAGCCCAGGGCTTGGCTCTGAACAAGGGTCTGTCTGACTCCAGAGCTTTGGCACTGTCACCACCAGAACTGCCACAGTGACTTCTCGCTGACATCCGGAAACAATTTTACAAACTCGCCGTGCCTCCCCTCAAGCTTCTATGGCACAGATCTATTACAAATTGAAGAGCACGGCAGCCTCCTAATAAATATTCCTTGAATAAATATAATTGAGTTGATGTAATAGCAAGCTGCGTTATAAAAGAATTACAGTGTGATACAGAAATCAATTTCCACGAAGAGAAACAAATCTATCTAAAGAAATAAATACTGTTTTGCCACAATTTGGTTCCCAGAAAAGACAGCAGAATCCAAGTTCTACCTAGCTCTCTGTGTAACCTTGCAAGGGTTTCCTCTAAACCCGGCCGCTGCATCAAGGCCAACTCATTTACTGTGTGGTCTTTATTATGACAAGGAGATAGCAAGGATTCAGAGCCCTGTCCACTAAGAAATGGATGGAGATAGCCAAGTCACTGCACCTTCACCAGAAAATTGCTATCAACAGTAAATTTCACTCACTACTAAACTAGATTCTGACCAGGGTCTGAGTCATTGAAAACCTTGAAAACTTATCAGCCTTTTGATTCACCTTTGAGCCTGACTAAATATTCTCAACCAAGTTAACCCTGTTTAAACCTTTGGTAAAATACTCCTTTCCAGACGAAATGGGAGAGTCAGGGAGCACTTAAGGAGGTGTAAAGGAAGATGAAGTGGACTGTGAAATTCTTAAATCTAATTATAAACTTAATAGTGTGTGTATTCAGTTCTGATTGGTGTATAATCACTAAACTAATAGAAAGAAACTAATTTGCCATTACAGCTGTTTTGAAATTACATTTAAAGGCAGAATCACAGTGCACTGGGAATTGCAGCCACAGAGCCACTGACAGGATTTCAGCTTTAAAAAAAAGAGCCTTTCTCTTTCATCTTTCCATTAGTAGTTGCTACAAACAGTGACTAAAAATGGAATTAGAACTGAAGTCTTGCAGCAGCAATGACTAAGTGAGTGCATCGGCCTGTTATTGCAAGTCTGTTCAAGAGATCAGGGGCTAGGAGACCATTTACTGAGCTTTGATGACAATTAGTTTGTAAACTTCCTTTTCACTAGGACCTAAAGGCTGAAAATCTTAATCAAAAAGGGTCCAAAGAATTGGGAATGCTGACAAATTCCTCCATACTCATTTTATTTTTGACAAAACATCAGCTCATAATCTTGACAAATGAAGGGACTGTGACAAGCAAGATTAATAGAGTATCAGACACTGATTATTTGGTGTGGATTAATGAATGTAGATATCAATTATCAGTAATGATTCTTATCTATATGGATAAGGTAATATCTCTATGTAAACCTATTTTATGAAGCAAGGTCACTCAACCTTAACACTATTGACATTTGGGGCCAAATAATTTTTTGTTGTGAGGGGTTTCCCTGTGCACTGCAGGATTTTTCACAGTATCTCTGACCTCTACCCGCTAGATGCCCGTAGTATACACACACCTGTCTCAGCTGTTGCAACAACCAAAAACATCTCCAAACATTGCCAAATGTCCCTTAGGAGGTGAACTAGTCCCTGGTTGAGAACCAACGGCATAAAGTAATATTGGAAGCCTATATGAATTAAAAGGGCAGCACCAAGACCTGACAGAATATGAGGACAAATTTCAGGAAACATAATTAATTTTAAGTGATTTTAAGAGTGGCCATAAAATGGTTTAATTTCTCGGGAGAAAAAAATGATCAGTTATTATTAGAACTTGAGATTCTCAGGAGTCTATTTATAGACCAAGTCCAACAAATTAAAAAAAAAAAATACAAGGTTAAAATAATCTGAGAGTGTACTAGTCCAGCAGTTAAGGGACAGCCCAGAACACAGGGAGCAGAGAATGGTGCTTACCTAGTGATATTTGATTGAAAACAAGCTGAGCTGGCCCTGCTGAATCCATGTCCCCTTTCCTTCATACCCAACAACTAATTGATGACTGAAGTCAACACTTTCTATTTTTAACTTTAAGCAAGAAAAATGTTAATCACATCATTTCTTCATTTTTAAAAACACAATCTAATCCCTTAGACCAGGTGAAGTATATGCTGCTGAATCCAGAAGATAAAGCTACCTTTTGTACCCTAACATACAATAGACTTTTATGACCTTGAGCTATTTTTCCTTACCTAAATTCTCCTCCCTATCTTTTAAAAATAGAGTAATAGCAACAGCATATGCCTTTCTCCTTAGCAATGATCATATATGCCAGTTTGAAGACCATCTAGATATCATCCCTAAGGTATTTTGAGTTGTTCACTGATAAATACAGAAATAAACTGTAATATAAAAGGATGAAATCATTCCACTCTGTAGACTGGAGAAATTCATAATGAATCATTAAGACATGGTCAGTTTTTGTTGGTATTAATGGTTTTAATCCATTGTCTTCTAGTCAGCCAACCAAAGATGTGCGGCAGAGAAAATATACTTGCCCAGGAAGTCAACAAAGCTGGTTAGAGCCCTCATTCTGCCACCAGCTGCCTACGTGAGCAGTTATCAGCTCTTGGCTCTCACTTCATCATGTGTATGATTAAATGGTCAAAGTCAATTACCTCTAAAGTAGTTTCCAACTGTAAAAAGTCCATGATTCTTTGTATTTATTTTCTTCTTACTTAGGTTCAACACCACAATTTCTATTGCAGTGTAGGGGAAAGATGAATGAAATGATACTGCATCTCACATGTCTTGGAATCTTTTCAAAGACCAATTCACAATGCAGAGAATAGCATGTCAGAATATAGCTATTCTTCTACTGTGGAGGCTTCTGATCACAGCAGGAATTCAGAGAAAGGGGTTAACAACAGAGGCTAGAGTCATTTCCATGGCTCCTCAGAGTCCACGTTCAAGGGGGCAATCAGGAGATCGGAATGTACTGTGAGAGTCTGGGGTCCTGGAACTGAAAGAGTTCTTGCAGTCCGTTGGTCAAACTACTAGGGAGAAAAGTGAGTTTCAGAGCCATAGGCCGACTCACTCAAAACCTACAGCTTTCAGCAGCAAAGCTAGAATCAAGACCTCTGTTTCTCTGCTTCCCTCTTTCCTGAAATTTAGTCCACATTAAAAGGAAATTTATGAAAGTCTTGACCCAATTATCCAGAAGTATCTATGTCCTCATTATTAGTACCTAGGAAGAGACACAGGAAGTGGTGAAATATCTCTTCTGAAAGAAAATATATTGAAAAATTAACACAGTGGGCTATTCCAATAATCCTGAAGACTTAGTCATCCCTAATGCAACGCCCTAGTCACCAGTTTTCTTTGTGGAACTGAGCAGAGAATAATCTCCGTGTTCTGCTTTCTGCATGTTTCCCAGAGATGCAACGCTGAAGAAATAGAAAATCAAATCAATCAAGAAAGTATTCGCATATCATGAGAAGTAAATTAAATTTATGGTTTTCCACCTGGATGCACTTCAGAATCACTTGTTGAACTCAGACACCAGCTAAGACCTACCAAACAAGAGTCTCACGGTATTGGACCTAAGTATCTGTCATTTCACAACTTGAAAAATGACTTGGATGCATGCCCCAGATTAGAAATCATTGGATTAGATTTAAAATTTCTTAAAGATTCCTTCAAATCCAAGATTCCCTGATTCTCTATATCTCAGTAGACTTGAGTGAGAGTTTACTGTGGTATCAAGCCAGAGCAGAAATGAGTAGTGACTGAGAGCCTCACTGCACAGAATCCCATCTTGCTGTGGGCACGATTAAGAAGTATTCAGGGAGACTTATACTGAAAAGACCCTCTGAACACAATTTTGCCCCTTAGGGTACCTGTGCTTGCTGAGTTCCTCAAAAATGTCTCCCCTTTAGAACCTTTAGGGGGAAAAAATCATTTGCATGGCTGAAGGTGTTATCTCATCTAAAAGAGTTCGCACATATACTAAGTACCATAGTCCCTCAGATTAGAGCTTCTGATTCACCCGTTACTTTCCAGCCTCAGGAAGAAGGAGTGCTGAAACTAGTACTGGTCCTATATTGTGATACTTGTGTAACAATTACACATAACTGAAGTATTTGCCCAAGTAGGTATTCAATAAACGGCAGCAATTTTTAATAGTCTAGTTCTGGCACCATCCAGGGAGGTATGACATTGCCAAAAGCCAAAAAGCAGCATGCATGACAGGAATGTGGAAGTAGCAACTAGCGGCAGAAAATTCCCAAAGAAGGCAGAGAAGCATTTTGTCCTGACTGACTTCACAATTAAACCTAAGCTTAAATAAAATAATGTTCTTAACATTGTACAGCAGGGAATACCTCTCTTTCTCTCTCTCTCTCTCTGTCTCTCGGTCCCTCATCCCTCCCCCACCCCCCATCTTTCCTCTCCTTCTGTCTTTCTGCGTTGCTCTCTCTTTCTCCCAATTCATGTACACACATACACCATATACTCTCCAATAGAGAAATAAATAGTGGCACCTTTATAGCACAACAGGAAAACTAGTATAGCTGGCAAAAAAGCAAAGCCTTCTGCCACTAGCATCTCCAGACAAGATGTGCACAGAGGATGCATGACAGCATCGTGTTTTATAAGTCAAAGTGGAGATGACCACAAGCAGGTCAAAGCATAGGAAATGTAGCATAGAAAAGAAAGCACAGCTTTGAGCAGAAAAAAAAGCTGGGAAATGTTCATAGCACTTTTGCAGCCAATCTGGCATGCAAAAGTCAGAAAGAGAGTGCTTTTTCAATCCAAAGTAATCAACATCCTTTGTGGGTAAAAAGGCAGGACTCCAAGCAGCCACAAGTTCTCTACCTAACTGCTATGTCTGTAAGTCAAAGACAAGGTGGGCATCACGGAAAGAACTGTTGACCACACACCCACTGCCAGCCGCAACCAAACATCTTCCAATGTGAGAGAGATGCAGCACTAAAATCTATCTTGGACTCTTACCATGCACCAAAATCTGCAAGTAAAGTGATTCTTAGAGGCCCTTGGGGCAGCTGTCACCCTAGGGAAAATTTCACAATGGATGAAGTTTGTTTTGAAAACTACATGCTGCCATTTTTGCATCTATATAACTTTTCTGATTCCCTCTCCTCTCCTCTGCGCCCCAAGAGTTAGCTTCTCTTGAATGTCCATTATGTGTTAAGATGCTCAGGTAAAGGGATCAGGGCTACAAAGATGAATAAATCTTGGGCGTTTTCTTCAGTATATCCAGTATCCAAACAGATGCTGGCAGTCCAATGTGAGAAAGACCCAGTAGAGTGAGAATCAGAGAAACTGGGAGCTTCCAAGGGAATCAACCAGGCATCATGGAAGAAGAGATATTGGAGATGGATGTTAAACGGTCAACAAATATTTATGGCTGACAGAATGGAAAAAGCAATCCAGCAATCCCACTCCTAGGCATATATCTGGAGAAAACCATAATTTGAAAAGATACCTGCACCCCAGTGTTCATTGCAGCACTATTTACAATAGCCAGTACATGGAAGCAACCTAAATGTCCATTAACAGGGGAATGGATAAAGAAGATGTGGTACATACACACAATGGAATACTACTTAGCCATAAAAAAAGAACAAAATAATGCCATGTGTGGCAACATGGATGGACCTAGAGATTGTCATACTGAGTGAAGTAACTCAGACACAGAAAGACAAATATCGTATATCACTTATATGTGGAATCTAAAAAAGGGTACAAATGCACTTATTTACAAAACAGAAGTAGAGTCACAAATGTAGAAAACAAACTTAAGGTTACCGGGGGATAAGTGGGGGGAGGGACAAATTAGGAGTTTGGGATTGATATATACACAATGCTATCTATATACTAGATAACAAATAAGGAGCGACTGCATAGCACATCTCCTCAGTACTCTGTAATGACCTGTATGGAACGAGAATCTAAAAAAGAATGGATATATGTATATGTATAACTGATTCACTTTGCTATATAGAAGAAACTAATATAACATTGTAAATCAACTATACTCCAATAAAAATTTTTTAAAAAGCAATCCAGACAGAAGTCCTATGTGGGGGATATACTTGGGGGATTTATCGTGTTCCAATTGGGATTTAGTGCAGGAGAATGGCACACCATGGGGCAAGAAAAGTCCTTTGGGATTTCCATAGGCACCCATGGATATGACCTGTCTCCACTCCTATCCGCCGAGTGCCCAGCACAAGTCTCAGGTGGCATATAGCTCAAGGCTATGGCTGGGCACAGCTCTTTATGTCCCCTCACCCAGGGCTTTCTATGCCTTAACGCTTCTGTCTCCAGAAATATCTCCCTCTCTGCACTCTCCAAACTCTCGGGGAATTATTCCCAATGGCACTAGAGAAGTTAAAAATCTACCCTTCCTGGTGGGTTTTTGCATTTTAGAAGACAACTTGTATCAACCCAAGTAGAAAAACTAGGATGTGAGATTATTTTGAACAGTGGAATCTTTTTGCCATTTTTAGCTTATTCTTAGATCTCTCGCCTCATTTCCTCCACTTATCCTATTTCCAAACCAGAGGAGCAGAGGCCCCCTGCTTACTGACACTCTACCTCTGATCTTTGATTATCTCTGTTAAAAGTCACATCAGTTCTTACAGGAGTTCAAGAGATTTCGACCTCATTTCTGCTACCCATTCACATAACAGATGAGGATAAGATGTGGAGCACATTTCCAAGTGCAGCTTATGTTGTAGCCTAAAACACAGACAAAATCCACCCGGGGGGTTGTGAGGTTACTGGGGTGCTACCTGTGACTCCATCCTTTACTCTCTCACATAGGAAGAAAGCATATTTTGATGAAAGCAAGCCTCACATCATTAGAGGAATAATCTTGAATTCACTCGAATTTGTAAAAGAAGGCAACTGTCAGCAAATGTTGGGACTTCACTACTAGTATCATATCATATGAGATATACTCCTAAAGCATCCCACACTCTAGTGTTGACATGCTACCAAGTTGGAGAATCACTGGCTAAGCTTTGAGCTGAGAAACATAAACAGACATTTCCTAGTGGTGCACTTCATGTCAATAATTCATACGTAGTGTTCAGAAGTGTCCAGTTCACTCTTAGGCAAAGACATTCCAAAAGGCTTGATCCGACTCATTATTTCACAACGGATAATTTGGAGAGTCCTACTAAATAAACCAATCACCTTTATTCTCTTATGGAATTGTCTTTCAATGTGAAATATATTGTGTTGGAGTTTTCAATATCAGCAGGTGTTTGCTTCATTTTAATAAGGAAAAATATGGTTTATTTTATTTGGCATAAAAGCAAAGATTTCTTGGATTGCTATAATTTAAATGATTGCTTTTTAAAAGACAAAATCCTATTTCTATGTCACTATCTCCTTTGAATAAAATTGCATAGGGGATCTCAGACAAGGTCTCATGTCCTACATTAGGCGGATCACTGAGAAGCAAACAACCCAATGTCTCAGTGACTTGCAGCAGCAAACATTTATTTCCCACCTCGTGTCTGCACCTGTGAATTGGCTGGGGCTGCAGCCCTGCTCCAAATGTTCTTTCATTGGAGCACCTCAGAGAAAGGCACAGCCCTACGTGGAAGATACTCATTTTTATGGCAGGGGCTAAAAACAAGAGGCAATCACATTTGAAGCTTCTGCTCAAATATAACATATGTCTCATTGGCTCATATTCCATTAGTCAAAAAAAGTCACATGGATTAGCCCAGCATCATGAAGCAGGAAAATACTCTCTGCCCAGGACAAGGGAGGGGAAGTAATATTTGAAAACAATAATACAATCTATCACAGACCACGTTTCATGGATATTTACTTTCCTGCCCTTCTTACTCAAAATTACTCCCGTGCTTCCAAGAAATACACCCAGAAAGTCTCATCCCATAATGGCATCAGGTACAACTTGAAGATCTCATGGTAGTCTCCAAATCAGGCACAAAATAACCCACACGTACCCACATAAAGTGGTGGAAGGGGACAGAATAATTGCATTAAACACCACCATTCACAAAGAGGGAAGATGAGAAGTACTTGGCAATCACTGGTACGCAGCAATTTTGAGATTCTGCTGGACAAACATCATGAGCCCCATCCTGGGGGTTGGGGGGGAATGTTCCCTGAGTCCTGCTGTCTATGGGCAGCGTTCCAGTCCATCATTCTCTGGGGCTTTTCTGTTTTGGTTTGGTTTTGGGTTTTGGGTTTTTTAATTTTTATTGGAGTATAGTTGCTTTACAATATTGTTAGTTTCCATTGTACAGCAAAGTGAATCAGCTATATGTATATATATATATCCCCCTTTCAGATTTTCTTCCCATTTAGGTCACCACAGAGCATCAAGCAGAGTTGCCTGTGCTATACAGTAAGTTCTCCAAGGGCTCATTTTAGTTTTTAGGTTTGTCTGATCAGAGGATGTCTCTCTGCTGGCTTGATTTTTCTTCCTAGCAGCACCAAACTTTCAATCTTGCCCCGCTTCAAAGCAGGTATTTGTCCTGATGTGTGCCTTTATTACTTACAACAAACTTGGTAAGTGGTGCAGGACATGCACAAGGTTTAGACTCTCTCATCCCACCAGCAACTCATAACCAGGACAAAACTAAGCTGTTTACATCCTTTAGTTTGCCTTCTATCCTACCAGTATCATATTTTGAGTTGGCATTCTCTGTACCATGTGGGGCACAGTTTCTCAACTAAATACATCATGTTAACCCCTTGACCTAGGCTTCTCATATGTGACCTTTTATTGGAAGTGGGGGGAGGGCAGGGAATGCTTAATAAAACAGAATGTCTGAGTTCTCATAGTGCAGAACCAAAGGCTTTCTTGTCAGTTTAACCTGAGGTTGTTGGGGGACTTACAAAAGACATTAGGTCCATCAACTAGATTGGTAGTTTCCTCTACAGCCTCACACTCCCAAAGCCTCCACTTTGGCCCCTTCATCCAGCAGGAACTCTAGTCATCAGTCATTGCTCTCACATGCATATCTAAAAAAGGCCAGACCAAAGCGCTCCTGGCCCTCTTTCCAGACCACTTTTCCAGGACACCTGACCCTCAGGCCTGTTTCTAAGTGGAACAAGGCCACAGCAGGCTTTCAACGAGCTTTTCATGTGACACACAGGGCTGCCGAAAGTTGGTCACCTCACCATCTCTGTGGCTCTTGATTCCACCCTCCAGGACATCTTTCCATTAACCTTGTTTGATGCATCAGAGGAGGGCACTGAAAACTCTACCATCCTAGGGGAATGAGTAGTTTTCTCAGCCTGCTTCTTGCCCAAAGAGTCTCAAAACGTCACAGTCTCTTTTAATGGAGTAGGACAGTGCTTTGTCAGTACAACTCTTTCAAAGATTTCGTTAGCTCTTCCTCTATTGGATTCCACTTCCACGTGCAGCTGCCTCCACCACAATTCTTGGGTGGACATAGGATTTTCTATAGACTTAACCAAGGGTGCTATGGGCTTGACCCGCTCTACAGAATCTGTCTCTAGGAATTGCAGTCACTCCCATAATTTCACCTCAGCCTATGTCTTAATCAGTGGTTTTGGCTCAAAGTATTTCTCCATTTGATCTTTTACCAGTTGAAGATTAAAAACAGTCCCATTTTTCTACCCTAAAATCCCAGAATTTGAGGCTATTTTCTCTTCCATCCCATCTTGCAACAGGCCAGTTATTTCCTGGATTCATTTCTTTTGTTAAATAGCCTATCAAATGCAGAAAATAACAACTAACTCACACTAGGACCATTCCATTTAATTACCTTTCCAGTCAAAGCCATAAGTTCATCAAGTAGGCTATCTGCCTCCCAGGTTATTGCTGCTGCAGAAAAAAATTATACTACATTAATCATCACTCTTTTCAGTTTCCCACAATAGTTTTTTCACCACCTACAGCTTTATCCGGAAGCAATTGCCACCCATTTTTATTTTCCTACAACAGCACCCCACTCCTCACATCAATTTTTATATTATTCAGCTTGCTGCACAACAAGCAACCCCCAAACTCCAGTGGCTCGCAACAGCAAACACGTTTCTTGCTGACTTTATGTGTCAGCAGGTGCCACTCGGCTCTGAATACTTTGGCTCTGTTTCATGCACATATCTTTATATTCTGGGACCCAGGCTGACAGGTCAGCCACTATGCATAACATATGCATTCTCCAGAAAGAAAGGAAGAGCAAGATGTGTTAAATCACATTCAAAGCCTTTGCTTGAAAGTAGCAGAGTTACTTCTCACATTCCATTGACCAAGCTCTGCATGATGGAGTGGGGTATTTTCTCCCGTTGGGAAGAAGGTGGAGTAAATTTTTTCAAATAACAATACCATCTTTCACAGGCACTACTGATAAACCAGAGTTATAAAACCTCAGAGTTGAGGATATACTAGACCAGCCCCAGAAAATTAGTGCAATGATCGGGATGATTTTTTTTTTTTTTTTTTTTTTTTTTGTATCGGGATTTTTATGAGATTAGAACTATTTGTCTTTGTGCTGTACAACATCACACAAAGATATGGTACCAAAGTGATCAACACGCAGAATTGCTTCTATAAAACATGAAAAGAGAAGCATAAAGCTTCTTAATTTTGTATTTTGTCTATTTTATGAAAATAAAATGTTTGTGTTGGTGAAATACATTTCATGTATAGTTGCACAAGCAATACAGATTTGCTGAATTCTTCCTGTTTGCATTCGATGCACTCAAGGACTTTGCATCACAATCAACAGGAGCTTTAGAGGGAAAAAAATCTGCCCAGAATGGTGGGGGGGCTTCTGATTATTCCTAAACAAATCACAAACGTTAGTAAATGCAGTGTTTCCATATGAAGAAGAGCCCTGCTGGGCTGAAGACTTCAGAAAGATAAGCGTGTGAATGAAGAGTGCCCTCTAGTGGTAAGTCAAAGCTTCTCACTTGTAAACGGATTTTCATTTTCCGAGATTTTCATTTTCCTCGTTTTGTTTCTTGATCTGGACCCTGAGATTGAAAAAGCAGAATTTTAGAAATATATCAATAACATTCTAAAGTTCCTTTCCCGTATGTCTGAAACTTGTTTATTTGATATTAAGAAGCATCAGGCAATTCAATACTCCTCACATAGTAATAAAAATGTTATTTACTCTGCTACTCTCTTATCCTTAAACTGTCACAAAGGTATATTCAATTTTATTTTTAAGAAGAAATAAAAATTTACCCTGAAGATGGAGCTGGAGTAATTTGCAATTTAGATTATGTTTTTATTGATTACAGGCCAGTGTAATAATCACCAAGACGAAATATCTAACAAGTTTCTAACTCCCGAATTTCCAAAATGATTACACATTTTATTCATCAAGGTCACAGTCGCTTCATTTTATTGGTGTCAATGAAACCCTGATGCTATGCGTTAATTAAGAATCACCATGGCAATGAAACGGATATTTTAAATGCTGTTGCTGCCGCTATTTATGTGTGAGTTCCAAGTGCCCTCTGTTGGATGAAATAGTGAAAAAGCTGTTTCTGTTCAATTCTGGCTCAGCCCTCTCTCCCTGAGCTCCCATTCAGACTAAAATTCCATTAAAAAGACATGGGCAATCAACTCATGTAGCGATACAGGATCAGGTCTTATATTAAATCTTAGAAGAAAAAATTCATTAAGGCTTTATTGTATCCGTGTGAATAATTTTCAAATACCAGGCTTTTCTTCATTACTCAAATCTCACTTCAAATTTGATTGCCCCTTTGAAAAATGAGAAACTATTAGAAAACAAGTCGTGGTCAATACTTTAAAACCTGACTTTTCAGCACTTAGACATGTATGTCCGTTTTCCCCTAATGGACCTAGAACCCAACTTACATGGGTTTTTCATTTCCTGGAGAGATGTAGTTGGTCTGCTCAAGTGCTCTAAGCTACCAAAAAGGCATTGTGTAGTTGAAAATGTCAACAGTTACCAGCTCAAGTTTTAGAATTGAGCCTTAGCAATATACTCTTGGAGAGAAGTGGGATGGCTATTTTTACTTTTGTTTATTTATTATTTATTTATTTATTTTTGCATTCAGGAGTCAGAAAGTGTTCTGGTATTGGCAGGAGCGATCATTAATCCTTTTGGTTAGACTTCCAACTCTCAGAATGGGATCTTGCCTTTATGAAGCTTAGTCTATATTACTTTTTAAAAATTTCTCCTTTTCCTGTGGTCTCTCTAAGCTATGAAAGCCCTAAATTTATTTCCTGGAGTTCTGGAAAAATCAGTCTTTAAAAAAAATTAAAGAGAAATAAACTATATTCCCTGAACTCAGGAGCAAAGCATCTTTTGTCTGCAAATGCTTTTCTCTTGAGAATTATGAGTTTTACCAAAACATGAGATCATAGGCTAGCAGAAATAGAAATTAAAATGAACTTCCTCCATCAGTTTTTAACTATTTTATTTAACTGCTAAAATATTAGTAACATAATCTGAAGTATGATTTCTATTGTAGGTGTTGCTTTTCTGCAATAAAAGTGTTATGGACTGAATTGTTTTTCAAAAAAATTCATATATTGAAGTTCCAACCCTCTCCACAGTACCTCAGAATGTGCCTGTATTTGGAGATAAGATTTTTAAGTTGAAATGGTCATTAGGGTGGATTCCAATCCAATATAACTGGTGTCTTTATAAGAAAAAGAAGTGAGAATACAGAAACATGCAGAAGGAACACCATGTGAAGAAACAGGGAGAAGACGGCCATCTACAAGCCAAGGAGGGAGGCCTTGGAAGAAATCAACCCTGCTGACACACTGATCTTGGACTTAACCTCCAGAATCCAGAGATAAATTTCTGCTGTTTAGGCCTCCCAGTCTGTGCTACTTTGTATGGCAGCCCTAGCAAACTAATACAGGAAGTGAGGTTGGCATTATTTTCAGCTCCATGAGGTCAGGACAGGGATATGCCACAGCTTCTCTTACCCTTTTCCTCAAGTTTTTTGCGTCATGGTTGATAGCCAGCTAACACAGCCCCAAGCCTCATGTCTACATCCAAGACAGGAAAAGGGCAGAGAAAATGCTCTTCTTTCTATCAGAAACTAAAAGATGTGACTTCAGTATTTTCTATATGTACTCTATTATTGCAAGTACCAGAAAACTCAAAGACATTTAAACCCAAAAAGAATTGGTTCAAGCATTAGAAAACCCTGGGGTAGTGCCAACTTTAGGCTGGCCAGATTCACAGATCAAATAATATTAACTGGAGTGAGGTTCTCTCTCTTGATTTTTCTTTTGCTGTATTGCCTTTCTTCTCCTGCTCCTCAGAGCTATTCCTAGATATTACAGGCTTTTTCCTCATGGCTACAAGATGGCTGCTGCAGCTCTAGCCTCAGGTTCTTTCAAGATCTAGTCTAGCAAGAAAGAGTTCCTATCTCCCATCATCCCTGGGTAAGAACACCTACATGCTTCTTCCTTTGGTGCACCCTCCTGGCATGATTATGTAGAACACTTCTTCACACTGCTCTCTTAGCCCAAGCACTAAAATGTCTGTGTTCACTTAATAATGAGATGATCATCAGCATTATAAAGAGTAAAGAGCTCCTCTTTGTTAAGCGCTTACTTTGTGCCAGGCTTGGTTTATCGTCGCCTTGAATCATCACAGAACCTAATGCAACAAGAGTGATTATCCTACTTCAAAAATCTTATTGAGTATTTACATACTTTTAAATAACCAATCTTACATAAGTCACGTAACCAGGCACAGATCAGTGAAACAGAAAATAGAACCAGGAGTTTCACACATTTCCGTCTAACTCGAGAATCTTCCTCCTCTTAACCAGTTAGCTCCACTTGAATCCATATTGTTTTTCACAAAGCGTGAACAGCTGTGGCTCTTCATCTCCATTTCGAGAACCTCTGCTGACATCTCTTCTGCCCACAGGCACCCAATTTCCGCTTGCGAGAAGTATGCCTCTCATCTATTCTTCAATTCATGAGACGGCAATTCCTAACAAATAAATGCTCCCCACACGCTTCCCCAATCATTCTCCCTTAGGAGAGAAAGGCTTTCCCTTATCCTGCAAAGAGAAGCATTTGAATTCTATGTAGTCACTCAACCTCTGCCCTTTACAAGCTTATCCATCTTTCTAAACCTCTTTGATATTTTTTTCATCATGCAGTTTTACTTTCCTTGAAGCATATTTAAGAGTCAGTCCTTAAAATATGCTAGTGATGCAAAACCTTTGAAAATAAATAGACAGCAGTTATACCAATAGATGAGGATCAAATGAGGGCCTATTTTACATTGCCTTCTTTTCACCAAAGATCTATTTTCAGTGCAGAGGTCCGGTGAGATCAATAGCACCTCTGTGCTTAAATCAGAAGCATGCTGGCGTTATCAGTAGCAAGCAGAGAGAGTATGGTGCTGAGTGCAATTACAAAGAAACTGGAAAGATATGTACCCTGTTTCTTTAGAGATCACAAATCAACAGCCCATACAATCATATTTGCCGGATGTTTTTCTCAAGGCCTCATCAGCTAGGAGGCACAATCTGGAAAATAAGATGTTAAAATATAATTTAGCCTCCTTTGAAGATTTGCAGCAGTTCTTTGTATTCTCCATCTGCACCCCAACTTCCCTCTTAAGGAGAGGAGCCCTTCCTCTGACATTCTTAATAACCCTATTACCCCGGTACACACGCCCCATCGTGTCACGATTCTCATTGATGGAAGCGTGCACCCCACTAGACTGAGTGTTCCCTGAGGGCAGTGTCTACATCTTATTCATTGCTGGCCAGGCCCTGCCTAGCACAGTGCCCAGCAAGCAGTGCTTAGTACGTGTCTGTGGTTTGAAGAGGAAATGCTGCACAAGGACAGGGGTCCTCAGTGTCCTCTGTGAGCTCCTGCCCTTCAGCCACTGAGATGGCATCAAATAAATTCAAGGAACTCTCCCCTTCAGGTGACAAGGTCCCTGCCCACCAATGCTGAAATGCATGGAGTCTCCAGGAAGGTTTCCAGAAACTTCCATGCCAGTCTTTTCAACAATCCATTTGATGCCAGGCTCTGAGACTCACTGGCTGAGATGACTAACTTTCCAGGGAGTAAAACGCTCAGTTGCTGCTTTGAGACTGTGTTTATTTGTTGTTGGTTTCCTACTCTCCTGCCCCAGCACCCTGCCAAACCAGAGAGAGGGCTCCTTCCTCCTTCCTTTACCTCATACAGAGGTTGGCAAAGACCACCTGAAGTCCTTTCCACACACCTCTCTCTACTCCAGAAATCTCTCTTCTCCTCTACGTGGGTCACTCATCTCCCTTCAGCGGGAGACGAGAGTTGGCAGAATTTTATTTGCGGCTCATACTCTACTCTGGACAATTTTCTATAAACAAATATGCATGGGCAGAATGTGGATAATTCAAGAAAATGAACTGTGGCAGGGCACCCTAAACCTGGAGGGCAGGAGATGTCAAAACCTGTGAGGAGGCTGTGAGGTGTTTCTGAGATCACTTCAGGACAGAGACCGTCTCGTCCACTAGTGCCTGGTATGCTGCTCCGCACATAGTAGGTGCTCTGTCAATAGCTCTTGCATAAACGAATGAAGACTTGAACACTGCCTTGTAGGAAAGCTTCATTAGGCCTCAAAGAACAATTATTCACCCATTGCTTTTGAGGAAATGTGTGTGTGCATGTTCTTGAGAATTCTGAAGCTAAGGTCCAGAAGACCACACGCTGATGGCTCAGGCCTCATCTATGATTTTCAACTCCTTGTAGAAGCACAACTGAGAAAGGAAAGAAAGAGAGAAAGAAAGAGAGAAAGAAAGAGAGACAGAAAGAGAGACAGAAAGACGAAAGAAAGAAAGAAAGAAAGAAAGAAAGAAAGAAAGAAAGAAAGAAAGAAAGAAAGGAAGGAAGGAAGGAAGGAAGGAAGGAAGGAAGGAAGGAAGGAAGGAAGGAAGGAAGGAAGGAAGGGCAAGAAAGAAAGAAAGAAAGAAAGAAAGAAAGAAAGAAAGAAAGAAAGAAAGAAAGAAAGAAAGAGAGAAAGAAAGGGAGAGAGAGAGAAAGAAAGAAAGAAAGAAAGGGAGAGAGAGAGAAAGAAAGAAAAAGAAAGAAGGAAGGAAGGAAGGAAAGAAAGAAAAAGAAAGAAAGGAAGGAAGGGAGGAAGGAAGAGAGAAGGGAGGGAGGGGGAGGGGGGAAGGAGAGAAGGGAGGGAGGGAGGAAGGAAGGGAGGAAGGGCAAGTGAGGGTGAGACATGTTCCTCAGGTTGATCTGTTATCAGAATAAGCAGAGGCAGAGGCGGAGGCAGAGTAATGTGGTTAAGAACATAGACTCTGAAACCAGACTGCCCACATTGAAACTAAGTCAAACATTTAGTAGCTCCATGACTTTGAACAAAGTAGTTAGCCTCTCTGTACCTCTGTTCTTCATAATAAGCATAGTAAAAACTATAGTGCCTGTGACACAGGGTTGTATAAGGACGATTACATGAGTTAATATATGTAAAACACTGAGGATGTTGCCTGGCAGACATTAGGCACTCAACCAATGTTTGTAGATATTATTATAAGGTGTTGTAAAGCTCAATCTGCACCCCACAACTGAGTTCAATCAGATTTCAGTAAACGTTTTGTGAGTTAAATTATTGTGATCCTATTTGGACCATAGCGGGAGGTTATCCCCTTGAGAGGGAAGGATGAAATTTTCTCATTAGTAGGAATAAAATTTTTCACTGTCTGTCATTGTTTAGAAAGTAGTTATAGGACATGAAAAGAGAACACAAAAGGCAGGTCTTGATCCAGTCAACTGAAGGAATTCTCAGACGCAGTTGGGGCCTGACCTATATGAAATACACACTTTCTGGTGGATAACTCACTGTTAAATTAGTCCCTAACATAAGAACAAGTGCCAGTAGTAATAAAAATAACTAACATTTACCTTTCTAAACCGGACATGTGTTTACTTCAGTTCAACCTTATAAAGTACGAACTGTTACATACAAAGGCTGACCCACAGCTGCAGAGCCAGCACCATGACATGATCTGTGTTAGTCAGGATATGCTAGGTTTTCCTGTGGTAACTAAAACCCTCATAGGTGTAACACAAAAATAGCTTATTTCTCACTCATATTACATGTCCCTTACAGATCATCAGGAAGCTCTGCTCCCCACAGTCAAGATCCCAGGCTGACTGAGTCTCCACCATTAGCTGCACAATTTGGAACATGCAGCTTTCTTATTGCTGCAGCAGGAAAACAGAAAGACCCATGGGATTTTCCTGTGTTTCAAGCCACGAGTGACTCATGTCACTTTCACGCGGTACTACTCTTTCTTTAACCTGGACCACACCTTAAGGAGCTCTGAAATTTGGAGTGCCATGTCAGTGCCTGGGACTTGGCCAGGGCTGGCAGTGCAGACCAGGAGGATTTCCCCAACTCAGACCAGGACCTGCAAGGGCCCCAGCCCTCGTTTCTTCCTCTTGGAACTCTCTGACCCTGTATCCCATGCATGGAGTCAACTAGATGCCCCAAGGAGCCCTGAGACTCCTGCCCATGGAGGCATCCTGGTGCCATGTGTCTGATTCTGGTTCCAGGAGGGAAGTCTGGTGAAGCAGATTAATCCTGCTGGCCAGCATGATATTTCTTTTTTAGGATTACACAGGATTGGGCCACCAGAATGGTGATGACGTGTTCATTTGGAGTGATTCTCACTCACATTGAACACAAAAAACCATCTGTTCCCCCTGCCATCCCTTGGGCTTAAAGCACGTTTGGGACCCTATGTCAGCTCTCACCTCTCTCACCAACTCCAGTCTACAGCACCCAAGGGTGACGGCAGGCATTCTTTACTCTGCACCCCACCCCCCACTGCTGACCTGCAGCACAGATACCACCCCTTTTGAAGGCTCTGCATCACGTGACAGTCTTGGGAGGAGAAGGGATTGCCTATCTTTTTCAAGGGTAAAATTTTAGCTCATTACTCGATATCAATGGGCTTTTCCAATTGATGTTTTCTCTTGCCTCTAATTATTGCAGTGATATCATATTCTTCTAAGTCTGTCTGAAGCAAGGCCAGACAAGGGCCCAGACCTACCCTGTGTGAGTGGGACCACTCCTCTCATTCTGCCCAGAGACCTATCCTCCCTGCTGGTGTCAGTATGTGGAATTCAGGGATGAGGTCAACATCGAAAGAGATCACACTCCAGGAATGTAGGGAGAACAGCCTAAAAAGTTTAAGGAAAGACATGGCTGGAAGATGTGCTGTAATCCACCTCCACTGTAAAATTTTATGAAGTACGTTTAACATGACAGAAAATGAATTATCATTCACATTTTCCTTCACACGTGGAGAGGATGTTGTGTGTGTGGTCATCAGCCAAAAAACCACAGCAACAACCTTTGAGAGAATCACTGGAAGCCAGTATTCAGGAGCAGTGGGATCGATAATGCAGCGTCAGGAAAGATGAGACACCTGGAATCAGAGAACCACAGAGGCAGGAAGACCGATAATGTTTCAAGACAAACAGGTTCCAGAGAGCCATGGAATTGTAATAACAACAGTGCCATCTTCTTCTCCCAGTGGGAGATATGAAATTAGCCAGAAATGGTGCATTCGATAGTAAAGAAGTCAAAAGGCTAGTTCTTGATCCTGAACAGAAAAAGACGGTGGCCGGACACTACAAAAAAAATCTTTATTTGCACTGTTTGGACAATAATCAAGAATATAAGTAGCTCTTCTGTAACCACTATTCTAAATCTTCATTGATAAATAACTATAACTTATATGACCCACAAATTCTGTAATATATGTTTATATAGGCGGGGGCCTTACCAAATAAATTTTGCCTGGGGCCCCCCACACACACCCCGAGGTGATCCTGCTTCCATACACAAGCCATCAACCAGAACTAATCTTATGGCCTTACCCAACTGCAAGGCGGCTAAAAGTGTATTCTGAGGGCCCC
The DNA here is from genome assembly GCF_030028045.1 of Hippopotamus amphibius kiboko. Classification (NCBI taxonomy): domain Eukaryota; kingdom Metazoa; phylum Chordata; class Mammalia; order Artiodactyla; family Hippopotamidae; genus Hippopotamus; species Hippopotamus amphibius. Next base: position 55,332,632 of record NC_080194.1, read on the forward strand.
AAAGGAAAGGGGAACCAAGTATGATAGACACGAATAATAGTTGACATAGGAACCAACAAGGATGGAGCTGATTCTGGGGATTCAAAGAGTCGCCACATTTTCGCAATTATAAGCTGCTCCTTGGGTTTCCTTCTTTATCCCACAACTGTTTCTATAGCCTCATCAAACGTTCGACCCTGGCCTTCGCTGTGCTGCACCACAGTCTAGCATGGTGCTGAGAGCATAAATCCAACATGTCAGAGTCCCCAGGACTGCAGGAAGCCATCCACAGACACATCAGCTGTAGCCTTGGACAGAGTGGAGATGAGGATTCCAAAGCCAGGCAACCGAGGAGAAATGACAGAACCGATAGAAAAGGAAATGATGCAGAAACTTCTAGAGAATCTCCTACAGACACCGGAGGAAAGAAGAGAACCTCTAAGAGAGGTCTAAGGTCCTGAGTGGGGAGTGGGACTGAGAGCCACTGCAAATGGCAGTGCACCAGCATCAAAGTATCTGAAAGTTGTCTTTGAATGCCTGTCTGCTCTCCAGAGCTCTGCTCTATGGTCCAATTCCTCCAAGCTGGATCTGACATCTAGACTCTTTTACCTTTATAAAGCTAGTTCCACTAAAGTTATAGCGGGCATCAGAAATATGAAGTTGTGTTATCTTTTTTCTGTGATATTTATATTTTTTGAAAGTTTTTTTTTCTTTCAGATAAATGATGTCCTTTGAACAGTGATCATTAGGAATTTTGACAGCTGGTAAATAAGATATTTGGGGTGAATGGACTCCTTGGTGCCCCTAAAACCTCAACATTTGTGTACTTCTTCAACAGGGTGGCACTGCTACATGCAGTCATCACAAGGTGATCGGCAGCTTAGGTATTGATCCTGCCCTGTAACATCAGGTCTGTTCAGCTTCCCTCATACCCTTGTGTTGGACTCTAACATAGACTTACTGATGCTCTAGAAACACAGAGGAACATGCCTCAATGGCAGTGATGGCTTGGAGAAATTCAGGCAATCGCAGTAAATTAATGGAAAGTAACCCCTTTGTAGGAAGGGAGAAGGGTGAGGGAGCAGTGGCAGAGAGCACAAGATGGGAGACCAAAGTAACTGGTGCTGATGTCATGAAGCAAGTTTGCTGGGACAATATTGCCTCCTAAGGACTGAGCTCCTGCATGGAAGGAAAAGAGAAGCTTGCATATTCAGGAGAAAGAGATTCCAGGGTGTAAAAGTGAAATGTGTATAACAAAGGAACAAAAATTAAATAAGGCAGGGCACAGGAAATTGATAGGTAGCAGTGTTTGCACGTTTAAAATGTGCTATTTAGCTCCTAGTTCAAGTCCTATGACCACCTAGAATTAAAGTATGCCTCTGGTACATAAAACCGATAAAGGGAAGAAAAACTGTGCTTCACTACAGCAAAATCAACATGTGAACTAAACCTTGAAAAGTTTCAGTTCAGGCACAGTGCCCAATAGGAAACAGGCTTGAGACCAACACAGCAGAGAGACTGGTGGATGAGAGAAGGTAGAATTTCAGGAGATCATTGAAGGCAACAGAGCAAGTGTTCATTCATTTATTCAACAAGTGTTTATTAAGTATCTGTTATGCAGTATGCTAGATGGGGAATACATTAAAAACATATAACATAACCTGTCTCTCAGGGAGCTTCGTATAAGGAGTGGATGAGAGAAGCCAGGTATACTCTAATTATAATACAGTATAATAAGTACTAGAATAGGGAAATCACAGAACATTATGAGGTTATATAAAAGGGGAACCTAGTACAATCTTAGAAGTTCAGAAAACAATTCCCAGAACAAGTAATAATTGAGCTAAGACAGAAAAGGAGTGTAGGGGTTTAACTGGTTAAATGTGGACAAATCTGGTTCAATCAGAGGGAACAGCATGTGCAAAGGTCCAGAGACAATCAAGTACCCAGTGTGTTGGCAAATGAACTTGTGGGGATAGAAGAATATTAGCTGGGGGAAGGGGTGTGCAGGGGTGGGGGTGCATAAGATAGATGCAGGAGTAAGGAGCTGTCAGATTATAAAGGACAGCCAAAGCTGTAAGTTGAACTTAACATGAGAGCAATGAGGAGCCATAGAGAAGTATTGATCAAATTTATATAAACAATTTCTTCTGTTCCTTTTCAGAAATACAGGAGTGATTAACACAGTTCAGCGAATGAACTGTTTACTCTGGCAGATGGATGAAACTTCTTTCCCACTACCACTCAAAATCTCTCTCTCTCTTCCACCAGCTACCCCACTTTATTTGATAAAATTGTGTCTGCAAAAAATAAATGACTTAATTTATGCTCTCATCTATCCAGCATCTCTCATCAAGCACTATCCTACAAGCAATGTTGTTGCAGTAATTTTATCAGAATACCATAGAGAAAACTATATTCGAACAGTAGGATGTCAAAGCTAATTTACAGCAGAATAGTATTGACTATCAATTCTTCTCAATAAAATCTGTGAACTAGTAACAGAGAACATCACCTTGATAGAATCCTAAAAATGTCTCCAAATGAGGAATTAGGGCAGAGTCTTGGTAGATCTTCAGGGTCTTTGCTGTGCAGTTTTAAGGTGATCTTGCAAGTGGGAAACTGGTTGAAATTGGTCAGAGTTTTATCATTATCATCATCATCATCATCATCATCATCATCATCACTATTATTATTATTAAAATAGCTTTGGATTGGTAGACACATTGAGGCAGAGATCTTGAAGCAAGTCTGGATGAGCAAGCTATTGATCCTAATAAGTAAGCTGTTTCAATGATTTACTTTCTTTTTCTTTGATTTTTTCTTTCTTCTGTGAGCAGGCATTTTTTCAAGTAGACAACTAAGTTATTTTTACCTGGTCCCAGCGCTGATTAACATAAGGACAAGAAACAATGTGTAGTCCCAGTATTATTCAGCATCGTGACAAGAAATATTGCTGGTTTCAGTTCTCAGTAGCCACATAATTTCTTTTGAACCTGTTCCCACTTAACAAGTAAAAGTCAAACTAAAAATGGATAAAAGGGACAGTTATTCAAGTTAATACAACATCTATCCTGCCATTATTAGTTACAGTGAATAATTAAAAATTGAATATAGATAAAATTTAAGAAGTATACATAAGGGGAGACACAAAAGTACTATCTTTTCAGTAGAGTCCAATATATTACAAATGCTCAGCTGGACACAAGAGTATGATGAGGATTAAATGCGAAAAGACAGATAGATATCACTATTCTTCAGTGAAATGTCTAAAGTACAAAAATGATCACAACACTTCACTTTTTATGAACACATCATGTCTCTTCATCCATATATCCTAAAATATGATTTTTGTGGTCTGGCCTCAGCCCCATCACCTGCAATACTTTACTCTCACAATGTACATAAAGTTCCTTTAAATATATCCGCTTTTTCAGAACTTTGAACATGCTGTTCCTTCTGTCTGCAGTGTCTTACTCTTTTTCTGGTCTTTCGCCACCCACCTGGATAATTTCCATTTATCTTTCAAAATTTAAATATCACACATTTAAGAAAATGTCCATGACACCTACGTTCAGCGTCACTCCTCTTTGACCCTGTAGCATCCTGAGAATATCTGACTCCCTTATCAGATTCCACACTGCATTATATTTAAATCCAACTTGCCTCTCATGCCAACTAAGCCAAGAGCCAAGGACCATGCTTTCTTCATCCTGACATCCCTCTATGCTTCACAATATGACTCACACTTACTTTTATTAAACTATTTCTATTGAATGTAGTTGGAGAGTTTAAACCTACATAAAAGGATACTGACCAGAATAGGTTTAAATGGCTCTTCATGTTGAAGTAAATATGTTTTGCATGTGTATTTTATATTTTGAAAATTTTTCAGAATTATTTCTTTAAAAGATTTTATGGAACTTTCTGAATTGTCATAAACCAAATGGAAAAGTATTGACTCTTGAGAATACTAAAGTTTACTCCTTATGCCTATCATGACTTAGCCTATAGGGCTGTTTGTCAACCCAGAAACAGTCAATTCTAATTAGGGCAAATTCAGATATTCTGGCTACCCAAGCAAGGGAAATGACAATATCCAATTTGGAGGATAAATCTCTCCAGCGGCAGGAAATATTACCAATGCTAAGCAATCAATACACTGACAGTAAAAATAAAGACACATTGAGAACCACAACCCAGACCTCAAGTAAAGGACAATCACTAGATGAGATTGCCTAGGAAGTAATCGTAATAGCTCTTGTACCAATCTCTTGGTGATATTTTAGAGAATTTAGTCTATCAGATATAGCTAGACAGCCACTTTCAGTTCTATTAATTATATATGAAATATTTTTAAATGATAACAAACATGCACTTATAATTATAAAACAACCCACATTTTAATGTTCAGTGGTGTTAGGTTTTACCTTTAAAAGCTCTATAAGGTCTAGTGAGAGTGAACACTTTACAGTCAAAGATGATCTACCAGCCTTCACTTTCCTTGGTCCTAATCAGCTCTGGGCATTAGTGCCCTTCATCTGTAGGCTCAGTTTTATCTGATTCATCAAGAAGGCATGAGCAGAGAAAGAAGTAGCATCTGGCACAAGTCTGAATGTGGGAGAGTTGGGCTCCCTTCTCATTAGCAATGTGCCCAGTCCATTGATAGCCTTCCACCTCAGATGCTGAGAAGCAGCCCAGTTTTCTGCTGAAACAAGAGTCCTTCCTGGAATCCCAGCCCACTTGCAGGAGTCCTTACAATGTACAGGCCTTGAGAATACCCTATCATCAGGATTTGAAACCTGCCCCATGTTCTCCTGGATGCTGTCTACGTATTAAAGGTTCACCTAAAACCTTACTGTATGAAACACCATTGGATATTGCCTTAGTCAGCTTGGGCTGCTACAGCAGAATGCCACAGACTGGATGCCTTAAACAACAGGAATGTATTTCTCACAGTGCTGGAGGCTGGGAAATTCAAGATCAGGGTGCCAGGCTTTTCAGTTTCTAGTAAGAGCTCTCTTCCTGACTTGTTGACGGCCGCCTTCTCAGTGCATCCTCACATGGAAGAGAGGGACTGAAAGCAGACTCTCTAGTGTTTCCTTTTACAAGGACACTAAACCCATCGGATTAGGATCCCATCCTTATGACTTCATTTAACCTTAAGTACCTCCTTATAGGCCCTATCTCCAAACAGTCACATTGCGGGTAAGGACTTTAATATATGAATTGGGGGCAGGGGGACATAATTCAGCCAAAGCAGACATAAACACTAATTTAAATCTAAATCAAGCCTAAGTTATCCATGTACATTCAACAACAATAACAAAGCAACAATGTCTACTATTTATTAAACATTGACTTTCACCAAATTATTTATAACTTTTAGGATAATATTGCTAGGTCAAGTATTACTTTTCCCTACTTTGCAGCAGAGTAAGCTGAAGGTTTGAGGTGTAAAACACCCTAACCAAGGCCACACAGCCACAAAATGACAGAGATGGAACTCAAATCCATGTCTGTAGGAATTCAAAGCCCAAATGAGATGTGTCTACCATGGCTTCTTAGGTGGAAACTGTAATTATAGATCACTGATCAACCTTCAGTCCCAGCCTCTTCCCTTTTCCCACCTGCCTGAAGTGTGAAGATTATTAAAGTTTGCCTCATAGACACACCTGAATTTTGGCAATTATGGAGCTGACAGCAAGTCAATCAAAATATATTTATTCAACACCCATGATCAGACACTGGGTAAAGCACTAGATTACTACTTATATAACTAGAAAAGACTAATTTAGAACCAACAGATTCAGATGGTACTTTGGTTACTGTAATCAAATTTTGCAGCTTTCTGCCTCTTTGATTCACGCTCTTCTTATTTAAAATTCTGCATTGCTCTTTGTGATGTACCAGCTGTTAAACTGTCATCACATCCATCTTCCTCTATCTTTGGCTTCTCCCATACAACATCCTTTTATTCTTTATTCAAAATATACAGTTGACTCTTGAACAACACAGGTTCAAACTGCAAGGCTCCAATTATATACGGATTTTTTTCAACAGTAAATCTGGAGTACTACTGGAACCAGGGTTGGTAGAATGTGGGTTGCAAAACCACAGATTCTGAGGAACCACAGATACAGAGGAACTGCATGTACTAAGGGCCGGCTATAAGTTATATGCAGATTTTTGAGTGCATGAAGGGTCAGCACACCTAACCCCGCCCCACCTCCACACGATGTTCAAGTGTCAACTGTACTTTTTGAGCCCCTACTATGTGTCAGACACTGTTCTTGGCATTTGGGATACATCATAGAACAAAACAGACAAATATACCCTGCCTTGGTGCTAATATGCTAGCTAGCATAGGGAAACAGAAACTAGTAGCCATACTAAATAAATAAAGTATGTAATGTGTAGAAATTATGATACAGACTATGGGAATGAAAAGGCAGTGCAAGGTAAGGAAGGTCAAGAGCATGAGAGGAGAGAGTCAAGGTGAACCTCTTTGAGAAGGAGACACATGATCAAAGACATAGGAGATGACATACATCTAAGCAAGAGCATTTCAGATACAGGAAACAACACTTGCAAAGACCTTGAGGTGAAAGCAGGCCTGGGCATGTTTGAAGAACAGCAAAAAGACCAGTGTGGCAGGAGCCCAGTGAGTGAGAGAAAAGTCAGAGAGTTAATGGGGCACTGGATAATGAAGGACCTCCAGCCATTGTAAGAGTTTTCATTTTTTACACTAAATAAAATGGAAAATCATTGCAGGATTCTGAACAGAGGAATGACAATAACAAGACTCATATTTTTAAAGGATCATCCTGGCTATTATATAAAGGACAGGTTGTAGGGGAGCAAGGATAGAAGCAGAGAGGCCAGCTAAAAGGCCATTGCAATTATGCATGGCAGACTGGTGGGGGGAGCACAGCCGTGGTGGTGGTGGTGATGCTCTTGGTGACACTGGCAGTGAAGCTGGTGATGGTGCTGGTAGTGGTGGTGGTGGTGGTGATGGTGATAAGGAGGAGAAGTGGTTACATTTTGGACATATTTTGAAAGTAAGAGAAGCCACATCTATGAACCGAGCTCTGCCAGTTCTTGAGCCAAAGGACAAGAAGTGTATCAACAGGCTTAGGCCTCAACCCAGGAGGTTGGGGTACATAAAATAATATCTACATAGTAAATACTTATTACCCACCAGTCATACTAAGAGTACATCCATCTAGTAAGATAGGAAACTAAGCACAGAAACATTAAATGATTTTAGTTAGTAAGCAGAAGAACTGGGGTTTGGACCCAGAACATCTGGCACTAGAACCCTCACACATAACCACTCCTCATACAGCCTTGCTGGTTAAGGCACACTTTATAGACTTGAGATCTGGTGACTCAGAGACAAAGCTGGAGATGATGCACCAAGGGTGAATCAGGGTAACCTATACAATGCAGCAGTCCCTAACTCACTACTGAGGCAGAAAACCCGTAACCAAACAATGATAACTAATGAACTTGATTCTGAAATGAATGAATCTCTGGGCACAAGGTGACTCCATACTAGGATGACAGCTAAGTAGAAACATGGCAGTTTTACACCCTACTCTATTTCTTAAGCAGTGTATGGCATGTGATTTAACACTCCCTTAATGATAGGGGACAACATCATGAAACTTAACTAGAGCACTGGGCTCCAGGAAGCAGAGCTACTTATGCCATTTGGCTTTGGGGAAGGTTTTTGTATGATTCTTTTTTTAAAAGATATTGAAGTTTGAAATGAGGGGAAAAAATGATTAAGTAGTTGGAAGAATATGAGCAGTGTTTTTGCACCTTAGCCTCAGGAGAGAGAAAGGGAGTTGATTCAGAGTAAAGTTGGGCCTTAGGGACTGCATTTCTGCCTCTGAGGAGGAGGACATGGAGATGAAAGAGAAGGGGCTTACAGGAATGCTGCCATCCTATGGCTGGCATTTCCCTGGAAGGAAACAAAGCCATATGTGAGGTCAGAAAAACACAGGTGAATGCCCTCCCCTGCTCCAAGCTAGGCATGTGCTCATAGGTTCCCAAGCTTCCCTTCTATAAACAGCCAGAGTGCACAGTGCCTGCAATGCTGATGGCTGATAGGAGAAATTGCAAAATGCAGGTGATATTACAGGGACCGTCTTACTGGAGGGAGAACCCCAAGACTTGTGTCTTGGTGGGAAAGGAACTGAAGTCCACACAGATTAGTGTCATTACTTTGCATTTGGAATCGGATCGCCTAGGAGACCAGAAAAATATTGGAATTTGAATTAGAGGGGTCCCTCTTAAAACAGCTTTCAAGTCTTCTAAGTAACATGTCATTTTGGATTAGGCATCATATTTTTATGTGGATTTTTAAAAATCTAATCTGGTGCATTTCACTGCTGTAATAGGCAGAATTCTGAAATGGTTCCCACCCCTGGTGTATACAAACTTTCTCCCAGTGGTTTAATCAAACACTAATCTGGTGCTGCTGTGGAGGACTATATGGATATAATAAAAGTCCTAAATCAGTTGATCTTAAGACAGGGAAATTATTTTCAGTGGGCCTGACCTAATCAGTTGAGGCCCTAAAAGAACTTGTCTCCTCCTGGTGATAGAAATTCAAAGTATGAGGGGGTTCAGTGCAATGGAGATTCTTTGTTCCTCACTTTGAAGATGGAGGAGGCCAAGTGGCAAGGAACACAGGTGGTATCTAGGTCCTAAGAGCAGCTTCCAGCTGACAGCCAATAAAGAAAACGGGACCTCAGTCCTATAACAACAAGGAACTCAAGTCTTCCAACAATCTGAATTCATCCCCAGATCCTCCAGAAAGTAACTCAAACTGGCCAGCATTCTGATTTCAGCTTGTGAGACCCTGAGCAAAGGATGCCACCATGCCATGCCAGACTTTCAACCCACAGAACTGTGAACTGATAAATGGGGGTTGCTTTCAACTGCTGAGCTTATGGTAATTTGTTACACAGAGATGGAAAACTAATGCAATTGCTAAAAGCACATTTTGGAAAATAAATCACTAGTAGAACTATTTAAGATGTGATTAACTCTTTGAAAAAACCCTTCCTTTACCTGGATACTTTCCTTCATTTTTATCATCTATCAGAAGTTTATATTTCGTATTTTGGCATTTCTTAAAGCAAGCTATGTCTTATTTATGTTGTTGCTAAGTGCTAATCATAAGAGCTAAGTTTCACTATGAAATTTAGTCAGAATCAACCAGCAAAGAAAGCAGTTCTAAACATGATTTTAGTAAGTATGTTACAATATAATTAATATGAAACCATCTGTGAATAAATGTCTACCTCTCAAAGTTTATCTCTAATTGATCTTGCTTGTTCAAACTGCTGCCCCATTTTTCTTCCTTACTAATGAAGTTCATACTGTTTAAACTTTAAAAAGTAATTAATGTCATATTATCAATGACCTCTACATTTCTACATACAATCCATTCATACATTGAAATATTTTAAAAGCCTCTTCAGAGCTCAAAGGAAAAAGGCTGTATAAAAATATAACATCATGGTTAATAAATATAAAAGAAATTCTAATGTCTGATTAGAGAATTTTAGTCAGAATCAAGGGTTTTTTTTTTAATTCAAAGTATTTCAACTATAAAATGTTGGCTTTCATAGAATAGCTAAAACAATGTAGATATACTATCGGGTTGGCCAATAAGTTTGTTTGGTTAATGAATACGTTGTTCAATAAATTTCTTGGTAAAAATGAAAAATGTGTCTCATTTTTACTAAAAACCATACGAGCTCTTTGGACAATCCCATAAAAATATTATTTAATATACTCAAAGATTTTAATTAAGTTTTTACTAATAGAGGCTTTAAAATGGTGAAAGGAAAAAACTCTCTTCATATTTAATACAAAATATTATTTTTTTTAATTTTATTTATTTATTTATTATTTTGGGGGGGGTACACCAAGTTCAATCATCTGTTTTTATACACATATCCCCGTATTCCCTCCCTCCCTTGACTCGCCCCCCACCCTCCCTCAAGTCCCCTCCACCCTCCCCGTCCCAGTCCTCTAAGGCATCTTCCATCCTCGAGTTGAACTCCCTTTGTTATACAACAACTTCCCACTGGCTATCTATTTTACAGCTGGTAGTATATATATGTCTGTGCTACTCTCTCGCTTCGTCTCAGCTTCCCCTTCATCCCCCGCCTCCTCCCATACCTTGAGTTCTCCAGTCCATTCTCTGCATCTGCGTCCTTATTCTTGTCACTGAGTTCATCAGTACCATTTTTAGATTCTGTATATGTGAGTTAGCATACAATATTTGTCTTTTTCTTTCTGACTTACTTCACTCTGTATGACAGACTGTAGGTCTATCCACCTCATTACATATAGCTCCATCTCATCCCTTTTTATAGCTGAGTAATATTCCATTGTATATATATGCCACATCTTCTTTATCCAATCATTTGCCGATGGGCATTTTGGTTGCTTCCATGTCCTGGCTATTGTAAATAGTGCTGCAATAAATATTATGGTACATGTTTCTTTTGGGATTATGGTTTTCTTTGGGTATATGCCCAGGAGTGGGATGACTGGATCATATGGTAGTTCTATTTGTAGTTTTTTAAGGAACCTCCAAATTGTTTTCCATAGTGGCTGTACCAACTTACAGTCCCACCAACAGTGCAGGAGAGTTCCCTTTTCTCCACACCCTCTCCAACATTTGTGGTTTCCAGATTTTGTGATGATGGCGATTCTGACTGGTGTGAGGTTATACCTCGCTGTGGCTTTGACTTGCATTTCTCTGATGATGAGTGATGTTGAGCATCTTTTCATGTGTGTGTTGGCCATCTGTATGTCTTCTTTGGAGAAAGGTCTATTTAGGTCTTCTGCCCATTTGTGGATTGGGTTATTTGCTTTTTTGGTATTAAGCTGCGTGAGCTGCTTGTATATTTTGGAGGTTAATCCTTTGTCCGTTGTTTCATAGGCAACTATTTTTTCCCACTCTGAGGGTTGCCTTTTAGTTTTGTTTATGGTTTCTTTGGCTGTGCAAAAGCTTTTAAGTTTCATGAGGTCCCATTTGTTTATTCTTGATTTTATTTCCATGATTCTAGGAGGCGGGTCCAAAAGGATCTTGCTTTGATGTATGTCATAGAGTGTTCTGCCTATGTTTTCCTCTAGGAGTTTTATAGTGTCTGGCCTTACATGTAGGAATATAAAATATTATTAAAACAATAGTCATGTAAATAAAATCTCTGTTCCCTTATGTCTTATTGTTTTCAATGCAAGGACAAAAATAAAAGTATTCAACTGAGGCTTAGAGCTTTAGGGAGAGATGACTCCTGTTGCTAAGAAACAGAAACCTCAAAGGCAGAGTCCAGATTCTGGGATCATGACTCAACAAGATTTCTGGCATTTGCTATGAGCTAATGAGGCTCCTCAGAATCTAACCCACAAGCAACGCCAGGGTGTTAAAGGAGTTTAATTGCCAGGGAAAACCCAAACCTGGCCAACAAGGTCCTGTGATGGCTCAACTCCTAAAGCAATTCCCAGTCTTTTACAAACGTGCCAACAAACAAAGTGTTCAGCTAAAGCAGCGAAGCCCTGATGAAATTAGGGGGACTCTTGACTGCAAGTGACAGAATACCACTTAAGCAATAAAAAGGTATTTTTAGGTCACTTAGCTGAACAATCCAGAGGTGATACTGGCTAGAGGCACAGCTAGATGAAGTGCACAAATACTGTTATCGGAGCTCTGTCCCTCAGACTCTCTCCATGGAGCAGGCATAGGGGTCCCCAGTACATCCATGCCTGGCAAACTACCAACCTAATAGCTCCTGTTGCATGAGAACATCTATGAAACTACTGAAAGTGTTCTGAGGAGGAGTCTGACAGCCCTGGTTTAGAGGCACATGCCCAACCCTGTAGCTTGGAGAAGAAAGGGTGGGGGGATATGGTAGGCTAACATTATTACCAAACCAAACGAGGACACTCTCCCCATGCACAATAAAGCCAATCTATTGACCCCGGTTGTAGTGAAGCAAAGTGTCGCATTTATTGCAGGCACCAAGCAAGGAGTATAGATGGCTAATGTTCAAAAGATCCCGAACTCCCTGATGGATTTCAGGGAAGCATTTTTAAAGACAAGGTGAGGGAGAGAGTCACAGGGTGTGTGTGATCAGCTCGTGCACAATTCTCTGATTGGCTGAGGGTGAGGTGAGAGGGCAGTGTCACAGGGCTTAACATCATGAACCTAGGCTACAGCCAGTCTGGGGACTACATGATCATGGTCCTCGTGAATTTAGCTTCTTCCGCCTGGTGGGGGTTTTAGCACCTGCAAAGCAGCTCAAGAATATGCATCAAACACTATTATCTATGTCCCTCAGGGAGGAATTACAGATTCTGTGACAGCCATGTGGTTGATTTACTGTTTAAATTTTTACAGATTCTCCTGGCCCAACTGCTATTTATTTTTGTTACTACATGTTCACATTCTTTTAATCATTAATTCTTGAGCCAGCCTTTTGTGACTCAGGGGAGGCCTGGGAGACTAAAGCTTTTCTACAAACAAGAGGCAGGTGGAGGACATAGGGGAGGGCAGTAGTCTGTCCCGGGGAAGGCCCCATAGAGTCCTGCTTTGTTACAAGGTGTGCAGTTATACCCAAAATACATTTGTTTCCCTTAGAGAGGTCAGGTTCTGTGAACAGAAGAGGACTTTATGCCAGGAGACAGAATATATAGAGGTCTTTATACCTCAGAAGGGGAATCTTCATCTATGCCACTTTCAAGGATAGCCATTGATGACAATGAACCAGGGAGATACTCCTGGCAAGAAGCACCTGAGAAAATCAGTCTGTCCCTTGGAGGAAATAGCCTACTAGCAGAGCAGGTAGATCTCTTAGATATCTATCTAGCAGATGTAAGACGTGAAACAGGACAGCAACTTTGCCGTATTCATTTCCTTCTATGAAATAGGAGTTTTTAAATTATAAGGGTGAGTGAAGACAAATTCCACAGTGTCATGTGTAAGGATATAAGGAACTGGATTTACTGGAAAAACATGGAAATCAAGAATTAGAGTTAAGAGCCACGGAGTCTGCTTTCTCTCATCATCACGAAAAGAAGTCTGCAAAAATCAGTTCAGCATACTCCTTGACACACCACAGGTCCCTGTCCACAGGGGAGGAATTATTACTGAGTCCAAACTCATTCTGCTCACTGCACAACAGGCCAACAAATCAGGAGATGAGGCACTGGGGCAAGAAATAATGACTTTATTCGGAAAGCCAGGAGTCCGAGAAGATGGCAGACTAATGTCCTAAAGAACCATCTTACCAAAGTCAGAATTCAGGCTTCTTTTATACTAAAAAGGGGAGGGGTGTGGTTGGTTGTTGTAAACTTCTTGCTGCTGGAATCCTTTGTTCTTGCAGCTGTCCATGTGAGTCAAGTCACGATGTTCTTGTAAACCTCCAACAAGATAAATGTTATTCTCTGTCCTGCAATTTTTTATCTCTATGTGAATAGACAAGTGTTATACCCTTAAAGATCAGAGCCTAGAAAATGGGCTATCCTGTATATTTCAGGCTATAGGCAACATTCTTAACTCAAAGCAACAGAATACAAAGGTTAAAGTAAAAGAAGCAGATCTAATATGGAGTCAGATTTGTTTTTCCCTGTTACAGGATCCTGACTCTTGAGTTTCTTAAAATGCAATCATGATGAAGTTAGGATAAGAGGTATAAATAGAAAGGATTTAGGCACCAAAGAGTCTGAGTATAAATGCCAATGCAGCTGGGAGTTGTCTGAGAATGCCAGCTGCCATCACCTCATTACTTGTAAGTAGTCACTGCTGCGGATGCTGGCAGCGCCTCTCTGTTTCTGTGGGTCCAGGCACAGCCGTTCCTTCTGGGGGAGGAGGAGGCTCTGTACCTAAGTTGCTGAACAACTTTCCATTTCCCTTCCAATATTAAATTTATTGTTTAGCCTCAACTGCAGGATCAAGAAGAGCCACATTCAAATTTGACCTATGGAAATAAATACCACCCAAAGATGCCGGACTTGGAACAGAATAGAGAAACTGGGTGGGTTATCTCCCTTTAGAGAGGGTTTAGATGTGGGATTTTGCTATTGTTCTTGGTCTTGAATGTGGGATAATTTGTGATGTGATTTGGGCTATTTCTACAACTGTGAGAGTGAAATGAAGGTTTGCTGTGAGGGTCAGAACCTGTGGTGTGCTAGGCAGCCTAGGCATGGCAACGTGTGGCCAGCGGCAGCTATTGCTTTTGCTGTCCCATAGGGTCCCAGTGGGTTTTTTCCTCATCCTCCTTTACCTGGCAAGAGGCCCAAAGATGCATACCTAGTCTTTTTCCTCCTTTCTGTAGATACAGTGATTGAGTTATTCAGAGGTTAATCTGTACCCTAAGCAGCTCCAGTCAGAATCATTCCCTGGAATCAACTGTAAAGCATATCTTGTTACATCTCTGCTCAGAACTTTATAGTGACTTCTCATCAGAATTAAAGCCAAATCCCTTTCCATGCCTATGAGAAATACATGATCTAGCTTCTATTTCCTCATCGACTTTCTCATCACTTGCCATCCTATGACAATACACACCAGCCATAGGGGGTATCTCTTAGTTCTTATAACAAGTCAAGCTCATTCCCATCTCAAGGATGTTTCCTTTGCCTCACATTCTCTTGGATTCTGCTCGTGTTCATTTTTTGTCCCCTTTTGGTAAATTTTTTAAAATATATTTCAAACTTACAGGAAAGTTACAAGAATAGTAAATGAATTCTTGTATACCAATTATTCACTTTCATCAATTGCCACATTTGCTTCTCCATTCTCCCTATATATATTTTTGTATGTATATGACATTTATTTAAACCATATGAGCTTAAGTTGGAGAAAATACGTCCCCTACTTCTAAATAATGTTATGTCTTTACTAAGAATGAGGACATTTTCTTTCAGAACTAGAATGCAATTAACAAAAATCAAGAAATTTAACAGGAACACAACACTATTATCTAATCTGCTTTACATATTCAAATCTCATCAGCTGTCCCAATGATAGCCTTTATAGCAATTTGTTTTTCAGTCCATTAGCTCATATAATATTTTATTGTTACATTTCTTTACAATCCTTTAATCTGAAAATGTTCTCAGACTTTCTTTCTTACTCATTCATACATTATAAATATCAGAAGTATCTTTAACAGCTATCAAATATAGTCATGAATATTTCTGATATCATGGGATTTCAGATTCCCTGAACTTAAATATATCCATCTGAAGGCTATTATTCATAGAAATTGTTATGTAACCGTTACCAAGTCCAAGCTCATACTGCTCATTTCATGACAGGCCAATAAATTGAGAAATGAGTTGTTGGGGCAAGGTATAGCGACTTTATTCAGAAAGCCAGCAGCGTGGGTTTTGAATGCTAGTTTCTTTTATAGAACAATGGGCGGGAGGGTTGGGGGGGAGGTAGAAGATTAAAAAAGGTGATGAATTGTTGCAAATGTTTCCTGGTTCTGGCCAGACTCCTGAAAGGATGTGTTAATTTCTTCTTTCTTGCAGCCATTCACAGATGGGCCTGGTTAGGATGTTTCCTGTGAGCTAAACAAGAGTATTTTAGCTCAGCCTCCAGGCATGGGAGGCAGGGTTCCCAGAGATGGGTCATTATGTATACTTTAAGCTATAGGCAACATCTCTTTATAGTGATTAACTTGTAGCAAAAGCAATAGAATACAAAGGTTAAAGTAAAAGAAACAAAACCAATAGGAGTCAGATTTGTTCTTCCCTATTACATAACCTGAAAAGCCAAGATGACAATAGCCCTTACTTATAAAGTAGCAAGATTTCAGGTCCCCTCTCCTTGAAATGCCCTACACCAGGAAGCACACCATTTGCTGACTCCTGCCAATGCCTGACTTTTGCTCTTGTGTAAGTCTGAACTGCAATTAACCTTCTAACCATGGATTCTGTGGATTCGGGGCTCTGCTGCCAACAATGAGGTTAACTACTGAATCATCTCAGAACTGCCGCTAAAATCATACTCCATACAGTTAATAGGAGTCAATAAGTAACAGAAATCCTTAAACTTGTCTTACAGATCAGCAGATAAGGGAACAGCTTGTTAAAACTCCCTTGCTTGCAAACTGCCTTCCCAGCTTCATGCAGAACAGTTGTTTTATAGGAACTTGAAATGAGCTTCTGTTGGCTACGGCCAGCTGGGGCCACCAACTCTAAAACTGGGCCTTGCAGGTGTCTGATGAATGGCCTGTTGATCTCCAAGGACTGGAATGCTCCACCCTCAGGTGACCATAAGCACCTCCATTTTGAACACACAGAAACCTGTCATCTGGATGCACCTGTCCAAAACACCAATTACTTCATCTCTTCCCTGCCTCCCATCACCTTTCCTGAAGCCTAAGACCACCTTGTTTATCCCATAAATATCCCAACCCCCTCAATTTCAAACTGTCCTCCCCTTTCCTTGCTTGGCTGCCTTGTGAGTAAACGCTTTCTCAGCTATAAACCTCAGCATCCAGCATTTGACTTGCTGCGCGTTGGTGAATGGACCTGGCTCCGTAATACTACTGCTGCCCCCTCTCCCACACCATCCTCTAAAGAAGCAGTTCTCAAATTGGCTGTAGATGAGAGTCACCTGAAGTACTTTCAAAAATTCTGGTGCTCCAGGCCAATTAAATCAGATTTTTCTGGAGGAGAGATTCAAGTAGAGTCACTGCTGTCTCCAATCCTTTATAAGCATGGATACAGATATGATTAATTCTCTTGATCAGACCCCAAGCCAGGTTCTGCATCTGAACTTTCCTGAAGACAGGAATGAGTGAAGGGAATCTACAACATTTAAAATAAAAAAATCACCTTACCTTTGGCTACTTTACATGAATCCAGGCTTCCTGTGTTATTCTCATGGGGCTTTTTCAGGGAGCCTCCATGTGTAGCTCTCAGGCTGACTCCTTGTGGCAAAGAAAACTTCCAACCACCGTGGGAAGTGCCCACAAGAATATCTACACTAGATTCATAAGGACACTCATAAAGGAAGGAGTTCCTTCTTTAACCAACCCTGAGGCTTACCTCTTCATCCTCATTTCCTGTTCCAGAGAATTTGCAGGAGGAAAATCCACCTCCTTCAGGACAAAGTCCACTTGGTGGATCCAATGATGAGCCCATGGGGCAATCTCACCACAACTACATACCACTGCAGCTCAAGTAACATACACACAGAGGCAAAAGATTATTTCCTTAAACATCACGTTCCCAAACAGTAAAAAAGACAATCCTTGCCATTTTTAACATTTTTCCATCATATGTAGTATTTTAATAGTTCAGTCAAGACTGAGCATCTACAAACTAGTTTAGTTCTGTTTTGTGGTCCTTCCTCTCGTGCATTCAACCCTACAGTATGTTTGGCCTAAACGTCTCTAAAATACCGATGAAATACAAACATGCAAATAAATAAACAAATGAATAAATAAAAATAAACACATCTACACCCATACTCAGCCACAAGTCCACACACAATGAAGGTACATTGCAATGTAAATATAATTAGAATTTCCCTTTCCATTGTTCCTGTTTATATCATTTTCTTATAGATTTGTAAGAGCTCTTTTATATGGAAGACATTAAAAATAAGATGACCTCCTATACATGTTTCAATTTTTCAGCACTCATTTCTCTTTCCAAAAAGTTTACAGCTGTTTTACATTTACTCATTCAACCAATATTAATAATTATGTATTAAAATCAACCAAACTTTGCTTACTGGCTTCTATTTTTGAGGTCACTTAGACAAGTCTGCATCTCTATGATTATGTAACTATTCATTTATTTTCCTCCAATAATTTTATTCTCTATTATTTCAATTTTTAATAGCTAAAATTTTGATCCATCTGAAAACTGTATGATACATGGGATGAGGTAAAAACCTAAATTTTTAATAAAATTGTTACAAAACCAGTTTTTGTCTAATTCATTTTCCCTCACTGATTTGAAATATTACTCTCACTGTATATTAAGTTTTTATACATAACGTTTATTTCTGGATTTTTTAGCCTCATTGACCTGTCTTCCTCCTCCTCTGCCAACATTCAGCAATTTTAACTTTAATTCTTTTTACCCATATCCTTTTTTTTAAAAAGAAAAGGTTTAGCTCTTCGCTAATATTTATTTACTAAAATTAACTTTAGAGCCACTTTGGAAAGTTGGGATTTCAGTGGGAATTGCATTCTATTTGTAGATTAATCAAGAAGGATTTATTTCTTTAAAATATTATGATTTTGCAAGACTTTTTTTATGTTCCTCCACCTATTTTGTAGTTTTCTTCAAGGGAGAATTGAACATTTTTGTCAGATTAATTCTTTAGTGTTTTCTAATGAAATTTTAAAAAAAAAGAGTAAAGACTTTGGTCATCCTGTCTTAATTTCCACATGTGACCTTATGCTGTTCAGTTGCAGATTCTCCTACACAATGGTTTTTAAGGATTGCTAAACGTTCAGTTGGGAAAGAAAAAAGACTATTGTGCACCAAAATACTAAATACTTGAGTTAATAAAGTGTTATTATGGGTTTTTTTCTCCCAGAATTTCTGATTATTCTTTACCTTATCATTACATATATTAAAAATATATTCAAAATATGAACAAGGAACCTGAAAAGCCAAAAAAAAAAAAAAACACCTCTCATTCTTTCCAATCAGAGTTTCAGCTGCAGGTATAACCGTAGGCATTTATATTCTCTAAGACATGTTTGTTAGTCACCCCAACAAAACTATAATGGCCTTGAATTTTTTTCCTACACCTTTTATTTGTATCTTTCATGGCAGCTAGTACAGTATTCTAAAAATAGTAAGTGCACAGTAAATCATTGCCCCAAGAGTTATCAGAATAAATGAATGAGTCAGATGAAAGATAGAGGGAAAGGGCTGCAAAATGTGACATGGTATTTCAAAATAAAGTACACATTGAATTTTTTTTCCTACCTCCTTAACTTTTTTGTTAAAATACTTTAAGAGCAGTTTTAGGTTCATAACAAAATTGAGAGGAAGAAACAGGGATTTCCCGTATACCCCATCCCACATATCCATAGCCAGAGGGGTACATTTGCTACAACTGATAAACCTACATTGACAAATCATTATCACCCAGAGTCCACAATTTACATTAGGGTTCACTCTTGGTGTTATACATTCTGTAAGTTTGGACAAATGTGTAATGACATGTACCTACCATTATAATGTTGTACAGAGTAGGCTCATTGCCCTAAAATTCCTCTGTGCTCTGCCTGTTCATCCCTCCCTCCCCATCCCCAACCCCTGGCAACCACTGATCCTTTTCCTGTATTCATAGTTTTGTCTTTTCCAGAATGTCATATAGCTGAATTCAGACAGTACGTAGCCTTTTCAGATTGTCTTTTACTTAATAATACGCATTTAAATTTCCTCTCTGTCTTTCATGACTTGAAAAGCTCACTTCTTTCTAGTGCTGAATAATATTCCATTGTCTGGATGTACCATTTATTTATCCATTCACCTACAGAAGACTATCTTGGTCACTTCCAAGTTTAGGCAATTATGCTTAAGCTGTTATAAATATCTGCGTGCAGGGTTTTTGTGTGAACGTCTTTAACTTTTAAAATCTCTCTCATTCTACTTCTATTACCACTGTCTTAATTCAAATTCTCATTACTTATTTCCTGGAATAAAGAAACTTCTGCTAACCAACGAAACTGCCCTCATTCTTGCCTCACTCTAGTACCTCTTCCAAAATTGTTACATTGATTAAAAAAAAAAAAAACTTTTAAAAAATTCTGTTTGTTTTTTTAAAAAATAACAATCTGATCATGTCATATTCTTGCTCAAAATCATTCATTAGCCCTCATAATAAGGTTCGTTCCTCTTTTTTTAACTGAAGTGTAGTTGATTTACAATATTGTGACAGTCTCAGGTGTACAGCATAGTGATTCAGCATTTTGCTGATTATATTCCATTACAGGCTATTAAAAGATAATGGGTATAATTCCCTGTGCTACACAGTATATCTTTCTTGCTTATCCATTTTATATATAGTAATTTGTATCTGTTGATCCCATACCCCTAATTTGTCCTCCCTTTCCTCTCCCCTTTGGTAACCACAAGTTTGTTCTCTGTATCTGTGAGTATGCTTCTGTTTTGAATATACATTCATTTTTATTGTTTTTTAGATTCCACATATAAGTGATATATAGTATTTGTCTGTCTCTGTCTGCCTTTTTCACTAAGCATAATATTCTCAAGGTTCATCCACGTTATTGCAAATAGCAGTATTTCATTGTTTTTTATGGCTGAGTAATATTCCATTTTATATATATACACATGTATGTGTGCATATATGTACATGGCACATCTTCTTTTTCCATTCATCTGTTGATGGATGTGCTTGTCTTGTTTCCACGTCTTGGCTATTGTAAATCATGCTGCTATGAACATTGGGGTGTATGCATCTTTTTGAATTAGTGTTTTCACTTTTTTCAGATATATAGTCAGAAGTGGAATTGCTGGATCATATGGTAGTTCTACTTTTTGTTTTTTTAAGAAAACTCCATACTGTTTTCCATTGTG
Organism: Hippopotamus amphibius kiboko; assembly: GCF_030028045.1. Lineage (NCBI taxonomy): Eukaryota > Metazoa > Chordata > Mammalia > Artiodactyla > Hippopotamidae > Hippopotamus > Hippopotamus amphibius. The sequence goes on from NC_080194.1 coordinate 55,353,224, forward strand.
GCTGCACCAATTTATATTCCCACCAGCAGTGCATGAGGCCTCCCTTTTCTTCACATTCTTGCCAAGATTAATCATTTGGTGTTTTTTTGTTTGTTTGTTTGCAATAGCCATTCTAATATGTGTGAGGTGATATCTTATTGTTATTTTGATTTGCATTTCCTTGATGACTAGTGATGTTGATATCTTTTTCCATCCCTTAAATTTCAGTCTTTGTGTGTCTTTAGCTCTGAAGTGAGTCTCTTGCAAGCAGCATATAGATGGGTCTTAATTTTTTACGCAATCATCCACTCTACATCTTTTGATTAGAACATTTAGTCCATTGACACTTAAAGTAATTACTGATAGGTATGTACTTATTGACATTTTATTCCTTGTTCTTCAGTTGTTTTTGTAGTTCTTCTTTCTTCATTTCTTCTTGTTTTTCCCATTATGGTTTGATGATTTTCTTTTGTAGTGTGCTTGAGCTCCTTTCTTTTTTATTTTTGTGTATCTGTTGTAGATTTTTGATTTGTGGTTACCAAGAGGTCCACATATGTTGACCCACAATTTTATATACTTGCTTTAAACTGATAATCATTTAAGTTCAAACATTTTTAAAGTTCTACATTTTTTATCCCCCTTATCCACATTTTGTGTTTTTCATGTTATATTTTACATTTTCGTGTTATCCCTTTACTGTTTATTACAGTTATAGTTGCTTTTACAATTGTTTTGTTTTTTAATCTATGTGTTGGCTTATTTCAGTGATTTTTAACCCTTACCATATATTTGCCTTTCCTATTGAGATTTTCCCTTACCTATAGATTCTCACTTCTTTTCCATTTAAAGATCCTTCAGCATTTCTTTTAGGATAGGTTTAGTGTTACTGGATTCGTTTAGTGTTTGCTTGTCTGAGAAATTCTTTATCTCTCCTTCTATTTGAAATGATAATCTTGCTGGGTAGACTATTCTCAGGTTAGTCTACCGCGTAGACTAATTTCGCAGGTTTTTTCCTTTCAGCACTTTGAATATATTATGCCACTTCCTTCTGGCCTGCAAAGTTTCTTCAGTTAACTCAGCACATTATGGCGGTTCCCTTGTATATGACTCTTTGTTTTTCAGTTGCTGTCTTTAGAATTGTCTCTTCAGCTCTTGCCATTTTAATTACGATGTGTCTTGGTGTGGGTACATTTCGGTTCATCTTTTTTGGGACCCCCTGTGTTTCCTGTACCTGCATATCTGTTTCCTTCTTTAGGTTTAGGAAATTTTCAGCCATAATTTCTTCAAACACATTTTCAATCTCATTCTCCATCTCTTCTCCTTCAGGAACCCCTATAATATGTAAATTGGCACACTATGTTATTCCATAGTTCTTGTATGTTGCTTTCATTTTTTTGTCTTTCTGTCTGTTGTTTTCATTGGGTGATTTCCATTATTCTATCTTCCAGATCATTTATGCACTCTTATGGTTCATTCAGCCAGCTATTCATTCTTCTGGAATGCTTTTGTTCTCAAAAATTGAATTTTCTATATTGATTGGTTGAGTCTTCTTTATAGTTTCTAGCTCCTTGTTAAATAGTCTTTGCTTAGATCAATTCTCTTTCTTAATTCAGTTAGCATTTTCTAACTTTTTATTTTATACTGCAGTATAGTTGATTAACAATGTTGTGTCAGTTTCAGGTGAACAGCAAAGTGATTCAGTTATACATATACATGTATCTATTCTTTCTCGAATTCTTTTCCCACTTAGGTTGTTACATAATATTGAGCAGAGTTCCCTGTGCTATACAGTAGGTCCTTGTTGGTTATCTATTTTAAATATAGCAGTGTGTACATGTCAATCCCAAACTCCCTAATTATCCCTCCCCTCCACCATTCTCCCCAGTAATCATAAGTTCTTTCTTTGTCTGTGAGTCTGTTTCTGTTTTGTAAATAAGTTCATTTGTACCATTTTTTTTAGATTCTGCATATAAGTGATATCATACGATATTTCTCTTTGTCTATCTGACTTACTTCACTCAGTATGACAATCTCTAGGTCCATATATGTTGCTGCAAATGGCATTATTTCATTATTTTTAATGGCTGAGTATTATTCCATTGTATATATGTACCACATCTTCTTTATCCATTCCTCTGTCAATGGACATTTAGGTTACTTCCATGTCTTGGCTATTGTAAATAGTGCTGCAATGAACATTGGGGTGCATGTGTCCTTTTGGACCATGTTTCTCTCCAGATATATACCCAGGAGTGGGATTGCAGGGTCATATGGTAGCTCCAATTTTAGTTTTTTAAGGAAACTCCATACTGTTCTCCATACTGGTTGTACCAATTTACATTCCCACTAACAGTGTAGGAGGGTTCCCTTTTCTCCACACCCTCTCCGGCTTTTATCATTTGTGGATTTTTTGATGATAGCCATTCTGACTGGTGTGAGGTGATATCTCATTGTAGTTTTGATTTGCATTTCTCTAATAATTAGTGATGTTGAATATCTTTTCATGTGCCTCTTGGCCATCTGTATGTCTTCTTTGGAGAAGTGTCTATTTGAGTCTTCTGCCCATTTTTTGATTGGGCTGTTTGTTTTTATGGTATTTAGCCGCATGGGCTGTTTGTGAATTTTGGAGACTAATCCTTGTCGGTCACATTATTAGCAAATATTTTCTCCCGTTCTGTGGGTTTTCTCATTTTGTTTATGGTTTCCTTTGCTGTGAAAAAGCTTTTCAGTTTAATTAGGTCCCATTTGCTTATTTTTGTTTTTATTTCCATTACTCTAGGAGATGGATCAAAAAAGATATTACTGAGACTTATGCCAGAGAGTGTTCTGCATATGTTTTCCTCTAAGAGTTTTATGGTGTCCGGTCTCATATTTAGGTCTTTAATCCATTTTTAGTTTATTTTTGTGTATAGTGTTAAAGAATGTTCTAATTTCATTTTTTTGCAGGTAGCTGTCCAGTTCTCCCTGCAACATTTATTGAAGACACTATTTTTCCTCCATTGTATAGCCTTGCCTCCTTTGCTGCAGATTAATTAACCTTAGGTGCATGATTTTATTTCTGGGCTTTCTATCCTGTTCCATTGAGCTATATTTCGATTTTTGTGCCAGTACCATACTGTTCTGATGACAATAGCTTTGTAGTATAGTTTGCAGCCAAGGAGCCTGCTTCCTCCAGCTCTGTTTTTCTTTCGCAAGATTTCTTTGGCGACTCAGGGTTTTTTGTGTCTTCATACAAATTTAAAGATTTTTTTGTTCTAGTTCTGTGAAAAATGCCATTGGTAATTTTTTTTAAGTTCTTTATTGGAATATAATTGCTTTACACCCTTGCACCAGCTTTTGAGGTACACCAACCATTGGTAATTTGATAGAGATTGCATTGAATCTGTATGTTGCCTTGGGTAGTATAGTCATTTTGACAATATTGATTCTTCCAATCCAAAAACATGGTATATCTCTCCATCTGTTTGTGTTGTCTTCAATTTCTTGCATCAGCATCTTATATTTTTTGGAGTACGGGTCTTTTGTCTCCTTAGGTACATTTATTCCTAGGTATTTTATTCTTTTTGTTGCAATGGTGAATGGGATTGTTTCCTTAATTTCTCTTTCTGATCTTTTATTGTTAGTGTATAGAAATGCAACAGATTTCTGGGTATTAATCGTGTAAACTGCAACTTTACCAAAATTACTGATGAGCTCTAGTAGTATTCTGGTAGTGTCTTTAGGGTTTTCTATGTATAGTACCATGTCATCTGCAAACAGTGACTGTTTTACTTCTTTTTTTCCAATTTGGATTCCTTTTATTTCTTTTTCATCTCTGATTGCTGTAGCTAGGATTTCCAAAACTATGCAGAATAAAAGTGGTGAGAATGGACATCCTTGTTTGTTCCTGATCTTAGAAGAAATGGTTTCAGCTTTTCACCATTGAGTATGATGTTAGCTGTAGGTTTGTCATATATGGCCTTATTATGTTGAGGTATGATCCCTCTGTGCCCATTTTCTGGGGAGTTCTTATCATAAATGGGTGTTGAATTTTGTCAAATGCTCCCCAAGAAGAAGGGGAGTACTTAAGTAATTGAGGTTTGTGTGCTTACAGAGGTCCAATGTTATGACTCCACTCAGACACAGCCCAAGGTTGCATCTTTTCCCCAATTGTGGTCATCCCTTTATCTAGTAAAATGTTGTGGTGTGGAGTGGACAGTGCTGGAGCATTCAGCTGAGACTGGGGTTCAGGGCAGTTGCAAGAATTGAAGCGACTGTGCTGCTGTCAGAAGTGGGTTGCTTCGGGGCGCTGTTTGAGTAAGTGCCAACAGTAGCCACCACTGCCTCCCAGTGTGGGGAGAAGGAAAAGTATGCTTTTAAGAGGAATAGAGCCTGCTTGAGTTCAAACTTCAAGGCTTCTGCTCCAGCAACTTGGGAGCTGACCCCACCCCTGACAGGGCCACTGAGCATAAAGGAAGTCCCACCTCACACCCAGTGCAGGCTTTAGCTCCTCCAACACCCGCCACACCCTCCATCAAGGTGACAGTGGAAAGTACACCATAAGGAAAGACATGGCTGGCATCCACATCAAATCCAGCCCTTGCACTGAAGACAAGTGATTCTTATGTGTGTGTCTATGTCCACAACTAGACTTTAAGCATCTGATGGGTAGGAGCTGTATCTCACCTTCCCTACTTTTATATTCCTAGTTAAACAGTTTGGGCACATCAGAGTCATTTTAGTGAATGCTACTAAATCATGGATTAATTAAAAATGAAACCTCATATGCCAAAGAATCAAATCAACAATAAAAATGTCCAATAATACAGAATAGAGAATACACTTATATTCCTAGGCATGCATTTTCAAAGCCTTCATCCCATCTTACAGGTAACCAGAAGGGTCCCAGTCTGAGGAAAGGGAGTGTAGCAAAGTAAGCATTGTTGATAGTGGTGCCAGTGGGCCTCACTTTTTATTACATCATAAAGTGCAATAAAACAAGAGATCTTGTAATATTAAAAAATGAAACCTCTGGGCAATAAATTTAAGTAAAGGTAAATTCAAATGTGGATCACCTCTCGGTTCTTGTTGTGAGCCTAGTAAAGGCTAACACTGAACAGCCAACTGTGTTTACTAGTGTAACTCTTCCATTAAAATGGTTTAACTTTGATGAAAATTTTGATAGGTTGAGAAATTGTAGATTCAATTTTCTCTGTAATTACTTTCCCCATTCCCAAGAATAATTAAGTTAGCTATAGCTTACCTAGAATTATGTAACCTCAAAATGCCATTAAAAAGCAGAGTCAATATTCCGAAACACCACAAGATGGGGATGTTACTCCATTTAAAATGTCCTTTTTTTGTTTTGTTTTGTTTTTTTCCCATTTAAGCTGAACTTTCTGCATAGGGCTTAATTTGTACTTTGTCAAAAATCAAGATTTCAAGATCATTTATGGTTCCAAATGAAGTTAGAAGCAAAGCCTTCTGTATAACAAAATTGTAACAAGTGATTTCCAGTTAAAACGTGTCAGTGGAGTATGAGTTATGTTGTCTCTCCCCTAGCTGTGCACATCTGTCTTCTGTATGCAGCTTCACTGGTGGGGGGATCTTTCAGGTGTTTATTATCCTTTCTCTCTGATGCTCTGTTGTTCTATATGCATGCCTCCCACGTGGTGATTCTGTGTGTCACTGTAATTGTCTCTCCCACTAAATTGTGTCTAGCTCATGATTACAACCCCAGGATTAAATAAACATATGTCTGCATTTGTCTTGTAAACTTGTGTATGCCATCTTTTCTGTTTCTAGTCTTCCTTACCTCTTCTGTTTTTTTCCATTAAAAAAATCTTAATACAGCAGAAGATCCAGGCAGTTCATAGCAATGCTCAAAAATATTTTTCTTCTCCCTATCCTTTACCTCTTTTCCTACTCCTATTTCTCTCCCTTATATTTGCTAAATGTGTGATTTTTTTAAGTAGCTGTTATTATTAAACTGAATTAAGATATAGGAAAAGATTTTACATGTTTCATATGTTCCCGTGTGTGTGTGTGTGTTTATAGATATTTTTGCTCCTCCGAATGCCTTGCACTTGGTACAAGAGGGGTCTCCAATTGATTTACATGCTTTGTGGACACTGACTTAAGTAGAAGAGAAAATCTCATTTTGATCTAACATATCAGTTAGAAATCAAAGTTTGCAGGGAGAATTCAAATTGGTTTTCTCTGAAAACTTTTTTTCAAGAGGGTCAGTTACCTATTGATCAAATTTTTGTACTCTTATCTAATGTGGAACTAAGTTGCCTAATTCCACTATCAAATTGATGAAATAATGAAATATTTTCTTTTTAAAAAGTAACCATGTCCCCTCTCACCACTCCTATTCAACATCATATTGAAGTTCTGGCTAACACAATAAAACAAAAAACAGAAATAAAAGCATACAGATTGGGTAGGAAGAAATAAAACTGCTTTTGTTTGCAGATGACATGATTGTTTACGTAAAAAATCTGAAAGAATCAACAAAAATATGGGAACTAATAAATGGTTTTAGAAGGTTGCAGTATGCAAGGCTAATATACAAAAATAAATTACTTTTCTACATACTACCAATGAATAGTTGGAATATGAAATTAGAAACACACCACCATTTACATTAGCACCAAAAAGTGAAATACTTGGGTATAAACCCAATAAAACATATACAAGATCTATATGAGGAAAACTATAAAACTCTGATAAAAGAAATCAAAAAAGATCTAATAAATGGAAAGATATTCGGTGTTCAGGATAGGAAGATTCAATATCACCAAGATGTCAGTTCTTTCCAACTTGATCTGTAGATTCAATGAAATCTCAGTCAGTATCCCAGCAGGTTATTTTATGGATATTGACAAACTGATTTTATAATTTATAAGAAGAGGCAAGAGACCCAGAATAGCCAGAAAATTACTAAAGCTGAAGAATAGAAAGAGAACTAATATCACATGACTTGCTATAAAGCTACAGTAATCAAAACAGTGTGGTGTTGGCAAAATAAGAGACAAATAGATTAATGGAAAAGAAAAGGAGCTCAAATGGACCTACACAAATATAGTGAACTGATCTTTAACAAAGGAATAAAGACAATTCTATAGAGACAGGACAGTCTTCAACAAATGGTGCTGGACCTACTGGACACCCACATATAAAGAAATAAATCTAGACAGACTTTACAACCTTTACACAAAAATTAATTCAAAATGCTTTACAGACTTAAATGTAAAATGCAAAACTATGAAACTTCTAGAAGATAATATAGTAGAAAATCCAGGTGACCTTGGGTTTGGTGAAGACCTTTTTAATACAACACCAAGAGTATGGTTCATGAAAGAAAACGTTGGTAAATTAGACTTTATTAAAATTTAAAATTTCTGCTCTGCAAAAGATACTGTTAAGGAACAAAAAGTCACAGAAAACTATGAGAAAATATTTACAAATCATATATCTGAGATAAGAACTTGTACCAAAATATACTAAGAGCTCTTAAAACCCAAGAATAAGAAAACAAATAACCCAATTAAAAAGTGGGCAAAAGATCTAAACACACAGCTAATCAAAGAAAATATATGGACAGCAAATAAGCATATGAAAACATACTCATCATTAAATATCATTAGGGAATTATAAATTAAAACAACAATGAGATCACTACATTACAATGGCTACTATTCATAACGCTAACACCACCAAACACCAGTGAGGGTGTGGAGTAACAGGAAGTCTTATCCAAGGCTGGTGAGAATGCGAAATAGTTCAACCACTTAGGCAAATAGTTTGGCAGTTTCTCACAAAGCTAAACATAATCTTACTATGTGATTCAGCAATTGCACTCCTAGATATTTACCCAAATGAGTTGAAAATTTATGCCTGCACAAGAACCTGCACACAAATGTTTTTTTTTGTTTGTTTGTTTGTTTGTTTTTAAGAACTTTTATTGAGATACAGTTAACAGACAATAAACAGCATATATTTAGAGTGTACAATTGGGTATCCCAATCTCCCAATTCATTCCCCCCCAACCCTCCCCGCTTTCCCCACTTGGTGTCCATGTGTTTGTTCTCTACACCTGTGTTTCTATTTCTGCCTTGCATTTCCTCTTTTATAGTTGTTAGCATTTGCCTTATGTATTGAGGTGCTCCTATATTGGGTGCATATATATTTATAATTATCTCCTCTTCTTGGATTGATCCCTTGATCTTTATGTAATATCCTTTCTTGTCTCTTGTAACATTTTTTATTTTAAAGTCTATTTTATCTGATATGAGTATTGCTACTCCAGCTTTCTTTTGATTTTCATTTGCATGGAATATCTTTTTCCATCCCCTCACTTTCAGTCTGTATGTGTGCCTAGGTCTGAAGTGGGTATCTTGTAGACAGCATACATATGGGTCTTGTTTTTATATCCATTCAGCCAGTCTGTGTCTTCGGGTTGGTGCATTTAGTCCATTTACATTCAAGGTAATTATTGATATGTATGTTCCTATTACCATTTTCTGAATTGTTTTTGTTTTTGTAGGTCCTTCTCTTCTTTTATGTTTCCCACTTAGAGAAGTTCCTTTAGCATTTGTTGTAGGGCTGGTTTGGTGGTGCTGAATTCTCTTAGCTGTTGCTTTTCTGTAAAGCTTTTGATTTCTCTGTCGAATCTGAATGAGATCCTTGCTGGGTAGAGTATTCTTGGTTGTAGGTTCTTCCCTTTCATCACTTGAAATATATCATGCCACTCCCTTCTGGCTTGCAGAGTTTCTGATGAGAAATCAGCTGTTAACCTGATGGGAGTTCCCTTGTATGGTATTTGTCGTTTTTCCCTTGTTGCTTTTAATAACTTTTCTCTGTCTTTAAGTTTTGTCAGCTTGATTACTATATGTCTTGGCGTGTTTCTCCTTGGGTTTATCCTGCCCGGGACTCTCTGCACTTTCTGGACTTGGGTAGCTATTTCCTTTCCCATGTTAGGGAAGTTTTCAACTATAATCTCTTCCAATATTTTCTCAGGTCCTTTCTCTCTCTCGTCTCCTTCTGGGACCCCTATAATGCAAATGTTGGTGCATTTAACATTGTCCCAGAGGTACCTTAGGCTGTCTTCAGTTCTTCCCATTCTTTTTTCTTTATTCTTTTCTGCATCAGTGATGATCACCATTCTGTCTTCCAGGTCACTTATTCTCCCTTCTGCCTCAGTTAATCTGCTATTGGTTCCTTCTAGTGTATTTTTCATTTCAGTTATTGTGTTGCATATCTCTGTTTGTTTGCTCTTTAATTCTTCTAGGTCTTTGGTAAACTTTTCGATCTTTGCATCCAGTCTTTTTTCAAAGCGCCGGATCATCTTCACTATCATTATTCTGAATTCTTTTTCTGGAAGGGTGCCTATCTCCTCTTCATTTAGTTGTTTTTCTGGGGCTTTATCTTGTCCCTTCATCTGGTACAAATTCCTCTGCTTTTTCATTTTCTCTGTCTTTCTGTGGCTGTGGTTTTCAGTTCCACAAGATGAAATACTGCTGATACTGCTTGATACTGCTGTCTGCCCTATTGTCCATACAAATGTTTAAGCAGCTTCATTCATAATTGCCAAAAATTGGAAGCAATCAAGATGTCCTTCAGTAGAGGAATGTATGAACTGTGATACACCCATACAATGGAATATTATTTGGTAATAAGAAGAAATGAATTATCAATCCATGAAAAGACATGACGGAAAATTAAATGCCTATTTCTAAGGAAAAGAAGCCAGTCTATAAAGGCTACAGTATATGATTCCAACTCTGTGACATCCTAGAAAAGGCAAAACTATAGAGAGTAAAAGGATCAGTAATTTTCAAGGGTTCAGAGAGAGGGAGGAAAAGACGAAGTGAGGAATAGGTGGAATATAAAAATTTTATATATATATATATTCTGTATGACACTGTAATGGTGGATTCCTGACATTATGCATTTGTCAAAACCCATAAAATTGTACAACAGAGTGGACCTTAATGTAAACTATGGACATTACTTAGTAATAATGTATAATTATCAGTTCACTGATTATAACAAATGTGCAACACTAATGCAAGATATTAATAATTGGGTAAACTGTGGGAGAGGAGAAGCAAAAGGAAAGAGGAGGCATATGAGAACTCTCTTTACCTTCTGCATAATTTTTCTGTACGCAAAAAACTCCTCTAAAAATAAGGCCTATTAATTTAAAAACAGGGAATCATATCCCATTTTATGATACTTTTTAATGGCTATTATTCAGAGTGGCATTGTGAAATTTACTGGAGCTCTAGTATAACATTGTTAGTTTAAAAAATACTCTGCATAAGATGCACACATCTAGGTAGTCTAAGCATCCAAGGCACTTTCTACATTTTAAAAAATTTTGTCAGAAAACCTTTTCATTACTGACAGGGTCCAAGATTCTATTGTTGGATGTAGAAAACTCTAATGAAGATGATCTTAATATTGAAGATATAGTTATGAACCTAAATTCCTTAACAGAGGTTTGTCTCATTTATCTTACTGTATCCTATCCTAACTAGCTTTGTGTATATACTTTCAAAATTTTTGTCAAATAAATTACCAAATAAAAAAAATAAAATGACTGCATGAAATAAATCAATGTGTATGTGGGTTGTATAACAATTCATAATTTAGTTCCTTTCTATTGATTTCTGGTTTTCAATTACAGCCAATAAATAAAGTGTGCAGTAAGTGTCCTCATTCCTCCTTTTTCACTCCATTGAGCAAAAAGATAATTATAAACCCCATATACAAATTCTTTAATTCTCCTTGACTAAGAATTTTAACAAGAGTCAGAAGCTGTAAATCTCAGTTAACATTTTAATGAGAAACTCAGACAAATGGAGTTCTGTTTTCATGAATATTTTAAGAAAAGAAATCTCATGAGATCTGAATCAAGATGGTAGAGTGGGAAGATCATGAGCTCATGTCATCCATAGACACACCAAAATACAACTACATATACAACAACTACCTTTAGAATGACTTGAAGACTAAAACAGATTTTTCTACAACTAAGAATATAAAAGAAAAGCCCACATCAAGAAGGGTAAGAGGGGCAGAGATGTTTCCTAGTCGGAAACCACACCCCTAGTAAGGCAACCCACAAGCAGGAAAGATATCACAATTTGGGAGTTCCTTCCTGAGGAATGAGGGGTCTGAACCCCACAATGGGATCCCCAGCATGGGAGACCTATATAGGGAGGACTAGCCCCCATTACATCTGGTTTATGTTCAGGAGAGCTGAAGGGTTGTGAGAAACCAATTTTCTACTCCTGAAGAGCTCATGCACATACCTGCTCCAAGTTTCAGTACAGAAGCAGCAGCTTGAAAAGCACCTGGATCATATAAGGAGATCTATTAACTGATTTTACAGCATGTGCCAGAGGGGCAGGGATTTGATGGAACTTTCTCTTGGGATGGAAGTGCTGGCAGGCACCTTTTTTTTCTTTCTTTCTTTTTTTTTTTTTTTTGCTTTCCTTCCACCTAGCTGGCCCAGGACTGGCAGGCACCATTTCTGTCACTCTCCATCAACCTAGCTAACACTGTGTGTGCTTTGCCCCAGCATAACCCTGAGTACCAGCACTTCCCAACCCACTGCCCCAGCTGCCCCTCCAAAAGTGGCCTGTACCTCACCCCATTTGAGAGGTGGCCCTGGCCAACAACAGCACCCCTCTAAAGTAGTTCCTGCTCTAGGGAACCAGCCCCACCCCACCTCGGACAACATCAGTGCCCCTCCAAAGCAGCTCTTGCTCCAGGGGACCAGCCCCACACACTACATTCCTGCACCAATCTTAGTCCAACCACAACAGGAGGGCACACACAGCTCACATAGGGGATAGCCCTGGAGGACCTAGATAAAGTGAATTGTGCCACTGGGCCCCACAGGACACATTCTACATAAGGCCTCTCTCTCAAGACTGGGAAATGTAGCCTATATACCTAATACACAGAAACAAACACAAACAGACTTAGGCAAAATGAAGAGACAAAGGAATACTTTGCCAACAAAAGAACAAGACAAAACCTCAGAAGGAAAAATAAATAAATAAAACAGAGTTAAGCAATTTACCGGATAAAGAATTCAAAGAAGTAGTCATAAAGATGCTCACTAAACTTGGAAGAAGAATGGATGAACTCAGTGAGAATGTTAACAAAGGGAGACAGAAAATATTAAGAAAGAATCAATAACATCTGAAGGCAATAACTGAAATGAAAAATACGCTAGAGGGAGTCAACAGCAGATTAGAGGATGCAGAAAAACAAATCAGCAATCTGGAAGACAGGGTAGTAGAAATCACACAATCAGAACAGCAAAAGGAAAAAGAATCCCCCCAAAATGAGGATAGTTTAGCAACCTCTGGGACAACATCAAGCATACTAACATTCACATTATAAGGGTCCCAGAAGGAGAAGAGAGAAAAGGACAGAAAAACTACTTAAAGAAATAATGGTTGAAAATTTTCCTAACCTGGCAAAGGAATCATATATCCAAGTCCAGGAAGCACAGAGAGTGCCAAAAAGAAGAATGCAAAGAGACCTGCACCAAAACGATAATTAAAATGTCAAAAGTTAAAGATAAATAGAATCTTAAAAACAGCAAGAGAAAAACAACTAGTTATGTATTGGGTTGGCCAAAAAGCTTGCTTGGTTAATGAATATCTCATTCAATAAAGTTCTTGGTGAAAATGAAAAATGTGTTTTTTATTTTTACTTAAAATTGAATGAACTTTTTGGCCAACCCAATACAAGGCAGCCCCCATAAAACAATCAGCTGATTTGTCAGCAAAAATTTATGGGCCAGAAGGGACTGGCACAATATATTCAAAGTACTAAAAGGTAAAAACTTACAACCAAGAATACTCTACTCATCAAGGTTATCATTCAGAATTGGAAGAGAGAGAAAGAATTTTCCAGACAAGCAAAAGCTAAAGAAATGCATCACCACTAAAGGATCTTTACAAGAAATGTTTCTTTTTTGAAAAGAAAAAAAAAGTCATAACTAGAAACAGGAAAGTTATGAAAGAAAAAAACTCACTAGTAAAGGCAAATGTATATTAAAGGTAGTGGATCAACCACCTATAAAACTAGAAAGAAGGTTAAAAGACAAAAGTATTAAAATAATCTATATTTAAAATAATTAAATTGATACACAAAACTAAAAGGTATAAAACATGACATTAAAAACATAAAACATTGGCAGGGGTGTAAAAATGTAGTTCTTTTAGAATGAGCTCAAACTTAAATGACCATCAATTTAAAGTAGACTATTATATACATAGACTATTTTACACTAACCTCATGGTAACCAAAAGTCAAAAACCTATAACAGAGACTCAAAAAATAAAGAGAAAGGAATACAAAAATAACACTTAGGGAAGACATCAAATCACAAGAGAAGAGAGCAAGAGAAGAAAAGAACAGAGAAGAACTGTGAAAACAACCAAAAAGCAATTAATAAAATGGCAATAAGTACATACCTACTAATAATTATTTTAAATGCAAATGGGCTAAATGTTCAAGCAAAGACATAGGGTTGCTGAGTGGATAAAAAAGCAAGACCTAGATACAAGCTGCCTACAAGAGATTCACTTTAGATCTAAAGACACACATAGAATGAAAGTGAAGGGATGGAAAAAGATATTCCATGCAAATGGAAATGAAAAGAAAGCAGGGGTAGCATACTTAGACAAAATACACTTTAAAACAAAGAATGTAACAAGAGATGAAGAGCATTCCACAATGATAAGGGGGTCAATCCAACAAGAGGATATAACATTTGTAAATGTCTATGCATTCAACATAAGAGCACCTAAATACATAAAGCAAATATTAACAGACATAAAGGGAAATATTGATGGCAATACTATAATACTAGGGGACATTAGCACTCTACTTACAGAAATGGATAGATCATTCAGACAGAAAATCAATAAAGAAATAATGGCCTTAAATGACACATTAGATCAGATTAACTTAATATATTTATACAGAAAATGCCACCAAAAAGAGCACAATACAGTCACAGTCACCTCATTTTATTGCACTATGCAGATATTGCATTTTTGTTTGAGGGGGGAGGTTATTTCACTTTGTTTTTTTTACAAATTGAAGGTTTCTGGCAACCCTTCATCAAGTAATTCTATTGACACCATTTTTCCAACAGCATTTGCTCACTTCATGTCTCTGTGTCACATTTTGGTAACTCTTTCAACATTTCAAACATTTTCATCATTATTATATTTGTTATGGTCATTTGTGATCAGTGACCTTTGATGTTTCTATTGCAAAAAGATGACAACTCATTGAAGGCTTACATGATGGTTACCATCTTTTAGCAATAAAGTGTTTTTAATTAAGGTATGTACATTGTTCTTTTAGATATATTGCTATTGCACGCTTAATAGACTATGGTATAGTGTTAGCATAACTTTTATATGCAATGAGAAACCAAAAATATGTGTGGCTTGCTTTATTGCAATATTTGCTTCATTGTAGTGGCCTGGAATCAAACCCACAATATCTCTGAGGTACGCTGTACACATTCCTTTCAAGTGGACATGAAACATTCTTCAAGATAGGTCACACAGTAGGCCACAAATCAACTCTCAATAAATTTAAGAAGAATGAACTCATATCAAGCATCTTTTCTTACCACAATGGTATAAAACTAGAAAGCAATTAAAAGAAGAAAACTGAAAAAAATAAAAAGATGTGAGGCTAAACAGCATGCTAATAAACAATCATTGGATCAAAAAAGATATCAAAAAGGATATCAAAAAATACCTGGAGACAAATGAAAATGAAAACAAAATATTCTAAAATCTATGGAATGCCAAAAAGAGCAGTTCTCAGAGGAAATTTTATAGCAATACAGGCCTACCTCAGGAAACAAACAAACAAAAATACTCAAATAAACATTCTAACCTGACACTTAAAAGAACTATAAAAAAAAAGAATAAAGAAAGTCCAAAGTTAGTAGGAGGAAGGAAATAATAAAGATTAAAGTGAAAATAAATGAACAGACACTAAAAAAATAAATTGGAAAAGATCAATGAAACTAAAAGCTGGTTCTATGAAGAGATAAACAAAATTGATAAACCTTTAGCCAGACTTATCAAGAAAAAAGATGAAAGAGAAGTCACAACTGACACCACAGTTTTCATAAAGAAATATCTTTTTTCATATGAGATTACTATGAAAAAGTATCTACCAACAAATTGGACAATGTAGAAGAAATGGATAATTTCCTAGAAACACATAATGTTCAAGCTGAATCAGGAAGAAATAGAAAATGTGAACACATTGGTCACTAGTAATGAAATTTAACTAGTAATCAAAAAATGCTGAACCAACAAAAGTCCAGGACCAAATGGCCTCACAGGGAAATTCTACCAAACAGTTAAAGAAGAGTTAATACCTATCTTTCTCAAACTCTTCCAAAAAATATATGAAGTGGAAATGCTTCCAAACTCATTTTATGCATCCAGAATTATCCTGATACCACAACCAGACAAGGACACCACAAGAAAAGATAATTATAGTCCAATACCACTGATGAACATAGATTCAAAAATATTCAACAAAATATTAGCAAACTAAGTTCAACAATATATTTAAAAGATCACACACCATAATCAAGTGGGATTTACAGGGATGCAAGGATGATTCAATATTCACAAATCAATCAATGTGATACACCACATTAACAAAATGCAGAATAAAATTATATGATCATCTCAACAGATGCAGAAAAAGCATTTGACAAAATTCAAATCCATTTATGATAAATCTCAACAAAGTGGGTATAGAGGGAACATACCTCAACATAATAAAAGTCATATATGTCAAACCCACATCTAACAATACTTAAGGGTATTATACCTGAAAGCTTTTCCTCTATGATCAGGAACAAGGATGCTACTTTTATTCAATGTAGTAATGAAAGTCCTAGCACAGAAACTGGACAAGAAAAAGAAATAGAAGTCATTAAAATTGGAAGGAAGGACGTAAACCTGTTACTATTTGCAGATGACATGATCGTATATTTAGAAAACTATGAATTCTCCACCAAAAAAACTATTAAAACTAACAAATGAAGTCAGTAAAATTGCAGGATACAAAATCAATATAGAAAAATCTAGTGTGTTTCTATACACTAATAATAAACTATGAGAAAGAGAAATTAAGAAAACAATCTCATTTACAATTGCATCAGAAAAATAAAATACCTAGGAATAAATTTAACCAAAGAGGTGAAAGATCTGTAGTCTGAAAACTATAAGACGTTGAAATTGAAGATGACACAAATAAATGGAAAGATATATCATGCCCATGGATTCAAAGAATTAATCCTGTTAAAATGTTCTTACTACCCAAAGCAATCTACAGAATCAATGAAATCCCTAGCAAAATACCAATGGCATTTTTCACAGACAGGAATAAATAATCCAAAATTTGTATAGAAACACAAAAGACCATAAAAAGCCACACAATCTTAGAGAAGAACAGAGCTAAATTTACTATGCTCCCCAATTTCAAACTATATTACAAAGTTCTAGTAATCAAAACTGTATGGAACTGACACAAAAAGACATATAGATCAATGGAACAGGATAGAGAGCCCTAAGATAACCCAGCCTATTTGGTCAATTAATTTATAAAAAAGGAGCCAAGTATACACAATGGGGAAAAGACAGTCTCTTGGTGTTGGGAAAACTGGACAGCTACATGCAAAAGAATGAAATTGGGCCACTTCCTAACCATATACAAAAATATACTCAACATTGATTAAAGACTTAAATGCAAGACCTGAAACTTCAGAAAGAAAACATAGACAGTACATATTTTGACACTGGTCTTAGCGTTATTTTTTTGGATCCTTCTCCTCAGGCAAGGGCAACAAAAGCAAAAGTAAATAAATAGGACTACATCAAACTAAAAAGCTTTGCACAGCAAAGGAAAGCATCAACAAGCTGAAAGGGCAATCTAGTGAATGGGAGAAGATATTTGCAAATGCTATATCCAATAAGGTGTTAATATCTAAAATATATAGAGAACTTACACAACTCAATATCAAAAAAAAATCTGATTAAAAAATGGGCAGAGGATCTGAATAGACATTTTTCCAAGGAAGACATACAGATGCCAACAGACACATGAAAATATGCTTAACATCACTAATCATCAGAGAAATGCAAATCAAAATTTCACGGAAATATCACCTCACACTTGTCAGAATAGCTATTACCAAAAAGACAACAAAAAACAAATGTTGGTGAGGATGTGGAGAAGAGGGAACTCTTGTACACTGTTGACATGATAGTAAATTGGTACTATGGAAACCACTACGGAAAACAGTTTAGAAGTTCCTAAAAATATTGAAAATAGAACTATCATTTGATCCAGAAATTCCACTTCTGGGTATTTATCCAAATAAAATGAAAACACTAATTGCAAAGATACATGCACACCTAAGTTTATTGCAGCATTATTTACAATACCCAAGATACAGAGGTAACCTACATGTCCACTGATAGACAAATGGATATAGGTGTTTTATATATATAAAATATTACTTTATATATATATAATATATGTAATATTTATTTATATATATATATAAAAATTACTCAGCCATAAAAAATAATGAAATCTTGCCACTTGCAATAACATGGATGGACCTTAAGGGTATTATGCTGAGTGAAATAAGTTAGACAGGGAAAGGTAAATACCATATGATTTCACTTATATGTGGAATCTAAAAAATAAAATAGATGAACAAAACAGAAACAAACTGATAGATACAGAGAACAGGTGTTTGCCAGTTGGGAGGGGGATAGGGCATTGAGCAAAATAGGTGAAGGGGATTAAGAGATAGAAATTTCCAGTTATAAGATGAATATCACCAAGGTGTAATGTACGGCATAGGGAATATAGGCAATAACACTGCAATAACTTTATATGGTGACAGATGGTTACTAGATTTATCGTGGTGATCAGCTCATAATGTATATAGATGTCAGATCACTATGTCGTATGCCTGAAACTGTCATGTTGTATGTCAACTACACTTCAATAAACAATTTTTAAAATTTTAAAAATGTAAAAAAAAAAAAGGAATATAACTCTTACAAAAAATCATTACAACCTGTAAATTAGATAAAAGAGAGGTTTGGTGACTACCTAACAGTTGTCTTAAAATACTCATTAATAATTATATGTGTCCATCACAATTTGTTTTCATCTAGATGTGTTTCCTAAAAGCAGCAAATAAATTCCTGTGATATTGAAATTGTTTGATATAATAAATCCAAAAACTGCTTTGTAAACTTTTAAGACAAAATTTTTTTATATCAAATTTTTAAGGAACTATTGTTAGGGAATTATATTTGTTAGAAATTTTATTGCAGAAAACTGTTACTGTTTACCTAAATTTCAATCTATTTTAACATGGGATGTTAATTTTACCTTAGTAATAATTAGTGTAGTATGTCCTCACTGAAATAGCTAAAATTAACTAAACAAATACAGGAAAGATTATGCAGATTTTCTTAAAATTAGAGAAATAGCTAAAAGTCATTTCTAGCTATAAAAATTAATTTTACAGATAAAAAGAAAATGATTATAAGAAGGTTAAAGTTTAAAGATTTCATTCAAAATCTCAATGAAAATTGTAAAAATGAAATGAAAATGAAAACTGAAATGAGATGAAACATGAAAATGCAGAATAGTGATAGAATCACATTTAGAATAAGATCACTCAGGAATTCTGTGGTAAGGGAGAAGAGCGGAGGAGAGGAGTTAGACAAAATTCTAATACCTTCATTTCAATAGGGAGGTAACAGAAGAAAAGTCTATGAAGGGAAACCAGAAATAATGACTAGATCAGTTTAAGAACTTCCACTATAACTTCTTCTTTCTCAACATAACCACTTAATTTTGTCATGACTCAAAATTGAAAAATGATAGCAAATGAGAATCTGTGTGCCAGGCATACAGATTCTCTTGTCTAGAAAGGTTATGTGGTATATAGTTAATAATATCACATTGAAAATAAGCACATATATGACTTTTTCTAACAGGCTTTTTATATTATCTTTTACCAGGTGCTCAACTTAGGCAATTTATTTATCTTCTCCATGCCCCAGTTTCCTCTTCAGTAAAAAGAAATCTACTGTTACTTGTATTACCTACATCACAACACAATATTGTCATGAGGAATAAATGATATACTACATGTAAATCACTTAGAAGGCTGCTTCACACATAGTAAGTGCCCAGCAAATTATACTCATCATTATTGTTATTGCAATGTAGTTAATACTTTTAAATGGACAGAAGGGGAAAGACTAATGTTGTCCCAAGTGCCGAAGCAGCCACAAATCCCTGTGAGATTCAATACAGAACGTCATTGAAAGAGAGGCATATTCTCTGTCTCATTATGTTTGTTGTCTAATTCTTTCTGGATTTGCCTTGTTAAGATTTTAAATTGGTATATTTTGAGGGCCAAATCTGGTTCTTTGAAACCAGAGAAATCAAAGGCTTGCCTTCCAAAAATCATCCTATTGTGAAAGCTAGGTCCCTAAGGGTTAGAACAGTGCCTGAGCTACAAGTACTGAGTAAATACTGAATGCATAAATAAAAGCTTCTGAAAATACTTTTATTGCTATTTGGTAATTTGATCAGCATTCTCCCTACAACCTTTCAGTGTGAAAGAATCACGGTGCCTCAAGGTTGAAAAGGGCATCTCATTCAACAATCAATATGGTGACTGAACCCCTTCTCTAATGGTCTAGTGAATTGGCTATCTAAGTGACTCTTTACCTCTACTAGTGATGGAAAACTCCTTACTTCTGGAGGAAGTTCGTTATATCTGAAGACAGCTCTAGCACCAAGTTAACCCTTTTATTGAGTCACAAACTAATTCCCTGTTGTTAACAGATCCGTAGGGAAATAAACAAAATAATTTGTTGCCTGTTACCATGGGCTAAGAGAAATAGATAGCTGTCTCTGCTGAATTCCAAGTACCTAGAGCACTGTCTGGTGTATGTGAGCCTTCTGTAAATATTCACTAAATATTATACTGTGAATGTACACTGTATTAATTACTGGATGACATTAAACTATCCATTGCCTTTTTTTTTTTACACTGTCTCCCACAAACCACATTTTTGTCCATCTTATACATATGATGTTGAGCAGATTTGGACAAAAAACACTAATGATTTTGATAAACTTTTATTCATTAGATGATGTAATTTATCACAGTCATTCATGCATGGATTTTTTTTTAGTGTTAAGTGATAAATATTCGAAAAAGGAATCCTAATCTGGTAAACAGAAAATAAATGTCCCGTGTGTCTGTTTTTATTTTGTAGCTATGGTGTATTATGCTTTTAAAAATGTTATGTACCTTTGTATATTATTATGTATTGGCAAGAAATATATTGAATCCCTGAAAACTAATTTCCTCTTTAGAATACCTGCAGGGCTCTTTTCAACCCAAATCAGGTTTAGCCTAATTATTACGCTAAATTCATATATCCCAATTATTTAAGCAAGAATGGTGACAATAGCCTGATTAGAAGTCAACTCTATTGAGCTCTAGAATATATGATTGATGTTAAAACATCATAATGACTGTAAAAAAAAAGACACATTAAAGACCAGCCATCTATGTAATTCAATAACATTCATTACCTTGAGAGTGATTTTATGAAAACTCACTTAAGACAAAACTCCTATCTTAGATATTTTAATACTTTTTGAATATAACCATTATTGAACATTTTTCTTTAACTCTCTGCTTTTATTTGTATTGGGATTTTTTTCTTTTTTTAAGCCAGCAAATCGTCTCTAGGTAATATAGAATGGGTACTGTATAAATATCTGGAATATATGTCAAAAAACAGATTATTTCTATCTAGTGTTTATAGAAACCAATGAATAAATATTTACACATTATAAGCAGTTATAAATGATAACCTCAAAATAATTCAGGTTTTAAGAACCAGTTTGCATGCTAAAAGTTATTAAAAATCATCAGTCTTACTGAGCATCTCTCTTCATCATCTCATTGATGACTAAAGTACAAAAGCCTTTTTTCTAACATACAAAATATATAAGGATTTAATATCAAGTTCACAATCACACAAAACTTCAAGAATAAATTGAGGAATGATGCTTTAAATTTTTGGTTATGGAGCAGGTAAATATTTGTAGGTAAATATTTGAGATGAATGAATGAATGAACAAATGAATAAATGACAAAATTGCATAGTCACATTAAAGAAACGTACAAAGTACTTGAATTAAAAGAGGGTAAATGTTTAAATGACATATTATTGTTTATTATATGAAACACAATTTTTCCCTTTAAGGTTAGAAAGGAGATTCTACTGATGAGGGTGCAAATACAGCTTAAAAATTAATTCATGGATAATTGACTTTTCCACACTGCATTCAACTTTATTTCTTTTGTTAAAATATCTGTAATACACAGAATAAAAATAAGCTAGTCCTAAATACTCAAATGAAAACAGAAAATAGTGGTGTTTAACTATATGATCAAATACAGCCTTTTGTTTTCAGTTGCCACGGAGGCCTCATACATTTCTGCAACAAAAATTTGTCTTTAGGTGCCTCATACAAGAAAAGCCTTATCAAATAAGTCTTTTATAATGAATGAAATTTGTACATTTTTTCCTCTCACATATGTACTGACAATTCCCTATTACTCGTGTCAATTGTTAATACTAGACAAATCCACTCAGGGTCTTTCTTTGTCATTCTTGTATGAGGATGTAGAGGTCAAAGAGCAAAAGGCAGAGCTGAGGACCAGTCTACAGACAACAGTGGGTTGCTATGAAGGCATACACTTTGTTAGATTGAGAGACAACAGGCATTATGCATGAAAAGGGTGAATGGAAGAGATACTTGGCTGCTTAATACCATTTATTCTCTTAATTTCAGAGTGGCATCAAATACCAATCATCTCTCTCATCTTTCATCAAAATGTTATTAGTAAAAAGTAGACTCCCTCTGCTATCTGGTTTCTTTTCAGTGGCAACTGAAACCACACAGCTGTTCTCGTCAACTTGAAATCATCCCAATATGATCATATTTCTAGAATGTTTTCAAAACAAATCTGCTGTCATTATGATTCATGTTTTATAACCATATTTTTATTTTCCTCATTCAGAAAGAGATAAAAGATACAAATGCTTGTCACTAATCTATTTGATATTCCTTTATTTATCCATCTCTCCTTTTCAGATTTCTCCTATCCCTTTAAACTTTATTAATTTAACTTTTCCATAAAATATTAGATTTGTATACCTGTAAGGTATTTGCAACCAAAATTGATCTTTTTGTTGGCTTGACACCTTTAGGATTTATTGAAATGCCACTCTCCCCTTTTAGAGATGTCTTCAAATTGAGAATGTACAAACATTGTATAATTATAATATGAAAAAAAGTGCTTTCTGGCTTACAGTGTGAATAGAAGGGTTAATCCCCATATCATATAAGAGAAGGAAGCTTAGAGCATTGAAAAAGGAGTGCCAGAGCCTGATTGTGTGAGAAAACTCTGTTCCATATAATGAGGTGGTGAAAGCAGGGAACAGGAGTCCAGATATAATCAACAAGAGGCCTAGTGCAAGGATCCAGGCATATACTGCCACCTTCCAGGCTAGGCACAAAATGATGCCTATCTTCAGGAAGAAGCAGAGCTTCAGGTAATTAACAGAATAATGCCCTTGGTACCTGATAAACTTGGGAGGAATGGGGAGCATCTGAGCTTAGAAAATGAACTCCCAACTTCCACACCTGGCAGGATATAATGTCCATTCCTTGTTCTATTAATGGCTCCAACCAAACCTTTGCAGATGTTTCTATACTTCCCATAATACATGCTGTGTAAGCAGAGGCCATACTCTTTCAGGCAATCTCAGCTACAGTGAGGAATGCACAATTAAGAAAGACCAAAGTGTTGGAAGAGTACCAACTCCATGAAGGGCTATGAACTCAGTAAAGTGTAGGAAAGGGTCAGGGATCACAGAGAATTCAAACTATAAGTTCCAAATAAGTAAAATTCATACACTCAAGGGAAGATTATTGCATACATGAAAGAATAGGTACTTATGAAGGAGAACCAATTAGAAATTCTGGAACTGAAAAGTGGTAGAACTGGGACTCAGACACAAGTTTTCTGCTTTTAAGATCTGTGTTCTCTCCTCTGATATCAGTTAGCCCTAAACACACACATAGACATATATACATGCTTATTCGCTTACTTATTTATCTTCCTCACTACTCGGCCTCTAAGCATAGTCTTGATCTTATGGTCCATCAAAGAAGCCCGTTATTCCCTTGTCTCCACATTTACTCCACTAACCTTGCAAATTTGTAATCTTGTGGCTCTCAGTCTTGGTTGCATACTAGTGATTCTCCATAACATTTTTTGAAAAAATACACTGTACCTACTCTAAACAAATTGCAATCAGATCCTCTTGGAGGAGGACTCGTGCATTGATATTTTCTAAAGCTCCCTGGATGATTCTATAAGAATAACTGCAGTTATCTACTTTTGTTTCAGAAAGGGCTATTCACTAAAAATGTACACCTTCCCCTTCCATAGTAAAAAGTCATAACTAGGAAGCAGCTGCCTAGTTAGGGATTTATTCCTGAGCACCCCCTGTATCAAGGTGGGGCCAGGTGATGAGTGCTCATCATTAGAAGGTGAACAGAAAGAATGCATATTATTTCTGATAGAAGGAAATTAAGAAGCAGTGTATTTCTTCATCCTCTCGTTTCCTATCTACTAACTGGATGTAGAAGACTCTAGGGGGGTCTAGCAAATACAAAATCACAAAATGGTAGGAGCCTGGGCCCATGAATCACAACTTGAAGAAAATCATGCTTTTACCAAGTTTTATATCATCACAAGATTACTTAGAGAAACACATGTGTAAGTCTCTAACATTCTGAGGCTTGTTTCATCAATTGGAGTTACCCAGATTAATAGAGAAACTGGTACCCTGAAATGGGGCGCTGCTGTGACAAAAATCTCAAATGTGTGGAATTAATCAGTGATCAGGAAGCAGACATCAGGGAAAGGGCTGGTAAGATGGAATAGTGGTAAAAACATTTTTCAAGTATTACCTTCAATAACTTGGAAAGCAGACCAAAAACCTATGAGCTTGTAGCTCTATAGCAGTAGTTCTTAACTGGGGATGATTTTGCCCCCTAGAAGACATTTGTCAATGACTGAAGACAGTAAAACATCATGAAAATTTTAGTTATTTTTCAAGACCAACTCAATTATTGGGACTTTACTCCTTATATCAGATTACATACACCACTTTATGTCACTCATACCACAATTAGTCTCGTATATGCACTCGATCAGAATGTAACAATTCATTCTCCCTTTTTACATTTGTCTCCTCCTCTCTATTATAAATCTAATGTAGTCTAATCCATGTATCCCATATATTACCCAGAATGTCTTACACACAGAAAGGATACAATTTCTGTTTGTTGAGTACACATTTGTTGAGTGAATATATACTATTCTTCAAAGGACTGATTCTATGGTCCTTGATCTCATAGTCCATATTGAGACACACGTCACAAAAATCACTTCACAATACAAGTCTTACAGAATCTGAGGTCTTACAGACACTAGTTTTCACATTATTAGGTGTTCCCAGTGACTGCTATCCTCTGGGCATTCTTTCACCCCCCAACTTCTAATTGCATGAGACTAGTTACTGTGTAAACTTGCCAGCTGCCTTAAATAGGGAAAACAGTAAGAGTACATTTCTAAGGAAGGTAGTCCATCTAAAGAGTTTGAATGATAGTCTTTTAAGGAGGTTAAGGGTTGGCAAATAAATTCAATTTTAGTACTTGAGTAGCAACAAGGGTACCAAAACCAGAAACCACTATGGCTGTCCATACGAAGAAATGGTCAGAGGCAAGGGCATCAGGAAAGGCTAAGACAGGAGATATAGATAAGAAAAGATAACTATCTGCTTTGCTATTATATATAGACCAATACAGATTAGCTTAATTTGGCATTGTTAAAAACTCCTTAGCGCATCTAGTTGGCTCTGACATTAGGAGGCTAATGGGCAGTTTACTATAGATGGAAAGCAAAACAACAATTTAAATTTCCCTTCCAGACTGAAATACTGTTTCTCAGGTGAAGATACAAATCTGGACTTCTGAGGACAGGGTGACTGGAGACAGATTTGGGATCATAAGCATGCAGGTAATGGAAATGGATGAAGTCACTCAGGAGTGGTAAAAACCAAAAACAAAGAAAAGCTTAAAATGTAGAGGAGACACAGAGTAGAAGCCGCTGAATTAACAAGCAAACTAAATCATGATGGTTTCCTTACATAATCCATATCACATTATGTTGGCTGTTTTATATGAGTTTACAATTAAACCACCAGATGGCTTTTTTTTTTCAAATACATTATTCTTCCACTTTGATTTCAAGATCCTTAGTACATGAACCATGTACTTTATATTTTCCTAAATGCACCACCACCAGTAGTCTTACACATATAGTAAAACTCAATGAACTTTTGAATCACTGAATTTAAACCTGGCAAGGAATTCCACTCCCTTCACCCATCCACCCCACAAAAGCCCAAATTTCTCACAAAAGGGAAGTTTCTAAATTCCTGCATCAACCCTGCAAGTAATCCTACTCTCATAGCATTCTTGGCTACTAGGAGTGTGGGTTTAGAGAAACATTATACAGTTGTTCAAGGCTCATCAATGGGAAAACCTGGTAAGGCTAGTGAGAAAGTGACTCTATGGCTAATTTCTTGATAGAGTACTAGGAAGCCAAACAGCCTCTGGTAGGGCACTGAGGGAAGAGGAATTAGAAACTAAGAGTTTACAACTTTGGGGCAGATATGGTACCCAAACAACTTCTGGTGTCATCCACCAAATGGTCCCAGCTATTGATTAAATGCATTCAACTTGGTACTGATGTCTTAACATTCCAGAGGTGAAAAAGAGAAAAGCAGAGATTAGAGGAACCATCTGTGAATGAGGAGCACACACCAATAAGCCTGGGACAAAGATGCTAAAATGCACATCATTACAAAACGAACCTGCTTGCAGGCCATATTTCCCTTTAATTTTCTTCTTCTCATCTAAACACCCCCCTTATATTTGAACCTAACAATCATTCTCTTCTCTATATCATCTCATTTGGGGGCTTAATTTTTTTCCCCTTTGATCTGTATGGATCTGAGTGTATACATGATCGTGTGCCTTTGGTGGTAGTGGTTTCCAACAACTTTGGGAAAGAAAGACTTTCATGTTGGGACTATACTGTGCCAACTCATCAATTCTCTTTGATTTTACCTCATGAACTAAAGAGAAGGGTTTGCATGAACTGTTTTTGCAATGGTGGCTTTTAAATTGTTAAAGTGAGAAAGGATCCTCACTGAGCATGGCTAACCAGAAATCAGAAAACAGATGACTCCAATTTCAAATGCTATTAGGCTGTGGATAAAGAGGGAAATGGAGAGTAGCGAAAGAGGAAGACTGACCTCATGAAAGGGTAAAAGGAAAGGGCAACTGTGGCCACAACTGCACTGAAAAATAGATAAGTAAATTCAGACACCCGTGGCAGGTGGTGGAGGAAGGCAGCAAGGAATAAATGTTGAAGATGGGAAAGGTCAAGAGATTAGCCTGGGCTGGATAAAATAAATGCAGGCTTTGGGATCACATACCTGGGTTTAAATTCTTACCTGTACCCAAGTGATCTTCAGCAATTAAAGAGTATGAGCTGAGCATCAGTGTTTCTACCTGATTCATAATTTGAGGGTTACTGATATAATTACACTGCTTAGAACACAACAAGGTATTCAGTAATTGGCAGCTTTTATAATTACGTTCAAGGATAGAAGAGTCCAAAACCAAATTTTTAGTCTACCACTGTTGGCAGCTTTCAGTAAAGAGCAAATAGCTACAAACCAAAGAAAGAAGAGCAGTATCTCAGAGGATAGAGAAAGAGTCACAAGATTCATGCTCAAGGCCACAAAACAGTGAACCTTTTACTAGATATTAAAGTTTTAAACCACACAGCTTAACCGTAATGTTAATTTTACCACTAGGTGGCAATGATACAGCTGAATTTCACTGACAAGGTTAATTTTAAAAACAGTGAGCAAATCCAGACAGAAATTCCAAGAAGCTTTTTAGTACATACTTTCATTTTAGAAAAATGAAAAATTCTTTTATATACAATTTAATTTATAGCAGAATATGTAATTATCTGATTCAATATGTATGTTAACTTCTGATGCTCTTCTGTTTACTGAGGCAATTCATACAACAAATAATTTTTAAACAGTTCTTGTCACAGATAAGTCTTTTTAAAAAATCTAGACATACATTATGAAGAGAACAGAAGTTATGGAAAACTACAAGTATTTCCAAAGCTTTAAATTCTAAGAAAGTCATTATAAAATGCAAATTATTTCAATGAAAAAGTTTAACCTTTCAAAAATGACTGATAAAGAACAATTTTTTTTAATTTAGGGCCAAAATATGCAATAACATGCAGACATTTTGCTTCTAAATTAGAAATGAAATTAATATTCATATAGGCAAAATCTTTTCAATGTCTTGAATAATCCTACACTGTTAGGCAAGTTTACCAAAATTCTGACAAATGAATTCAGCAATAACTTTTACAAATGTCAAAATAATAAATGATTAAATTTCTTAAAATCTGGCAGCTTCCATAATTATTTCTGCTTTCTTCATAAAACAGATAATTTATGGCTTATTAAAAATAAAAACTTTATTCATTTCTTCTTTCCATATCAAGTAAAAGTAGAAGGTATGACAAACTTTTTCAAATTATAGACATTTTCAAGTATATAGTAAAAAAAAAACTTACAAATATCCAAGATATTCCCTCACACATAGGGTGGGAGCTCACATCACATGTTAACATTATAAAACCTGTACTATAATTAGATGAATAAATAATAAACCTATATTGTTATCCAATTAATAATATGTTTAAAAAAGATCCAATTAAAACAAGCCTATTTATTCCCTTTGTATAAATAAAGTTCCCCAAATTTTCAACTCCCAGTTTCTACAAATGAATAGCTCAGAATATCTTATATATCAGCTTTCCAGTAGTTTTCTAATTTAGCAATCACTTTCTATATTTACTTCACTTTCAGAAAAATCTCCCCTCCCAAATGTAAGAAAAGCATGATTTCTAAGTTACTTTATTAATTCATAGATCAGTTTCCTCTTCATTTTGAACTTCATTTTGAATTATTATAGGTCACCCTGAAATTTAACAATATAGATATTTCTCATTCCATCAGTGTATACAAATATACAAAACAAATAACCACTTCTGATGGTTAGCACAAGGAAAGATTACTGTGGCAGCCCTCACAAATCAAACAAGATTTCAGGAAAGTGCTCCATCTGTTCACTGTTACCTGTAACTTCTGCTAGAAAATTTATGTAATGTCACTGTAATGGAAAGGAGAATTGTAGATCTACAAGAGTGAATATATACGTACGTGTAATTTATACCTATACACAATCAGCTTCCGATTATCTACACAAATAAAGCAACAAGAGACAGATGCTGCAAAACACATAATCCTCAAACCACTTCAGATACATTGTTTGTATCTGTATTTCACAGGGCTGTGTCTGAGAATTCAGAACACAAAGAAAACTAAGCCATATCGCAAAGAGGTCAAGAGTTACACAATTACCAAAACCATGGTAATGCCTGATATGCCATTACTGACTTGAGTTTGTCATCTTCTGTTTATTTCTGATGGTGGCTCGAAGTTTACGTATCACCAGTCTATCAGGCAGAATCATATCACCTTGTTGTTCTAGATAATCCAATAAATTTTCAGTCCATTGGAGAGCAGCTGCATGATTAATATGTTTCTCTGGAATCAGTTCTATTTCCTCCTCCTCATTTTCACTGGATTCATCTGTCTGGCCTTGTGCTCTTCTGATGATTTCACTGTCAGTTAAGACTTCATAGCCTGGTTCAGTACTGTCCACGTCAAGCCATTTTTCAATGTTCTCAGTAGTTACATTTTCCAATCCTCTGGTGTGTTGTAAGATGGTAGCCACAGCAGCCACTGAGATATCTTCTTCATCAGAGTCCAGGCCTTCTTTCTCCTCTATAGTAGGGAGAATCTTCTTCCATGCTCTGCTAATGGTAACTGGCTTTACTAAATTCCATGCCATTGCTATTTCATAAAGTGCATCTAGCAGAGTTAGCTTCTTCCAGAATGATCTCAGGTCATTGCCTTCTTCCAAGTTGTTCTGGAGAAGACCTGCACGATAGTTTCTCTTCATTGTAGCTATGACTCCCTGATTTGAGGGCTGAATCAACGAAGCCACATTAGGTGGTAAATATTTAGCAAATATTTGGCCGTCATCTGACCTCAGGACGTTTTCATTTGGATGTGTTGGTGAATTATCCAACAAGAGCACAGCCTTTTCTTGCAAGCCTTTGGATCTTAAGTGCTCTCGAACTTGTGGCACAAAGATCTTATCAAACCATTGTCGGAAAATGGAAAGATCCATCCATGCACCTTTTTGGCTGAAGTAAGAGACTGGCAGGTTTGAGGTGTCAGTTGACTTGAAGGAGCGAGGTTTCTTTGCTTTCCCCACAACACAAAGTTTAAGTTTGTGTAAACCTGTTGCATTAGCACAACACATGATAGTGACTCTTTCTTCAATTGACTTGTGCCCAGGGACTGTGCATTTACCTTTGATTACTGAAGTCCTGGAAGGCAGGCACTTCCAAAATAGTCCAGTTTCATCTGCATTGTAGATTTGTTCGGGTTGCAAATTCTCTCTTTCAATAAAGTCTCGAAAGTTGTTGCAAAAATCTTCCACAGCAGTCTCGTCTCCACTTACTCTTTCGTTTCTAATATTAATCTCTCTAATGCTGTGCCGCTGCTTAAAACGAGTCAACCAACCAGCAGAGGGGTTAAAATCACCATCCATTCCCAAAGCATAAAAGAAGAACTCTGCCCTTTTTGCACAGATTGGTCCAGACACCGGATTCCCTTTTGCTCTTTGCTGGTTGAACCATTCCAGCATTGCTCTGTCCAGTTCTTCATACATGGATGGCTTCATGGATTTCCTCTTGGCCAGAAGACTTGTGGAGTCAGAACTGCTTGCATACGTTATAATCTTTTCCTTATTTTTTCTTATATCTCGAACTGTTGTCTCGCCAATTCCATAAATCACTGCCAGTTGTTTGGAAGAACCTCCGTCTTCAAGTTTCTTTATTATATCAAGCTTATCTTTAATAGTCAACACCACACGTTTCCGTTTCCCTGACATGGTGAGGCTCTGGGACTCAGGGACTCACCCCACACTCACACGCAAGCAATCCTCTAAATCCTGCCTTCTCTCACTGCCTCACTTTAACACAGGCTTACACACTCAGTCTTTCAGCCTTACCAGGAACCTGACCCCTTCCCTGGCTGGGCTGGGCTGGCAATGAGAAGGCAGAGGACGATCAGAGGGGCGGAAGTTTGAGGGAACAGGCCTTTAACTTTAGATGGGCAGTAGAGGAGGCCCCAAGTCACCGCGGATAATCCGGATTACAAACATTTGCTTTATTCCCCCAGTGGCCGCGAGAAAGACTATAACCCCATCATGACCACAAGCCTCCTTCACGCCCAGATCCCGGGTCAACCGCCGTCACTAACCCCCGCTACACCCCAAAGTTACTGCGGAGAGCGGAAGAGCCAGGGAGTCAGGGACTGGCCCCCTTCCCCAGAGGGACGGGTACGTTGGATTCCTTCCCCAGCAGCCAGCCCCTTCCACCGCAAGCCCCACTTCCCCGCGTTGGGCTTACTTAACCTGCACAGTCCTCCCGGCCCCTCACAGCCCGCCGAGCCCCTCTCCCCACCTCAGTTGGACCAGGACCCCGCACCGCTCCCTGCCTAACGCGCGGCAACCGCTCCTCCCCAACGCGCGGCAACCGCTCCTCCCCCGGCACACGCTCCCGGAAGACGTCCCCTCCCGCCGCCCGGCCCCGCCCCTCGCCCCACCCAGAGGCGGGACTTCCCCCCGTTCCCGGAAGGAGGAGGAGCGTCGCTAGCCTGGACAGGGTACCTGGGCGGAGGCGGAGGCGGAGGCAACGGCGGAGGCGGAGGCGGAGGAGGTTTGAAAGGTGAGGGCGCGGGGCGGGGCGGGCCAGCTCGGGGCGGGGACTCGCTCCTGTCCCGGCTGCTAATGGTTTATTAGAGGGGCGGGGGAAGCCGCGCCTCCAGGCGGGCGGGAAAAAAAATTCCCGCCGGCGCTCTCGGGGTAGGCGGGACGGCTCCCCTTCGCGCGTCTACCCACTCGCGGGCCGCCGGGGCAGAGCTGCAGTGGGCGGGGTGCCGGTTCCTTCCGCGCAGGGGAAGTGGGCAGAACTGATGCGCAGAGCTCGGGCGGGTGATTTCGCGGGTTTCTGGCTTTTCCAGATCCTTGTTTGTTTTCTGGGGGCCGAGCTCCTCTGAGGGCTGGGGATTTGTGACGTCCCACGCACGTCATCGCGAAGCCCTGTCAGAGGGTCCTGTTTCCTAGCTACGGTGCCCCTCCCTGCAGGGGGCTTGTAGCCGACGGGCGGGCCAGCTGCGCCAGGTGTCCGCGTCCCACCGAGGAGCCAGGTTTGTACTCATGAAAATGACTGGTGTTAACCCGAGAGGCTCTGTCCTTCTTCGGCCCCTTATCCCTGCTGAATTTAGTGAACCACCTTCAGTGTTACAGATTTTAATGAATACTATAGTTGTCGGGGGTGCCAAGCTGGCAGGATCCACTCTGTGCGAAATTGTGGAGTTCTACACCGTGATTCTAAGTGGGGAACATTGGCTTTCGTCTCGTTATGTTTCTTCCTGTTTTCCTATTTCTGTGTTGTTGTGCTGCCCTGTTTTCCAGTCCATGGAAGAACTATGATAAATTTATTCACAGCCATGTGATAAGAACAAAAAAAAGAATCATATTCTGTAGCCCTTAAGTCACGTATTACGCTGCTTGTTTTGGTGTCCCTAGTAATCTCATAAGATTGTGAGCTCCTTGGGAGCAGAGACCGTGTTGTTCAGTTCTTCTAGAAACGCCACAGCTCCAAGCATGTGCTGGCACATAGTGTGCATTCAATGACTGTGTCTTTGGTTTATTAAGGTTTCCTCTCCAAACTCATGTAAAAGGAAATATGAAGAGGGGTAATTTTTTACAAATAGGATGCATCCCTTTTGGTGGAATTTCAAGTAATGGCTGAGGTTCCACTGCCCTTCAAATTTTTAAGTGTAAAGTACCACCTACATTATTAATAGGACAAGTCGATGATTCCTAGAATGAATCTTTTCTTGAGGAGTTCATCTCAAAGTCTAGAATAAAGGCTGTTTCTTCTGATGAGAAATTCAGGTGGCATCAAAGTACCATTTTTAGCTGTAGAGTTACTGTGCTAAAGAACACCAGCCTTACGGGTTATCGCCTTGACATTCTTTGGCAGACAAGATAGTGTATGTGCACCTTATGTGATTTTAACCATGAAGCACAAAGATGCTATAGTATTGACCACGTTCATTCACTTATTTAATGCTTTCTGTATGGAGTCTGGTTTTCTCTTTGCCTAAAGGTAAGGTGTCATTAAAGAAGCGTGATTACACTTTCATTTCAAGAAATTGAGTGTATACTCAGCATATGTAGAAATTACATCCATTTGCATGGATTATTTTCTGAATGAATTCTAATGATCAAGAGATGTCTTACCCATCCACCTAGCTTTACCTTCTCATTTCTCTCCTCAGGTTCAGTTCACTCACCTTTTCCCTCTGTCATCCTTCTTCCCTCCCCAGCTCACATAATAAAAGTATCCACACTTAAAAAGAGGAACCAACCATAATCAAATTCTCTTCTTTTTCAATGATAGAATTTTTAACATTTTTGATATAAACAGCAATTTTGAAATATAAGAGAGGCCCTGGCAATTTGGCAGCTGACCAAATGAAATTTGATTTGTTACACAAAATTTGCTTCCTCAAACATTGAATACTGCAGTTTTCCAAAATAATTTTTTTCTCATCAGAGACTGCCTTTCTTTACCTGTCGACTCAATGGGGAATCCCTTTGTGTGTGTGTGTGTGTGTGTGTGTGTGTGTGTGTTCGGTGTCATCAGTAAGGTGGTAGAGGGAAGTCTGCAAATTTTCATCTTTTGCGCATTCTTTTATTGCCCTTTGGGTAAATAATTTACAGTAGTTCCTGGCTTAACTCATGTGCACTGAAATTCAGTTACATAATTTAAAAAGCATGTATGCAAACTCTTATTCAAACTATTTTAAAGATTATTTTCTGAAACTAAAATTTAGCATGAATGAGAAATAAAATAATGACTTTTTGAAGGCATAACTTTTCCTACTTTGTACAAATATAACATTGGCAGCAGTCATTGTCCAGCAGCACTGGACAGGGAATCAGGAGACCTGGTTTCTAATCCCTGCTCTGTCACTAATGAGCTGTGTGATCTTCGGTAAGTCGTTTAAACTCTACGTTCTTGGCTTTGATTTTTATAAATGAAGATAGATAATATCTTCCTTCTAGGATCATTGTCAGGATTTTAAAGTATATTTGAAAATGCACTGAAAATTATGATACATATAGTAATGTATATTTTTAATAGCTTAACTGTGCGGTCATAGGTATTTTTATAGTATGACATTCTTAATCCTTTCTACCATTGTCATAGGAATCACCTCTTGATGTAATAAATAACTCTCTTTTGCATATGGTATAGTTTTGTAAGATAATCATCTAGTGTGTATGAAAGTGCTTTTGAGTGCTAATAAAATCATCTTTCACTTTAATGTTCCTACTGTTCATACTTTAGTGTATCTGCTGAGGCTGTATTTGTCTTTTGTTTTCATAAACGCTTTTTTCATTATTTCTCCCAATGCAGACAGATTTATAAAAAAAAGCCTTACCTTCTTATTATAGTGCAAAACACATGCACAGTTAGCCTACGTAAATTTATAACTATATATGCTTAAAAAATACTTCTTTGTACTACGTGGCTTCAAAATGTAACCTGTCTAGTTTATCTGGTTCTTAATAAAAAGAAAAAAACAGTAATCTGTTTAAAACCCAAAAGAGAAACTGGGTGGACATATTTTGAAGCAGTACGGTATACAAAAATCCATACTTTGAAGAGCAAGATAGAGATCTTAAAAAAGAGTAATTTTGACCACACACAGTTTTATTCTTTGCTGATTTTAATATATACCTTCTGTAAGATGCAACCTAAGTATAATTTCAAACAGCAGAGTATTTGGTCTACGGACTAAGATTTGGTAGATTACTGTTACGATGCTGAATGTATCTTGTAGCAGTTACTGTCATAAGGTCGCCTATATTATAATGTCCTGTATATAATCATAGCAACTGTTGTTGTTCTGATTTTATATGAGTTGTTACCATTTTAGTAGCAGCCATATTGCCTTATAAACATAACAGAATTTGTGCGATGAAATGGGTGATATCTCCTCCGAACCAAAAAAGATAATCATCTTGGGAAGCTATAAACTTGGTTCAGTAACACTGCCATTGCTCAGAAAAATTTTTGGTGTTCTAGTTTCGGAATTACCATCAGAGTTTGCAGCACATTTAAAAGATATCTTTAATAGCAGTTAATCTTCATCTTTTCAAATTGGATTTCATTTCTGGAAGCTGTTAACAGTCCCTTATAACTAAGACTAGTGAATAAAGTGGATATTTAAACCTCTCTTTGGGATAAAAAATGAAGTGTGATTATTTTCATATTTTTGATGCTATGGTTTATAGAAAATCTCCAGAATATTCTGTGCCATGATGGAAGTATTGGAACAGTCAGCCTCATAAGGTGATTTCTTTGAAGGAGATTGCACTCAATTAAATACATAAGTTCTTATATACGTATTATGAGGTCAGACTCATTATATTGTGATCATATTTCTATTTTTTACTTAGCAACCACAGAAGTATATATGTGTTACTGTTTTTCTAGTTATCTTGTCTCTAATTGTTCCTTTACTGTATACTTGTGATAATTTTGATGGAGTTCACCCTTTTCTGAATCAGGAACTTCGAGCATTTGTTTTCCTTCCCAATGCCATGCTCTGTATCGCCCTGAAACTTTTTTGTTTTTTCACATATGTTATTGGATTGTTAGTAAGTTTTCTATTGGATTATATCGTATCTTTAACTTTTAATGGCTTAAAGCCATTGCCATTTTACTAAAGTGTATAGAGACTGACATCCTGGTAGATAAGTTCTCTCTCAGTTTAGCACTGTTATCTTTTTTATGTCACTTAGTAGTTTTATAACTTTGTTCATATAAATGATTAATCTTTTATAATTCATGTCATTTCTCTATTCAGAATCCTTCTTTGCTTATGGGAGGAATCATTCTGTAATCCCACCCTCCTTTTCTATACTGGTCTCTTTTTTCCAGCATAAAGCCTTTTTTCACATCTTCTTGGTCACACTTATTTACTAAACATATCATGTTCGTTCTCAGTAACAAAGTTTTGACTTTATCATTTTTTTCCTGCTTGAAATCCCTTTTTCTTTCATTCTTTCTCTTCAAATTTAATCAGTTCTTCAGAGTCCTATCAGATCATATCTGTTCAATAAAATCTTCAGTGAAACACTTGCTGTTCTGACCTTTCAGCATCTTTAAACTTTTATTGCAGTTATTTTTTATTGCTTATTTGGTACTAATGAATACTACCTTGCATTTTTCTTAATTATTATATGTTTCGATGTTTTAGTTCTACACATGGATAGTAATCATCTGAAGAACAAGACCATGATTTCTGTATGAGCCTTTTTCAGTATGAGCCTTTTGCAGCATAATTCATAATAGATGTTCATATGATGATTTCATAGATGTTCAATAAATTATTTGTTGAATACGTTTTCTACCATCTTCACTGAGATATTTCATGTGATTTTACCTTTGTGAACCATTTAATAACACCAAATAAATATAGTCTGTACCATAAATGCACGCATTGTTGTAATCTGGTTGTCATTATTATATTCCTAATAACTTTATTTTGTAGAAGCTTAAGGGAAAATGGTACATGTTAGAAGACATGAAACAAGGAAAAATTCTAAAACTCAAGAGCGTGAACAGAAATCTCGAGTCGATTGGAGGCGGACTAAAAGAAATAGCCTCTCACAATTATGTGACAGTGATGACGAGCTTGAGAGCGACGACGAGCTTGAGAGTGATGAAAGTGCTGACACTGACCAAGAACCTGATAGTAACAAGGGGCTTGATAGTAATAAGAAGCCAGAAAATGAAAGAGAGCTTAAATTAATTAAAGTCGAAAGTGAAGGAAAGGACAGTAAGCACCTCATTAACGCTGGCAACAGTGCAACCTATGAAGAAGAAAAGAACCAAACCAAACATGAAAGTATTGACTTACCAGATAATGAAAAGCATTCAGGTCAAGGGGAGGGTAATCTCAACAAACACACTGGACAAAAAACAGAGGAGGACTTAGAAGAAGAACACATCAAGCGAGGGAAGAGAAAAAGGCTCTCCTCTGTGATGTATGACAGTGATGAGAGTGACGACAGTGATATCCTAGTTAGAAAAGTGGGCGTTAAGCGTCCGCGTAGAGTGGTTGAAGATGAATGTTCTTCAGTGGAGATGGAGCAAAAAGAACCTGAGAAAACTTCAGTGGCAAGAAAGCGAGAACAGCTCCAGAAACTGAAAGAACTCTCAAAACAGAGATCTCGTCAGAGACGCAATAGTAGTAGAGATTTTGAGGTGTGTTATATTTTGTTGGTTTTTAAATTTAAATTATTTAAATTTTATAAAAATCAAAGTGCTGAGTCTGTTCTAATTTGCAATAATTCTAGAATTTATTTTATAGTCAAGTATTCTTGAACATGTTTGATTGCAATATTGTAGCTAATATTTTATTATGAGCCTCATTCTTTCACCCTTTTTTTAAAATTGAAAGACTGTTTTGAATGCTCTTTCCTGTTTTTAATTTCTACTTATAATCTTAATGTCCATTTTAAACATTTTATATCACTTACCAGGGTATTATCTTCTTCCTAATTTCAGAAGTTCAACATTTAATATGACAAGATTTTTTTAACCTTAAAATTTGAAATTAATTTCTACAAATCACTTTTTTGTTTCAGATTTAATCTTTTAATTTCACATCCATACTGACAATTTTAAAGGTACACTTTACTAAAAGATGTTTTAATTTAATTAGGACTCTGAAAAGGAATCCTGCCCCAGCAGTGATGAAAATGATGATGGTGACGATGAGGAGGAGGAGGAGGAGGAGGAAGAGCATGATTATGAATATGATGTAGATGGAGATGATTATATTATTGATGACTTTGTAGTGCAAGATGAGGAGGATGATGAAGAGAGTAAAAGCCAACAAGGAGAAAAATTGACTACATCACAACTGAAATTAGTAAAACAGAATTCTCTTTGTAAGTTAAATATTAAGACTTGTTCTAATCATGATATTATACTAAGTATCAAATCAGCCTTTTACTATTATGTTCTAAATCATTGGTTAGGAACTGCGGTTTCATTTTAAGGTAACTTTGTCTGTCTGATAATAGTTTATTCTAGTGGTTTTGAGAACCCTTTGCACTCTTAAAAATAATTGAGGACCCCAAAGAAACTTTTGTTTCTGTGGGTTATACCTATCAACATTTACCATTGTAGAAATACAAAAGGGAAATTTAAAATATATTTATTAATTAAATAACGTAAAGTAGTTTATGTAGTGTGATAAACTCATTACATGTTAATATAGATAACATTTTTGTGAAAAGTGACTCTATTTTCCAAAGAAATGAGAATGGCATTGTTTTACATTTTAACAAATATATTTAATGTCTAGCTTAATAGAAGGCAGCTGGGTTCTTAAATCTGCTTTTGCATTAGTCTGTTGTGATATTTTGTGATATTAAATCAGATGAAAGCAATTTCGTTTCAAACAGGTAGTTGAAAAAGGGAGGATTTTTTTAAAGCACTTTCAGAATAATTGGGGATATTCTCATTTGACACCATACCAAAACTCAACAAATGATAGTTTTCCTAAAAGTTAGTTGCAGTATGAAATCTGAAAGCATATAAATGAACATTTAGCGCTTACATCGCATTACTTTGGTCTGTCTTATAATTTGAATGGACCTTGTACCCATGCATGTTTTTGTAACATCATGCATTGGTCATGTGGAAAATATTGGTTCACTGGGTTGTGCAGATCTTCCGTATTTTGACACATTTCATTATACAGTAGATTGAGGTATGAATCAAATTTCAAGAAATCTGTCAGTTACAGAGATGCCAATGATAGGCATCTATATGTTGAAAGTTAATGACTATTTTCCTTGTATCAGTAGGCACTGGTTCATCTGCCACCTGGACATCTGCATCTCAGAGAAACTTAATTAGGAGGTGTCCCATCATTCTGGATATCAATATCTAGAATGTAATAGAACATTTACTGAGAGATACCCACTCATAAGCACTGCTGCTAATTAATGAAAATAAAAGTCCAGCACATGGGAACTATTTTAACTTTCTTCTCTGTCCTACACTTTTATGCTTACTTTTGCTTTTTTAGGGAAGTTTTAGATTTACTGAAAAGTTGAGTGGAAAGTACAGAGAGTTCCTATATCACCGCTCACATACAGTTTCCCTGCTATTAACATCTTGGATTAGTTTGGTACATCTGGTGCAGTTGATGAGCTAATATTAATTAATACATTATTAACTGTAGTTCATAGTTTGCATTGGGTCTCAGTCTTTGTGTTATATATTCTGTGTGTTTGAGAAATGTACAGTGATGCAACAAGTATCCACCATTACAATATCAGAACAGTTTCACTCTCCTAAAAATGCCCTGTTCACCACCTACTCATCTCTCCCTCCCTCCCACCCTGGAACTCCTAGCAACCACTGACCTTTTTAATGTCTGCATAGTTTTGCCTTTGCCAGAATGGTTTATAGCTGGAATCATACATCATGTAGTCTTTTCAGATTGGCATATTTCACTTAATAATGCATGTGTTTCCTCCATGTCTTAATGTGCACAACAGCTCATTTCTTTTTATTACTGAATAATATTCCATTGTATAGGTGTACCACAGTTTGTTTATCCATTCACCCTGTTGAGGGACATGTTTGTTGCTTCCAAGTCTTGGCAATTATTAATAAAGCTGCTATAAATGTTTGTGTGCAAATTTATCTATGGACATAAGTTTTCAGCTCATTTGGGTAAATATCAAGGAGCTCTGTGCTTGCTTTTGCTATTGACTGTCTCCATCTGAGGAGATGTACCTTATTTTTTATGCAATACGTTTTATCTTCTGTGTTCTTAATTGCAGCTTCTCTTCCTGGCCCTCTCCTTACAAGCTCCCTTTTCTCGACTTCTAACCATATTAATGCCTTTCCTCTCTTGAGTTGGCATGTTCTGTTAGCCACTGTTCTAAATCTTATCTTTTTGTTCAAGTTTCCCAGTAACTCTGCAAAGCATTGTACTTAGACTATCATACCCATCAAGCCAGTGAAATTGCTTTCACTAAAGTTAACGATAACATTTTAGTTGCCAAAATGCTCTTCAATTCTTATGTTGACCTGATATTGGTTATTGCTGTGTGCTTTGCCACTAACCATTGACAACCCTCACTTTCAAAGTTCTCTTTTTAGTTTCTTGCCTTCTCCTTTATAATGTTGCTTTCCTCTTTTTCCATTTGCCATGTAAATATTGATGTTTCTAAAGGTTCCATCCTCAAACTACCTTCATTTTGCTTGTGCTTCAGGCAGTCTCTGCCCCATAACTTCAGCCCAATCTATGGAGAAATTCCCAAACTTTTATTTCCAACACAGATATCTCTATAGTCTAAGGCCCAATTTTTTTATCTTCTTATTGAACATTTTCATCAGGGTATCTTTCAGACACCTCAGTCTCAATATGTGCAAAATGAAATGCTTAAGAGGGAGCATGAGGGAGTTTTAGGGTGGTGGTAGAACTTATGTTTTTTTTTTTTTTGATTGTCATGGTGGTTACACAAAAACTTTGTGTTTTGGTCGTAGAACTATGCACCAAAAAGAGTGAATTTTATAGTATGTGGAAAAGAAAAGCTGAATAAATAAATCCAAATGGGCATCCTCACTTCCAAAAAAAATAACCTAAATAGTTTATCAGCTTCACCCCTCTTGGTAATCCTTATACACATTAGACTTGGTGACACATTATAGGAACTTTAGTAGTTGTATGTATGAATGGATGATTAAGATAAACATATTGACTAAAAGCTCCTGGGTCTTATAGTTTAAGACATAAAAATGTTAGGTGTGACCAGATTTATTAAATCATCAGAGGAAAAAAAACCCCACCTTTTTTAATGTGATAATATATGTCTTGGTTAATGTTTATCAGTGATTATGCTATTTATGAATAGAATAAATAAAAATAAATGTAGGCAGTTTTTGACATGCCAAGGGATTATGTTCTAAAAGTTGCTATAAGTTAACTCTCACATTTGAAAATCAAAATATAGTTTATCATTAAAGCAATAATCTATATGATGACTATTAAATACCATTCTATGGCCTGGGTTAGGTTGTAACTATGCTAGTGTTCCCAGATTCATTCTCCCCCCAACCTCTGTAAGAACACTGACAACTGCTCGTATTCAGCATGTGATCAGAATTTGAGAGGATATTTCATAACTCCACATTCAGTACTCAGTTGAGACTCATAGTCAGTGGCATATGCAATTTTACCTTTTTGAAGAGAACAGTTCTGTAGGAAGACGTTTTGTCACTCTCTGCCATTTGGCTCTGAGAGATAGATACATCTGTAACACCATAAAATAGAAGTGTTTCCCTCCTGCTACACGGTTGAAGCACTTGAAGACAATCAAGAGTCTTTTTCCCTTCTCATCAATCCCTATCATTACTTATTCGTATTTATTCTGAGACTGCAACTCCCAGAAAAGATATCAAAGAAAGAGAGATGGACTAGCAGTGGGTTATTGTATTCCAGATCTATGTATTTCACACGGTAATAATGTTATACCCAGGTAGAGATATAGAAACACCTTCAGATTTGTAAATACTAAAGATTATAGTATTTTTCCAGTGCTCTATCATACGTTCAGAGTGACAGAGAACCAAGTAGTAAATTATAAGAGTATATCTCAGTCTACTGGTGCCTTGCTAGAAAAATACTTGCTAGAATACTGGAAAACAGATTGAGTGAACATTAACTTAAGTCTCCACCTAGCAATTAAACAGAATCATTCTATCAATATGCGGGGTACGACTAAGAGCAATCTCATAACAACTTGTTAAATATTAAATCTCCTCCGCTTGTTCTAGGATAAATAAAAAGTACCAGTGAAATCCTATGGCCCAAGGGAAAGGTAACTTTGCCCTGAAGACTCGGGGGAAAAAATGTCCGCGAAAACATGTTTCATTAAACGAAAAGAAGAAAATTGTACAAAGCATTTGCTTTGCAATCTATGAAAAAGAAATAAATCATAAGGAGAGAACAATTTGAAGTGAAAGGGAGTAATTCAGGATAAACTGCCAGAAAATGAAAAATATAAAGTCAGAAATAAAATCTATATTGAAAGCAGTAGGGAGCAGAATTAACAGTACAGAAAATCTTATCAGCAATATGTAGGTTAAATCCAAGATATTTCTAGCATAGAACACGAAAACATTTCTGAAGGGGAAGATAACACATAAAGGAATAGAAATGAAGACCCTATTTGACACATACCTGGAGGGAAAATACAGAACAAACGGAAATCTAAAGAAAGGAAATTATATAACCTTAGTGAGATATGTGAAAGAAGATTTGAATGTACTGAGAGGCTTACCATGTTATTGGATATAAAGACATATGGCGATGTGCATTCAAAGGTATGATAGTAGAAAATATTCTTGAGTTGCCAAACACTGTTTACACAGATTAAGTGGATGAAAAAGATTTTCAAATAGGCATATGAAGAAAATATTTTTATAACTACAAGAGTAAAGAAAAAGTCCTCCAACCATTCTTTTTAGAACTATAAAAAATTTTTAATATTAGATGCTGTGTTAATGTGTTATATATGTCAAAAGAGAAAAAATAATTTCAATAGATTCCAAAAAGGTATTTGATAAAATTCAGTGCCCATATCTAGTTTTTTTTAGTTTAAAAATAGTAATATGAGCATATGTCCTTTACATAACAAAGAATATTTTAACCCAAGATCCAACATCATAATGAAGTACTAGAGATATTCTCTTTGAAATAAAGAACAAGACAAAAATATTTCCTACTTCGTTCTAGATGTTTTCAACAGTGCAACAGACATGAAAGTAAAACAGGAAATATAACTATTGAAAAGTAAAAGACATTTATTATTGAACATAATGTGATTGTATATACACAAGCTATCAGTTTCTGACATTTAACCCAAGATACAGATGTTAAGAGAAAGGATATGAGTACATCGAGAACAGGAGGAGATGCAACATCTATTTCCTTATTTTTCTTAAGTTCTTTTTTCTCTACATGGGGTGGGGAGCACCTGTCAGAGTAGAAAAAGGGGCCCCTTCC
Source organism: Hippopotamus amphibius kiboko (assembly GCF_030028045.1). Taxonomy (NCBI): domain Eukaryota; kingdom Metazoa; phylum Chordata; class Mammalia; order Artiodactyla; family Hippopotamidae; genus Hippopotamus; species Hippopotamus amphibius. The sequence goes on from NC_080194.1 coordinate 55,395,892, forward strand.
TTGCTGTGCCCCTGCCCTCTTACACTGGGCTTAGATCTCCTTCCAGAAGAAAGTGTACCAACAATCCATGTGTTTTACCTAAACATTCTCTTGGTTCTTGAAATAAACTTAGCACTAGCAAGACCACATCCTCCTCAGGATTGGGGGAGAATGCAGTCAGTGCCCAGGAATTTCCAAACAGTATCTCTCTCCAGCTCTATAATGTTCCAGAAAGCTCATTTTCCTTAGGAAACCCCCCCCCCCCCGCAATGACAAATGCACAGTATGTAAAACTCAATAGTTTTCTTATATATTGTCAATAATTATTTAGAAAATGTAATGGGGGAAAATTCCATTTACACTAGTGAACAAAATAGTTACTAGGCCTAATCTTAAGAAGGTACAAGAATAAAATTTAGTGTGGAATAGAAAAGGAAATGTGAGTATCTGGCCATGGTTCCAACATTTACTAGCTATGTGATCTTTGGGAAGTTTTTTATCCTCTCTGTATCTGTTTCTTCAATGAGAAATAAACCTAAGGTAATGATAATACCTCGTAGGCTTGTTGTGAGAAATAAAGCAATGCATACAAGGGTGTAAAATGGTGGCTGGCCTATACTTGCTCAGTAATATTTTTTTCGATTTGAGATGCCAGAAGCATAATTCCACCACCACCCATACATCCACTCAAGCACAATGAAGTTGAGGCCCTCTTCCTGACTCTTGAAGGAAATTCTGACACACATTGGTAGGACAGGGATTCTGTGGTTAGGAAAAATTTCCCCAGATGATTCTGATTCTCTGCACTTTCCTTTTAATCCCAATCGTGAAGAAACACTATTAGGGTCTTTGAAATAGAGCAGCAGTTCCCAAAACTCTATAGCAGGTGAGTAACACTGGGCATTAGCACATTTAAGACTGATAAATTCAGTGGAAAAAAATGTAAAATTCTATTTTAATTTGTTTGACAGTTAAACACAGGTGCAGAGGGGGGTGAATTTGATTTTTTTCCTCAACACATCTGTTAATATTCCCAGACAGTTTTCCCTTAATTCAGTTTGGGAAGTGCTAGACAGAGTTTAAATACATTTTAACACTCACAAGTTAAATATGTACCTACACTATAATTTTATATCCAGAGGTTGATGAAAGTCATCAAATTTGAGTTCTATTGAACTATTATTTCACTTTCCAATTATATTCATTAATGGCTATAGTCAGTTTTTTGCAAATTTCAGTTGCTCATAAACCCTCTAAAGTCTTAGGGCCCCAGTAAATTATCTGCTATTGCCAGGTAGTTTTACTACTGCTTTATTTTGGCCACTTTAGTACCTTAGTAAGGTCTTTTCTTAAAAATGAATGCATACTAAAGATTTCCCCTAGTCTAAAATAAGATTTATACAGCCCTTTTAGTAACTAAAATATAAATTAAAAGATTTTTTCATTTTAAATTTCATCTTTATTTCAACTGAAAGCAAAATCAAAATTCACCTATGGATGTTAATAATAGGTCTCATTTTGCTTTAATCCCTTGCTGAGCGTCTTCCATTTTTCCTGAAATACTCAGGCAGCCTTTACGGTGTCTTCACAAGTGCCCAGACTAGGGGCAGATGTTCTCTGATGACAACTTGGATCAAGGAGAGGGTCGTGCTTGACAGAGAACATTTCCACAGCCATAGTAAACCTTGACCCAAGAACGATGGGAAATGGTAGGGACCTTCTCTCTCATCATTTGCCTGGCCCACCACACAGATGACTCCATGGACAAAATTGGGTTAGTGGGAAAGTAGGCTTATACATTTTGTATGAAAAAAGAGAAGATATAACTTTTCTAAACTGATAATGGAAAATCCTAAATCTGTGGCAGCAGAAAGGGAATTGAGTTTTTATAGCCATTGTGGTTCTGACTAGGGTAGCAATTTCCTGGACAATTTTAGGTGTGACATGTTTTAGAGATAAGGAGTAATAGAGGAGTTTCATTCACATATTGAGCAATCTACCTTTAGAGGTTATCTTTCTTGCTCTCTCACGCTAATTGTCAAGTTGATAATAAACTGTGGTGCACAGGGGATGATTTTTATTTTTTTCCACAATATATCTTAATATTTTCTGAACAGTTGTCCCTTAATAAGTTTGGAAAGTGAAGATTATTTGAAATATCAACTTGAAACTTTGGATTAGAAGACAGTAAATCTGGGAAAGGAGATTTTTCTCAGTGACTAGAGAAGTAACTGAGCCAGCTATAAAATTAGGATAATTAAACGATTTCTCCTATTTATAGTATTAATTTCTTAGCCTTGGAGAAAGGAACCCATTGTATTCAGGGAATTTTTTTGTCTAATATTTATTTTAAATTAATTTCAGATTCTTTTAGTGACCACTATACTCACTTTGAAAGAGTTGTGAAGGCTCTTCTGATCAATGCTCTAGATGAATCTTTTCTGGGATCATTATATGGTAAGTTAATAATATGAATGGAACAATCAGGGTTTTTTTTTTTCCCCAATTTTTAAACAACCTCATTGTTCTATATGTATATGTGTGTGTATATATATATATTAAACAAAACCAAGGCGACCCAATCCTAAGGTCCCACAGTTGTTCCCTCTAGGATCAACTACAGCAAAAGTCCATTCACATCAAAAACTTGTTAGTATTTATTATTTGTGATATGTGAAAGTATGAAAGAAACAGTTTCCCTGCCCTTTGAGAGTTCACAGTGAACTTGTGGATATAGGACGTATACTAATAAAACAGTAGGGTAGTTCAACACCGATGTGTTGTCTTAGCCTAAGCGCTAAACTCCTTGAATTTCACCAAAAGTTATACTGTATGCTTTTTTATGCTTTTGTGCCTTTCTGTTTCTCATTAGAGTATAATGTCATTCTACCCTAGATTTTCTAAGTGAGTTTGAAATCATTTCCACTATGAAAGCTATCTGTGACCCACTCAAGTAATATTTGTGGGTCATTTGTGCTATCATTATCCTCAGTATGGTGGCACTCGTGTGTATGCACTTTTCTTTTTTTTTTAATGTGTATGCACTTTTCAAATGTATTGAAAATGTATTTTTGCCTTACTCGCTTTCAAGAGTATGAGAAGAACCGTACTTTCTGTATACACACTCTTTGCATCTAGCACAGAATCAGGCTCTTAATAAAGACTATAAATATGTTGTGTTGAATATCTACCTAAGTGCCAGAGTAAAATTTTATTCAAACTTTATTGAACAAATATTTGTTGAGTGCCTACTAAGGGCCAGGCATTATTTAAGGACTAAGGATATGTCAGTGACTATGACATGGAAGATTCTTGCCCTCATGTTGCTTAAAGTCTGATGGGAGAGACAGACAATAAGTTTATAACATGATATGATTTAAATTAAGGAGTCTTTAAAAAATATAAAATAGGATAAGGAAATCAAGAGTGTCAAAGGAAAGGACAGTCAGTGTTAGGTTGGTCAGAGAAGGTCTCCCAAGTGGTGTCTTTTGAACAGAAACCTGAACGGAGTGAGAGAGGAAGCAAGGCATGGATGTAGCAGAGGGCACAGCAAGTGTAAAGACCCTTAGGAAAGAGTAAGTTTGTTGTGTTCAAGGAGCAGAGGGCCTGTGTGGCTCCTTCCTTTCCCTAGTGCTCTGATGGAATGAGTTTTTTTAACTTCATTAAGTTTTTAAAATTTAAAACGTTTCTAACCAACCAACCAACCAAGCATCTTCTTAAAGCTATGGGAAGAAATCTTTACCCAATTATTTAAATATTTTATACAGGCAAAGTGATTTTTTTTTGTTGTTGTTGTTATTGATCCCCTGAACAGATGGCACCAGGCAAAAATCATATGCACAAGATATGTTGACATCTCTTCATTATTTGGATAACCGCTTTGTTCAGCCTCGTCTAGAGAGTTTAGTCTCTAGAAGTCGTTGGAAAGAGCAATATAAGGTATACAGTTTTATTTGTTTTTGAATCTCTGGTAGGGGTGGGGGTGGGAATGAGAGACCTCTCAGAATTTCAGTAACCAATCACACTCAATAATCTTCTAAATTATTAGCATTTTTCTTTGTTAAATAATCAGCTTGTTGTTTCTCATCTTTTCTAAAGGCTGTAATTGTATTAATCATTCACACTTGTTATATCTATCCAATAATTAAGTAGTTCTAAATGGTGATAACTTTAGAACATCTCTAGGGCTTAGCTCATCTGTTAAAATGAGGAGATTGTCTCACAGGATGTTAATTATTTCAGAAAAGAGTTAATCCATTGTTAAAGAAGGTTGAGAAACACTAGGTTTAACCTAACTGGAGGACTTTTCGAGGAGCATTAATGTGTGAATTTATATTGTAAATCTTCAAGAGAGCAATATAGAATAGAATATTTTCCAAATTTGTGTTTTACTATGAAGCTTCTCATCATGAAAATACCTATTATCACCTTCTAGGGTACTGGTTCCCATAACATAATTAGGGAAACACTGACCTACGTAGTCTTTGGCATCCTTCTCCACCTTAAGATTTTGTAACTGTACCCATTTGGGGGAAGCATTTTTTAATTTGTAAGATCTGTTTGATTCCATGTTATCCCCTAGATTTCTATTTTATGATCTCTAATAGTAGAGGCTGTACTATATGATTTTTAAGGCTTTTCTCCCTCCCTACTTCTAACATTCTATCTTCTATTAATTAGCAAGAGGAAAAATGGCAAGATAGTAGAAGTTCAAGTTCCTTATAGTCCTTCTAGCACTTAAATCATTAGCTACTCTACTTCATTTATGTCAGGAGATTTGGCTTCATCCAGGGCCTGTTCACCCTTGAATTACCTGATGATAAATTAGCCACAGATGGTTTAGGTTTAAGGGACAGTTATGGGATTACAAAAAAAAAAAAAAATAGAGTTAAAAGACTTCAGTTTGGAGATAGCTTGAGTTTAGGGCTACCATATATATCTTTCTTTCTTTGGGTGATTTTTTTATCTTCTGTCAAGTCCAGTTTCTTCCTCAGATAGAGAAAATATTTACCTACTTTAAAGGGGAATATATACTTACTTTTAAGGTAAAGTACATAGCAGCTCTTAGGATATGGTATATATATTGTTGTCTTTAATAGAAAGGAGAACAGCATATTGATCATTTAATTTGCCAAGTAATTTATATGCAGAGTAGAGTATCTTATTTGTCTTCAGAGTAACCCCTCAAGAAAGGTACTATTATTTACTCTAGTCTAGAAATGAGAAAATTGTGACTCAGAAAAATTGAGTAACATAAGATTACACAGCTAGTAATTAGCTGGGTCAATATTTGAACCTAGAAGCCTTAGGTCTCCGGTTTCTCACATTTCAAAGCTCATCCACTCTACTATATTATAATTTACCATGCTATGGTAGGTATGTTGAATTTGGATAACCCAATGTTGAAATAATAACTGTAAGATACAAGAAAATTTTAGTTTAAAAATTTAGAGACATAGATGATTCAGTATGATCTTGGTCAGAATAAGCTAGGTTATGCTGCAAAAAATAAATAATGTGACAAAGTAAACCAACAACAAAAACCTCAATAGCTTAACCCAACAAAATTTATTTTTTCACTTATATGTCTAGTGGGTGAGTCAATAGGGGTGCTCTGTTTATTGTAGTCACTCAGGGAGCCAAGCTGATAGAGCTTCAATCTCAGCATGTGCTTTTGTGAATACCAGAGAAGCAGGAAGGGAAGATGGCTTGAATGTCAGCCTGTAAGTGACAGGTGTCATGAAGTACCATGAAGTATGAAAAATAGTAAAAAGTAGACAAAAGACAATGTTGTGGTAAATCATACAATGTGAAAAGGGAACTATATTGGATACTTAATTACTGTCAGGCTGATGGAGAATGCAGATTAGTGACCCTGCTAGTATGCTCATTGTATACAGTTCAAATATTGTGATAAACTAATCCACACTACTAATTAGAACAGTAGTATCTAGCACAGGCCTAGAGCATAGGCAAAACTACTCAAGCACAAGTAATTTCACAGCTTAATAAAGCTTATTTATGAATACCAGATATTTTTTCAGTTTGTTTACTCATTGCAAACTTAGCTATTAGACTGGCCATAGCAATACTGGCCACCTAGCAATCCTAGTTCAAACTTATTTGTTTTCATAGTACTTTAGTAAGCAACCATAGGAGAATTAAATTATTTCTGGGAGATTTTGTGGAAAATATAATTCATACAATGGAGACTGAATGTGATCCTGTTTTTTCTCAATTTTTTAGTAACCTAACTGAATTAATCTTTTTATTACATTATCCTGAGTTTTTTCTGCTCATTCTTTCCTATTTTAACTAATTATTACATCTGGAGATGAGAAGAGGGAAAAGAAGTGAATTAAAACCTGTGAAAAGCACTGCTTAGTAGTAACAGAAGTTTGAGCGATATGAAACTAATTTTTTTTCCTAATCTGGTTTCTTTTCATTTAATAGCCTAAATTATACATTCATTTTTTTTAAATTTAAATGTATCTTGTCAAACACCTACTGTGTGCTCAGTACTAAAGTAAGAAATACCAATGTGTTTTGCTCTTAAATCTTGTCCTATTATTGTGATTCCTAATCTTGATTTTAATTTGGTTGGGCTCTTTTTATGTTTTATTTTGTTGTTGTTTTTCTTATCCTTTAAACCTTCACTACATTTTGAAATTATTTTCAGGAGCGAGTAGAAAATTATTCTAATGTAAGTATCCATCTGAAGAATCCTGAGGACTGTTCCTGCCAGGCTTGTGGATTGCATCGCCATTGTAGATATTCAGTGCATTTATCTGGAAAGTTATATAACACGAGAACTATGGAAACAGATGATTTCATGTCACATGATAAACAGGTATTTTTCCCCCTCTCATTTTAGTTCTCAACATTAGAAATTTTCACTAAATAAGCCTGCACAAGTAACCCTAAGTTATTTTCACAGATGGAGAAAGCACTGGGAGAAGGGGAAAGAGTACGAGGAAAGAGTGTGCAATTTTTGAATGTGAAAAATATGTATTATACAGCAGATTCACTCCAAATTCAGTCAAATACTGAAATCAGTGCATATTGTCTAAGTATGCATCACTCAGACTGGGGGGAGAGGGGAAGGTATAGGATGAAGATGAAAAGGGAGATAAGTAGGGCACGGGATGCAGAAGTCCTTTTTTGAGTCCAAAGGAGAATTTGACCCCAATGGAAATTTTAGGGCAGATAATATACCAAATTGACAATCCACAAACAAACAATTAAAGAGGCCTATTCACCCCAATATGAGATTTGAAGGAAAACTGTGCCTCAACCTAGACTACATCAGAAGTATTTCAGAGCCTAGAGCAATCGCCATATACTTAAGGTGCTGTTAATTTTGAATGAATAGACAAAACAGGAGAAAATATTTGAAATAGTTGAAGAAAAGTATTTGATAGACAAGAACAGAGCAGTGCAATGTGAAGAGAGAAAAAGTGTAAATGCTTACTACTTCTATTTTTTAAAATCTTTGTGAAACTGTTGCACTTATACATGCAAAAATATTAAGAGCTTCCTCTTGAATTCCCTCCATGGATTCCATACCCACTGATACAGAGGACCAACTGTATATTTATTGAAAAAATCCGTGTCTAAGTGGATCTGTGCAGTACAAACCCGAGTTGTTCAAGGGTTAACTGTACTGTGTTTACACCTGCAGTTGGTTGAATCTGCAGAGAGGATTCCACAGATTGGAGGCCCAACTGTGGGACTTGAGCCTCTGCGGATTTTGGCATCGGTCAGGGTCCTGGAACTAATCCCCTACAGATACTGAGGGGTGACTGTAGTTTTAGTTACAGCAGTCTTAGGTAGGGTATGGAGATGAGAGGCCTTGGACCACCAGGTTGCGGTGAAGTCTGAGGGCACAGATGAGAAGGAAATCACCTGGAGCTAAGAGATGTGAAAGCTGAAAGGCAGTTAGGAGGACTGAAAACGGTTTTCATTTTTGCCCAGAGTCTGTCCAGACTCCTCAAGATGCTTAAGATCCAATGAGAAGAGGCAGTAATTCTGACACAAGCAGCAAGGTGTGATGCAAAGACAGGCCAAGAGGAAAGAGAATCCCTTGACTCAGTCTATTGCACTAAATGTTCCTAGAGACCCAGGAACAGAAAACAGACTTCTTCCAATCCTTCCTCTTTCCTTGAGGATCTTTTTTCTTTCTTCTCCATACTTTAGTTTCCTTAAGGAGCTGGCTGCTCCTATGTATGTGAGGGCCTAGAGAAATACCTCAAAAACTACCTCCAATAAGCTGGATATTACACATGTGCATAATGCATGTGTCATTATCTTTCCTCGCTTTAGTTTGTTAAACAGTGTTAATTTACATTTCCATGTGCTGCATCTAATAAATTACAAATCAGATTATTTCTGTTGCTTTGCAGTCACTATCTTCTGCTTTAGGAAAATTTGCTGACAGTTATTAGCTTTGTTCCAATTATATCTCTGGATATGTAGGGTCCCTTAGTTCACACTGGTAACTGAGATGACTCAGTTATCTTCAGATTTATCAGTTTACAGAATTATGCTAACCCTGCACAGTGGATTAGTGATCATTTATATGTCACTTTGCTTATCTGCTTTGAGATAATCGTCACAGAACTTATCATCTCTCTCTCTCTCTGGCAATGTTTTTAAAATACTGTATATCTTGTTAGACTAGTGTGCTTATTTTTTTTCTTTTCTTTCTTGGCTGCACTGCACAGCTTGTGGGATCTTAGTTGCCGGACCAGGGACTGAACTCAGGCCTTTGGCAGTGAAATTGCTGAGTCCTAACTGCTGGACCACCAGGGAATTCCCCAGAATAGTGTCCTTAATGTTTAGAAATGCAATTAATTAACTAAAAGTACTCTCTGAATACATTTCTGGACATTTAAGGACACTCTTCTAACAGGGTAGATTCATTTCACTTGTTTTTAGTACTTCATATAGATAGAATGCTCCAGTGTAAGCTGTGTTATACTGTATACATTAATTCATAAGATATAGTAGACTATAACAATACACTAAAACAGGTGGGGTGAAAGGAGAGGTCCACTTGCAGTGTATGCAGCTACTATATACATTTACTGCTTACATATACTGTTTTCTAGGAAGCCTTACTAGCAGTGGTTTAGGCTCTTCCATATAAAATGTGATCATATTTGGGAAAAAAATAGTGTGAGAATATTCTAAAGGTAATTTTGGGTTTGTTGACCTCCATAAGTGTAAGGTAGACACCAAGAGGGAAGGAATTAGAAATGGAAAGGAGTAATTTACAATGTTTAATATTTTCAAAGCATATTTTTATTTCATACAGAAAAAAAATTAAAATTGAGATTTTTGAACACCTCTCCTTCCCTTTTGTCCCAACTTAGAAATCCTATACAGAAAAATTCCTCTTGTTTTGTGGAAATATAGAATACAATGTGATAGTAATAAAAAATCACATTATTCTTCTGCCATATTTTATCCAGAACAACCGTAGGAGACCTCTCCCACATAATCCACTTTAATGGCAGAAATGGAGAGACTCCCTCCCCCTAGTGTCCACAACAACCGCTGTGGTATCTTTTTACTCAGAGTAGGAGGTATTGGCAAGTGAATTATAATTTATATGACTGGTTTGGTGATAATGTTGAAATGAGAACAACACTTGGAGTTAGCAGGCAATGAACGGTAATATCAATACCTGATTGAGTCTGATGATCTGAAAAACAGATTCTCCCAGAACATAACCAGAGACCTGAACATGCTTTCCTTCAACTTTTGGGGATTTTAAGATAGGTGGTAAGATATCCCAGATACCATCTTCACAAGATGATGCATCAGACCTGACTATTGCTGATCATCAGATTGAACTTTCCTTCATTTTTACCAGTATGCGCTTGTATTGTTTATGGAACTCATCACCTGTGTGACCCCCACAGTGTGACCTCAGGAAAACAGTACAGTTCTTTGCCAGATAAAATACAAGTCACGTAGATCAATACTGTCACTATATCACTTGTACTGGATTCATGAAAGCATAACCCATTATGCATGCAGACACAGAGACAAATACACAAGTGGGAAGAAGTTTGTCTATTTCCTCAGGTTACTCCATGAGAATAAGATTGGTCGTGTTATAAAGTTTGGAGCCCTTTCTGATGCATTTTCTACCAGTGAAATAACGTAGGTACGATAATATTTAATTTGGTCAGTGCAGTGTTACTGTTTGCCTATTTTGGCTATAGGTGTGTGTAACAAAGTATACATTCAAAACATTCTGAAAGAGAATGGATGGTTGCCTTCACAAGAAGAGTATTATTTTTTTTTCAATTCAATGATTTATTTATTCTCTAGGATTATTCTGTTGAAACATACATATTGACTGGGAGACATGTGGGGTTTTTTTAGGTCAAGGAGGGTGGAGGTGGGGGAGGTAGATGGAAAACAGCTTTCTCCCGCTGATGTCTTTTACAAGGAGACATAGAATCTATGTCTTAATCATAGAATCCTATAAGTCCATATAAACATCAAAATTTTTATAGTTTTCTAACAGTAAAATATTAATGTGTTATAATTACATCAGACTCATTAATTAAGGAAACAAATATGACTAAACACAAAGTTATTTTTTACTTTTCAGAATATTTTGGGAAAAAAGTATTTGGTTAAAAACTACCAATTTTTAATATTGGTATGAGAGTTTGTTTCAGTTTACATGTTGTTTATAAGCTAGAAAATTATCATAATCTAGGCATTTTTATCTCAGTAACGTGTATATATGATAGCTTGCATGCTTTTCTTGCTTTTGGGTAAACCCGTCCTTTTCTTTATAAGCCATTTTTCTCCCAAACTTGTCAAACTCTGTGTTTTAAAGACTTAGTTCACGCATCACCTAGTTTAGGACCTTTCTCCTTTCTGGACTGGGTTAACTGTCCCTTCTCTGTACCTTGATTGCATCCCATGCATAGCACTTGGCACATTGTTTTGTAATCATTTGCTTTTCTCCCAGAATGGTAAATTCCCCTGATACAGGTGGTACATATTTCACTTCTGTATCTCCAGTGCTTAGCTCAATACTTGAAACATAGCCGTTGCTCAGTTTTTATTAACTGGGTTGTAAAAATAAAAGAAGGTAAAGGAGTCCTTGTATAATTAAAAAGAAAAATAATGCATGTATTGGATTCTACTTTTAAAGGATATCTGAAAACCAAAAAGGCTGTAAGCACATTACTGTATATTCACTTCTTATAGCAGATGGTGTTTATTTCTTGATTTAGGTGTTTACTGTTGGCAGAATTTGTGCTGATCGTACCAGAATTTACCATAAACTGAAACATTTTAAATTCAAGCTGTACCAGGAATGTTGCTCCATTGCAAAGAAAGAAGAGATTGAGGATGAACAGGTTAAAGAAACGGTGGAGAGAATTTTCAACCAGTCCAAAGAAAGTGGCTGGATTGAGAAGGTAAGGTGAATATAGAAGAACCATTTCATTCAGTAGATTCTGGAGCCTTATTTTGATCAGCAAAAGGATACAAATTATGAGAATAGAAGACAGTGAAATTTAAAAGAGAACCTCTCCTTCTCTCCCTGTCTTTGTATTTTCTCTTCTTCCACCCATTCCTTTCATGCTTATCATTGTCCTACCCTGAAAAGTTGCCCTGATGTTCTAAGCATTCACTCAGCTCATCAGATAAATTTTAATCAGCAATGATACTGTCCTTTAATGAAGGACCTCTGTCCTTTCACTTTTATGTATGTGGTTTTCCTTACATATATATTAAGTCCCCTTATTTTCTTTGACAAAGTATAGGACTCACCTCTGCTTGTCTGCTTCCTATCTTTAGAACAGTTCTTGTGACCTGAGAGTGAAGAAGCACCTGGTGCCAATCTGAGGAAAGGATCTCGGCTGCCAGTTCTAATACCACCCACATCCTCTTCTTGAGGACATGGGACTGAGCAGTGAGCACTGTAACTGAAGATCAAGGGGAATGCAGAGGTTTCAGGCCACGGCACTGATTTTGATTCCCCCATATCCTGTTGATCACTAAATTTGATATCAGGGATAAAGTGGGGATTTTGAAGAGTGCACTGGATTCCCGAAGATCTGCTGGCAGCTCATAAGCTCTGGTCTGCTCACAGAGCTTTCAGAATTGTTATGGTACATGGAAAGAATGCTGATAGAATTGCAATCTTATAAAGCAAATCTAGTTACATGACTGTATAAGAGAACAGATAGGCGATTTTCAGGCAATTCAGATCAACAGTATATTTAAGCTTAAAAAAAAAAGCCTGACTTGAGATCCATTGCCTGGGTTATTTATATCATAGGGAAATTTGTAAAAGAGGAAAATGGAAAAAGAAGAGAGCTTAGAGCATAAATTTATGAGCAAAGGGAAAGAAAACGAGAACAACAAAACAGGAACTTCTTAGGACATGACATGTTCCACAGAGGTCCCCTGGGCTGGGCTGAAGAATGACATCAAGATTGGTTTCCCTTTTGACAATTTTCCGCCCACCACAAACCACCAGCCAGTGATCTCCTTGCCTGCCCCACACATCTTGACCCTTAGTCGTCTTGCTCTCATTTTACTCTCTTCAGCTTGTAATCTTTTACTTTGCTTCCACTTCTCTCACTCCCAATCCTTTCCTCCCTGTCCTTCTCTGTGCTTTTTCATTTGCCTTGGGAAAGAGCCATCACTTTACCCGATAAGTCCCAACTTCATTTTCCTCAACGACATTAATTTCATAAGTGCTTTTATTGATGCATTTAAGTGTTACCAACCTTCTAGTGGATTGAAAGACCTATTGGGACACCACATTAAAAAAAAAATTAATGTACTAGGTGTAGCAAAATCACTGTGCATTATATATATTATATAATAATTTTATATATGGGGAAGAACATTAAACTTCTTGCAGGAAAAAGTGAAAGCATTTCCAAATCATGTACCTTAGAGAAAGCTTAACAAGATTTGTGACAACAGAAGGGACCTGGAATAAGAAAAATATTCTTAAGAAAAGCAAGCCAAGTGTCACATTATGCTTAAAGAATAACGCTTAGCATTGGGCATTGAATGTATTCCAAGATGGTGCACGTTTAGAACAACACACACATTTTTTTTCACATAAAATACCAAAGAACTTCATTTTCTTTTTGAGATCCCTCCTACTTTAAAAATATTTGTCTATAGATTTTCTCAAAAGATTTCCGGGAAACCAAAGTTTATTAGCCAACATAAACCCATATGCAGCTTTTTGTGCTGTGATTAAATTTCAGAATTTATCAAGTGCCCTGACATTTCTCAACATCACTCTGCCCCCCCCCCCCCCCGCCCCAGTATGTGTGTGTCTTCAAGTGATAGCACTGCGTGTGTTCTTCTGATGCATGCCTTCCTCGTCACAGTTATTCTAAACCTTTAGTATGCCTGGGCTCAGTGCTGCTTGACTGGCCACATCCGTGGCTCTTTCTGCCCTTCGCTCTCAGTTATTATGTGAACCCCTTCTTTTACCTTACACAAACTCTCTGTTCCTGTCTTTCCTCCCCCAGCTTGTGTTTCACACCTTGTTTTTTCCCTTACCTGCCTATTCTTTCTCCAAGCATTTTTCTTCCATTATCTCAGAATATCTCAGCATTTCTTCCAAAAGACCTGCCAACTAGTCTGACTTCATTCTTCTTATTCTTCCTCCTAACAGTTGAACTAGGAGATCTGTTTTTAACCTAATGATATTAAAAGGGTAGGAGCAATTCAAGTGTAAGAAAAAAAAATGAATGATAAAGTTATAATAAAAAATTATGATAAAACCAAAATATATAATAAATATAATAGTAACATATGTCTCATTCTAAATTAGAGCTGAAAAACATAGTATCCTATGCCACTGGCAAATTCTAACGAATGTTTTTTCTTTAAGAAGAGAGTGTCTATGATGATGAGGTTTCCAGGGAAGTTGAAGACAAGATTGTTGGGATGGGTGGTGAATACATAACACCAAAAAGCGAACAAAGTATGTACATAGAAGTATCAGGTTTCAGCCCCTGTCACCACAAATGTCACAGTTATCAGGATCCTCTCTCACTTTATGAGGAGTAAAACCAGAGCTCATAAGTAGAGTTAAGAAACCATTAGGTCAGTTCATCTCCTCAGCTGAAGGAAGCACTCTGAACCCTGTCAACCTTGAAATCTGCAAATCATCCTGACTCCTCTCTTCTCTTGTCCTGCCCTGGTCTTTATTCTCCATCTTCACTGCTGTCACTCAAATTTAGGCCCTCATTACCTAAATTATTACAGTGGGCTCATAACTAGTTGCCAAACCATTGTAGACTGGATGTTTTACCTTTTTTTTTTTAACTGCACTTCAGATCGTGTCAATTTCCTGCCCTGACACCTTTGGCAGCTTTCCATCGCCTGTCACAGTATTGCTAAACTCTGTAACCTAGCATTTCATACTTTTTATTCTCTGGCCACAACCTCTTTGGTTCAGTCTTCTCTCTCTCAATTCCCCTAGAAAACCTCAGATTGTAGTCAAATCCCGTACTTTCTTGTCTTGTCACTGTTGAATGGACTTTTGTCTCCTAGAGAAAACTCTCCACCAAATCGTTGCCTACCAAATCTTTTTCCCCAGCACAGCTTAAATGCCACTCTTTCCTGGTCACCTCAGCTAACCATAACCTCTCTTTCTGAACCCTCCTAACAGTGTCTGTACTTCTTTATGGCGCTTGTTATTGGTTGTCATTGGTGAACTCTGTTCTCCTTAGGGACAGGGAAAGCAATTTTTTTATACCTAGACAGTCATTAGCAGAGTATTTGATATATGTTATATGTTCAACAAATTTTTGTTGAATAAGTTATTGAAGTGTTGTACTTCTACTATGAATATGATAATAGAAAACATAATTTATGAGAAAGTTATGAAATTAATAATAATGTTCATTTTGATCTCTTGCCAATGCTTTATATGAATTAGAAATGCTTAATTGAAATTGAGTCCCTGTTTATAATAAAAGCATTTTGTTCACGATTACCATGAGATAAATTTGTTCCTATTTGTGTATGTAGATTGAAAAGGCCTAGTTTATCTTCACTGCTTTGAGTAAAATAACTAGCTTTTTTATTGTATACACAGAAATATGGTCAACTTCAAGAATATCTCAATTTTGCGGATTACTTTCAAGATGAGAAGTTTGACTGAATTGTAACACATTTCCTTCAGAGAAGATTTTATAAATTCCTGTAAATGTGAAGATCATGAGTCCTGTTTCTCTGTATCATGTGACATATTTATGTATTTTATGTATAGCTTCATGGCAAAATATCTTGTGTAAAACATAAATTCATCTTAATTTCCATGCAACAGCACTCTACAGTCTAATAAAACTTTTATACACTGTACATAGAAAACATAAGCTTAATAATTTTTAAGTAAGTGTATTTTAAAGTTATGTAATAATGCCTTTATAACAGATGACTATCAAATGAATGAGCTGTTCATGCCCTGTCAGTTTAATAGAAAAACGCTGTATTTAAAAAACGTATTTAGACTAACAGCTATGTGTATTTATCGCTGAATTCCTGCCCAGATCTGTTTATTACCCTTTTGCAGTATTACATGATCTTCACTAATGTATTTTTTACTACTATCATTATCTAAATCAGTGGGACATGGAAGAAACCTCAGTGTTTCATTCAGTTCAGTTCCCTTGCCTCAGAATCAGACCGTAGTTTACCCATATCAAGTAGAGGAGTGCTTTTTTCCTGTTTCCAAAGTTTCCCTTATGAATAGACTTCAGGCCTCCAGAGTCTTCCAACCCTCACATTCAGGAATAATTTCATGATCTGTATTTTCATGCCTCATAATGTTCTTTCTTTTTCCTATCCAATTTTGTCTACAGGTTAATGATTAAGATGTATTTTATTTATTTTTATCCATTACTTTTCTCATATCAGGATTTATGTTAGGATCAGAAGATCTCAAATTCTCAAATTTGTCCGAGAGACAAATTCAGCAAAAATAGTTGAAAAGCATATTTTGCCATCTGCATTGCTTTGCACATCTAAATTTTCCCTTAATATAATAAAGTAAAATGGTTTCAGAGTGAACAAATGGACCCTATCTATTCTGTATCTTTAGTTCTCAAAAGTGGTGTTCTAGTAGGATCTAGTTCGCTGTGGAATTTTAGATATTTATTTCTCACTTCAAATGTTGGTTGAACCTAGTTTCATCTATTATGCGATTCATGGAATGGTCTTCATTATATACTGCATACATTAAAAACTGTATTTTATTAAATTCTTACATAGAGATTACTTAATATTTTCTGCAATTAATTTTCCAAAATTATCCCTATTATGATTGTGAACAAAACAGGTAGGAAGAGCTACAAAGCTGTGAGAATACAGAAGCTGATGTTTCATGTGAGGAATGCATACCTTTTTTTAAAAAGTGTGAAATAGAAATTTCAGTCACATATGTCTATTCTTATTTTTCTGTCATATGGAAGTAATCCTCAACTATACGAGGCCACGGTTGAAAGCTGATGATGAAGTGACAGTGTCCAAAATGATGCAAGGCAGAGTTTAGAGGAAATGTGATAGTCAAGTGGAAAGGGTGAAGGATCTTGAATGATTTGTAAAAAAAAAAAGAAGTCTAAGGAAAACAAAAGAATGATCTCTAAAGTATCTCTGATGACCCTGGAAGCCTCACTTCTTGTATGTGACACTACAGACAAGCTTGAGCCAGCTGAAGAGTGAGATTTCCAACTGAAAGTTTTAAAAATTAGTTTCTGTTTTTTTAAATAGCATGCATTTAATTTGTAAAAACGAAGGCACTAATGATTTTAGGGACTTATGATGGCAGTTGACCCAGTTCCTAGGTCAGGCATCTTATTGGCTTGAAGCATTTTTCCTGTTAGCACAGCATTCTAACTGTTGATCAGGAAATGCTAATAAGTAGTTTTGCTGATGTCTGAGGTCACTGCAACCGAGCAAGCTTCTTCAGTGGGTGTTTGGAGAGTACAAGATGCTTTTATATACGTGATAACACCAAAAGAACGGCAAAGAGACAGGCTGTCAGGAAATGAGAATTACATTGGATCACGGGGCCAAAAGCAAGTAGTCTAGAAGAAAATGGAAATGCTGAAAAATTACGATTAACTTTTGCAGGTATTATGACATACCATTTATTACTATAGTGTTAAATCCTTTGTGTTAGGTTGCAATGAATAGTAGAGATGATGGGGAAGACAGGTGGACAAATAAAAAGGAATTGAGGCTTAAAAAAATTTATAGGGCTATTACAGAAGCTTTAGGGATATAAGACGGAACAGTTCCATCAAAGGAAAAAAAGAAATGTTTATTTTATTGGCAGCTGGATGTAATTGACCATATTTTCTCACTTGTCTGCTCTCATACTAAAATGAGTAGTTCTATTCACTAGTCCTTTCTTGGAGGTATTATAGGACTTGCTTAGACTCCAGCATGTCCATTGAGGTGTAATTGCAGCCCTTGAGTTGTTTTGGGTATAGTCTGGTTTCCCTGTAACTCTTTTCACACTTGATACTAAGGCAGCAAGTCCAGTGGTTAAGAGAGTATAGGTTTGAAATCAGGCTTAAGAGAGTATAGGTTTGAAATCAGGCTTAAGTTTGAGTCCTGATTTGTTACTGCCTAGTTAGTATAAATAGTTTAATTTTGATAAGCCTCAGTCTTCTCATTTATAAATGGGGTTAATAATACCTCTCCCTCAGGGTTGTTGGTGGATTAAGGGAGATATATGTGAAGGGCTGTGCCTGAAACAGTGACTGTAAATAAATAGGAACTGATGTGAATGGAAATGAGGATGTGGATGATGATGTCAGCTTGAAATTAAATGGCTGTAAAGGGTAAGTGTGTACAAAAGACACTGTAAAGGAGTGTCCTACAGCACTAGAATATAGTATGAAAATTTATTGTTTTTAAGGTGTTTCCTTGTCTAGCTTAGAAATCAAAGTTTATATCAGTTAGGAATAGCAAATTTGACCAAAAACTCTGTGTCATTAATCAAAACCCATGCTACTGCAGGACTGTTAGAGTGAACAGTATGTTTTAATTTAAATATTAAATTTTTTCTCTTTTATTAAGTATGATTGCTGAATATAGAGTACCAATAATAATAGAAGATAATGTCTAATGAATACACCTTTTTAAAAATCAAATATAAAATGATCAAAACTCCTTCACTTTTTAATGACATCTCAAGAGAGAGTTCTCCGTTCACATTTCCATACCTAACAAAGATATATTTCTGCCTTTCTCCATGAGTGGTGAGGAACTTAGCCTTGGAAGGGACAGATATAAGTATGTTCCAATGAAAAGTAGTGTTAGTCCATCAGAATGCACTTGTCCCAAATTCCAAACTGACATTCCAGAATTTGTGAAAATAAAATGAACGAATGTAGGCCAGCTTATCAAGAACTAAATTGTAGATAAATCCAGTCTTAAAATGTTTGCACTGATCTTACCCATTCACGTCTATCCACAGCTCAGTTTGAAGCAGGACCATGTTACTGAGATGCCAGTGTTGGTTTAGATTAACAAAGCCCCATTGCTTGAGACCTTGGATACAAATGACTTCCAACTTAGGATCACAGAATATTTACAGCCCTGACTATACCAATATTGTGCTTGCTCACCTTAATTTATCCTCCATTATTGATGATAATAAGCAGAATCCAATAAACATTTTGAGATCTTAAATGTAGGATTATCTGCAGATGAGGGGCCAACAGTCTGTGTCAGACATCTATTTGGTTTGTGTTAGTAAACTTCTTGAAACTCGACTGCTACATAATGATTTTCTCATTGTGTATGTAAACCAGACAGCTATGAAGACCGCAGATCTTGCATTAGGTTTGTCATAGGCAAGCTTGTATTTTCTAAGAAATCTTTTTTTTTCCCCTTTCTAGAACTGGTGTTGGTAATTTCATCATGGTAAAATATTTTAGTTATTCCTGTTGATTTGTTTGTGACCACCCAGACTGACATCCAGAGACAAAACAGGCGAGCAGACACCCGCCTGCTCTTTAGGAGCTAATGAAGTGATTTCCTCTCCTCTCCCCCCTTTCCCCTCCCCCTCCCCTCCCCCCTCCCCCCCAACACGCACACAGCCTACGTCTCCCTATGACACTCTTGAACATTTCCTCTGCGCTCACCCAGCTCTCGCTAGGGTGCTCAGGGGTGTCATGGACAACATACTGAAAAATGAAAATGACATCCTCAGGGGGGCGTAACGGAGGACTGGAAGGGAAAATACATCCCCGGGCCGGGAATTTCTTCAACATTTCCAGCTGGTGAAGTAGCCGGGTAGAGGCTGGGGAATTTCCCCAGCCGTCCCCGCTGAGCCGAGGCGGAGGCCGAGCTGCGCGCGCCGCCGCCGAGATGCGCCGGCTTAGGGATTCACCCCTTCGGCCGCTGGGAGGCCCTCTGCGTTCCCCTTTCCCCGGCGCCGGCCGCCTCGCTCGCCCGTGCAGTGGCACCCGCCTTCCACCAGGGAGCCTCGGGCGAGCGCTCCCCCCGCCCTCCGCCCCCCCACCCCCCGCTGCAGCTCGCTGGCTCTCTCTTTCTCCCTCTGTCTCTCTCTCTCTCTCTCTTTCTCTCCCTCTCCTATCGGAGCACAATGAAAGCCTGTGTATCGCCGTGACTCCGGGCAGCGGAGCCAGTGGCAGCCCAGCGGCGAACAACAGACGGGAAAGAGAAAGGAAAAGACCAGCAGCTACTTTTCTTTTCCATCTCTAAAGCGGAGCAATCCAAGAGATAGAACCACATTGCTTATTGCGAGTCCAGACCCTCAGATCCACTGGCCGGGGATGGAATGTACAAAAGTGGACAGCAAAGTGGCTGGACATGACTCGGTGCAATTTGCTGGAAGTTTGTAAGTTTGACCATCGTTTGTAAATTACTCTCGGAAGAGTTTGTCTCTCTTGATACTGTATTAGAATCGAGCCGGGGGTGAGGACTGGAAACGTAAGCGGGAAAGAAAAAAATGTGTTGAAGGATCTCTCTCTCAGTGGCTAGTGACTTCAGGCTGCTTTCCTTTAAGGCTGGGAAACCTTAGCGGGAATGAGGATTTTACTGGTGATTGGATTAGCTGAAGAAAAAAGCATGGTCCAGAAGTCCAGTTACTAACATTAACAATTGAAAAGCTGTCTCCCTCTCTGGGGAGAAGACCACATCCTACCGTCCCCCAAAGAGGAAAAAACACCGGAGCAAAGGGAAAGGGAGGACAAATTAAAAGCCAAAAGACAGTCTCTCTTGATTTTTGTACGTTTTGAACATTGACTTCAAAAAGCTTCTGAAACAGCACTTTTTTTTTTTTAAGGTGAGGAAAAGTAAAGGCCGTGGGTTACAGAGACCATGGTGGAAATGGATTTCTCTGCAGAAACATCCCCATAAAGAATCTTCCAAAACAACTAGGTGAGGGGGAGTCCAGCTCTCTATTAATACCTCTCACAATTCCCTTTGCTGTCTGTTCCTGTCTCTCACTTGACAATCCCTGAATTCTTGCTCTAACCCCCAGATCGTGTGTTTACAAAGTACCTAGTGGCTCTTGTCAGCTTGGTGGGGGGGGAAGAAACCCACTAACTCTGTCCAACTTCTCCAGAGCTGTCAAATGCAATTAGAGTAAGTTGATCAGGGTTTGTTTCCAACGTATCCTCTGCGATTGGTTTCTATTCTTTCCCCTCACCCTCTTTTTACTCACGCCCCTCCCCCATACCTTCTCCACTACTCCCCCCACCAACCTCTGAAGACCTCTATTCATGTGGCCCTGAACACTGAGCGCACATTGTCAAAAGCAGATTTGCCTGCACTAACCAGCCATAGCCTCCGTGCACCTCACCATCCCAGAGGCAGCAATCATTGTGTCCAGTAAGATGGGGGACACAGCGCCCCCGCAGGCCCCCACAGGAGGGTTAGGGGGGGCCCCTGGGGCGGGGCTCCTTGGAGGGGGCTCGGTCACCCCCAGAGTGCACAGTGCCATCGTGGAGCGCCTTCGGGCTCGGATCGCCGTCTGCCGCCAACACCACCTGAGCTGTGAAGGACGCTACGAACGGGGTAGGGCCGAGAGCTCAGACCGGGAAAGAGAGAGCACCTTGCAGCTCCTGAGCCTCGTACAGCATGGCCAGGGGGTGAGGAAGCCTGGCAAACACACCAAGGCCACTGCCACTGCTGCCACCACGACAGCCCCTCCACCGCCACCTGCTGCCCCTCCTACGGCCTCCCAAGCGGCAGCGACTGCGGCCCCACCACCCCCACCAGACTATCACCATCACCACCAGCAGCACCTGCTGAGCAGCAGCAATAATGGTGGCAGTGGTGGGATCGCCGGGGAGCAGCAGCCACCCGCTTCAGCCCCGGGGGACCAGAGGAACTCGGCCCTGATCGCGGTAAGGCACCTGGTTTTCTCCTGATTCTGGCTGTGGGTGTGTGGCCTTTGGCGAGGGCAGAGCTGGCCTTGGCCCAATGTCGAGTGGATGGCAGCGCAGTGGGCCAAGATGCCACCTGACTACCTCAAAGGCCACTGCGCGTCTTGGTTGTGATGTGCTACTAAAGCCTTCCTCGGCAAGTTCTGCTGGTGCTCATTCATGGCTTTTCCTCCACCTGTAGAGTATTCCTTAAGTGGTAAGAAACTTGAGTTTGGGAGTTTTTCTCTGGGGTCCACAGCTTGCAGAAGAGTTGGCTACAAGCGGCAAAATCTGAGCCATTGGGGAAGGTCTTGTCTCAGGGAGCCTCCTGCTTTGGTGAGCCAGCCCTGATTAGGCCCAACAAGCCGTGCTTAGCCTGAAAGCGTTTGTTTAGGAGTCCAGCTGACCTTTAGCCAAGCCTTTTCCTTCTTGTCCCGTTTCTCCTTCCCTCTTTGACGTGGCCCCTTCTCCTTGGGTCAAGAGGACATACGTGGGAATCTCTAACAGAGCAAGTTCCCAGAGCATCCCCTCACTCAAAAACAAAAACTTGGGGACATGGCCCAAAGACTGGTAAGGGAGGGTTTTTACAAGGCCTGCTCCCCAGTTTCTTCTAGACGCCCCCACTGTCCCCATCTGGCTGCTTTCCCCAGGCACTGCAGTCAGATAGTGCTGACTTTACAGCCTTCACTAAAGTGGGCCAGCACAAAGGGGCTGTTTCCATGCCATCACCCTAGAGCGTGCCTTGTCTTCAGCCATTCCTGGCGACAGGACATCCAACCTGAAAGTCGTGATTAGGTTTCTGGCTGCAAGTTCTTCCTCAGAGGCACAGACACACCCCATCCCAGAGGGAGTGGCCCTTGACTCATTGGTTCTTGGTGCCAGCCCTGATCAGGTGACTGCCTGCCATGTGTGCCGGCTTTCCCCCCAAAGCTGCTGGGCCTGTGGCCTCAGGGTGGAAGGTGGAGCGCTGCCCTGCAGCCCTGCAGCCCTGCAAGCTTCCTCCATTTCTGACTTCTGTGGGGCTTCAGAAGTCCAGTGTCCGCTCACAGAGCAGCTCCGGTTTGAAAGCAGCCCTAATGAAAGTCAGCAACAGGAAATGGCCATGCAAGCTGAAATGTCCTCAAAAAGCCCAAAGGAGAGGAAGGCACTGGGTTGAACTCCTTCTCCGAGGGAACTTGAGAAGGAGCTCTAGGGAGAGGACATCCTCCAGCCAGACCCAAAGGATGTTTCTTGGTGGCTCCTCCTTATCCCTGGCCTGGGTCTGTGGTGGTGAAGCTTCCAGACAGTCTAGGGGCTGGATTGGTGCTGTTCTGTTCCGCCATACATTTTGCTTGGGATGCCTAGAACTGCAGCTTCCTGGCGCCAACTCCAGACGAAAGATAACTGCTAACAGTTAAACTGCCCAATGTTTGTTGTTTTATCCTTGGATACAGTTAGCCTGTGGGGTTATATTAGTGCTTCAAGGCCTAATTTCTTTTCCCTTCCACCTGCTTTATTCCCACTTCCCCCTGGAATTCCCTAGGACAGCAATGAGAGTTTGCTGCGTGAAACAGAGATGCTGAGGTAAAGTGGGGTATGGGAAGGGCGGGCAAAGAATCACTCAAATGGAGAGAAGAATAAGGTTTGTATGTGTGTGTGTGTGTGTGTGTCACTGGCATCTGCAGCCAAAGGCATCTAAATGCCTCGATTGTCCCCAGTAAATTTATAATCTGTCTGCAAGTCTCCCAATAATACTGCCTTGTGTGCTTCACAGTCTCCTGGTAAGTGTTTCTGGGGGTGATACAGGGAACCAGGCGCCCAGCCTTTCTCAGTAGAGAAGACAGATCTCTGTCCTGGGTGCCAAGATTGTATGGCCTTCACATCCCAGCCGCTGCAAGGAAGGTGTCTGCTTATGGCCTTGTTCTCTTGGTTTTCGCTTTTCTCCCACTTGGAAGGAAGATGAGGCTGCCTTTTTCTCTTGGGGTCTTGGGGATCCGAAATGAAACCAACTTCAGTAGTTATTGTAAGTTTATGATAGCAGTATCCATGCTGGGAGGAAGTGAGAGCACCGTGTCTGGCCTTTCCCGACTGGAGGTTTACGGCTGCAGAAGCCAAAGGTGGCTGCTCCTTCACTCCTGTTTTAGAAGGGAATCTGCTTTCTCTCTCCTTACTACCAACCATCCCCTAAAACATCCCCTTAGAGGAGCTCCTTCCTCGAGTGCCGTGATGATTGATGAGAGACGCAGTGTGAGTTAGGAGTAAAAAGTCCAGTTTATTTCTGATGGCGGCTTTTCACTGCAAACCTGTGCCTTTGCAAGGGTTGATCCACTACTCCTCTTTTGGTTATTGGAAATTCCCTTCTCCATTTTAGCTTCTAAGTTTGGCACTTTGTTACTCAGCATGGTACTCAGAGATGGTGATGCAAGTACTGTATTAACCTGATAACATTGTGTCCGAAGGGAGGCCTGGGCATTTGGGAGTTATTCACTAAGCCCGTTAAATCTGCAGTTCTCACTTTGCTCAGGCTTCTCTTATTTTCAGGAACATCATCCATTTAAAGGGGCATTTGTGCACAATGGGTGTCAGAATTCTTTCTTAATACTGTGTCCATAACCAGATTTATTTCTGTCTGGGTGTGTTGAAGGTATCCCTTTAATAGTTCATTCGTATGCGCTAAGTGGCCATAAATGTCCTTTGGAGAAAGGGAGAGAATATTGATCATCTAAAGTCGAATACGCACAGTGTCTTCAGATGAAAGCTTTGTATCCTGCATACCTGCTAGTACGATGCCTTGTATATAGTCAGTAATATTTGAATGAGGGTGGAAAGAGAAATTCTGTTCTGTGGGATAGTGCTGACTTTGAGGGGTGTGATACTACAAGAAATATATAATGTCTGAGATTTTCAATAGCCTGAGTTTCAAGAACAATGCAAGAATAACCTCCAAGCCGGTTCTAATTCTGTCCACATTGAGAGCCTAATTCTGCAGCCCTTACTCAGCCAGTTTCTTCATTTAGCTCAAGTACAAGTTCAGGGGAAGCCCCATTACTGCAGAGACTGCAGGAACAGGGCCTTTCAGAGGGCCTGGATTGTAAGGGTTTAAGCAGATCTGCATTTCTAACCACTTGGAGCAGGCTTTAGGCACTAAATCATTTTCTGGTGAAGTATGTTTGAATCTTTGAATGAACTGTGAAACTGAATAATTGCTGGTCCGTGGAACAGAAAGGTTTAGAGCTTCCGTGGTGCATTATTAATCTTTCCCTTTTGCCTGAGACAAGCTCTTTTTCTGTTGCTTAGACTGTGTTGCTAGGATGGATAGATAAGTGGTTCCAAGTCATCTTTGGCTTCAGAGATTATCTTTTCTCTAATGTAGTGTGGAGGAAAGAAAACAGATCAGACAAGGAGTCTGCATCCTCAGTTCTGTGCCTGCTTGGTCACTAATCAGCTGGGTGACCTAGGACAAGTTACTTAGCAGTCATCTGTAAAACAGAACAATCGTGCTGCCCTAGCTTGTTGAGAAAGTAAATGAATGTGTTTTTCTGAATAGGCTTTGGAAAAAATTAAGCACTGCAGAAATGCAAGGCATTATTACTAGTATTACTAATAATAAACCACTAAACAACGAATCATAATGCCAGTTTTTCCAGGGATTAAAAGTGTACTTAAGCTTTCAGTTGTCTGTTTTAAATGGTGAAATAGCTTTTATTGTAAATAGAGGGATTGGTATTTCAAATTCAGTGCTGTCAAGATAAGACTGAGATATCAGTGTACTTAAGTGTTCCCAAAGGTCCCAGGAAATCCTAGTTAAAATCTGCAACGGCGTGAAAGTGTTTAGGGTCTTTTACAGGCCCCTGCACAGACCTGAGCAGCTTTGGAAAGGTGTGTCCACCAGAGTGTGTCAGGAATATTAGAAAAGCAGCTTGCACAAATGACATGGGAAAGTTAAATATTTTGTCAACAATAGTCTAAAATGTTAATTGTTAGCTTAAGAAAGTCAAACAAGTTAAATCATTGCCAGAGTTCCCTGGTTATTTTTAACTGATAATAATCAAGTTTCCAATTGACAATTCAAAATTTGTGAGTGGGGTTGCTGAGAACAGAAACAATTCACTGGCCAGATCTGGGTGTCTGTAGCTGTCCATGTGATGAATATCCTCCCTAGGACAGTGATAGGAGTGTTTACATTATTTATATATGCAGCCATTATTTCTTTAAGAACTGACCTATTTTTGTGCTGTTTTCCAGAACAAAGTAATAAAGGGAGAGTTCTTATCTCTCCAGGACCTTCCTACTACTTCTTTCCAGTAAATATAATTATAAGATCTCACAAAGGCAAAAGAGTTCAAGTGGAGAGAGAAGTTGGTACAATCCTTTATCAAAAATGGATAGAAAGTTTGTTTTGACAGCCAAGTAATGTTATTATGTCACCCAAGATGTCTTGCTTGTTTAGGTCAATGTTTATTTATAGAAAGCATCTGCTTTCTTTGAAATAATGTCATTGCTAGGTGATGTTTATCAAATTTTCCTAAACCTTAAAGGCTAATGCTGTATGACTCCCATGCCAGTAAACCTTTTGTTAAGTACTGAGACAGGCATGGGTTTTCAAATGTTCTTAGACATAACAATCACATGTGACTAAAAGAGTGGCCTTGATTAGCTGTTTTTATTTTTATTGTTGTCGTGTGTGTTTGTTTTTAGCACTGCTATTTAATCTCAGAAAGCTTAGAAGGAAATTTGAAAAAAATCATCCAATTGTGCTATGCATGGCAGCTAAACCATTCTGTGTGGATTCAACTACTTCCTTGTGCTTTAATCCAGCCCCTTTTATATGATCATAGGCAAATCATGTTTAATAAAAACAATTCTAAATTCTTTCTTCTGCATTTTCATGATAATTTCCCTCACACTTTAACAAGTTCTGTGGGAGAATAGAGAAATACAGCTAAAGACGTAGTCCCTTCTTACTTACAGGCTAGTTGGCAAATCAAGACCACATTGACACAGTAACAGTAGTAGTACTTAACTAGGTAGAATGGACCAAAACTGATATAGAAAATCAGAGGGAGAGAGGAATAAATATTTATTGAGCCCTAGATTGTCAAGGCACTTTAATTGTATACTTTATGTAATGCTTTAAAAAAAAAGAGAGATGAGTAAGCAACATTTAGCTATTTTACAAATAAGGAAACAGGCTTAGAGATTCAATAAGTGGAAGAATTTCATGCATAGATTTTCTAGTTGGGCCCGTGTTTGATCTCTGCTTCACACCTCTTAGCTGCATGAGCTTGGCGAAGTCATTTTCTTCTTTTTGGGCATCAGTATCAACTGTAAAATAAAGCTAATATTTTTTAGCAAAACGGTCTGCATAGTGCCTGGCACATAGTGGGCTCAAAACATGAGTGCTGTTAGCAATTGGTAGAAGAGAGAGTCAAACCCAGTCCAGGCAGCGCTTGTTGGAGAATGTGGGTCCCCAGCAGGCCTGGGAGGAGCGAAAGAGAAGGAGAATGAGGAGTGGGATCGCTGAGTGCCCATGTGGGTGAACCTTGAGTGTTTGGGGACAGAGAGTGGAGCCTGGTTGCCACTGTGGTTGGGTGTGAGGAGTGAGGGGCGCCTGTGAGGTCGATCCACCTCCTGGAGGGTCCGGAGCTCCAGCAAGAGTCTATCAGAAGCCCTGGGAAATGGCCGAGCTTGGAAGGCTCAGAGGAGTCAGCGTCTATGAAGCAATAATAATCTTTCATATACTTGAAGACAAGTATTACATTTCCCCTCCAGCAGCCTCTTCTCGTTGCACACTGCCTAAGTGTTCTGTATTACCTATCTTCAAGTCCCTTGAGCTGCTTAATGCCTTGCTATTTACACACTTCTCCCATTCACAGTGAGTTATATACAGCGTGACATGGCCTTTGGCATCGAAAGGAGTTGGTTTTAAAAGCACAGTCGCTAGACGCAGAAGAGAAACTAAAAGAAGCAGAACTACATCTCTCTTTTCTTAGGCTGGCTAGGCCTTACAGTGCAAATAAGAACTGCCCCCACGGTTAAAAGTGGGTTCTCTTGATGTGTAAACTGATCTTCCCAGCAAATGAGTTTATTAACTTGGAAAAGGTCTTTTCATTAAAACAAACAAACAAACAAAATTGTGAGCAGAAATTTATGAGAAGCTGTGAGTCCAGATAGTCTCTGAGATTTACTTGCTTTCTTCCTTGCTTTTTAATTGCATGTGTGTTAACAGATCTTTTACTTGCCCTAAGGTCAGTCAGATACCGGTTTCGCCTATTTGGTTCATGTTCACAGGGTACAGGAAAGGCTCCCGATGGAGTAGTAGATGGCTGAGGGGAAAAGCCAACAACTCCTTTCTTCCCTGATTTGAGGCATGATGCTGGGATACTGACCATCATAGCTGGTGTGGCTCTCCATCTTCAGCCCCCAACTCCTACCCTTTCCTATACATACCTAAGGGAGAGGTGTGAAAGAATGAAAGCTGTTCTTTTTCCTTGGAGAGGGGATGAAGAGAGAGGTTTATGTATTTTCCATCAAGGCTTGAAGAAGACTAGAGGGTCAGGCCCTACTGTAACCAAATTGCCCAAGGAATGACTAAGACAGGCAAATAACAGTATTTGACATGCACTCTGGTCTCCAGTTCTTAACAGTTTTAGTTCTGAAATTTCATATCAAGATTGTGGATGTGGGTGCTTTTTTGAGTTTGGGGAAATTATCCATGAATTTAATAAAGAATCGTTGTGCAGCTATTCTGTGCCAAGAGAATTGTATCCGTGATGAACAATTTGATATAGCCTTTGCCTTCTTGGAATTTACAGTCTGAAAGGGGTGTGTGTGTGGGGCGGATGCAGTTGGAAACAGAAGTGTTAAAGTCAGTTTACGGAGGCAAGACATCATAGCACTTAAGAACTTGGGGTCGGGGTGAGACTACCTGGTTCCAAATCACAGCTCTACCACTTAATAGCTGTGTCTTCTTGGTTAAGTTAATTAAACTCTCCAGTCTCAGTTTTCTCACCTGTAAAATGGAATGATAGCGATAGAACTAGCTACTTAGGGTTGTTAAGTAAGTGAGGTAACTTCCTGGCACCTAGAAGAGGCTCAATAAATTTTAACTGTTGTTATTATTAATATGAGAAGTGACATACTCAAATCAGATTCATGGTTTTCCCAGCTTAGGATGCTGTCCCCAAAAGGATGTCAGGGATACTTCATGGAAGGGCATGGCTTTTCTCTTTATATTTATTTCAAATGGTTAGTGAAGTATACCATATTATCCAGTATTTCCATACTATCCCTAAATAGTTTACTGTGGAGATGCTGGCTGGGATGGGTTTACGTTTCTCTGAAATGGGTTGAATAGTAGTCTTCTTCAGAACAGGATCAATTAATATCTCTTCCATTCCTGGGATTCTAGGACTCCTAATCTAGAATTTGACTAGACTGAGTGTTTATTAGACTCCTTACTACTTCTACAATAAAGGCTGGGTTTCCATTCAGTTGCCCAGAGAGTGTGGTGTGTGGACTGTGTGGGTAAGTGAGAAATTTAGACTGTCTGTTGAGAATTTGGAAAGATTAGAATGGAATAGTCCAAATTTATCAATTTAACTGGATTATTAATTCAGACTGACGAATAATTCTTAAGTGAATCTGGTCACAGAGTCACAAACAGTTAGCAGTTCCCTGCTGTGTAGATTTATTCTGTTGAGGTAGGTTCCCTCTATGCCCACCTTCTGGAGAGTTTTTATCATAAATCGGTGTTGAATTTTGTCAAAAGCTTTTTCTGCATCCATTGAGATGATCATGTGGTTTTTATCTTTCAGTTTGTTAACATGGTGTATCACATTGATTGGTTTGCGTATATTGAAGAATCCTTGCATTCCAGGGATAAACCCCACTTGATCATGGTGTATCATCCTTTGAATGTGTTGTTGGATTCTGTTAGCTAGTATTTTTTTTGAGGATTTTTGCATCAAAATTCATCAGTGATATTGGTCTGTAGTTTTCTTTTTTTGTAGTATCTTTGGTTTTGGTATCAGGGTGATGGTGGCCTCATAAAATGAGTTTGGGAGTGTTCCTTCCTCTGCAGTGTTTTGGAAGAGCTTGAGAAGGATGGGTGTTAGCTCTTCTCTAAATGTTTGATAAAATTCACCTGTGAATCCATCTGATCCTGGACTTTTGTTTGTTGGGAGATTTTTAATCACAGTTTCAATTTCATTACTTGTGAATGGCTGTTCATATTTTCTATTTCTTCCTGATTCAGTCTTGGAAGGCTATATACCTTTCTAAGAATCTGTCCATTTCATCCAGGTTGTCCATTTTATTGGAATATAGTTGCTTGAAGTAGTCTCTTATGGTGCTTTTTATTTCAGTGTCTGTTGTAACTTCTCCTGTTTCACTTCTAATTTTATTGATTTGAGTCCTCTCCCTCTTTTTCTTGATGAGTCTTGCTAGAGGTTTATCACTTTTATTTATCTTCTCGAAGAACCAGCTTTTAGTTTTATTGATTTTTGCTACTGTTGTCTTTGTTTCTATTTCATTTATTTCTGCTCTGATCTTTATGATTTCTCTCCATCTACTAACTTTGGGTTTTGTTTGCTCTTCTTTCTCTAGTTTCTTTAGGTGTAAGATTAGATTGTTTATTTGGGATTTTTCTTGTTTCTTGAGGTAGGATTGTATTGCTATAAACTTCCCTCTTAGAACTGCCTTTGCTGCATCCCATAGGTTTTGGATTGTTGTGTTTTCTTTGTCATTTGTCTCTAGGTATTTTTTGATTTCCTCTTTGATTTCTTCAGTGATCTCTTGGTTATTTAGTAGCATATTGGTTAGCCTCCATGTGTTTGTGTTTTTTACAGTTTTTTTCCTGTAATTGATTTCTAATCTCATAGCGTTGTGGTCAGAAAAGATGCTTGATACGATTTCGATTTTCTTGAATTTACCAAGGCTTGATTTATGACCCAAAATGTGATCTATCCTGGAGAATGTTCTATGTGCACTTGAGAAGAACGTGTAATCTGCTGTTTTTGGATGTAATGTCCTATAGATTTCTATTAAATCAAGCTGATCTATTGTGTCATTTAAAGCTTGTGTTTCCTTATTAATTTTCTTCCTGGATGATCTGCCTATTGGTGTAAGTGGGGTGTTAAAGTCCCCCCACTATGATTGTGTTAGTGTTGATTTCCTCTTTCATAGTTGTTAGCCTTTGCCTTATGTATTGAGGTGCTCCTGTATTGGGTGCATATATATTTATAATTGCTATCTCTTCTTCTTGGATTGATCCCTTGATCTTTGTGTAGTGTCCTTTCTTGTCTCTTGTAACATTTTTTATTTTTAAGTCTATTTTATCAGATATGAGTGTTGCTACTCCAGCTTTCTTTTGATTTCCATTTGCATGGAATATCTTTTTCCATCCCCTCACTTTCAGTCTGTCTGTGTCCCTAGGTCTGAAGTGGGTCTCTTGTAGACAGAATATATGTGGGTCTTGTTTTTGTATCCATTCCCTGCTGTGGAGATTTAAATGTATGCTTTTGAAAGCCAGGTCCCTCACCCAAGTTGCTAAGGAATCAGTTCTCTCACTGAAACCACATACAAACAGGCGGCACAAATTTGCCCTCTTCCCATCCCCAACCTGGAGCATGTTGACAATTTCAAGCCTTGATGTGGGTCTTAGCTTGGAATCGCTTCTTTGCTTAGTACCTCCTCAAGAGTGACTTTCCATGAGAAACAGGAGGAAAATGTTGCCAAGACTTC
Organism: Hippopotamus amphibius kiboko; assembly: GCF_030028045.1. Classification (NCBI taxonomy): domain Eukaryota; kingdom Metazoa; phylum Chordata; class Mammalia; order Artiodactyla; family Hippopotamidae; genus Hippopotamus; species Hippopotamus amphibius. The sequence goes on from NC_080194.1 coordinate 55,427,016, forward strand.
AAAGCAGGTTTCTGTGAGGATAATTCTTAATCAAAAGCACAGTGTTTCTGTGAAGAAGTGACAGGATTAGAATGAGAATAGTCTTGTTCTTGGTGGATGATGTTTGGAAAAGGACGGATTTATTGGTTCTAACTCAGAGCAAAGAAGGTAGTCAAAACTTTGTTAGTTTCCTTTTTCCCCATCATTTAAACTTACATCCCCCTCTTCCTCCTGAAGGATAATATTCTGAGGATATGTAGAATCAAACTCTTGTTGGGTTTGTTTTGTTTTGTATTGTTTTTAACAGTATTCTTGCTGAGTCACGGCCAGTTCCTATGTTAATATAGAATTGTTAACGTTGTTTTAAAAGTTCTCTTTTGTCAAGAATGTGGTTCAGTTCTCCAGCACAGTCATAACTCTCACCCACAGGAAGCCCAACACCTTGAATTCCTCACTGTACAACAGGCTTCTTTTCAGGTAGTTCTGAAGGATTTGAACAGAAAGTTAATTACATGTCTTTTTCTTTCTTTTTTTTCCCCCAGAAAATTTACTTAAGGCCAAAGTTTGCTTCAACTGCTAATAACTTTACCAGGGGTTTGCTGGATACACAGTATAATCTCTTAGAGTCATGGTAACCAGGGTGCAAAGAAGTGGCTTAATTGAATACAATGCGTGCTGTACTGCGTCTTTGGAATGACGATTGCCACACTTTAGTGTACACTGCTCATTTCTGGAGGTCTCTGGAGTCTGAATTGTATAAAAATAAAAACATTCTCTGACTGAGCTGCTAAGAAACTAATTTTTCGTTGTTGTTCACCTAAGTGGGCCCATACTTGCTAAACCGGCTAAGGCTTGCACATTTGATTGCCACACTGCACCATGTAATTTCAGACAGCAAAACCAGTGTGCTGGTGGTATTATCCCATTTGGTTGTTTCACAGAGGTGTTGAAAAAGAGTAAAGTACAGACATAAGGGTAAACAGGAAAGAGCAGCGGTCCTCCTGACAGAAACACAGGCGGAGGCGGCAGATAGTTCAGGAAAGTTTGCACCCAGGTACTGTAGCCATTGCACCAACAAGAGCTTCCTTTTCTCGCTTAGATTCTTTGCATGTGGATCTGTTTGCAGGCTCGGTCACCGGGAGAGAGATTCTGAGCTGTCTTTGTGCTAAATTAAACATTAGTTTTCTCCTTGGGAACCTGATCTTCCAAAGACTAGGCAACAATATCTTTCGGAGAGAGCTCCCAGCTCCCTCAGGAAGAGACCAGCTCAGGAGCCTTCTCACCTCCACTGTGAGTGTGTGTTGAATGGGAATTATTTTGTCTAACAGGGTCTAGAAGCCCTTAGAGCAAGGACCTGTACTTTTATTCTTGGTATAATGCAGGAGGACCCATGCCATCTTAGAATATTTTAAATGGAAATGATCAGAGCAGCACCCAGATCATGGAAGATTTCAGCCACCCATGGGAAAGAGTTTCCTTTGCTCACTGTCCCCCAGATTCCAAACGCACAGCAATGAAAGAGGGAGTATATGGCAAAATAGAAGCCATCCCATTTCTAACCTTCTCATCTCCATCCTGCCCATCCCCCAGAGGGGTAGTTCATATTGATCAAAAAATAGGCACTATTTTATCAATTTATACAGTCTCATGAGCCCTTAGAGAGAAAACAGATCAAACCCATCTCTCATAGGTGAGAAGATTAAAGCCCATTTAAAAGCAAGCACTCCAAGTTCCCACCCATAGCTGTAGAGGCAGAACTAGAGCCCAAGTTTTTTGACGTCTATTCTAGGTTATAAAAAGCAGTCCTTTTAATAAATCTGTAAAAAAGAACAGTTAAGGACCATGTAGGATTTATATTAGTTTTGATAGTAGAAGGAGCATGGAATTTAGAGCCTATGGTAAGTTGTTTTTTAAATGATCACGACTCCTTCCATCCCACACACCCCTTTTAATGTGACTTTACCACTCCTCCCATTGAAAAGTGGAGGCTGTTTCTCCCCATTGAACCTTGAATAGCCTTGTGAGTTGTTTTAACCAAGAGTATGTGACAGAAATAGCGTTGTGCTACTTCTGAGGATGGGCTTTAAGAAGCCCTCTTGAACTTAAAATTTGTTAAGGGTAAGTCTTAAGTGTTCTTACCATAAAGAAACAAACAAACAAGTACGTAGGTAAAAACAAAGAGGGCAGGAGGAAACTTTGGAAAGTGATGGATATGTTTTTGGCCTTGGTGGTGGTCATGGTTTCCTGGGTGTATACTCATCCCCAAACTCATTGAGTTGTAGATGTTAAATATGTACTGCTCTTTATGTCAATCATACCTCAGTAAAATGGTTTTTTTCAAAAAAGCCCTCTTGGGACACTGAGATCACAATATAACGAAGCTGGTCTAGCCAACTGGAAGATGAGTGTCCACATGCTGAAAACCAAAGTGCCCCTAACCTCTAACCAGCACCAGCCACCAGCATGAGAGTGAGGCCATCTTGGACCAACCAATCCTCCAACTCAGTACAGCCAGATGAGTGACTGAGCCCAGGTGGAATCAGCAGAGGAACTGCCCGGCCAACCTAAAGAATCATGGGAAATATTGCGTAATTGTTTTAAGCCACTACGTTTGGGGGATGTTTTATAACTTAGCAGATGTTGGCTGAATCAGAGCCAGAAAAGCTTAGCATAGAAGACAGTTCCACCTCTTTAGGCGTGTTACCCTAGGACTGATTACTTAGCATCTTTGAAGACATTTTCTGCTTTTTGTGATAATAGAAAGTATCTTAAAATGTTGTGAGGATTATATGAGATAATCCATAAAAGAATCTAGCGTGTTGTCTGGCACATGGCAGAGCTTAAGCGTTGGTTTCCTCGCTTTGTCCTTTGTTTCTTCTCACTGTATTGTAATTCAAGACCCCTCCCCCCCACCTTTATCATCTCACTTTCACTTCATGGGCATCCATGTTCTCAGAGGCTTCCCAAGCTACTGTTCCTCTGAACGATTTATTTTTTCCCTCCTGCATGATGGCCTGGTGCTGTCATTCCTCCTAACTACCAAATTTCCAGCATTCTTGTTACGCTCCAGGGAACACATCTGCCTTTGGTAGTGTACCCTTAAAATAGAAAAGGGTTCACCTTATAAAGATGTCACTCCCCTTGTACTGTTATGCTGCCCTTGGGAGAGTCAAACAGCATAGCAAATATATACGGGCAATGTAATTGCCTTCGGTCTTCTAGGTCACAGAATACTTTGCTAGCGAGTACTGCATCCGGGGGAAAGTAAGCATATCCTGTCTTGAAGAGCAGAGTTTCTAGCGTCTATCCCTGTTACTGTTTTTGTTTTTGTGTTTTTTTTGGTAGCAGATTACTCTAAGTGCCTCATTTTTTTCCATCTTACACTTCACAATAAATGAATAAACAAAGAGGGAGTGATATGGGGATACTATATTATACTTCTTATACTTATTAGTGATAATAAAGAGTACTGGCCTGGGAACTAGATGTTGAAGGTCCCAGTGCTCACACTGATAACCAACTAGTAAGAACTTAGTCAAATTCTTTTACCTCCCTGGTGCTTACTTTCCTTCTTGGAAAAACAAGGAGGGGGCACTTGATGAGTGGTTTGGCCCAGTCTGAGGCCATTTTTGGGTTGATACACTTTGAATAAGTTCCCTGATATTTTGCTTCTGTTTTTCAGCCTTCAATCTCTCCTTAAGTGTATCTGCTAGGAAGAGTGGAAAGAAGGAGAGGTGACAAGGTTGGAAATATTTTGTTTTGTTTTTTAGAGGACGTGCTAGAGAGGAGGATCTGAAGTAATCTTGGAAACAAGGTCCAGCCAGCTGTGGAAGAGGGCGAGGGCACAACCATGTTAATTGCTTTGCACCCTTCCTAGAAGTAATGAACAACTCACTCCATATCTGACCCTAATTTGATGGGGTTTAGGGTTCCAGTATGAGAACCACAGTTGTAGGACTAGAGTTTGATTCATTAAATTGACTTTGGGGGGAAGCACTGATTTTTTTCCCCCGATCCTCCCAACTACACTTTGCCACATTTCTGTGGGTAAAGCAGTTTTCCAGTTCAGTCCCCCTGTGAAATAATTACGTGGAATATAAAATGTAAACCGAAAAACATATTCTTGTAGAGCCCTCCTTTTTCAGGAATTAACTAGTCTTTTAGCTGTATACGTCAGTCTCTCCATCTGTTTCTCTCTCTTTCATAGACATATAACAGTTGAAAAGTGCATATTAATGGATGGGTTTTATAAGTGTCACCACTTCATTTTTTTAACATGCTTCCACTTTAAATGGGACTACAAAAGAGAGTCACTGAGAAATTGACCTGGGGGGAGGGGAATTCAATGCACTGCCTCTCACTTTTTCTTTCTTTTTTTCTCCTTATCACTGAAACCCTAAACAGAGAGTGTAATCACCTATTTCCCAAGGGCAGCCCTAAGCCCTTAAAACTCAGATCTGTTTAAGGATTTATAATAGAACTGGAAAAAAGAAATGCACAGGATCTGCTCCAAAGCAACAAAGGAAAATTTACCCAACCAAATATTCAATCTAGAGAATTTCTTTGATAGCACAATCCCTTCTTTCCCTATCTCTTGATTTAGGTGGAGCATAGCTCTTCAAATTGCATCTTTACGATTTCTAGAATCTTGGGGGTCTGTAGATCACATCTTAGGCTCCAGGCCAGCCCAGTGCATTTTCTTTCACAAAGCAAGATGTAACTAGCAGGAGGCCAAAAGGGGCATTTGGTTGTGGTTGTTGTTTATTTTGTTTCAAAGGGTAGACACACGCAGCTTCACTGTTAGATTACAGCCAGAGAGATGGTGACATTTTCCCTAGTAACTTCTAAACTCCTTAGCTTTTCTTCTAAGATTTTTTTGATTTTTAGATGAAAATGCTTGATATTATGCTTTGCAACATGGCTTTTCTTTTTAAAAGTATTAAGATAAAGGAAGTCGTGTTGCCTTTCTTTTCCGATAGATAGGGTCTCACTTTTGCTTAGAAAATGTGCCCCAAATTCCCATTATATACACATGCACGTGCGCGCAAACACACACACAAACACACACACAACCTTTGTTTACCATGGTTATTTTTAATATATATATTATAGTATTATTAGTATATAGAGGCACAAGCTGATTATATGTTGACTTCATAGAGAAAATAGAAATGAGGAAATGTATTAAAGACTATGGGAAAGATCCGTTTTAAAGGAAGTTGCTCCAGAAGACAAGAGTACGCCAAATTGCAGAAGGTAGGAAAGAGCACATTGTATCCTAATGGTAAGTGTGGAGTAACAGGAGACCTCCATTCTGGTCCAGGCTTCTCTGCGAACTAACTGGGTGACCTTGGGACCAGTCAGCCCTCCTTTGTTTCTTAGTATCCCCATCTGCAACCCCGAAGGTTTGGATTCCTCGGCACTTTGCTTGGCTGGATTATTCTTGACACACAGGATTTGGCTCATATATCACCTCCTTGGAGAGACCTCCCTGGCTGCTCTAACTATTGTAGACACACATGATTGATCTCTTTTTCTCTCTCGTCCTTCTCTATCATTTTACCCCTCTATAGAGGTTTGGTTGTCATCATAACTTTTATCACTGTCTGAGTTTCTGTTGATTCCTTATTTATTTGTGCATTTCTTATCTTTCTCCACTGGAATGTAAGCTCCATGAGACTAGGGACCTTGTCAGTCTTGTTCACCACATGTATCCCAGCCCCAAGCAGTTCCTGGAACATTTTGTATCCACAACAATTATTTGTTGAGTGAATGACTAGATCAGTGGCTTTTAAACTAGAGATGTCTTATGAGTCCTTCAGGGATGGTAGTAGGAAAGGGAGATGGAGGAACATGTGATGGGCCTCCAAGCTCTCCACCTCCTGTTTAATTATGGGTATATTATGTACATATGTGTATATATTATATACACATAATTACATCATATACATAATTATATATTATATATCATATATACACATGTATACACATATGTGCATAATATAGACATATGATTAAAAACTTAGTAAGATATATGTAAAGTATATATAACATGTATATAAACACTAGTTTTTAATTACACTAAGGCACGTGTATATCTATATTGTGTATAATATATATAAAGGTATATCTATAGATATACATATGGAATATAGATATATGCCTTAGTGTGATTAAAAATATGGTTCCAGTGCTACAGTCATTTGAAAGATACAGGGACATGATGATCTCTTAAGACTGTTCCCAGATTGAAATTCTAAAGCCCAGTATCTCATAAGTAGAAAATATTGGTACAAGGAAAAGGATGATGGAACAGAAGTTACGCATGTTGAATGCCTACTGTATGCTGGGTTCTGTGTCAGGCCCTTGGACCACACAGGAGAGACAAAGCTCCTGTTGGATGGAGTTTATATTTTAATGGGGAGGGGCATAGGGACAGAGAGTAAACAAACAAATAAAGGCATTTAACTGGTGATACAATAATGCACACCTCTTTGTTCATTAAGGTGGCTGATTAGAGACTGATTGGGGTTGATTAAAAGGGGCCAAGCACTCTGGGAAGTGGAACATGCTAACCCTAAACAAACAGTTACCCTCAGAGCTAGAAGATGGGCTCCTTTGCCAGTGCATGCTCTGAGCCTGGACAGCTGCCTGCACAGTGGTCCTCCAGGTCCAGGCCGTGTGCTGCTTTGGCCAATCTGTGCAGGATGCTGGTTCTGATGCTTCTAGTGGGGAGGGTGGCCATGTCAGGACCGTCTGTTCCTTGGAGCTATTGTGATCATTTTGTTAGAAGTCATTGAGGTTTGAGAATTAAGGAGAAAAGGCTGAAAGGCTCCTTTTGAGGAAAAGGAGAATATCATCTGCCTTTAGCTGTAGAAACAGAAAAAAGATGATCAGGAAATTTGCACCAGGACCATAAGGAGGTGCAGGCATAGCAGGCTCTCAGGAGGCAGGCGGAAGTGGTAACTGGCATTTGCAGTAGTCATCATAATATCACCCTACATGCACACAACCCATATAGTCCTCACAGAAACCCTGTTCCGTAAATAAGGTGAGGGTAGCTTTTTTATTCTAATTATGAGAAACAAAGTCAGAGCAGCTGAGAAATGCTAATAATATCTTACTTTTGAATAGCAAATTTGCAGTTTATCGAATGTGTATACACAAGTTATCTCTCTGTATTCTCTGGGGAATTATTATACCCATTTTAGAGACTGCAAGAAGCTGGAACTGGCCTGTGCTGACTCCACTAGTGAGCAGAGTCGTCCTGACCCCTGAGCTCTGCAGGGCACACAGCTGGCAGAGTGGAGTAGCTGGGCCCCAAATGCACCACTGAATTTGCATCTAAGATGAGGGCATTGACTGTCTTGAGCTCCCAGAAGCACACCCACACATATTTTGAAGCAGTGACTGGCCTAGAAAGAATGGCAATCATGAATGGAATGAGGATGTCAGACACCCAGGGCACAGCAAATCTAGAATAAGGAGGGCTAGAAAAAGAGAGTCTTTTTTTTTAATTCATTAATTTGTAAGAATACAAGTCTAGGTGAGAAAACTTTTTTAATTTATGAAAGCCTACACTTCACTACCTTTATTTCTTATGAGTCTAGTGAGTCAACCCGCAGGTCTGGGGAGAGAGGGCTCCAAGGTTGTTATGAAGAGAAACTTGATCTTGAATCAAAGAAGCAGATTCATCTGTAAAACCAAGCTTGGTCTAAGTTTTTCTCCTTGCTGTTGCTTATTTTGGATGCAAATCTTAGCTGGAGCTTAAGGGAGAGACTTGCAGCTCTTTGCTGAATAGTGATTTTTTTTTAAAGCTCTTTATTGGAATATAATTACTTTACACTGAATAGTGATTTTGAATGCGCTCAGATCCAGGTTGGATGTATTTTATGTTGGTGGGTGTCTTCTCATTACCTGGAGAAAATATAGGAGTTCATAATTGTTAGGACTTTTGCTTCAAGGTGGAGAAGTGCCTTATTTATCTTTGTATTTCCACTATTACAATAGTGTCAAACATCTTGTAAGCAAGCATTTGGTAAATGTTTGTTGAACTAAACTGTGGCAAGTGTGCATTTTTGAAGGACCCCAGCCTTTAATATTTCTGTGACTAAATGTACCATGTACCAACCGTGAAACATTGATCTTTAAGGTATTCTTGTGCTTCAACATATTTTAATCATGTTTATTTGGTGTTTCACATGTCAGGCACTCTTCCAAGTGTTTTGTTTTGTTTTTTTTTGAGTATTAACCCATGTTTCCTCATAATCACATGATGAAATAGGTAGGTATGATCTTATTTCCATTAGACAGTTGAGGAGGTTGAGGCATGAGATGAAGGGATAGGCCAGGACACTCAGTCATGCACGTGGAGTTGGGGTTTGAACGCAGTGGATTATGCTGCTGCCCACGTATCCAGTCTTGGTTTTCAGCTGCATCCAGGAGAAGGTAATTATACAGGCAATGTCAGACTCCAGCTCATTCATGATTCGGGCCTGAGTTTGGAGGCTATGTGCAATAAGACATTTGAAAGTGAATAACAATTAGAACTAACTAGGTGTCTAAAATGCAGATAGAATTTCGAAGGCATGCCTACAGGCCACAGATTCCTCTTTGAGACAGTTGCCATTCTCCTGTTTTTTTAAGAGTAGAAAGTGCTTGAACATGTAGGATCTGCGAGTGACAAATGTGTTGCAGCTTGCATGCTGGAGAGCTTGGTAGGAGTCACCTGGAGGGCTGCGTAGAGGATTCTAAGGCGATATCCAAGCTCAATGGGAAAGAGCCCCATGATAGTTCATTATTGATATCTTCAGGATTCAGGAGTCCAGACCTGGAGGATCTTAAATATAGATTCCTGGTGAAATATTAACCTTCCCCTAGAGCAATGTACCAAGACCTGATTACACTGTGAGTGGGGCTTTTATAAATGAATGTAAGCTTACATAAGTTCATTGTGTCTTGAAGGCAAGTGCGTTCCTTGAAGACATTATAATCTCTGCTCTCTCTTGAGAGCTCGGATAGGGGGACTGAGGCTTTTTTCAGTATTTTGCAAGGTGCAGTGCAAACTCAGCTGCACTTCCTCCCTGACTTGCAATCATATTACCTCCCCCCCGCCACCCCCAATCCTCTCTAATGTGGAAATTCTGGAGATACCATGGTTCATGATCAATATCCTGAAGGAAATCCACTTCTGGTAGAAGTGGAGACAGAAACAGCGTAGAAACGGGCAAATAATGCCCTTAACATAAGTGAGATCACTAAAACTTTCTTTTGGAAATCAAATCCTGCTATCGTTGCTTTTAAAATCTTTTTAGCCAATTTGTATTGCGCTATTATGTTCAGCCCACAGTAGGCACCGGGGATGGAGTGGCTCTGTGGTCTCTTGGAAAGTATTTTCATTTTATCAGTAGCCTCCTTTGACCCTAGAAGATAAGGGATGTAGCTTCTGGAGTTTGTGAACTCCCTGAATTGAATGCAGAATTTTGTGTGAAGGCATACATGCATTTTCTTTGTGGACCCATTCCATAGCTTTGTTAGATTCTTCAAGGACTCCAAGGGCCAAAGAACCTGAAGACTAGGCTTGTGGTGGTGGGAAGAAAAATCCAGGGAAGTAGACTAGTGTGATTCTTCAGTCTACACAGAGCAGCCAGTTCTAGGAGATCCGGAAGTTTCCTTTCTTTGGTGTATTGTTCACTCTAGTTTTAGGAATCTGAACAGCAAGCACACGTAGCTTTCTTCATGCCTAACATAGTTCCTTTAGCGTGGACTTTTGTTATCTATTTTGTTATCTATCTACACATTTTCTTCTTTCCGAAAGGCCAGCAGTCCTCAGGTAGTAGCTGAACTCTTTGTTCTGTTTTGCAGTGCCGTTATGAGCCCCAGTCCAGCAATGTTTTCCTTTGTTTTTAAGTGACCTCTCACCATTTTGAGCCTCCCTTCCCTCCCACCTTGACCTCTAACTCCAAATTTATGTCTCTGTGTCATTGTGGAGATCTTCTTGATGAAAAGGGTAAAGCTGAATTGGTGCTTCGTCTCGGGGATTTTTCATAGTAACACTGACTCTTTATTATTAGCTGTGCACTCCAGGCTGCTAGAGCTCGTATTTTGGCAGTGGACCATCAAACACCCTATTTTTAAGAGGCTTTAACTTAGTTGTAAACATGTGCTGTGACTGGGCGCTCGCTTTCTTTACTCATATTTACCAAAAGCGGTTTAACTGTTGAAAAGTTGTTATGAAAAAAAAAAAAAAAAAAAACTTGGACTTTGGGACTGTTTTTCCACTCGTCTAACTCAAAACTGTGCGCAATCTAAAAAAAGAAAATTTGGCATTTAGTAGCTAATTTGATGGTCCAGTCATATTGGTAATTTGAGGGGAGGAAGAAATGGAACTGGTGGGTCATTTTACTTTGACAAATGCCCATCAAACTTACATTGAGGGAATAATGGTTGCTACACATGTTTACATGATTGACCAGAACAGCTCAAATAAAGGCAGTCCAGTACACTGAGTAAATTGCTTATGTCCTTAAAATTTTCTATATTTAGAATAAAAGCTTTCTATAGACATATTTGCTGCACAATCTAAATTCTCCTAATGGACTCTACTGGTCCCATTAAGAGAATATAAATAATATCCCAGACTCTTGTGGGTGTGCACATACACACATGGATCATTGATGTCTGGGGACCTTAAAAAGTCATATCGAGAAATGTGGTGAAGGAAAGAGTATCACAAATGTGTTTATTTCTTTTATCTCACAAATGTGTTTATTTCAGCAAGTATGACAAAACACATATTAATCTTTAGAGGAGACTGTGACTTATAGCCCTAAAGCAGGAACTTCGGGAATTTAAATGTTCAAAAGGAGGGGTTAAACTTTGATGTCTTTCTCTTGTGATTTAAGATTCTAAAAGTAAACTTGGGCAAATTCTTGTGCTCCATCACAAGAGAAATACCAACTTTCCATGAGGGTTTAGCTTTTCTTGAAACCTTTTGCAACAGGGGAGGGCAACTGTGCTTCCAAGATAGACTGTGTGTACGAGGCAGAGAGAAGAAACACACCCGGGAGCGTGTCTGTCTCAGGGGTGAGGAGCCCAGTGGGCAGCCGTATACTCTGGAAGCACTTTGTCCTGGAAACCTGGCTAGCTGATGTGTGTGAATTTTCCGTGCAGATCCTGTTGGAAGGCACCTTTCCTCAGTGTTGTTGTTACCCCTCAGGCTACTTTTAGGTGTTCTGTCCTCCCCACATCCCAGGCAGATGAACACCTATTCTGACAGCTTGTGGATTCCGCAGTGTCTAAGGACATTGCTTTCCTTGGTCCTTGTCATGTAATATGTTGCCTTACTGCCACGCTTCTAGCTCTTGCTTTTAAATCACTCTCCTTTTCCAGTGCTTTCAAAGATGAAAATCTTCTGATCTTGGTGGACATACATTCACTGTAACACACACACACACATCTCACAAGATCCTCCTGTCTCCATCTTCTTAAAGTAATGCTGAATTGAAGAATCTCACCATTTATAAATCCAGAAATTCACAAAAGAATGTCTCCATGGCAGAAGAAGGTGAGTAGGTAGAGAGGAGAGAAGCACAGCCAGTCTCACAGTGGACATTATCCTCTCTGCTCCTGTCAGTTAGATCTGCTCAGGAATAGGACTGGGCATTCACTAGGGTCGTCTCCAGAGTCAGTGAAATGTGCTTCCTTCTTGAGTTGCCATGAGCTTGGGTATACCAGAAGGCTAGGGAATGAGCTCAAAATTATACTCTCAGTCAGCTAACCAGAGCTGCTTTGGGGCTGTGGTGATGCTCTAAATGGTACCTTTCATAATGACTCCCTTTTCCTAGCCTCCCGGTGTGTCATCAGACCCTTGATTGTACTTTATTATTAGGTTTGCAGTGGGGCATTAATTGACAGGTGACATAAGCCAATCAATATAACAAGGAGTTAATTCCACTTCATTCCATTTTCCCCTTCTTGAGCTGCAGGTACTTCATAGATATATCCTAACTTGTAACACCCTTTAGTGGAAAAAGCATCATTGCCTAGTTTGCATGTCTCTTATCTCCCTGAACCATCCTGGAAAGCTCTCTGTAGCTTCTGCAGAATGATCTGGTGGTTCTCACTGATTTTTTTTTTTTTTTTTTTTTTTTTTTTGCACAACCATTTGAGCGAAGTACTGCTCTAGGTACTTTGCCAAATTCAGAAAAATCTCAACTGATTTTCCCAGGTTCAACCTTCTATATATGAGCTGTGATGTGCTCATTGACTTCCTGGTACTTATTACAACCTGAAAAGTATCAAATTATTTAGTTTTATGGGTTGTATTTCCTCCACTATTGAATGTAAGATCCTAAAAAATTAAAATAGAATCAAAATTAACTTAATATCAGTAGGAAGATTTTTCCTGAAGTCTGTAAGAATATCTCCTCCCTCCCTTGGGGGAGGTGTGTACTACCCCCTGACCTGGACCTCCTTCAGAGTAAACACAACCATAATACTGCATCTGTGCCCTCCTGTAGTTACATATGCACATAACTGTTCCGTGAGTAGCAATGAAAAAGAGGGCATCGTGGGTCAGAAGAACACAGATTTATGTTTTTAAAACTTTCATGAGGGAGAAGAATTTGCAGAATTGAATTCTTAGAATTCTCTGTAAAAATTTTTTAGCATGGATTTTTGTTCAAAAGTTAGATTCCATGTTAATAAGATAAAAAGATGAGTTAATTGTATCAGTTATCTATCGATACATAACAAATTACCCCCAAAAGTTAGCCGCTGAAAACAGTAAACATTTCCTATCTCATGCAGTTTCAGGGGTTGGGAATTGGGGAGTGCTAGCTCAGGGTCTCTCGTGAGGTCACAGTCACCTCAAGGTTTGACTGAAGCTGAAGGATCTGCTTCTAAGTTCACTCACATGGTTGTTGGCAGGACTCAGTTCCTCGCTGGCTGTTGGCCAGAGGCCTTAGTTCCTTGCCTCCTTGGCCTCTCTGTAGGCTGCCTCTGTGTTCTCAGGCCACAGCAGCTGGCTTCCCCCAGAGACAGTGATCCAAGAGGGAGAAAACCGACACAGGAGCCAGTCTTTTACAACCTAATCTCAAAAGTGACATGCTTTGGCTTGCACCATATTCTGTTGGCCACATAGGCCAACCCTGATACAGTGTGGGAGGGGACTGCACAGGATGTGACTACTAGGAGGTTGGTATTGCTGGGAGCCATCTTGGAAGCTATTTAATATGTTAATGAGCAAACATTGGCCCATAGCCCAGGTTACCATGTCCCCTACTATGATATTAAGGAAGGTTATACCACTGACTATTCTAAAAGTAGACCATTCATTTATTTCACTTGTGTTTATTGAGTGCCAGCTATATACCAGGCACTGTTCTAGGCACTTAGGATACATCAGGGAATAAAACAAAGATCCTCACCCTCCTGAGTCTTACATTCTGTTTTATACTCTGCTTTGTATGTAGCAAATTCCATGGATCAGAGCCCAGATGATTACAGTAAGTACCTGGAGCTCAAACCATTGTTGCAGGCTGACTTGCATTTGACCAGCTTCAATTGAAACAGGAGTAGCTATTTTCTTTATCTGCCAGAATAAGGGTAGACTTTTTGAAAGATGTAGTAACAATATAATCTCTCTAGTGATTACATTCTTTTATTAACTCTGTCTTAAATGATGACTTCTCTGTCTTTGATAGCTAAGTGAGGAAGTAAAGTACATTACTTAAGAATTAAGGGAAGTAGAGTACATTACTTAAGAATGAAGGTTTGGGAGTCAGACCCTCCCAGATTTGAGTCATACTCTTCTGCTTTCTTACTGAGTTACCTTGGGTGTGTTGCTTGACTCATCTGAGTCTCAGTTTTGTCATCTGTAAAATGGTGCTAACAGTAGCACCTTTCTTGGAGTTGTAAGCCATGAATGACTGAGAGCCCACTTATCATAAGATTTGGGACATAGATATCACTCAGTTTTATCTGCCTTCTTTCTTACTGCATATGTGTACTACTCAACACTCATTACCAAAGGTGCTGTCAGAAATGAGCCGCTAGTTCTCACTTACCACCCAAGACGATAAGAGGCATCGTAACTTTACTCCCAGAGCTATGGCTGCCACTACTGTGTATTAAATGGGAAGAATAACTCAATCTGAGCTTTAGAACTTGTGTTTAAAGCCTTTAGTTTATCATCAGGAGTTTACCATTTAGAAATGTGTTTTCAATATCCACCTGCTGGTTTCCTACTGATGCTGTTTCTGTTGAATATACTTTACTAATAAGTCATCTGTCAGCCAAGGAACCTGGAGAAGAAAGACTCATGTGCTCGCGAGTTTCTCTCTCACTCCGTCAGTCTTGGGCACCTGAACTAGGAAGCCCCTGATTTTTCTTGGCCGAGCACTGAGCAGGCAGCTGTTTCCTGTCACAGAGGTGCCTGCCTTCCCAAGACTGGGAAGCCTGTGGCCCCACTCTCAGTTCCTTTCTTGCTTTCCTTCCTCTAGTGATACCATTAGAGAAACTGGCAGTGAGAAGGAAGGGACCCTTGTAACTGCCAGCCCCAGAAAGAACATACAGATTGAGCAGCTAGGTATATTTTAGTGGAGGGAGGTGCAGTATAATTCTTGGAGATACCTGGTAGTTTGGAATTCTGTGCATTTTACATCCCCCCCCCCCCCCCCCCCCCCCCCCCGCTGCTGCAGGCCTAATTAATTTCCTCTTGCCTCCATTGGGCAGGAAATCTATGCATATGTGATTCCTAATCCCCTAAGCCATTGAAAGATGTGAACAAATGTGACCAATTTCCAGGCAGTCATGGGCTCTGGGTTAGTTTAAGAGGAAAGGAATTCTGAAGACACACAAGGGTGGAGAGGGCTGGGAAGCAAGGAACAGATGCTTGCAGTCAGGCAGCCCTGAGTTTGAATCCTGGCCCTGACACTGTGACCTCAAGGGATGGTATTTTTTAACCTATCCAAGCCTATTCAAATAGAAAATGAAAATATTACCAACCTGTGAGAGTATGTAAACCACCTAGCACTTTGAAAAATAAAAAACAAGCAGAAAAAGAAGGTCCCAGGAAACATTTTTTTCCCTTAAACTCTACCAGTTTTCCAAGTTTCCAAGAAGGTCCCAGGAAACATTTTTTTCCCCTAAACTACCAGTTTTCCAAACATCACATTGCTTTTATTAGGAGAAGATATTTGCAGCTTCCAGGGCTTCGATTCTCAACATTACTGCGTAGAGCAGTCACCGGGGAGTGTGTTAAATTGCTGGGCTCCACCAGCAGAAATTCAAGAGCGCTGAAGTGGGATCTTTCTAGAAGGTTCTCAAGCCACATTTGGAGACACAGGCTTTGGGGTAACTGCAAGTCTTGGAAGGTTTTGAAATTACCTTGGCTTAAACATTTCAGGTATTTGTGGAGGTCAGATAGGAAACACATTCTTTTTAGCTTTGAAGACGTTGAACCATAGATGTTTTAGAGCTCTTGGTGCTTCCCTGTGCCTTCTGGGTGCTTTGGAAGGCACAAAAGCAAAGATTTGCAAAGGTGCGCCTTCCTTTCTGTGGAAAATCTGTCGGCTTTCTGTGTGACCTGGATGGAACAATTTACTACTTTCCAAAGGCACCATTTAAGAATGCAGGCAGGAGCAGGACACCCAGGAATATCTGTGGAATGCAGGCTTGAAGCTGAAGGACAAGTAAAACCAGAGGGCTTGGGAAGATAATGAATGCCAAGAGGCTGAGTGCTTAAGCCTGAAATGTGACTGCCCACCGGAGTGGGGAGGACCTGCTTGGAACCCCCAACAGCAGAGGAGTTGTCTGACTCTCTGACCTTCTCTGTCTGTTGGATCATTTTCTCGATTCCTCCAAGACATAGCTTGAATCCCCTGTCTGGTCACCACCTTGGACCAGGTCAGTACCTTTTCTACCCTCAACTGCTGCAACAGTCAATGAACCCATGTCACTTTTAGTATACACACAGCAGCACAAGTTACCTTCATACTCCATCAGTTTGTTCACATCATACCCCTGCTTAAAAGTCTTCAGTGGCCCCCTGTTGCATTTAAAATAAAATCCAAACTTTTTACCCAAGCTTATAAGTCTTGCACCGGCTGCTCTCTATTGATTTCTCAAGCCACCCTTACCCTTGCTTAAGACGCTCCAGCCACGTGTGGAGCATTTATCTCTCCAAATGAGTCAAGGCCTTTCCTTCCGTAGAGCCCTTTCTTGTGTGATTTCTCTAATTTGTCACCTGACTGGCTCCCACTTGATTTTTAGATCTCTACTTAAATAATAGTCTTACTAAACATCCCTTCTAAAGACGTTTCTCTCCTGTTATTCTGTATTTTTGCCCCTTCTTTGTTTTCTTTACAACACTCATTACAAGTTGCATTGTCTTTTTAAAACTACTTTTTTTTATGGTACAAATCAACCTGTTTGCAAGGCAGAAATAGAGACACAGATGTAGAGAACAAACATATGGACACCAAGTGGGGAAAGCGGGGAGGGTTGGGGGGGGGGAATGAATTGGGAGAGTGGGATACCAAATTGTACACTCTAAACATATGCAGTTTATTGTATGTTAACTGTATCTCAATAAAAGTTCTAAATAAAATAAAATAAAATTACCTTCCCCCCCCCCCCATTCTGGTCCATCATCCTCTTTAGAGAATGCTCTCTTCTTCACCAGTGTATCTGTGGTACCCATCAGAGTGTTTGTCGCTTGTTGAATGAGCAAACAGGTACTCTGACTTGCTAGAGTATGAAGAAGGGTTAGTGGGAATAGCTGCTTTTCTTTTTCCAAACAAAGTCATCCTTCTAGAATATTCCTTGGAAGGCAGTGCAGGAGTGTGCAACAAGTGACTCACTCATCCAAACTGAAATTCAAGGAGCCATAGATCCTCTCATTCTCTTTATCAGAGAAGTCACAGGCTTACATGTTGGCCAAGTGAGAGCATGGCTGGGTCTATGTGATAGAGCATGTGTGCATCACAGTTTACTAGTGCTTTCAGCTACCTTCATGGCTCAGTCTAACTGCTGCCCTGACCACTGGGAAGAAATGAGTTCTGAAGTTGCGTTACATAAAACTGAAGCATGCATCTACAGGACCAGGGTCTCCACAACTTCCTCACAGCCAGACCCTTTGTGCATGCCACCAGGGGGAGGTGCACAAGCCAGCACAGGGTGATAGGGAGGCTTTGGGCCAAATGTCGTCAGGGACATGCCAGACTGCTCCCTTCTCTGTTGGGCCTTCTGGGTACCAGAAAGGAGGCGAGTGGGTCATTCTGACCTGTCACAGTGGGTGGGTGAATGCTATCTGAGGACAAATCAAGAACACAAACACTCTGATTCTAAAGAGACAAAAATCTTTAGAGGGTATATGAAAGAAATAGAAGTGTGGAAGCCATTCACAAGATCCTGGGACACAAGGACTAGTTTAAATGTTAAAGTTTAAAGAGCTAGCATTAGAATAAATAAAGGTAGTTCTATTTTGTGTAATACGTAGTGAGTTCATGGGAAATCTAATCCCAAGAGGTAGTAGGCTGATTGAAAACAGAAGTGTAAAATAAGTTAGATGAAATGTAAATATATTTTATAGGTGACCAGAGTGTGTTATTTAGGGAGTGTTTGCAGATATCATTTCTAATCTTTGAGGTTTGCAATAAGGACAACCATGTTCTTCCACAAAACATTCTCTGGTACCATTTAGTCCCTTATCCTTTCAATAAATATTTATTCAGTACTTTCTGTACACATGGTACTATATCCTGACCACAGTCAGAAGTTGCCAGTTGTCCCTTGGGGGCAAAACCTATCTAGTTGAGAAGTTGTTTTTTAATATATTCTTTAGAACTGAGGGAAATGGCCCAAGTTGCTGGAATTAGATTAGGGACCCCCATACTATATATCTCAGAAGCTTCCTAGTGCCTCCTGTGTACCTTGATAGAACCTCTAGAGTTGGTACCTATTGTTTTGAGTAGGACAGATGTTTGGTCTTGGATGTTGTGAGTAAAAACACAATTCCTCACTGGCTGCTGTGACACCCAGTTCCAACTGAGATTGCTGACTTCATTTGTCCTCTGGCCTACAGTCTGGACTGTAGCGGGCTGGGATGGAGCCTGGCCTGCCCCTGCCACTCCCATGGCAACTTCCCCTGTAAACCATTTGGTGCCTTATGTTTATTCTGGGTATAAAGTGAGTCTCCATTATCTTCTCAACAGAATAATGGAACAGTACTTGACACCCGGGAGGAATTTGGGAGGCATCTTGGAAAAGGGAGAAAGAAGTTGAAATATTTTCCCTGTGTTTTAGGTTATCTCCGCAGAAAGAGTTGAAACAAAGAGAAGGCGGTGACAGTGCCGCAGTGCAGAAGGCTCATTATACCTCTCAGATACGGCACTGGTCGCCAACCCACGGGATCAGGATGCTGTTATTGTCTGGGAGTGGGTGAGGCCGCATGAAAAAAAATCTGTGGTATGAGGAAATGTTAAACAAACTGGTCTTGTTCTTATTAGGAAAGAGGGGGATATTAAGATGGCTTGAAAATGATTCCAAACTACCACTCAGAGTTAAAGATGTTGGAAAAATCCAAAAACATTGCCTGAATCAGGGCCTCGCAGGCCACATGTGTCTAACTAGCAGCTGTTTGGCCTGGCTGGCAGGGCACAGGCTACGAGGCCACCTTTGCCTCTTGGCCTTTTTGTGTTGTCATCTTTAAATCTCATCAGCCAGGGTTCAAGCTGAGCGAGATCTCTGCAGAACTAGTCCAAGGAGACCTTAGAAAGTTCCCCTTTCTTGAAAAAGTTCTGCTTCAGTGTGCCTTAAGGTTTTTCCTTTCCTTTTTCATATCCCACCCCTGCTCCCAAAGACTCCACTGTGGGAAGAAAATAAGCAAGGAAAAACCTGGAAAAATCAGATAAATTACTGGGTGCTCCTAATCAAACTACTTCAGAGAATGTTTTCAGGATATACAGATCACCTGATTCAGGCATCAGAATCACCTGTAGTGCTTGATAAAATGCAGATTCTAGGGTCCTGTCCCAAACCTAGAAAATCTAAATGTCTGGCATAAGGCCTATATAGCTGCATTTTCAATAATATATGAGAACCTACATGAGGACAGGGATCATTGTGTTTTATTCATAAATGTATCCCAAATACCTAGATCACTTCCTAAAAGCACTGAAAGTATTATAGGGCACTGTAAATATTTATTGAGTGAACGGATGAACCAAAGCATCATAGGATTTGTTCATTAGGATTGCTCTTCTATGAAATAATAGCAGAAATTAGCAGTGGCAGGAGAGAAGAGTCTTTAAGGGGAGGAAGACAGACTAGAAAAGCGGAAGGAGAAAAGTCAGTTTGAAGAATGGGGCAATTTCTGGGAGGTTAGGCTTAGGTGGGGCATGAAAAAGGAGACTGTGTGACTGGCACTTGTGGTGGGACTTGGCAGATAAGCAAAGAAGCTTGAAAAAAGGGAAATGCAATGAGGCAGTGGTTAGAGCAATGGTTCTTAAACTTTAGCGAGCCCCCCCAGTTCCCTGGAGGGCTTGTTAGACCTCTGATGGCGGCTCCCCTCCCCACTGAGTTTCTGATTCAGCAGCTTAGGAGTGGGGCCGGAGGATCTGCATTTCTAACGGCTTCCCAGGTGATGCGGATCCTGCAGGGAACTTTGTGAACCCCTTAGAGTCAGACTTTAGTCTCAGGAGTCAGATGGTTTGGGGTATGAACCCCAGCTCTACACCTTGCTAGTTGTGGGACCTTGACGGTTTCCCTAACCTCTGCATCTCAGTTCCCTTCACATGTAAATATGGATAATAATGATGGTTAAATGTTGCAAAGCTTACTGAGTTGATGTATATAAAGTTTTTAACACCTCCAAGCACCCACTATCTTAAAAATTATTATTTTATCAGGTGCCACTGCTATACTCTTTTGGAGAAATAGGGAATATAGTTGTTATTCTAATGAAAGAGGAGATATGACTTCATAGAATTTTGATAACAGGATGGACCCATTCAGATTCCAGCTTAGCCATTTATTTCTCTGTCACAATGTAGTACCTAACTAGCTGAAACTAATTCCTGATAAGAAAGCACTCAAAGGCTAATTTTCACAGCAGGTAAACATAAATGGCCTGACTGGAGATGGGTGGTGTTGATGGTTGTACAACACTATGACTGTATTTAATGCCACAGAACTGTACACTTAAAAGTGATGAAAATGGTAAAGAATTAAGATGGTAAGTTAAAAGAATCTGAAAAAGAACGTGTGTATATATACATACACACATATGTATATATCTGTATCACTTTGCTGTACACCTGAAACTAACACAACATTTTTAATCAACTATACTTCAATACAAAAAAAATTAAATATTTTTTAAAAATTAAAAATTTAGCATGTCAGAAAAAGTAAAAAAACAAAATGGTAAATTTTATGTTACATACTTTTTACCACAATAAAAAAAAATAAGGTAGATGGCCTGAGTATTACTTTCCCCTCCCTCCCTTATGATCTCCTATAGGGTAATTCACTTTACAATATGCTTTAGTAACTATTGTTCAGATCAGCCTACTTAGTTTGAAGAGTGACTAAATTTTGAAATACACATTGTACATCCTCTGGGCAGGCTCTCTAGGCCTGCCATTGTCAATGCAGTCTCTGATAAATCAGTTTTAAAGATGAATCCAGTGATGTTTTAAGGTCCCCAATATTGAATTGCAGTCACTTCTCATACACAAAAAGCCCACCTTTCTAGATTCTCATTGGATAATTGAAAAAGAAAATGCCCTTAAGGACTTGGCCTGAGACAGCCTGCCTTTTGCTTTGAACTTTTCCTTTTTGAGATGATGAACTTGATGGAGAAATACGGGGCATTCACTCATTCTAGTTACATAGGCCTTTTTCTGGTGTCTATAACCTCCTTTTTTATGGTTACATACTACCCTGGCAAGAAAAGATATCTTTGTTCTTAAAATCAAACACTACAGCAATAGGAAAAAAAAAAAAAAAAAGGCCTCCTGATAAAAAGCATACGAAGGATCTGGGAAAAATCATTTAGGAAAGCAAATACAGGCCACTTTCAATTGCCCAACTCAGAATGAAACTCAGCATCACACAGAGGTAGCCACCCTGTTATAAGCAAGTTAGATCCCAAAAGCTTGTAATCACACTGTGTATAACTTGGCATGCATTTTCCTATAGCACCATTTTTACATGTAAGACTATTTTCTGAACTTCAGCATGGAACTTGGAAAATCAGGAAGAGAGGTCTTTGTTGGCCTTAGCTATGAGAATCCAATCTAGGTTGCACAGTGTCTAGCCGTCTGTAGCACCAACCCTGGTGTGATACTGCTGCCATCCCCATGGAAGGCAGGTTGCAAGTCCTGCTTTCATATCTCAGCAATGACTACCATTCAAGTTTGGAGCTATTTCAGAAATCACAATATGAATCTATCAGATGCTTTGCAGAAATATTTTAAGTAATAAGGATTTCTAATGATTTCAAAAAATGGAATTTAAGTGTATTGTGAACTTCTAGCTTCTCTTTCTGCCCACTGTTCAGCCTCTTTTGTTTTATGTATTCTGTTGCATGCCAGAAATGGGCTTACATGATTTCTCAAACTCCTAGTCAATGTAAATATAGTATTTGTAGTAGAGTGGTGAAGAGCTATTCAGACCTGGATTTTATGTGAACTCTTGAACAAATTACCTAACCTCTTTGAGCTACAGTGTATAAAATGTATGTATAAAATGGAATAATAACTCATGAAAGGTTATTGTGAGAGTTAAATGAGATGAAACATGTAAAGTGCTTAGCCTAGCACATAGACGTAGCTGGGACTCCATAAGTGTTGACGGTTAGTATTGTTACATGCTTCTTGGGTATCTGTTGCTACTTTTCTGGCATATGGTTAATGCATTCATCAACATTTGCATAAATGATGTTGTAAAAATATGTTATAAGCATTCTGTGCATTTGCATAGCAGGTTATAGCTTATAAAGCAGTTTCTCCTTTTGATCCTTAGAACAACCCTGTGCAGTCAGAAAAGCTGAAGATACCTCCTCTTTTTACACATGAGGAAACAGGCTCAGAGAGGTGTAATGACTTGTTTGGACTGACTTAGAGTGAAGAGTCAACCAGACTCAAGACTCCTTAATCCATTGCTTTCTGTTATCTATGAGAAAGTGTCTTCTAATCACGGATACCATAGTATTGGAACCGAAGACTAGGAAGAAAAGGCTTACGTGTTTCTTGCTTTAATAATTTGTGTTTTAGAAAATGTATCCAAGAAGCCATGCTTTCTGAATACGGTTTTAATATTTATTTTTCTTCCATGTACTGGAATTTTTTAACTCGTGGGCAACAGTGTGGTAACTTGAAAGATTATCCCAGGGATTTCATGCTTCTGGCAGTTTCAGGTCACGTTGGGGTGAAATTTGACATCCTCTAGTCACCCCTAAGGTAATAATGTTGTTGAGATGGTGGAAACCCTGATGAATCCTTAAGCAGAATGAATCTAAAAGGTCATTTCAATATTTTTATCCCTTCTAAGTGACTTTGACTTTCCACAGACTGATTTTTAGATTACTTAGTTAATTAAAAAAACCTTTAAACTTCTGACACAGTAATAGTTTTGGCTGTTTTCTCTGGAGTCGTCTCCTTTGCATATCAGTTCTCTATATATCTATAGTAAAATTTCCTTCTTGACATAATCACAGCATAAACTGTTATAACTTCTTGGCTCCAAATGTGACACTAGTTTTTAAAAGAGCAAGAAGCAAGTGTTCTCCCTATCTGTCATCATGTAAAAGTTGGAAATTAAGAGTCTTAAAAAGCATCCATTTGGGAGATGTAATATGGTAATAGTTAAGGCCTTGGGTAGTAGAATCCAAGCTGCACTGTTTATTCACTGAGCAAACTGAGGGAAATTATTTCATTCTAAGGCATTAATTCCCCTGTCTGTCAAATGGTGATGTAATTGAATCTGCCTAACAGGGTTGGTGTGTGGACTAAGTGAGAAGGTGTACTTGTAGTGCCCAGCAGGAGCTTAGATACCATCCTCCCCCTTACCACCATCATCACCGCTATCATCCCCATCAGCACCGTCATCACTCTCATCCATGATGGTCTCAGGAATCTTGATACGGAATTGTATGCCTCTCTCTGTACAGATTCCACGGTTGTAGGTGAGAACGAATCATTCGTAATTATGAGCAGAATAATGTGTGATAAACTTAAATTATGCAGTTACTACAGTCTTTCTGCAAAACCACATCTATAGGGTTAAACTGAAGGGCAGTTTTGAGACTTTGGCCTCTGAGTGTGAATGCATTATCAAGCCCTTCACAGTAAAATACAATAGCATTCCAGAGCTCAGTATGATGTCAGACACAATGGATTACTCATTTCAGTGGGAGTTCATTCTCTCCAAAACCCCAAAAACATTCATCCAGAAATTTCAAGACATACTGATGAAGACATTGCCAGCTAACTCCACCAAGGACACTTGATTCTCTTTTTTTCCTCTCTCTTTAGCTCTTTATTTTGCTGCATTTAACCAGTGAATTATTTTTGTTCTATTTTATTTCTTTATGTTGCAGACTTTTTCATTTGGATAGGAGTATGCAGAGCAGCTAGTATATAGTACATGTGTGGTTCACTGCATGTAAATGAAGGATTCACTCATTCAACCAATATTTGTTCAATATTCATTGTATTCAAGACACCAGTTTAGGTACATGATTCCTGACTTCAAGGACTTTAGATTCTAATAGGGAAATAGATTATAAACAAGCAAACACAACAAAAAATACTATAAGCAAGTAATTTTTGACCATGGAGTCCAACTTGCTTTAAATTTAAGCTAAGACATAGAGTCGTAGGAGTTAGCCATGGAAATAATGTTGGAAAGTGCACTCTGGGATGATGGAGTAACTCTGATCCATTCTTCTTTTCTTTTTTAGCTCAATACTTTATACCTGTGGTAGGTTTCTTACTGATAAAAAATGCATCATTAGATTGAGGGGTTTTGGAAATGATTAGATAATAGAGAGTGAAACATAATGGAGTCTATAGCAAGTGAGAAGGGTGATGCCAGAATTTAGAATAATATCATAATTATTTAAATTGTCACTAGAATAGATTGGGGGGGTTAGTA
This sequence comes from Hippopotamus amphibius kiboko, assembly GCF_030028045.1. NCBI lineage: Eukaryota > Metazoa > Chordata > Mammalia > Artiodactyla > Hippopotamidae > Hippopotamus > Hippopotamus amphibius. The sequence continues at coordinate 55,451,160 of NC_080194.1, forward strand.
TTTAAATACATGTGGAGTCTTGAATAACTCAGCAGTCACCCATATGTATGTTCATAAGGCTTCAGTTACATTTCAGAATTGTGCTATTATATAGCAAATCACTGGATCTTTTTCCCTTCCTGGTTTAGGATATCATTGAAATATCTTGGTGTAATTACTTACATACTTTGTCATTAGTGTTTTATATTCTTTATTACATGGACTAATCCACCCAAATTGTAGCTGTGCTGAAATGAAACTTCCTCTGAAATTTTTATTCTAATTCTGAGGTTGGTGGGATCCCAAATGTAATCTATAGCACTGTTTAAGGTTTGAGTCTAGAATTATAAACTCTTCTGTGAGCATGTACAGGGCTTCACTGTAATTCAGAGTGGAATAATCAGCATTCAAAACCACATGAAGCTAGGACTGTCTTCCTTGCCTTCCCCACCCCCCAATAACGCGATATCCACCCATGAGTCACAGACCATTCATTCCCTTGGGCTTGGTATTAGTTCTGCTCCTGAACTCTCATGGGCCATCCGTCGCCTGAAAATCAAATTAATACACAAGGAGAGATTATCATTGTAGGGGATTTGTGGGAGCCCAGACACTTTTTATGAGAAGAGATTGTCACCCCCAAGGATGTTATTTGAATCTGAAAAGAGGCGGTCATAAAGGAAGTGGCGCTGCTTTAATCTGCTCTAGGGAGCTGCCACCCTGCTATAGGCGGTCTTCCCATCTGAGCAGAATGAGCATTCTGCTGGAGAAAGCAGCTGAGGTTTGAAAACGGTTCCAATTTTGCAGTTTCAGGAATGTGTCGGAGCTACAGCTTTAAGATGGCATTTCCCCCCTCTCTGCTGTCGAGAGAGCCTGGGCTACTATGAATGGGAGTTTTGTATGAAGATTGCGGGTGAGCCAGAGCCACTTGGTAATCAGGGCAGCAAGGCATATTAATCCTTAAGGAATATACTTTCCATACAGCTTCTCTCTTTTCTTTTAAAGTGAAAGTATAAGTAAAACTTCCGTGTGCTCCTGTAGCTATCCTGCCTTTGATCTCATTCTAAGTTCTGCACTGAAGGCAACTTGATCTCTGTCGCTATCTCCTTTCATAGATGATAATTAGCATGGTTCTAGGGGACTGGCTGCAATGATATCCTTTGCTGTTAGAAAAGGGGAGCGGGAGTAGGGATTGGAGCAATTGTTTGCTGTGTTGGTGACTGTGATGTTGCCATGGGAAAGCTCAAGACTTCAGGAGAGTTCGTGTTTTGTTGGGCGAGGTGCCAAGCTGTTGTGACTTATTACAGCCCTGTGAGTGAGCCGTACAGAACAGTATCCTGTGTAGCAATTCAAAGGGCAGGATCACTTTAATCAGGGAAAGATAGAGCGCTGCGTGTTCACATTATGCTTTATTTCAACTTGGAAATGATAAACAAAGCCAACATTTTGGTAGTCTCTGGGTTTGCTCTTTTAACTTTGGAGGAAAAACAAGTCAATTCTTTGCACTCACCCCAACTCAAAGGCAAAACAAAAATGCTTCTGCTTTACATAGAAAGACCCCTTGTCAAGAATGATGTGCTCTCAAATAACCACTCCACCCACAAATGCTAGTTCATCTTGACTCAGCCTCAAGAAAAGCAAAACTTCACAGGCCAAGTTGATTTGGTGTGCAAAAAAAAAAAAGGTAGAAGTTTGGGAAGGTTACTTCTAAATTCAGACTCCAAACAGGCCTTTGCCTCACTCATCTGGAAGATTCAGCCATCTGTACTCCAATGTCTCACTTAGTACATGCCCCAGCCTAGATGTTTAGTCATTGTCTAACCACAGCAAAGGCAAGGAGTTTTTGTTGGGGTTGTATGAAAAGTTCATATATAGATTCACATAAAGGCAAAATCTGGAGCTTTGTGAATTATTTTGGCCTTTCAGGTCCCAAAAGGCTAGCTGTGGCCCCCATTTTGCAGTAGTCAACACAGCCCTCATTCTTTAGGAAGATGCCAAGTCTCCGTTTCATTTTGTGCTGTGTAGACGTTGCCTAGAGGTTCCCTTGGTGCCAAGTCTTTTGAAGCCTTTTGATCCATTCCAGGGAACTCTTGGAAGGGGAGAGAACTTCAGAATTTCCATTTTTAGCCTAAAACAGATGTCAACATGTTAACTCTTCTCCGTTTGGTGTTGTGGGCCTGGGCCTGTGCAGTGATCACCAAGGTGCCACTGAAGTGCTCCATGTTTTGTCGGTGCATTTTCATCCAGAGACTTGTGAGAAATATATATGCTGCAGATAAATGAAGCAGCTGTCTTGAAGCATAACAAGAATCAAGGTATTTTTCATGTTTTAAAATACTAGAATGAAAGTTTTACATGATAGATTTTAGATGTTCATTTTATTTTATTTATTTTTTTAAGATTTGAAAGACTTTCAGAGGTGGATGAATAAAGGAAGCATATGATTTTTAGCAGAAGATGATTTACTTCCCAGTTCTTTTCTTTTTTTTTTTATGTCCATTTTCTAGTAGTATTTCACTTCATGTTTGGAAACACTTTTCAGAGTGTTTATACTTGTGTTTGTTGCTTTGTAGTTTTATTTGTTGCCAGATTAGCTATTTATTTTCACCCAGTTTGACCTTAGAGGGACATATTTTACATAGAGACAGATGTTTTCATCTGCTGTAATTTTCAATTACTGTATTTCCAGTTAACTATTCAGAATAGTTAATCATATAAGATGGGGAAGTTTTTTCTAATATAGAAGAAAATTCCCTTTGTGTACTAGATGACTCAAATAGTCAGTTACAGAGATCTAGGTTTTGGGAAATAGGAAACTGATGAGATTTTTCCCCCAAGGGTTTTCCGTATAGTATGGTTTCACGCGTATTCTAACACAGGATAAATTCTGTCTCCATTATCATCATCATCATTGTCTTCTAAATACACCTTATGTTTTAGAAAAGTTTTGGGTTGACAGCAGAATTGAAGGGAAGGTACAGAGATTTCCCATATACATACTCTCTGCCCCAACTATCAACATCCCCCACCAGAGTGGTACATGTTACAATTGATGAGCCTACACTAACTTATCATTAACACTCGAGGTCCAGTTTACATTAGGGTTCACTTTTGGTACTGTCCATTCTATGGGTTTTGACAAATATATAATGACATGTGTCTACTGTTACATTATCATATAGAACAGTTTCACTGCCCTAAAAATCTGTGCACCACCTGTTCATCCCTCCCTCCCCCCAACCCCTGGCAACCATTGATCTTTTTCCTGTCTCCGTAGTTTTGCTTTTCCCTTATTGCTTTAAAATGCAATATCTTTAATTTTAAAATCCTTTGAAAGTTAGTTAAAATGGATAAAAGTGTTTTTTTAAAAAATCTCAGAACTTTGTTTTTGCTTTAAGAATTTTTTACAAATGAAGAATGAAATTAGAACACTCCTTAACACCATACACAAAAATAAACTCAAAATGGATTAAAGACCTAAATGTAAGGCCAGACACTATAAAACTCCTAGAGGAAAACATAGGAAGAACACTCTTCGGTGTGAATAACAGCAAGATCTTTTTTGATCCACCCCCTAGAGTAATGGAAATAAAAACAAAAATAAATAAGTGGGATCTAATGAAACTTCAAAGCTTCTGCACAGCAAAGGAAACATAAGCAACACAAAAAGACAGCCCTCAGAATGGGAGAAAATATTTGCAAACAAATCAACAGCCAAAGGATTAATCTCCAAAATATATAAACAGTTCATCCCACTCAATATCAAAAAAACAAACAACCCAATCAGAAAATGGGCAGAAGACCTAAATAGGCATTTCTCCAAAGAAGACATGCGAATGGCCAAGAGGCACATGAAAAGCTGCTCAACATCACTAATTATTAGAGAAATGCAAATCAAAACTACAGTGAGGTATCACCTCACACCAGTTAGAATGGACATCGTCAGAAAATCGACAAACAGTAAATGCTGGAGAAAAGGGAACGCTCTTACACTGTTGGTGGGAATGTAAATTGATGCAGCCACTATGGAGAACAGTATGGAGGTTCCTTGCAAAACTAAAAATAGAGTTACCATATGACCGAGCAATCCCACTGCTGGGCATATACCCAGAGAACACCATCATTAAAAAAGACACATGAAATAGATAGCCAGTGGGAAGTTGCTGTATAACAAAGGGAGTCCAACTCGAGGATGGAAGATGCCTTAGAGGACTGGGATGGGGAGAGTGGGGGGGACTCGAGGGAGGGAGGGGGGGAGTTGAGGGAGGGAGGGAATATGGTATGTGTATAAAAACAGATGATTGAAATTGGTGTACCCCCAAAAAAATAATAAATAAATAAATTAAAAAAAAAAAAAAGACACATGCACTCCAATGTTCATTGCAGCACTATTTACAATAGCCAGGACATGGAAGCAACCTAAATGTCCATCAACAGATGACTGGATAAAAAAGATGTGGTATATATATACAATGGAATATTACTCAGCTGTAAAAAGCAAGGAAACTAGGACATTTGTAGAGACATGGATGGACCTAGAGACTGTCATACAGTGAAGTGAGTCAGAAAGAGAAAAACAAATGTCATATATTAACACATATATGCGGAATATAGAAAAATGATACTAATGAGCCGGTTTGCAAGGCAGAAATAGAGACACAGATGTAGAGAACAAACATATGGACACCAGGTGGGGAAAGCAGGGAGGATTGGGGGGGAATGAATTGGGAGGTTGGGATCCAAATTGTACACTCTAAATATATGCAGTTTATTGTATGTTAACTATATCTCAATAAAAGTCCTTATATAAAATAATAAAATGCAGGTGCCATGTTTAAAAAAAAAATTTGTTACAAGTGGAATAATTCCTTCACTGTAAGTGGAAATTCCTTGACCTAATAATATTTCAGAATGCTATTCTCAGTCAAGGGGATTTCAGCTCTGTGGGGCTCTGGAATTTTCAAAAAGTGATTGAGTCAGTAGCTCCTCGAGTAGAAGCATAAATAGCATAACACGTAAGAGCATAACATGGCACAGACACACTTAGCTTTTTCTTGTTCAATGAGCCTTCCTCCTGGATGACCCTGGTGTCATTGTTATCTGAGGTATGTTTCTGGAGAACTTTATGTGGTTATCTGCTCAGGTCCCAATAGCTCCTCTGCCTATTCAAGGAAGAGTTATTTGAGTACATTAACTACTTGCAGAGCTATAAAAGGTTATTAAGGAAATTAGGGCTAATGGGAAGCGTGAACAACTTTTGTAAATAGATGCCATGAAATGTAAAAGGGTGATCTTCTGGGTGTAAAACAAACTATTTCCTTGGTTACACTCTCAGGAATCAATACTGGATGGGTGGGGTGATGGACGTCCTTCTCTTCCTTTCTAAATTCATCTCAGCCCGCTTCCCACTTTGTGTTTTAACTATTGCAATACTTCCCAACTGCCCTCTTATCCCCTTAACATATCCTCCATCCTTTTGTCAGTTAAATGTCTAAAATGCAACTCTTGTTGTCCCTGCTTGAAATCTTTTAAATGGCACCCTCTTCCTACAGAAAAAATTCTCAATTTCCTAACAGACCCTGAATTTTGTGGATCCTAGTGTCGGGAGAATTCTAGGCTTGTTACTTACTGGAAACGTAAAGGTGGCAGAACTCAGCCTGACTCTTCATTCTGAGCAGTGAGAGTGTGAACCCGGCCTCAGCAGGAGAGCCCGTGACCCACCTCAGAAATGGGACTCAGGTCGAGGGAGGATTGAAGGTGACTTATAAGAAGCAGGGCCCAAGCAGCCGTCACAGTATTAAAGGACTGGAATGGGCAGATCCTGTAAGCATCAAAAGACACTGGATCGGGGAAGAAGGGGCGCACATTGATGGGGATTGAGGACCATTCTGGGTCCTGGCACCCACTATCTTGTATGTAGTAATTGTGCCCTAAGTATTTGCTCATAGGACTAACTGACCTACAGCTGTCATTCTAATGGTTTTGTTTTTGTTTTTTTCTTTTCACCTTATCAGACATCTGGGTCAGAGGTCAAGTGGGGTGGGGAAGATGTCAGCTCTAGAGCCTAGAGTGAGCCCAGGAGTCAGAAAAGTACCCTGGCCTTGTGTGGGTACCAAGGGCAGGTTGGGCAGCATGTCCTACCTGCTGCCCATCCGTGTCCCTATGGAGCTCATTTTGGGGGATCTGTTCTTACAAGACACATATTTTGTCTTTTGTACTCCGCCTGTCTTATTCAAAGGCCTGTCACATAGTCATTTTCACTAAGGTATACTCTTGGCATGGAAATAGCTCAAAAGAGGAAAGGAAAACAGCCCCCTTTATTTTTCTTTATTTAAAAATTCTTAGATGCACCGAAAGGAATTATTAGAATGGCTGTCTCCATAGTTTTCTGTATTAGTATCTACTTGTAGCAGAACTCATGGAAAGCTGGTTCCTACTGGCTCCTTACTGTATGGCCCATTTCTTAAGGAGAAATTGCTATTTTACTATAGAGATAACTATCATTCTGGCAAGATTAGCAAAGGAAACAGTATCAATTGTGCTTTGAGATTGCTTATATTTTGACATTGCAGCAATTTCTATATTGGTAAATTATGTGATATTTCTATAAAAATTAAAGAACATACTACTATTTGAGGAAATAATTCAGGATACCTGAGTAGGAAGTATTATCTCTGTTAGAGTATGTGTGAATCATGTGCTCCTCTGTTTCAAGAAAAGTATAGAAAACATTGACTGCAGAATGTCAAAACTACATGGATGGTCCCTGTCTGGTAAAAATGGGTCCTTGAATACATTATAAATTGGCAGAGCCCTTTTAGAAAACATTTTGGCAATATCTTTCAAGAGCCACAATAATATCTGTGCCTTTTGACTCAGTAAATTCATTTCTGGGAATCTCTCAGAGGAAAGAATCCAAAATATGGGAAAAAGTGATATGGATGAAAATAATCATTGTAGGGTTATTTATAATAAGAATAAAAACCCTTGGAAACACCCATATGTACAACAGGAACAGAATTAAGTGAATTTTACCTATGTAAAAATATGAATATGAAAAACCCTGGAAAGTAATACATATAAATTATAATGGAGGTATTGGGACTTCCATGCTGGTCCAGTGGTTGACTCTGTGCTCCCAATGCAGGGGGCCCGACTTTGATCCCTGGTCAGGGAACTAGATCCCGCATGCCGCAACTGAAAGCCCACATGCCACCATTAAAGGAGCCTGCATGCTGCAACTAAAGATCCTGCATGCAGCAACAAAGATCCCGCGTGCCGCAACTAAGACCCGGAACACCCAAATAAATTAAAAAAAAAATTATAATGGAAGTATTATAATAGTATGTATCTGTACATATTCTTTGGTTGCAAGCAACAGACACAGACTCTGGCTAATTTAATCAATAAAATAATTTGTTAGAGGACATGGGGTTGTTTGTAGAATCCAAGAAAAGTCTGAATAACCAAACCTTGGGAAGGGAAGGAATGAGGACAGCTCTGAGGCTCCAGGTTGCAGGAACTGGAAAATCCTGTCTAGAGGGTACCTTCTCAGCAAAGAATCAGCTCTACCTGGTTTCTGTTCAGGGGTCATTCTCCCCAACCTCCAGAGAATCAGAGTTTCTTTGATATGTCTTGGATCATATGTCCACTTTGTGACCAAGAGAGGAGGGCATCATGATCAACAGTCCCACCCAAATCAAATACAGAAGGAGGGGTGGCTCCCCTCGGAAAATAGGGGGGATACTATTCACAGAGAAGAATGGACACGGAGCAGGCGGAAACAACAGATGTATAGTACATGGTGGGATTTTTTTCTCTTCTCTTTGTAATCTAAACTTTCTTATATTTTTAAAATCAATTAATTGTAATCAACAACATGTCTTAGAAAGTCACTGTTGATAGAAATAGAGACAATTCTCATTGTATTGTTGCAAGAGATAACACGTGTTGAAGATACTCACTGTGGAGCAATGTGGCATGAAAACAAAGCCATGTTTTTAACACTAAACTAAGTAGAAATATCTTAATAAATGGAAATACCTGATGGGGCTTTGATGAGGATTAATGAAGCAGCATGTGAGAAAGTATTTTGCACAATGAGTAGCACACACACAAAAAGTGCGTATTAAACCCAAATAAAGACTAAAATATATAAAGAACGAGGTTGCAATAGCTCCTCAATGTTTATGTCGTAGGCAAAAAGCAACTGCTTAGTTATATATGGCAGGTGACAATAACTGCAAAATGTGTGAATTATGGTTAGATTTTCTTTGCCAGTACTATTAATTTTTTTAAGTATAAGTGTCAGCACCTGAGTGTATTATCTGAGTATGAAGCCAAGAAGCACAATTCATAAAGTGGCTGAATAATTTTCCCAGCTTTGTGTTTACTAGGATGTCTTCAACCATGGCATAAACACTTTAATTTAGGACAGTTAAAAGATGCATCATATAAGACAGGAATTTGTTGGCATATATAAACTCTAGTGAAAAGCTCTTCGAAATATATTTGTTCACATCGATTAGTCACGGGCCATAGACAGGGTAGCAAGATAGTTATTCTGCCTTTAACACATGTCCATGGATTATAACTGATTGGCTCGACCCCATGGCTTCTAAGTTGAATGGCTCTACTCTGGAGTCTAACTGCTGCTGATCTAGTCTAAAGGGGATTACTCACAGAGAGGGCCAAGGCTAGAATGAGGAAGTCAAGGCATTTAGGCACAAAATTTGAGGATGCACTCATTCTCAAGCCTTGCACTTACTGATTGTGAGTGTCTTCATAAATTCTGTGCCTTGCTCCAGTTCCAGCCCTGGTGACTGGAAAGCTGGCATATACACAGATTCATAATTCTTAATTTCTAGGAAAAAGGTATCTATTTTTGACTGATCTCTCTCCCCCTCCCTCTCTCCCTCTTTCTCTCTGTTTTATTTTTACCAATAGCTATAGAGTCCTAACAATACCTGGGACCCTTGGCTAATTACTATTAAAATCATTTGTACCAAATGATTCATTCAAAACCATGTGACTAGTTATAATAGAAAAATTAGTATTTATTGAGTGCTTGCTGTGAGCCAGGAGTGGGGCTAAGCATTTTACATTTCATCCTCTGTGTAATCCTATGGGGTATTACTATTCCCATTGTAATGATCACCTTCACTGAGACATAGCAATTTAGGGAATGTGACCAGGATCCCAGAGTCACCAAGCAGATCCAGGACCTAAGTTCAGAGCCTGACTCCAGAGTCCCTGTTCTCGATCATAGTATTATGCCACCAACATTCTGGCCTTTTACCCAGTTATTTCCAGTTCCCCACCTGCCTCCTACTCACCCCCAAAAGCTCTGGGGTCATGGAATCCTCTCTTATGATGTCATCTGGTCCAGGGATCCTCCCTTTCTTCCAACAGCTTATCTTCCTTTTGCTCTCTTCCCTTCCAGCTCTTTCCACTGTGCACACTGAAAACTCTTTTCCATTGTATAAAAAACTTCTCCACACCCCCAGTCTCCACACAGTGTGCTGCCTTTACCTCCAGGCCTTCAGTGAAACTTGGTGCTCCCCTTCGAACATTTCCTTCCTTCTTTTCCTCTCAGATAAAAGATGGAGAAGCTCGATGTACCTCAAAACCGTTAGGAAGTGGTGTCGGCATTATCTTAGTTCCAAACTGCCTCTTTCAACTTCTCCCCCCTCCTCTGAAATTTGCACCATTCAGCTTTATTGCCTTTAACATGTTTTGTCATAGCTGCCTGCCTCTATTCAGGTCACTTCCACGCTTTGATAGTCCGCCGAGGTTTCTCTTCCTCCCAGCTCCTGTCGTCATCCCAGCAGATTGCACATTCCTGAAGGACACGCTTCAAACACTCCAGCTCTTAGTTTCACGATGTCCGATTTCATTAGCATTCACCTCAGCTCCACTGAGAACTGGATTCCCATGGCCTCACCTTTGACCTTATCATCACCTCAAACTGTCCTGTCAATGAAATCTCAAACCCTAATATCACACGACCTCATCTACTTCCACCTCCCAAGTGTCTCACTCTCACTAAGCCTCCCATTCTTCCTTATGGAGACCTCAGCAATCTTGACTGCTCCATCGTTTCTTACTCTCCCCACTTCCTCTTAACTTTCATTCTTCTTTTACCCAAACTGAGTCTCAAAGTTGGCAGTGGAATTGACTCTCTCACCAGCACTTTCAATTCCTTGACTTCTTTATCCCTTTTCTCATTGTTCTGGTTTTGATTCCCCAGAAGTTGGACCAGGAGGAATTGAGTGCAAGTAGTTTACTCAGGAGGTGATTCTGGAACGTACGTGTGCAGACAAGGGGAAGTGAGACAGAGGGAAGGAAGCCACTGCAGGGTGTGTTAAGAAGCAGGTTGCTGCTGTGGGTAACTATAGGGCTCAACTGGACCGTGGACCTTGGGCAGATGTGTGGAGCATGTCTCAGAGCTGCCCTCCCACCGGAGGCAGGGCAGGTAGCCTATTTATCCACTAACATCCGTGGGTCGTGGGCTGAGGGCTGCTTCTAGGGGAACTTCTTCCCTAGAACTTCTTGCTTTCCCGTTGTCTGAGGGCCAAGCCTGCTTACATAGCTGGAGAAAGCCCCAAGGCAGAGGGTCTCAGAGGCTTATATGTTAAGAAGCTGTCAGTGTGCACAGAAAAGGTGGGTGCCAAGAGTATATGGGTGGGGCACAGGCAGCATCTATTACATCCATCTACCATGCAACACTTTCAATACGGGATTGATTCTACAAGCTGCCTTCTGAATACCAACCGTACTTTGTGCTATTCTGAATATCTAGTTTCTGATCTTGTCAGGACCCATAAATAACATCGTGTGATCTTTTAACTTGTTGCCTCTCTTTCATTTCCCTCAGGATTTATGATTAGAGTCAGACAGATTGAGTTCACCTTCTGGCTCTACCACTTTGTGAATTGGGGCAGATATCAAACCTCTCCAAACCACATTTTCTTCTTCTGTAAAATCAGAATATTAATGCTGACTTGATTTTTCTGTTATAAATTGTTTGATGCAATAATAAATACGTTATACATTATGCATAATAAAACATGCATACATTATATGTAACATTTTATATGATATAGATATAAATATATAGATATATAACTTAGTATAATGACTAACACATAACAGGAACTCACTAGCTCTTTATCTGTTTAGTTATGTTCTCTTATATAATCCCAACCTTTTTAACAAATGGCCTTACCTCTTATAGCTTGCAGAGAAAACAGACCATCAGCTCTTAACTCCACAATTTTTCAACACCCTCCCGGCAGAGAATACTTACCCCTGTGTTTCTACATTCCTTGAGTCTCAAAGAGAGAGATACTCTTCCTGTTCAAGGCTAACCTTTATCTCAGCCCATTTCTACTCATCCAGAACTTCATACCATCTCCTCCCAAACCTTCCCAACCCCTCAGCATTTCCATCTTCACACTTTTTCTTCAGAGAACTTTCTTTAAATGATTATAATTACTTGGCTTATCTATACATTTCATTTTTACTTTAACCTAATTGGAATATGTAGCATGCTGTTTATTAATTGAAATAATAAAAGATACTCTTACATCACATAGCTGCCAAAATAGATATCGGTGCTGCAGAGATGTGTGTAGCTTTCAGCATGATCATACAGACCTGGAGGGAAAAATCCTAAAATATTTATATTTCCTGGGCATAGTAGTTGTCTGGGAAATTGGGGGAAGCAATGGGAAAATGAAGAAGATAGGGTATAGGTGATATGTGAAAGGTAGGAGTTAGGGCAGGGAGTAGGATTTATAGTCTGTAATAATCAAGGAAATGAAAATCTATAACTGCACTTAAAAAAGAAATTTTAACATATTGGGTGTTTCCGTATCCCCTCCCTTATATAAAACATCATTGGCATACCAGAAATACTTTTTGTCAAGTTCTTAGACTTTAGGATTGTGAAGACAAAAAAAGGTTGACAGACTGCACATAAAGCTTGTGGGAGTTGCTTTCTATAGTAAGTGACCGTACCGAAAAAAATCTGTTTCTGTTATAGGTGCCAATTTACCATTAGTATTGTTCTGTTATTTTGCAAACACTTACTGAGTGCCTACTCTGTGGACTTTCTCATTAATGCTCGGCTGTGCTCTACATAGATTGTGAAAAGACAAGAACAGTAAGAGGAAGTGGATCTTAGTCTACGCCATGTGTAGAGTGAGTCAGTAGTCAGTGTGAACCTGTTCTGTCGATATCCTAGATGCTACAAGCAGGGTCATATCACTGTTTCTCATTTAATGGGAAGTAATGAAACATTTTCTGATAATTTGGGCTCCTGTTTTGACCAGACCTATAATTGTCATAATTTCATTGGTGATATAGACTTTGCAGTTTTATGGAGGGAAAGTGTTCTTTCTTGTTAAGAGTTGGCTGGATTCAATTCATGTGAGGATTCTACTAGGAACTGAGTAAGCAAATGAAGCATTTATCCTATTCTTTCTCAGTCTTCGCATCTGTCCAGTGTTTTTCTTTGTCCTTCAAGGGCTAGTTCAAGTATCTTGAATAGCTCCTTGGCCACCAACCCAAAGAGTTTGTTTCCCTTTGTCCATTAAGATGCAGTACAATTAACAAGGCTCATAATTCTACATTCTTTAAACTCTTTAGAGTTTAACAGTGAATACTCTAAAGTTCTTATCCCTTCTTACTGTTATTCTCATCTGTACTTCATCCTTGAACTTTTGACCTGGCAGTTAGGCACCTGAGGGTGGTGCTTTTCAACTTGCTGGCCATGACCCATTAGTTGGTCATGAAACCAAATTCGTTAGTTATAACCAATAAAAAAGTGAAATGGGGCAGAAATTAGTGAGTTGCATATTTCCGTGTTATTATTTTCTGACATTTGTTCCAATTGTGAGTGTGTATGTTCTTGGTATGATCTAAAATATATTTCTTGCTATGGGTATAGTCAGAACAGTTTGAAAGCCACAGAGAAGTAGTGCAGAGCTTCCAGAGAAGAATGTGTTACAGATGAGTGATTAGCAATTTACTGGAGTATTAGTATTGAAGCTACTGCTTTATTGTTTATTTTTAATGCCGCCATCAGACACCCCTTGGTACGTGTATGTTCATATAGGCCTGTGTGTGTGTGTCTGTGTGTCAGCAGCAGAATAGTGGTAATTTGATTGAACCACAATGTAGTTTAATACTCAGTTGGGATTTTATCAAATAACATGACTGCACATTTAATTACTATTGTGCTGCCAGGTTAAGTAATAATGTAGGCTTCTGAGGGTCTTGGGATGAAACAGACTCCAGATGATGGGCATTTAGTTCTCACGGCTGGGCCTTCAGCAGTGTATCTTAGCTTGCATCGACTTCTGTTTACAGCTCATCTCACTTGGGCATGCAGGAAGCAGTTTTGAATGTATTTGGTGTGAATCTGGCCTTACAAATTAGTTTGAAAAATGCCAGTTCATTTTTATGTTTCTATATTTAGTAAAACATTTTAATCCTGACAGTCTCTGTTTTTGTTGAAAGTTTATTCACCTGTGGTTTTTCTATAACTCTTTAAAACTCTCTTAAAATATCAGTGTTTTCAGAAAAATTGTGACCATTGCAAAAGTGAATTAGTAACAGAAATTAAATTTGCATATTTCAAAGTTAAATCCAAACTAAATAAGTCTTTCATTCACCTGGTATTACCTCAGTTTTGGTGGTGTGTCTAAGTTTTAGCTGGATAAGATTATTTGAAAATGTCTTTCTACATCTGGGAGAAATTCCTTAATATGCCCTTATATTGAGGCTGCTGTCATTACAGTGGATTCGGTCTTCTTGGCCAAAGGGAACAAAGTTAATTTGTATTCAAATACCTCACTTCCTAGTAAATTTTCTTAGGTGTTGGCTACACGGAGCCTTGAAGTCAGACAGCGTGGGTTCCCCAATCCCACTTGTTAGCTTTATGACAGAGAACAATTTTCGTAGCCTCCCTGAGCCTTATTTTTCTCATTTGTTAAAGGGAGGTAATAATAGTGTGTACCTTACAGAGTCGATAAATGAAGGCAATGCAAATAAAGGATAAAGCATGGTCCCTAGCATGTTGTAAGTTTTCAATAAATGCTGTCTCTCTGTTTATTCCAGAGGAGATTCTGTTCTTATCAAAATTATATGAGAACTGTGTGGAGTTAAAATTCTTTACTTGTGGGACACTTGATTACTGTATCTCTGAATAAACAGTGAGCTTCTTAGAAATAGGGATCTCTGCCATATCTGTCCTTTAGAATCCCTGAAGTTTTTCCCTATAAAAATTCATATAGAAGATGCTTATAATAAGATGCTCATCATTTAGCTACAACAGATGAAAATGTGAAAAATTTCGCAAAATGGTTGTTTCTTTTTCTTCCACCCCAAGTTTCCCATGTGGTTTTGGTGTTAGGGCGACCACATCTTTAGAATTAATTGATGTGTGTTAAGAAAAAAAATCAGTAAATGTTTTCTTACAATGGGTTACCTTTGATATGAAAACATCCTTGTTCCAGTGGAGAGAAAATTCACAGTCTCAGCTCTTTGTAACATGTCTCTGGAGCTGGCATTGTTTTCAAATGGAAAATGTTTGAGCTTGGCATTTGTGTAAGTTTCTCTTGTGATGTACTTATTTCTAGGGGACAGAACTGCTTTGGGGCAAGGATAATTAAGAGTGAACATATTAGTCTTTTGAAGAACTGTTTAAAAAATGAATGCTAAGCTAATGCTGAAAATAATACTTAAAATTCACTAGTCTCCCTCCAGAGTACTTTCTAAACTTTGGGCATTCAGCATTTATTTTCTAGCTGCAACTGGATAGCCAGCGCTTGCCTGAACAGCCAAGGTTAAATAAAGGGCTAAGAAAGTATTTATCCAACCCACTTCTACTGCTAGACTCTGGATGTTTGGACCATTTAAATCATTTCTTCTCTACTTCTCTGCTAAATGTATAAAATCTTCAGTGTTTTCCTCTTTATTTGAAACATTGACCAGTCTGTTCAGATGTGACTGTTTCCCTTTAACTTCCTTTGATTGGGCTGACACATGAGAATGGCATGCTATCAAAATGATTATTGTTCTGTATACTTTCCATGGGCTGTTAAACTGTGTCTAATTTTTTCAGCCTGACATTTTTGAGGGTTCCTACTGCTTGAGTCTTCAAGCTTGAAGTTTTGCTGTTGTTACTATTGCTATTTCCTTTTAGTTTGCAACGCTTCAGACTTTCTCTTTTCAGTAAAGCATTTGACGTTTTTATAGTTATTATCTTAATGTGCATCAAAAAAGTTGTATGATTTAACCTGCTTCAGATGACCAAAAATGCAAACCCTATGACCTTACTCCATTTCAGCATGTGGGAGACTAAGGAAAATTATTCATTCTTCTAATGATTTCAAAGATGTAGCATAATTTTACATCTGATTACAGTGGGGGGGGGGGTGTTTGTTTTTGTTTGTTTGTTTTGTTTTTTAGTATATATTCTATTGTGCCACAGGCTCACACTTAATACTGAATAAGTGGATTAAAATGGTCATGCTCCAAATCTTTAGTATGTATAACACTTTTAGTGAACTGGGCAGAAACTTTGATTGTGGATGCTTTAACAGTAAAAATGTAGATAGTTGGGACACAACAAAGGTAACATCATGTCCATTTTCATTAGACATTCTTTTTAAAGAACACGTGGGTGCACATGTCTTCACAGCTATTGTTTCAAAAATTACCATATTCTAAGTTATGGATACGCTTTTCAAGCTAGTCCAAGTGATGCATTCTTACTTTCCATTTGAGAGTCAGTATAGTATTTGAAAACATCAACTGTAAAGTAGAAAATGTACAAATAATGATCAACTCATATATCAGATCAACTTTCTCTAACTTAAATTAACCCAGGGATGTTTGGGGCTATCCTTTGTGAGAGTTTGCTAGACTTTGCTTCCTATTTCTCCACTTGTTTTTATATTCCAGTCCTGTAAACTCACACTGTGCGGTTAAAAAGCACTTATTCATGGATTTGCCTACCATCGTGATAGCCATATATCAATGCACTGGTAGGAACAGAGGAACAGAAAAAGATTAGATTGTTACTACAAAGGGACAGACTAGTCTTTTTCTTTTTTAATTGAAATATAGTTAATTTACAATGTTGTGTTCGCTTCAGGTGTACAGCAAAGTGATTCAGTTATATATATATGTATGTATGTATGTGTATATATATATCCACGTATATATATATATATATATATATATATATTCTTTTCCAGATTCTTTTCTGTCATAGGTTATTACAAGATGTTGAATATAGCTCCCTGTGCTATACAGTAGGTTCTTGTTATTTATCTATTTTATACATAGTAGTGTGTTTATGTTAATCCCAAATTCCTAATTTCTCTCCTACCCCCCTCGCTATCCCCTCTAATAACCATAAGTTTGTTTTCTATGTCTATGAATCTATTTCTGTTTCATAAGTTCATTTATATCTTTTTTTAGATTCCATATGTAAGTGATAGCGTATGATATTTGTCATTGTGTGACTTACTTCACTTAGTATGATGATCTCCAGGTCGATCCATGTTGCTGCAAATGGCATTCTTTCTTTCTTTTTTATGGCTAACATTCCATTGTTTATATATACTACATCTTCTTTATCCATTCATCTGTCGATTGACAGTTAGCTAGCTTCCATGTCTTGGCTATTGTAAATAGCTGCTTTGAACATTGAGGTGCATGTATCTTTTCAAATTACAGTTTTCTCCAAATATATGCCCAGGAGTGGGACTGCTGGATCATATGGTAGCTCTATTTTTAGTTTTTAAAGGAACTTCCATAGTGTTCTCCATAGTAGCTACACCAATTTACATTCCCACCAACAGTGTAGGAGGGTTTCTTTTTCTCCACACCCTCTCCAGAATTTATTATTTGTAGACTTTTTAATGATGGCCACTCTGACTGGTGTGAGATGATAACCTCATTGTAGTTTTGACTTGCATTTCTCTAATAATTAGAGATATTGAGCATCTTTTCAAGTGTCTGTTGGCCATCTGTATGTCTTCTTTGGAGAAATCTCTATTTAGTTCTACTACCTGGTTTTTTAATTGGATTTTTTTTTTATGTTAATCTGTTTGAGCTGTTTGTATATTTTGGAAATTAATCCCTTGTTGGTAGCATCGTTTGCAAATATTTTCTTCCAGTCCGTAGGTTGTCTCTTCATTTTGTGTATGGTTTTCTTTGCTGTGTAAAAGCTTTTAAGTTTAATTAGGTCCCATTTGTTTATTTTTGTTTTTATTTGCATTACTCTAGGAGACGAATCCAAGAAAATATGGCTGTGATTCATGTCAAAGAGCGTTCTGCCTGTGTTTTCCTTTAGGAGATTTATAGTATCTGGTCTTACATTTAGATTTTAATCCATGTTGAGTTTTTTTGTGTGTATGGTGTTAGAAAATGTTCTAATTTCATTTTTTCACACGTAGCTGTCCAGTTTTCCCAGCACCACGTACTGAAGAGACTGTGTTTTCTCCATTGTATATTTTGCTTCCTTTGTCATAGATTAATTGACCATAAGTGTGTGGGTTTATTTATGGGCTCTCTATTCTGTTCCATTGATCTATATGTCTGTTTTTGTGCGAGTGCTATTTTGATTACTGTAGCTTTGTAGTATAGTGAAGTCAGGGAGCCTGATTCTTCCAGTTCTGTTCTTTCCCAAGATTGTTTTGGCTCTTTGGGGTCTTTTGTGTTTCCATAAAAATTTTTAAAATTTTTTGTTCTAATTCTGTGAAAAATGACATTGGTAATTTGATATGGATTGCACTGAATCTGTAGATTACCTTGGGTAGTGTGGTCACTTTAACAATATTGATTCTTCCAATCCAAGAACATGGTATATCTTTCCATCTGCTTGTGTCATTTTCAGTTCTTCCATCAGCATCTTATAGTTTTTGAAGTACAGGTCTTCTTAGGTAGGTTTATTCCTAGGTATTTTATTCTTTTTGACATGATGATAAATGGATTGTTTCCTTAATTTCTCTTTCTGATATTTCATTGTTAGTGTATAGAAATGCAACAGATTTCTGTGCATTAATTAATTAATCCAGCAACTTTACCAAATTCATTGATGAGCTCTAGTAATTTTCTCGTAGTGTCTTTAGGATTTTCTGTGTATAGTATCATGTCATCTGCGAACAGTGACAGTTTTACTTCTTCTTTTCCAATTTGGATTCCTTTTATTTCTTTTTCTTCTCTGATTGCTGTGGCTAGGACTTCCAAAACTATGTTGAATACATGCAGTGAGAGTGAGCATTCTTGTCTTGTTCTTGGTCTTAGAGGAAATGCTTTCAGCTTTTCACCATTGAGTATGATGTTAGCTGTGGGTTTGTCATATATGGCCTTTATTATGTTGAGGTATGTTTCCTCTATGCCCACTTTCTGAAAAGTTTTTTTTTTTTATCATAAATGGATGTTGAATTTTATCAGAAGCTTTTTCTGTATCTATTGAGATGATCATATGGTTTTTATCCTTCAGTTTGTTAATGTGGTGTATCACATTGATTGATTTGCAGATATTGAAAAATCTTTGCATTCCTGGGATAAATCCCACTTGATCATGGTGTGTGATCCTTTTAATTTATTGTTGGAGTTGGTTTGCTAATATATTGTTGAGGATTTTTGTATCTATTTCATCAGTGATACTGGCCTCTAATTTTCTTTTTTTATGATATCTGTCTGGTTTTGGTGTCAGGGTGATGGTGGTCTTATAGGATGAATTTGGAAGTTTTCCTTCCTCTGCAATTTTTGGAATAGTTTCAGAGGGATAGATGTTAGGACAAGCTAGTCTTAAAGTGTTGCTGGGAATGACTAAACCAGCTAAATGACTTTTTGGCAACAGATATGAAAGGAAATTTCTACATAGGAGAGGCCTCATAGAGCACAACAGTGGAAAGAGCCCAGCCTTTAGAATCAATACACCTAGGTTTACATAATAACTGCTCTATTTAATGATTATAAGCTTGGGCAAAATGAATTAACTATTTATGGTTTCAGTTTTCTCATCTACAGAATGGGAGAATAATATAATATCCACCCTATAGGGTTGTTATTAGGATTAAATAAGGAAAAGTGTCTATAGCATTTAGTCCAATGCCCGATGCACAGTGGACATCCAATAGATGAAAATTCACTTCCTTCCCTCCACAGAATTCTCTTCTTTGTATGAAGTCTGCCTATTCCTGCTACCCAAAGTGTTATTTTTAAAGCCCCTCATAGTACTAAAATTTTATGATTCTGTGATAAAGCCAATTTTTTACATTGAACCAATTCCATTATATGCTGCCTTACTCGATAGTAAATATAATCAGCTAGAAGGAACTAACAAGGCTGACAGCAGTGGTTTGTGGTACAGAGTAGAATGGTGCATGGCAATAACATACAGGAGATAATTTGTTATTTGCATTCACTGAGTGGTGACACAACTTTAGTACTCAAGTAGTCCTAAAGATTCCTATGAATCTTTTCCTAATATATAAATGTTTCACATGCTGCGAAAAAGATGTTCTAGTGGCACAAAGATCTGTGGCAGGAGAGAGCCAGCCATCTCAAAGTCTAGCTGCTGGTGTTGCAGGGGCTCCTGGGCAAAGGTGATATACATCCAAGAGGTGAAGATTGTGATAGGATGTGATTATACTTTACATTGACAGATGCTCTCATACCTTTCAAAGTGACTGTGGTTAGCAGCAGTATTTTCTGAATAAAAAGGTGATATGTGCACACACACACACACACACACACACACACGCCCCTTTGGGCACATGTACAAATATTACACATGTACACACACAAGAAGCAGAAGGCACATGTAAATTATATGTGGTTCTAAAAAGGATCCAAAGAGGTCTTAAATAACACCAATAAAAGGGAAAACACGACTGTAAATGAAAGGGGAAAATAATATACTAAAAGTGGAGTTTTAAGTCACATGAACTAAGATTTCACTTATCTGGAAGTTATTTTCCTGAAACCTCAGCAATATAGAATATAGCCAAGGGCCAGGCAGTAAACAACACAGTGCTTGTAAGAAACTAATATAAATATCACATGGTTCTCAGAAAAACCAATTCTATTTCCCATGCCTTTAATTACTAACAACTTTTTTTTCAAGTTTTCCTGCCTTCAGAAATTAGATGAATTCACCTACAAAAAAAAAATTCTCTGATATAATGATCTCAGCAAAAAGTGAGAAGCCTGATAAGATGGAGGGAATCAGAAAAGTTATAAAAAGCAAAATAGGGACTTCCCTGGTGGCACAGTGGTTAAGAATCCACCTGCCAATGCAGGAGACACGAGTTTAATCCCTCGTCTGGGAAGATCCCACATGTCGTGGAGCAACTAAGCACGTGCACCACAACTACTGAAGCCCATGTGCCGCAACTACTGAAGCCTGTGTGCCTAGAGCCCGTGCTCCACAACAAGAGAGGACACGGCAGTGAGAAGCTCGCACACCGCAATGAAGAGTAGCCCCCACTCGCCCAACTAGAGAAAGCTCACATGCAGCAACAAAGACCCAATGCAACCAAAAATAAATAAATAAATAAATAAATAAATAAATAAAAATTAAAATAGCAAAATAAAACGAAACAGAAAAGCCCAGTAGCCAGAGATCGTGGCACATAGCATTACATGTGGAATGTGTTTTGAGGGCTTTGCCACTTTACAGCAACAGTGCAATAATTATTGTTAATAACAGTGGTTCTGAGTAATTTAGACAGACTGGATCATGATCAAGATAGTCTTTAAAAAAGTAGACAGTGTATAAGACCATTTCACAAAGATATCCATCCTAATTTGTGAAAGTAAGAAAATTTAGCACTTCAAGGATAAATACCCAGTATCTGAAATTTTACGTATATGAAACAATATCTCATCAGGATTTGTGAGGATTTATAATGCATTTGTGGGTTGTGGCGGTAGAGTGTGGTTCAGGCCATGTGGAACACACCAGAATCTTGAAATCTTGATTGTCTCATCAGTCAGCTTGGCCGCTTTGCTTCCGCTGAGCTAGCCTGGCAATTGACTGTCCATGGGGATGAACTGTGCTTATTCTCAGTCTCATAGAAGAAGCAGAATGGAAGCATCATGGTTATTTTGGCAGTAGCACTAACATTAGTAGTAGCAGCAGCATCAATTACTATTTAATGAGCCACATTCTCCCCACTGTCTCTTTCAAGCCACCAGGGTACCATTTTGTGCAGCAGAGTGGTAAATCAAAGGGTACTCTACTGGGTTGAAAGAGTAACTGCATCTCCCTTAGAGTTCAACATATTACCTGAATGTGAGAAAAGCTTTTGGGAGAGTAAAGGCCATTAAGTGCCCCCAGGGTATAAGATATTGCCCAAAGTACCAACATTTCCCCATTATTCTGCAGGGCCAAATGGGTATCAGCCATCAAGAGGAGGTGGTCCAATGGTACTTGGTGTTCATTCTCTCCTAGAGACTAATGAAGGAACAAAAAAACACTACTTACAAGTTTCAGAAAAGTGAGGGAGGTTAGAGGACCTTTTCCCCGATCCCAGTTATTAATTTAGTTTGTATTTATACCCAATCCCCTTCCAAACATTTTAAGTAGTTTTACGTAATAAAAAGGACATTAAGTAATAAAAAAAACCATTCAAAATGATCAAAGAAAGGAAGTTCTGTCCCTTTGAATATATGATGTGTGTACCCAGTTCAGTGAGAAAGTTAGACACATCAAATAAATACATGATGCCAAATAAAAAAAAGGTTTTAAAAACAAACCTAGCCACATTACCCTTTCCTACCCACATTTCATATCCCACAAATTCTCTCAAAAGGGATCCAGGCTAGCTAGGCTTATGAATTTCTATTAATTTAAATAAATACGCAGTGTAAGATGTTTGATGACTATAAGCAGAGTCTGCTCTAAGTAAAGTTTGATGTTTGTAGGTGTCAAAAGGAATCAAGAAGGTTACATTTATGGATATATTAAAACTCTGGACTTGATATTTAAATCTGTCAGCAACTAAAATATCATTTATTCATTCTTCTTTCACACATGACTTATATGGAATTCCACAAACATTTATGAAGTGCCTACTAGGATTCTAGGCTGTGTAACTGTAAGGATCTGCTCCTTGACATTGAGTCAGTATGTTCCAGTTAATTTTACAATCTTTCTAATCATATAAAAGTTCAGTTATTCCTGAAGCCTAATTGACTCACAGGTAAATCAAAGTTAGGCGAGATTAGACTCTGCATAGAGTTAAAAGGATTAACTGAAAAAAAAAAAAACGCAGTCTGAACACAACAGTCTCATTCCCAGTCATGGTTTTCAAAAGCCAAGTTTCAGGTAGAACTTAATGCTTTGATATGAATCAAAGTCTTTTTCTATCTTTCTGCCATTTCATGACTAAAGTACTAAAACTGAACGTAGGTCTCAAAGATGGTTAGAAAATGAAGCAGGTTTTACCCGTAACATGCTGCCTTTTCCCATAACTCTGTCCCTACCTAAGTGCACTGCCACAGCCAGTAATTGGAAAAATACAAAGTTAATCATCAAAAAACGTATATCAGGAATTCAATTCATGCTGGCTTGGCTTATTAGTAGGAAAGTTACATTGTCTTCACCTTTTTAAAAAATTTTATTAAAGTATAGTTGACTTACAATGTTGTGTTAGTTTCAGGTGCACAGCTAAGTGAATCAGATATATATATATATATCTCCATTGTTTTTCAGATTCTTTTCCCATATAGGGGTTATTATAGAATATTAAGTAGAGTTCCCTGTGCTCTAGTAGGTCCTTATTAGTTATCTACTTTATATATAGTAGTGTGTATATGTTAATCCCAATCTCCTAATTTATCACTTCCCCCCCATGTTTCCCCTTTGTTAACCATAAATTTGAGATCTGTGAGTTGGTTTCTGTTTTGTATTAAGCTCATTTGTATCATTTTGATTACATTCCACATATAAGTGATATCATATGATATTTGTCTTTGTCCTACTTGCTTAGTGTGATAGCAAAGTTACATTTTTAACTTAAAAACTGTGATTCTGTGTTTAGATATTATCATTCCAGAGTGACCTTCATTTATATGTATAGTATTGTATACAAACCTTTTGAGTTTTGCCAAACTTTCTGGAAATCACGAAAATTAATTTAAATTCATAATGCCTAAGTGTTTGCATGCCACATATGTACTGACCTCAACAGCTTAATTTAAATTCACATTGGAGGCTAATGAGCAGTCAGACTTGATATTACATGAATAATCATGGTATTACCATTTATTGCTTAGCAGCTTGTTTATCACTGTACAGGCCAGGTGGAAAATGTGCTTGTCTCTTTTATACCTTGTTCTAGATGGTAGCCAATTAACTTAATCTACAGAATAGTAGATATCCAGCTTCAAGTAACAGGATCCAGAGCGTGTTAAAGGATACTGCACATTTGCTCTGAACTCTGAATTCTTTTTCTGCTGTTAACTATTTCCATATATTAAACAAGAATAGAATATTTCCTGTGGTTTTCAGGTGCTTTCCAAGATATGTCATTCAGATTTATAGCACCCGATGTAAATATTTCAGTGACATAGTAAAAAATGTATCAGGATACCATTTTGCTTTGTCTCCGAGTTCATGTGGGGCCCTTTTGGGATTCAATGTCTCAGTTCCACAAATTTGCAAAGCGTATTTAGTGATCTAGCTGATAAGCCCTTCCTTTCATGCACTCTCTGTGAGTTAGTATGAAAATAAAGGACTAACAGTTTTCCTTAGTTCTTTAGCTATTTAATCTCCTCACTTGGAATGAAACAAAATGTGTCAGAAGAAGAGTATTATGATGGCAAGAACATTGAAAGATAACATCAGTGCTTGATTCTTCCCTAACTAAGGTGACTTTGAGTATTTAATGACTCTGTAGTTCAGTTATTGTAAAGTAATCCACTTACACTAGATTGTCTGTTAGGACTGTTCCAGCTCCATATGTTTTGATTCTAAAATAAATATTGTATTAAAAATTTTTTACACTCTTTTAGAAATGTTTTAAGCTTAAAAAAAGGACAAAAGTCAAAATATATGTTTCTATAATGCATTTACATGAAATTAAATTTTCTTAGTATATTTTGCTTTAGGTTGCCAGTCCTAAAAGCACTGGTCAAACTTTGTTTTGGTTTAAAAAATGTATCCCATCCAAGGATAGAAGTAGACATATGCATTCACATAATCCCCCTGCGTCCTTCAGAGGGTTTTCATCAGATGAATTTCCCCCAAAGGGCCTTTTAGCTACCAACAGCTTCTCTTTAGGACATATATATTTCTGACTGTGGTCATTTGTTAAAGAGAATTTTAGCAGATGTTATTAATCACATAAATTTAAGAGAGCTATTGCTTTTCACTTTCTCCCATGGTGTAACTCTCATATAATAACAGGTTGTCTGGGGTTTCCTTTTTGAAACTATCTGGTGACAATAATCTTTATTCTTGTAAGCTCAGTTTACATCTTTTCTTCTGCAGATCTGTTAAGTGCTAGCTGCTGATTTCTTTGCGCAGTATCTCCATCAATTCATTTTCATCCCTGGAGCAGTCCATCAGACTGCCCTCTCTTATGAATACATTGTTACTTTTTTTTTCCTTTGGCTCTAAAATACACAACTATCCATGACTGCAAAATTTGGGGACCACATTGAGATCACTGGCTGATATGCTGACAGTGTAAAGATTCATTTAAATTGTTTAGTTCCACATTGGAATGGTTGAATAGGTTCCTGTCTCAGAGATTGATCAGTAAGCTTATATGAAACACAAGTTATTTACCATCCTCACCACTAGCTCATATGCATACTCATTTTGACACACTAGGGAATTAGCATAGTCATTTATTCAACAGACATTAATTAATAGCTGACTTTGTGACAAATCTGTAATAAAAAATGATAAAAATGAATGATATTAGCTACAGTTTATTGAATGCCCACTATATGCCAGATTCTAGGCCCTTTTTATAAATACGAAGAATAACAGTTTAAGAAATTAAATCTCTTCTTCTCCTAGTGGGATTCACATTCTAAGTGAGGAGACAAGCATAAAAGCAAATATTTGTGATATGTGCTACAAGGGAAATAGAGCAGAGGTGGTTTGGTACACAGTTACGCAGAGCATGAGATGTCAGTATTGGTTTACGTGGTTTGAGTCCCTGCTCAGTACTGGCTTATTAGCTGGGTGACTTTGGATAAGTCCTTAACCTCTCTCTGTGGTTCAATATCTTCCTTTGTAAAATGAAGAAAAAGTCAGGTTCAAGAGATACGGTTGCACAGACTGTGCACTGCACAACTCTGTGAAGCCTTACAGGCACCATTCAGTAGTTAATGACAGGCAACCTCATAGGCTGCTGATGAGGATTAACAGAGAAAATATTTTTTTAAGTGCTTGGACAATGCCTGCCACATTACAGGTTCTGAGTAAACGTTTATTATCACTCTAAAACGCTGAATTAGAAGAAATGAAGAGATTGATGCTTCATCAGGAAAAAGTATTCATGAAGATTTTTCAAGAAGGGTAGGACATTGATTCAAACCCATGCCATTCTTTCATTAATTCCACTAGTGTGTGGGCTTGTATTCCTGGGAAACTAAGGCTACATTGCTGGCAGAAATCTGGTTCTGCATACTGGAGCTCAAAAACTGTTTTCAAGCGGAACTAAATGGTGTCACAGGTACTTTGGCACCATCGGACTGGTGTTGGCTCTCAAAGCCCAGACCAACTCGTGCAGTCCTCAAGAAGCATGCAGAGTCTCAGCACTCGCTGCGAGTCCCTGCACTCACAGAGTCCCTGGATTCACTGTTATATTTCTGCATTTCTCCTTTGGAAAATGTCTTATCCATTCAGTGTTGAGGACCAAAGAGAAGAAACCGTTATTCATCTGGAAAGGTGAGACCATTAAGAGAAATAGGAATAACAACAGGAGGAATTGTGAGCTAAAGACGGTGATGTTTGATATGGGATGTGTGGAGTTAGAGGTTTTAGCAGGTGAAACAGCCGGATGGAAGTGTTTATTGGGCAGCTGAACTCTGGATCTGGGCCTCAGGAGAGGACTCAAGTCCAGGGACAGTGATTTAAAAGCTACATGCATGTCTTTGAAGATGAAATTTGTAGCGGTGGAAGATCTTACTAAGTAGGTAAACTGAAAGTGGTACCTATTAGGAAATGCCTACATTTTGAGGATATGGGTGGGGAAATGGTTTTCCTTTTGAGTAGTAGGCAAGGGAGAAAGGAGTCTTAAGAACAAAAGTGATATTCTGTAGCATCAAATGCTGCAGAGGTATGTAAGAGGATGAAGATGGAAAGAAAAGTTTGATAATTAGAAGAATATATGTGGACATCTAGAGAGCAAAGTACTTTCAGTGAAATTTGGAGACTAGAAGGCCGTTATAGATGGGGCAGGGGCGGAAGTGGATGTGGCATTTGTGAAAAACTCTTTCAGAAATTTTAATGGTGTGAAGAAGAAACAGTCCTCAGGAAAGGAGGTAGAGATCAGAATAGCATTATTTTTATGTGAGCACATGTAGAGGTAGAGGTAAATAAGTTAGTGGAGAAGAGATTGACACGTAAAAGGAAGCAGGGGTAAATCACTAGTGCATACCAGCTCAATCAAGAATGATTGGCGACTTGTGAAAGCAGCTGGATTTGGGAGCGTAGAAGAAGGATGTTGGTTGGTGTAGCAAGTTCATGAGTCATGGTGTACCTCTTCTAGCTTCTTAAGCGCTGGCTTCAGTCACATTTCCCACCTTCTTAATGACTTCTCCAGCTAGAGACTCAAACTTAGTAGTTAGTTCTTTGAGGGCAATGGGATTCTTTCATTTGTGTCAATATTCACTTTTGGAGAAGACGATTATAGCACATTTTATTTTTATTGATATAAGGGCATCTTGATATTCCCTTTCTAGTAATCCTGTAGGCATCGTACAGTAAAACTAAACTCACACATCTACAAAAAAGGCACCCCTACTTGATTTCTGGTTAAAAAATGGCTGTGACATTCAAATAGATAAGGAGGCTGTGATTGTAATTTTGGTGTTGGATGTTAAGGCCACAGAGAGTACAAAGTTTAATAATTCTGCAGTGAACGAAGAAGAAACCCTACACCTTGACAGTTACCATCTCTTTAGTTTATGGCTTATTTAGTTTTCAGTTTTATAAGTGATCAAAAGTTAAAGTGTGTGGATTACACAATCTTTTGTTTGCCCTTGTTGATGGATTGGTTCCTGCTTTCCTGAGTTTTTAGTGGAAACAATTATATCATATAAGAAACTATCTCACTTGTTTCTATTCCCTGGCATCATATATGGAAAAATACAGCAGTTGGTTGAATTGTCTGCTAGAAACTGGCCTTTAAAGGAGAATATAAGAGGAAGAAATTTTGCAAGTGTATACTTTAAGGTCGAAACGAAAAGGGGAGGGGGGGCATAGGTGGGTGACTGAGTTCACATTACAGGTTTTGAGGGTAATTTACTAATTCATGAAAGAAGTTACAGTTGCCTCTGAAATGTAGTACAAAATTTTTGAATTCATTTAGATTTGAATTATAAAAATTAAACGTGATCATTGATTGTAGGAAGATGATATCTGACCTTAGTTATATTGTCCAAGCAGAATTCTCTGCCTTCTTTGAACCAAGAAATCTCACTTTTCTCTGTGCAATTGAATATTTCCAGCAAAACGTATATCTTCTACTCTAACATTAAGAAGGAAAGAGTACTTTAAACAGAATGAACTTTACCAAAAAAAATTTTTTTTAATTAGGAAAATTGCTACAAATTTCTGTTCTGCTCCAGTTTTGAAGACCTGACCTGGCCTGGCCTGCTGTATGAGGGTGGACATCAGTATACCTTGTCTTACCCAGTAGATGTGTCCTTGAAAAGTTGTACTGGAAACCAGTTTTCAGATTAAAAAATAATTTAAGTCCACTCAAATGGCTTGAAGTAAAAGAATTCTTTTGTGAATCCTGTGGGTCTTCTTGCGCAGTGGAGAGTGCCTTCATAATGGTCACTCCCCACCACAAATACAGACACACAGGCATTTCTTTCTTTTAAATTCTGATCTGTTTGGTTGTTATGGTAGTTTGTTCAGTAGATCAGAGGGTCTTAAACTAGGGATCCACCCTACTTTCACTACAAAATGTAATGATCCTCCCCCCCAAATCAAAGGCAGATGTTATATTTTTGATGACCAGGGTTCCTAACGTAGCTGATAAACATGGGTAGAAGCCATTGCTCCTTCCCCCACAACCAGTGCCTCCTGCCGCCCTGTGAGCTCAGACCAGAGGAAACCCTAGGTGATACCTATGGGAGCTGTCCTAGGGAGCCTCTGTAGCTCCTGCGTGAGAGCCCCAGCCCTGCTTGCTTCTCCTCCTCAGCCAGAGCCATCCGGACCCCCTGGGAATATGCACCCCGAGCAGCTACTCTAGCAGCCTCTTGGGCAAATGCTTGCTCAGTGTCCCATTCCCCATCCTCCCCAGCTGCGGCTGTCCTCCGTTGCCTGACACTCCCCAAATGACCCTCACACGGCTACTTGTGGGAACCGCGGCTCCCACCGTATTCGATTAGATTGTTAAATGTTTTGAATATTACTCCCGGTGACAACCATGTTGCATGTTCGGTTTTGTGATATGTTTAAAAACAAAACTTGTAAGTGTGCATGAACTGAAAAACTGCACATAATAGGTACACCAATTTTCCTTCTAATGTCACTGTTTCTTAAATAATGTACTCGCCTGCTACATTTGGAGCTACCATTGCAAACTTCAGTTCCTTCATCTGAGAGTTGAAGTGATGTACTGAGTTCGTATAGTGTATCCTGGAAGTGAAGATAAGGTAAATACCTACCCTGGGAGCTCACAGGTGAGAGTAGGACATGTATGTGCTGCATGAAAAAAAGGGTATATCCCACAGAATAATATTATGTAGATCAATTAAACCGAGTTACAAATTAAATTACACCAGGCGGAAAGGAATTCTAGCCACCACTCATCATTATGACCCAATATAAATTTCCAGTTCATGTTGTTAATAGAGCAAGTACCCTGGGCATGGTGTGGGGGTCTTTAAGTAATGAAATAGCTTGGTGTAAGGCAGGGAGGCCTTCATTATAAGGAGGGCTCAAGCCCAGACCCACTTACCTATCTGTTAGGCATATTGCTGATGTACTAAGATCCCTTTTAACTATGAATTTCCATGATTCTATGAAATCATCTCTGACCTCCTAGGAAGGAAGTTAAAAACTAGGGGATACAAAAATGGAGCAAACCAACCAGAATAGTAAAAACTGAAGAAAAAAAGAAAGTCTTGGTATTGTACAAGAGAAAGAAGGGGTTAAATAACAGTTTCAAGATCTGTAGCTTTTCACTTGGCAGAAAACAAATTACTATGAGGTGACATGGGGAAGTTACTGCACTTCATTGCTTTCTTTTAAAATCTTTTTTTTTAATTCAGTAATTTTAGACTACTGCCTCTTTCTGTGAGAAATGTAAGACCAAAATATAAGACCAAAGGGGCATGCATACTAATTTTTCTGTTTCCTTTTTACTCCAGCTACGAACTACACAGTGTCTGCTTTCCAAAATTAGTTTGAAAGCCCACGACCTGTGTCTGAACTGGGTGAAATGGCACAACAATTCACACCTGGAATGAAAGAATAATTGTATGTGAGTCTGTTAATGGCTGTGTAGAGCTCTATCTCTATATGAATCTATTTATAGATACACTTTATACATGATAGATTCATTTAGACTAGAACAGATCCCAGGGTAAAACAGCACAAATACAGTATTATTTTTGATAACACCCTCAATCCAATAAGAGAAATTAACTCTTGAAGTTACCATTTCCTCTATGACTTTTTTTGAGATGCAGAAAAACTTCATTACAAAGCGCCTAGTTCCCCGGGGGACACAGACGCACTGTGGGTTTACCGTACGTCCTCATCTGCGTGGGGAGGTACAGCTGCTCCTCCCTCAGCTCCATAATATTTCCTGCTGCCAGTTCCAGATTGTTCAAACCTGTGGGTCCGCAGAGACACAAGTGAGCCATAGGTATGACACATGCATAAAAGGAAAATGTACTTCCATGCAAAGCATGTCAGGGGACTGGAGTATGTCCGGTTGACTGAGGACCAGGGAGAACTAGATTCAGCACCTTAGTTCTTGGCTAAGCCCAGAGAAGTTTGTCGTCTGTGTTTGTCCTCTTTATCCTCTCCTTGTGTGTCTTCCCTTAAATTTCGTATAGAGCTCTGTACTTTGCAAAGGATTTGACATATAACATTTCCTTTGTTCTTCTATGTATTGAATGTAGGAATGGACACAAGGTCATCATGAAGGACAGCTTGTGAGTTTATGCAGTGAAGACTACAAATGCCACCCCAGGAATGGGGAGACCTTCCTAATATTGCCTCTCTCCCTATAATGAAAATAGCATCTATAAGCAATTTGGCAATAGATCTGTTCACTCTCTGCTGACTCCTGGGTGACCTTAGATAAGCCCAGGGTTTTAAAACCTTCCTCCTGTGCCCGAGCCCACGTCTTCAACTGTGTAATAGTCAGTTTACTTGGATGACACATGGTCATGTCAGTTTCAATGTCCTAAATTGAAGTTTCCCCTCCAAATCTGTTCTTTCTCCTGTATTCTCTATGTTAGTAAGTGATAGTCTTTCATCCCAGCCAGAAATGAGAGTTCTCGTGGATTCCACCCTCTCACTCAGGTTTCAGTTGCTATAAATGACCCAGTTCCTCTATTGTCTGCTGCTTTACTCTTTCTCCTCATCCTCTCTTCTCCATTATCCCCGCTGCCACACCATTAGCTGCTCCAGATCTCACCTTTTCTCACTTTTACTGCAACAAAAATATCCCAAGCAGTTACC
Organism: Hippopotamus amphibius kiboko; assembly: GCF_030028045.1. Lineage (NCBI taxonomy): Eukaryota > Metazoa > Chordata > Mammalia > Artiodactyla > Hippopotamidae > Hippopotamus > Hippopotamus amphibius. The sequence goes on from NC_080194.1 coordinate 55,482,061, forward strand.
CTGCTTTCAGGCTAATCCCTTCCAGTATGAAGTTTCCAGAGTGGACTTCCTAAAATGTTCTTATGTTTATTATGAATTCAACCGCATTAGCAAAGTGCACAAAGACCTGTGTGATACGATGTTGCTGAACAAAACTGTTGGCAGCCCTAGAAAGGCAAAGTGTATTTGATGCCGCTGTGCTGTTCCCTCTGCACGGAAAGCCCTTCCAGTCTCTGTTTAGAAAACTCCTGTTCATCCATCTGCTCGGGGAATCATGGGTCATCTTATTAGGAAAGATCCACCACCTCCCCAACTCACTAGCCTGAGTTTGCTCCTCTTTCACCCTCTCCTAATACTCAATCCATCATAATGCTTTACGTATCCCATTATTGCACTTAACACATTAAACTTTAATGACTGTTTTGCTGGGCTGGCCACCTCACTACACTGTAAACTTCTCAAGGTAGAGGCCGCTTTGATGGGCTTAGCACAGTGACCAGCAGCAGAAGAAGCATTTGGTAAATGTTGAACAGAATCTGTTTTACTTTTTCCAGAGCACAAAGCATGCATGAAAGATTAATTTACTCCACATGGGAAGTCACTGCCCAGGCTTACCAAAAGGTCAGGTCTATATAAAGTGGTGTTACTTTTCTTCCCCCTTTCCTTTAGTAAGACATTGAAAAAGAAAATCACAGTTTAAAAGCTGGGACCTATGGAACCTATTTCTGATGTGAAAAATGATTACAGAATCAGATTCCCACAGCACCTAAGCTGTTCCCTAAGACAGTGCTTCTCAAAGTGTGGTCCCCAGAAGAGCAGTTGGCAGCATCCCCTGGAAACTTGTTACACATGCAAATTATGGGACCCCACCCCAGACTGTCTGAACTGGAGACTCTGGGGATGGAGTTTAGGGCTCTGTTTTAACAAGTCTTCCAGGTGATTCTAGTGGTCACCCTAGTTTGAGAACTACTACCAGGGATTAAAAAAAACACCTCCAGAGGGATGTTAGCATTTATATCGCATCCATTACGTGCCAGGCCATGTTAACGTTGTTGTTAACTTTTTCACAGTGCCAGACGAGCACTTAAAGATTTGTCTGCTAAATTTTATTTATAAATTTATAAATATAAGCTTTTTATTCTATTTGAAATTAGTTTAGATATAGCAGTCTTGAGGTTGCTAGAGTATCTGGCCAGGTAAAAATGGTGCGTCCTCCACAATGCTGTCTCCCACCATTCTCCAGGAGTGATTCCTTGCTTCTTTACACTGCTTTGTGGCACTGAAGTGACACTCAGAGTATATTGCCTTGAATCATAGATATCTACGCAGCTCGCTTATCTCTCAAACTGTGAGTTTTTACAAAGCAGAGACCCTGTTTTGTGTGCAGAGGCCTGCACTCTACTTTAGATAATACTTTCCACGTATGAGCTAAACACTAGATAAATATCGGTTGGATGAATGAATGAATGTTACAGCATTTGTCACAGTACTATCCAGATTTAGGCTTGTAGTGTTTAGGTTTGTACTACACATAGCAGGGATTAAAAGCCTTTTTGGTTTTTGTTTGTTTTTGTCTGAGAAGCCATATCATCTGTTTATATGGAAGAGAAGAGGAGAAATAATTATGGGAATGGAGAAATAACCATGTCCCCCCCCCCACACACACACACATACACACACCTCTTTTTGGTAGCTGTTTCTCAAGCCACTTCAGCCTGGTTGGTGTTTCAAAGACATAGATATTTGTGCGGATTAATTTAACTACATGAATCCCAGAAGTTATCTGAATTGGATAGTTTATAATCTGTCTCAAGTATAAAATCTTGTTTGGTTGGAACTATGGGCATCAATACAGGTTGGCATGACCTTAACACATCACTCTTAGCTTTGGAGGTGCTCTTTTCAAGGACAGACAAGGACATTTCTTTCCTTAAAAGTGGCCCTCTGTGACATCGCTGTTTTGAATTTTAGGACCAAGCTAAACAAAAAGCTGGGCACTGACAAGTGAAAGAAATTGTCCTTGCTGCCCTCTCCCTGCAGGCAAAGAGACCATCATTTTGGGGTGAGGAATGGCCAGACTATCACGTGACACTGCAGAGCTGTCAGTGATCCAGAGTGGATATGCACAGCCTTCCAGGGAGTAGAATGAATCAGGCTAAAGGAAGAAAATGAGACAAAGGTCTCTTATACTGTGTTTACCGCCCCGCCCCATTATTGCTTTCTCTAGAAATGGAGAATGGGCCAGAAGACTGGTTATTTTTTCTTTCTTTCTTTCTTTTTTTTTTTTTCTTGAAATTCTGCATTTATTTCCATGGAGATGAGATTTGAAAGCACCTACGTGAAAACTGATTTCCCTGCTCTCCTCTTTGCCTTGAACATTATGAATTCTTAACATATTCACCATACGAGACTTTTCCCAGTCATTGTAAAATCCTCTTTCTGAAGGAGCATAAATTTCTGGAGGTTGTAAATAGGATCGTCTGTGGGCTAAGATGTTTAGCACTTGCCCAGAGTAAGGAGCTAATGATAGTGTTAATTATAATCCTATCAGGTAGTGAAAGTAGACGTAGAGATGACCAAAAACGGAAAAGAAATATTCTTATTGATTTGTAGCATAAGGAAATATTTTTGTCTAAGTGCTACTATTTATATGGCAGAAATGTTTAAATGAGAGAAAAGTCATAGGTCAGACAACACAGCTGTTCTATCCTCTTCCAGTGTCCCATGTGGAGAGTAGTACTTACAGTAGCACCAATAGCGAACTTCACTTTAAGGTGTTGCAAGGTTTGAATTCTACAAGAAAAAAAAAAATTCCTTGATTTATGGACAAAGAAGAAAATGTAAGTTAGGATGTGTTTAAGAACTAGTTCACCAATTATGTCTTAGATGTTTTTCAAAAGGAATCTGGGCATTAACATTATTCTCTGAAGTATTGTTTGTAATAGTTGAAAGGGGGAAGTAACCTTAATGTCCACCCATAAGGAATTGGCTATATTGTGATGCATTTATATGATGAACTATCATGCAACCATTAAAATTTAGGACACATATACATGATATTAACATGGAATTAACTCAACAAGATATTACATGAAACAATAGGCTCCAGAATATCATGTGTAATATGAACCCATTTATGTGAGATTATACATGTCTAATGTGTATGTACATATATGCAATAAGATTTATGATAGCAGGTCACCAAAACATGCATCATAATGATCTCTAGGTGGTTGGATGTAGGTGATATTTGTTCTCTCTTTAGACCTTTTTGTATTGTTTGAACATTTACAAAAGAATATTTTTTAAATAAATTAAAAATGTAAGAAAAGCACAGGTTTTATGAGCATATAGCAATATGAGCTATATCGCTCTATGGAGCTTCTGTTGCAAATTACGCTTTAGTTTTTCCAGTGCAATTCCACATTGCTACCCTTTTCATTTAGAAATATATTTAATTGATAGGTGACCTAATTTAATATTTCTGGTTTTTAAAAAATTTGACAGTAGATACAACTACGAGATTCATATAGGATAAAGTAAAAATAGCAGAAATGCACTAAAATTTCTTTTTGGCTAATATCAGAGAAATATAAATATAACAATAGGAAAATTGTAGTAGAGATAGAGAGATATAAGTAAGGATGTCCATAAAGAAAAAGATGAGAAACTCTTTGAAAGAGAACTAAGAATAAATGAAAATACCAAGAAAATTTGTGAAACCCAAAGAAAAGTGACAGGACAATAGAATGCTACTAGCTTATAATGAGCATGAACTATGTGTCATAATAATTTAAACTAAGTGGGCTTCCTAGGTGGCGCAGTGGTTGAGAATCCGCCTGCCAATGCAGGGGACACGGGTTTGATCCCTGCTCCAGGAAGATCCCACATGCCTCGAAGCAACTAAGCCCATGTGCCAAAAATAAATAAATAAATAAATAAAGTTTATGTCACAAAAATAAAAAAAAAAAAAAAGTAAAAAAAAAATAATAATAATTTAAACTAAGCGTTTGAACCCCACAGCAGTCCCAAGAGTTTTGTAGTTTTTTAATCTTTATTTTGTATATGAGAAATGAAGCCCTGGGAAAGGCAGGCATCTTGCCTTAAGTCACAGTTTGATATTGTGACTGGAGATCTCTTTACTTTTTACCAGGAATACTAAAGTTATTTGTTTTTTAAACCTCAAAATAATTCTGGGGAGGATTAACCTATTTTACAGATGAGAAAACGGAGTCCAACAGTCATAAAGTACTTTGTCCTAACCCACGTAGCTATTACATAGAATAATCCAGACTCAAACTTGGATTTCTTAACTGTGAGTCCAGTGTCCGATTGTTTTTCTTTTTTCTTTTAGCACTATGGAGAATAACTTGCAATAGAAAGGAAAAATATAAATAAAATAAACAAAGGGATAGAGATGAAAGCTACCAAAAAGAAAAAATCTTTCCAAAATTAACAACCATTTGTTTAAACATATGAAAGTAAATTACTTTCATTTGCATGAAATTACTATTTTGGGCTAGTGTAGTTTTTCCCAAGTCAAATATTGATGAAACCCAGTAATTTCTATCCCTTTTAATCTAAGTTGAACTTTAAAAAAAAATTTTTCAAGGGGTAAATAAATTATTCTTCCAAAACCTTTACAATTTTATGGGAAAATAAGAAAGACCATGCAAGAGAGACAAGATTACTGCCTTGGTTTATAAACGGTGCAGAATTCAGATTGTTTTTCATTGCTGTCGGAAACAGTACCATACTTTCAATGCAACTTGATGCCAGTTCTGATTGTGACTTTCTTCATGTTTCTATGGTAACAAACTTTACTGCAATCAGCACTACATAGAAACTTTTTGCATTGAAACAGGAAAGGAAAACCTGACTGTGTTCCTGAGACACATAGTAGGGGCTGAATAAATGTTTACCGAATGAAATAAAGAAAAAAAAGTCTCAGCCATACAATTGCATGCTAATCAGATGGGGGTGCTAAAATTTGCATATGCAAACATCTTCATAGGACAGAACAAACTTTAGCAAAACAGTAAGGTGTTGGGTTGTTTTTGCTTCACTTTAGACCCAGATTGCAGCACAAAGAGCGCTAAGTCGAAGGCTTAAATAGCTTAATTGTGCAGCAAGTTAGAAGTTAAAGGGTCAGAGTAATGTTAAGTAAATGAAGCTGTTTTGGAGAAAACCTGTAATGCTGCATTCCAGGTCTCCAAAGGCACAGTGCCATTTTTGTGTGTGTTAAAACAGTTTAAGGCCAAATACTGGTGTTTGCTAACTTCCAGAGCTTCCTTATGTTTCCAGACTTTGCAAAGCAACAATATCTAAATCTGGTGGGCTGCTTCTGAGATTTTACTTGGAAGGTATTTACATACATGTTATTGTTTTTTTGCGTTAAGCTCATAATCTGGTCTGTTTTCTAAAAACTTTAGTTTCTGGCAGTTGACCGTTTACATTTTAAAAGATGTCTGAAAATTCTGACCCGAGTAAGATGGATGTCTTTCGTGAGATCACAGAAAGCTCTTAATATGGAAGAGAAAGGTAGTGTCTAGGTGTGTGGACCAAGAGATTTTTTTTTAATCAATAACATATTATCAATCAACTCAACAAATATTTATTGAGTTCCTGCTATGTGCCAGGTACTGTAGTAGGCACACAGTAAACAAACAAACAAAAATCTTGCTCTCATGGAGCTTACATTCTAGTGGGGAAACCAAAAATAAACAAGTGAAATGAATAGAATGTTAGATGGTAGCAAGTGCTGTAGAATAAAATAAGGCAAAGAAAGGTCCGATTTTAAATAGGTCATAGAAGCCTCGCTAAGACAGTGGCATTTGAGCAAGGACCTGAAGGAGGTATAAGAGAGTGCCAAGCACATAGCAGATGGAAAAGCATCAGGCAGGCTGAACTAAAAGGTTCTGAGGCAGGAGCATCCCCGGCATGTTCTAGGAATAGCCAGGTGGCCAATATGGCTGGAACAGTAAGCAAGGGAGAGAGAAATGGAGTGATGTCAAAGAGGTTTTAGAGTCTGGGAGAGAATGTAGGAGGCAGATCGCTTAGGACCTTGTAGATCATTGTAAGAACTTTAGCTTTCGTTCTAAATAGGATGGGAACTCCTTGGAGAGTTTTAAGCAGAGAAGCGGCATAATCTGACCTAGGTTTTAAATGGGTCATTTTTGGCTGTTGTGTTAAAAAAAAAAGGGGGGGGGGCTGAAAATGGAGATTGTATAGGAGGCTGTTGTATTAATCCAAATAAGAAATGATGGTGTCTTAGAACAGACCAGTAGTGGCAGAAGTGGTATGATTTGTTGGATTCTGGGTATCTGGTAACGATGACTGCACTCTTCATGGCTTGGACGGGAGGTGGGAAGGAGGAATCAACAACAATGTCGTTTTCTCACCAGAGCAAGCAGAGGGGTTGCTCTTGACTAAAGAAGGAAGAGACTGTCCTCTTCACAAATCAAGTTTTGGGGAAAAACATCAGGAGCTGATTTTGGACATGTTAAGTCTTAGACATCTAAGAGGAGCTATCATTTGGATATATTAGTTTGGAGTTCAGAAAAGATGCCTGGTTTAGAGGTATAAACTTGACAGTTATCAATGACTAAATCAGAGACTTTATTTAAAGCCATTAGCTCAATAAGAGGTCTGTGGGCTGAGCTCTGGAACTCCCCACATTTAGGGGTCAAGGCGACAGGAAGAAACCGCAGGGGAGATGTGAAGGAGGGGCAAATGAAGGAGGAGGACAGATTGGGAGCCAAACGAACCCATTTCAAGGAAATATAAAGCAAAAAGCGCTTTTTGATGGGCTGCATATATGTACCAGGACATGCCAAAGTGAGCAGAAGGAAACAGAAGGAGCTATTTAACCTTGGTCCCTTTAGCAGCAGCCATCTTATTACCTTCTCAGGAGTATGTCACCCAACAGCCATTGAGGCCAACCAGAGAGCAGAAGCACGTGTGTGCAGTGATGATTCTTGTGATCCGCTGCTGCAGAAATCTCACCACGTCCACAGAATCATAGACACTTACTTGGACAGGTCCCAAAAGGAAACCTATTTCAGTCAACCTGATACAAAATTTTCCACCACGAATTCATCCCGAGAAATTTCTTAGTCATCTTCAGTAACAGGTGATTTCACATTTCCGAAAACAGTTGGTGATTCTTTGAATTCCTCTAACTAGTGGCTGCAATAAAAAATGACCAAGTCATGGGACTTCCCTGCCGGTCCAGGGAAGTGTTGTGGGCACGGGTTGGATCCCACGGGTTGGGAAACTGGGATCCCATGTGCCACGCGGTGCAGCCCCAAAATAAAATAAATAAAGGCCAAGTCACTAACGTGGTACATGAATGAGGTGGATTATAATGCCAACATTGTATCGATTTATAACTTTTTGAGGATGTTTCTGAGTTTTCAGAGATTTAGTTCAGTCCGCATAGGCATTCATTCAAGCAGCCCAGCATGCTTTTGCTTGTTTTATATACTTATTTTCCTCCAAAGTCAGACTTTTTTTACTTTTCAAATGTTTGTTTCTGGGCAGCTACAAGGAAGAAAATAAATTTACCTACTTTTTAAGATGCATGCTTAATCATGTTCTGGTTGAAGGGGAAATTTCAGACAAATAAAGATAGCCAAATACCATCATAGCAGAACCTTCATAAAAAACTAACATCCTAGAGACTAGAGGTGGCATCCTCCTGGTTCTAGAGGTATGTGCCTGTCAGGAAGAGAAAGCCATCTCCGAGTTTCCAGAGTCATAATGAAATCACATGTCATATGGTTTCAACAGGGGCCATATGTTGATGCCTCTTCCTATAGGAGAAACTGCTGAGTTGTTCCAAACAGCACATAAAAATAACAAACGGGCTGAATGAGCAGGCACAGGCAGGGGCTAAGAAGTGTAAAAAGCCCCTGTTTTGGCTGCTCCACTAGTGGGGGTACCTCCCACCATACTTGAGCGACAGCCCTTCCATAAACAGACTCAACTCACAGTCCCAGCCTGGAGTGTGATCAGCTGAAACCAGCCCCTGGAGGAATTGAACCCCTGCAGGGAGGGCAGAACCAGTAGGGCCTTCCTTTATTTCCCTGCCTGCCAATGTTACCCTGATCCAGAGCTTCCCTTCTACCTCCCGGCAGCACAGGGCAGTTAATAATGCACCTAGAATGGGAAGCACAAGTCAGCACCATGTGCAGTAAGCAGTAGGTAATTACATTTCAGTTGTTTAATTAAGTTTCACTTTCTGGTTGCCTTGCAGGAACTGTAGGGAAGGTTTTGTTGTTGTTGTTGTTATTGTTTTTGTTTTCCCCAATGCCTTTTTTTTCTTTTGTCCCCTGGCTGGAAACTGAGCAATTCCACATTGTGTTGAAATGGATACGCAGCATTTGTGTTGGCTGAATTAAGCACCTATAATCATATATTTCCTCTCTTTTGTCTGTGTGTGCCACCGTCTTAATATGTGGGACAGGAATTTCATTGAATGGAGACATAATTTTTCTATTGTCTTAAGGGCTTATTGAAACCAGCCTGTTCTCCATTAGAATGCTTTTCTGTACTTCGGCCATCAGCTCAGCACTGACTCCACTATTGTTTTTCACCGTTTTCTTTAAATACTATGTGTTTTCCATCAAAGTCCAAGTGGCTGATAAATTTGCTTACACCTGCAAGGAAATCGTCTGCCTTTTTCTCCCAGGTTTTGCACATATACAAATTGTGCATTAGGAATGCTATTTTCCTCACAAGGCTGCACGGCAATTCTTTCATTCTCTTAAAAATTACCTGTAGACCTACTATGTGAAAGAATATGTAATATGCTCAATGGAAGATTTACTTTTCCATAAGGTTATGTTTTTGTAAGCCTCCGATATTTCTGAATTTATATGCCTTGAATATTCTGCCTCAGAGGGGCCCCACTATGACATACTTCCATGAGTATGATAATTATTGAGGTGTGTCCTTGGAACATACTCAGCCACAGAAGAGGGAAAGCCCGTCACAGCACTAGAAACCTAGATGTGCATCCTGCCACTCAGCACCTAGATATCAACATGTCAATCAGCTTTTAACTTCTATCCTGGAAGTCAAGTCTGCATTTGAAACTTGTAGACTGCCTCCAGATACAATTCATTAGAAAGAGATGAGGTCAATTTCACTTTACCAGTGAAGCTCAGAAGAACACCAGAATATTGGTTTTGAAAGACTGTCATCGTCTTAAAGTCCAGCTCAGGACTGACACAGGAGCGCCACCGTCTTCACTGCCGAGTCATCTGCTCCTTTTTCTTCTGAGCAGGATTTTCACCATGCAGACTTCAGTGCGGTGCAGCTACGTCAGAAGCCATATTCCAGTTATTCCCTTAAAAGATTATACCATTTGCAGGAGTAATTCAAGGGGAAAATATCTCTGTCATTTCTCCACCACGTTTTCTGCCCCTGCCAACTCTCCCCTCCTCTCCCAAGCACTGAGGCCAGGAAAGGGCCCTCACTTTTCGGTCTATTTGCATTTGCACAAGATGCTTTGCGCTGAGAGTGCTGGTCTGGCAATTTCCTGGGCTCTTCTGGAGGCTGTCCTTCTCTGTGGTGGTATCTACCAAGATCTTAAGGAAAGTCAGCTGACACTGTTTTGTGCCCTAAATAGTAAATGATATGGTCTGTTTACATAGCAATTTGAATTCCTCAGGCTAACGTTATAGCCTTGGTATGGTTCAGTCCCAGCCATCTGCTAAGTTTTTGAAAGTCAGAGGGTCTTGCTGTTCAGAACTCCTCTCCTGATAGAAGGATCTATGTTTATAGCTACAGAACGGCATATTTAGCGTATTAAATGTGTCAATGATTTGTACTACTTTCAACCCTTTTGTTTCAGAAGCATCTTGAAGTGGTCTAGTATCACAACTCTTTATTACAACATTGAGTACAATTTCTTATGCTTTATTTGCAGACCCTCCTTTACTAGCTTAAAAGACATGACTTGAAACTTCAGTAACATAGAGTCAATGAGGAGAGATTCCAAAATGGATAAAATAAAGCTGAGGGAAATTAAAACGGCTTGCCCAGTGTGACTAAGAGGGTCAAGAATAGAACCTGACTTCTAATAGAACACATTTTTGTGTGGGTGGCACAAAAGAACGGGACATGTTAACCATCAGAAAGAACTCAAGTTCGGCAGTAAAGCATATTTGTACACACTGTTGCATGTTGTGTGACTTATTTTTGCCTCTGTCTGTTCCAATGCACATTCCTGCCAGAGGTAGGTATTGGTTTGGAGATCATTTTTTCTCCCGCAGCAGGCAAGAGTCAGAGTTTCCAGATATTTAACGGAGTAGGGGGTCTGGGTCATATAAGACATGAACTGGTGGGGTCCACACCTTGCAACCAGTTCTGCAACAGCTGGCAACACCTTGGTGTGTGAGGGGGCTTTGCAAACCCAGCTGGTTTCCATGGGGATGAATAGTTGCTGAGGCAAATGTGGGCAAATGTAGGAAGACAGCCCCGGCAGGAGACACTCAGGCGCACGTGGCCACAACTCAGGTTATAGGCTCCAGGGAACTGATCTGGCTCTTATGTGAATTATATTTATAACCAACATTTATTTCACCGGGATTTCCATACAGTATCTCAATTTTTCCTCACAAAAGCCCCAAGAAGGAGGTATATTAGCACACTGTTACTGATCTTTTATGAGGGCACAAACAGGCTCAAGGTTGCACAACTAAGAAACGAGGATCACAGAACATACAGTCAGGTCTCTTGACTCTGAATTGGGTGCCCTTTTCTTTTCTTTCTTTATTTTTTATTGGAGTATAGTTGATTTACAATGTTGTGTTAGTTTCAGGTGTCCAGCAAATTTCCAGTTATACATTTTTTTTTAGGTTATTACAAAATATTGAATATATTTCCCTGTGCTATACAGTAGGTCCTTTTTTGGTTTGGTTATCTATTTTATATAGAGTAGTGAGTTTATGTTAATCCCAAACTCCTAATTTATCCCCACTCTTTTGGGTACCCTTTCAATGAGACCAACCACTTTGACTACTCAAAGTGTTCTTGTGGCCACATCAGCCTCCCTCCACACCTGCAGAGACAAAGTACAGACTGAAGGAGTTTCTCCTGTGCTTAGGGGTGTGTAAATTGTCGGGACCCTACTTCAGTTTTCCCCTCTTTCAGGAACATCTTAGCTCTTCCTTGGGGTGAATGCAGGTCACAATGTGGGGTCATCTGCCTGTGCAGTCCTCATCCTTCACAATGGACATCAGACTTCCTTTTAAGGTGCTCTGTATGATTCATTAATAGTTTGATTTTTTGCAAGATACACGGACATCTTTTGATTGAGAAACATTTTAGAAATGCCGAACATATTACTGTGATGAAATAACAATGACTAATATTGCTGTTAAATTGTTGGAATTATAAGGGCTTCAGCCTTTTTTTGATTCAGTATGTTTGTTTTGATTTGTTTTATCTTGCCTTTCAAATGGCCTTATTGGCTTTGAAACATTAGCAAACCGTGTTGTTCTCTTACAGATCTAGTTCCTACTTTTAGCAGCCGTAGGAAGTATATTCAAAACATACCTGAATTAGACGTGGCATTTTAGAGAACATTTTATTTTTACGGATTTGTAATAAGAAAAACTGAATAAATCACAGTTGGTTAAAGAAGTGATAGTACAACTAATCTTAGGGTGAATGAAGTACTCTTGAGAAATAAATTGCTTATGTAGATATGATAATACCATGGTATACTGAATCCAATGAAATACATAAACTAGAATAGCAATTTTTGAATGTTACCTCCTGGGGAGGCAGTTTACTACTAGACAAGAGTGTAATGATTACTGTCCTACGTAGCTATATATAGATGTATAAACACATAGATGCAAAGTAAATGCAGAGTCTTTGGTTTATTAATGGATGATAGGATTGAAAAGACATCAGAAAGTGCACAAAGGTTCAAGAATAGTAAACCATAAAAATACGGCACTTGCAACCAGTTGATCTAAAACCTTGCTGTTTCTTGGGTGGCAGATGAAATAGAGCATTAAAACAAGGATTTTAAAAAATGGATTAAATTTGAAAAACAGAAAGAAATGTTAACTGGAAAGGAAAAACAAGAGGAAGCAGAATGAGCAGGAATCAGAATCCTGGGGGAAGTTTTTTCACTTTGATTTCTGTGAATTCTACGTATGTAACAGAGAATGCTCATTGAGGGTTAAATTTAATCTTATCTCTGAGAACATTATAAATTACCTTCAGTCAGCACCTTTAGAAAAGTAAAGAACTGAATTTGTGACTGAGCTCTTTGTTTGATCATCACGCTCTCTATATAATGTTAATCTACTTAAGTCACAATCTCGTACTTTGAGTGACAGTTATGTCCAATTGGTGGTGCTCAAACTTTGGCGCAGGTCAGAATGTCCCAGGATGCTGGTGAACGGTGTGGATTTCTGGGTGGCATCCCCAGATATTCTGGTTCAGTACATCTTGGGTGGGACTCAGATGCAAGGACTAAAGACCACCTTTTGAAAACACTAACATAGAGAATCACAAACCAGGAGGGAAATGGCTCTTTGAGTCAGAGAATGCCATTGATTTTTATGAACTCTGACCCTATCACATATATATTTTAAAACTTAAATTTTTGTTGATGGTGATGTATTAGAAATATGACATATTCCATATTGGTTAAAAAAATGATTATAAAATTCTCTTTGATTAAACAACTTGGTTGCTTATAATCAAGCTTTTTAGAACATAAAGCTGAAAGAATGACCTAATTCAACTCTTCATTTTATAGAGGAGCCATATGAGACACAGGAATTTGAAGTAACTTGCACAATGTCACGTAGCTCGCTAATGACCATGCAAGATTATTTTGCTCTTTCCATTCCTTATGTTGCATCTCTCTTAAAATTTTCTGAAAATGGTCCAGTATTATAAAAAGGACCGAGGGTAAGCCAAGCATCCCATTAAGCTGATACCTTTGACTTATACAGAAAAATGAGATTAGAGACTAGGGTAAAAACATGTACAAACCGTCAACAAAAGCAGTTGCATAGAGATGACTATATGATATGTCTTGTCCTTCCTCTGAGTAAATGTCATGAACTAAGGGATGGCGTAATGATGCTAAGTTGTTGCAGACGTAAAAGTCTGAAACAAATTATGAGGCTCCAGGATATGATAAATTGGTTTTACCTTCTAAAGCATATTAAGCTTTGCTTGGATTTTTCGAAACTGCCCTCTCCCCACAAAGCTTTCTAAGAATAAATAGCTTCTTATTTAGTCTGCCACCCCTGCCAAATCAACTAGGATTTTTTTTTTCCGGTGGGGGCAGGGCTGCAAATTAACAAAACGCTGATTGACAGTGTTTAAAACAAATAGAAATTTTTCTTCTCATATTACCATATTTCTGGAGATAGGTCGTCGTCGGTATTACTTTAGTAGCTCAGTAATATCAAGGCTCAGGGTCAGTGTCTCTGTGATGCTCTTCTCTTGTCTCATAGTCTCAAACTACAGGTATCACACTGGCATTCAATGTAGGATGAAGGGATGTGCAAGGGAGAAGAGGGTTGAGAATGGGGTGTGGTGTGACAGAGTGTCTGCCACTCTGTCAGTTCGTGGAGAAACTCCTGTTATTCCAGCGTCACCAGAGTACTGACTGGATGTCACGAGGCACGTCCAATTTGAGAGGTTCTCTCTTCTTGCTCTTCCTCCTCTACTGCTATCCTTCTAGACTCTGCTACTTTGCCCTCTACACACACACACATCACACAGAGTGACCACATACCCACAGCTGGTCAGAACCTGCATTTCAGAAGAGTCCTTCGATTGACAAGTCTTTAGGAATGTACGCAGGTGTCCCTAGAACTATAGGAAGTTTTGTTGAATAAGCTTTCTCTGTGGATGTCCAACAGCCCCTCCTCCCTGCATCTTTAATAGAATGATTGAATCCAAACATGACACACTGATGGTTTTTTTTTAAAATCAGAAGTCAGTATCTCGAAAGCATATCTTAAGGCTTCCTTCAGATAACCTTTATATTGAACCATAAAAAGATTAAAGACACCTTCTGTTGGACTCAGGCCCTGTCATTCATGCTGAGATTGCTCAGGAAAAGAGGTGCTGACACCTTTGCTAAGAGGAGTCAAGATCTTCCAAGCAGGAAACTGGTTTGATGACAATATGCTGACCTGTCAGTTAAGCTGGTGGCTGCCTTGGGCATCAGAGGTTGGCTCCCTTTTTGACTTCCGACTTTGGTGTGTGTGTCGGGGGAATCTTATGAGCCACGGTTAGCCTTTGCAGCCTGATTAAGCTTGAAGGAGCCTCTGGATTCGTGCAAAAAATGGATTTTGCAAACAGTTGTCTTCGGCATCCCCACAGGAGAGGCAAGTCCGTTCAGAGATGGAAATTCTAGACAAACAACCGAAGCTAAGGACACCTCTGTGTGTAAGTGCTTCCAGATGCAGACAGATTTTTTATTTCACTCTCTATGGTTTTCATTTTAAAGGGTTATTGAGATGGAAGCGTCGGAGCAAAGTGCATTAGAATCACTTGCCCTGGTTTCCCATCCGAGCAAGGCCGACTCACAGTTGCAAGGGGAAAACACTGTCTAAAAAATAAATCTTAATCAAGTTCCTGCAGTCTATCAACACTTGCTTTTCAGAAGAAGAAAAGGAAGAAACATGTGAGGAAAACAGGGCTGAGTTGGTGGAACATCTTGAAGAGGGCTGGTCTCCTCTTAGAAGATTGAAAAGACATGCGGTAGCCTAGGAAGAGTCTGTGGTTGTTAAATAGATTCACACAGAGGAGGAACTTCCAGATTTTAAAGTTTAAATCAACAGCCTGCAATTATTTGGACCGAAAGGTTGTGAGGATTGTTTTCACCCTTTTGAAAGGTTTCTGAACAGAGTTACAAACAGTTTTTTTTTTTTGAATCATTGGGCCAACAAAAAAATGTCATTTGGCCTATAAAATATTCTCTGCTCCCACCGGCAAGTCCTCCTCCCCTTTCGTACCAATCATCCTCCCCTCCTTCTACAGCTTCCTGTACAAAAGGCTAGGATACCAACATCTGCCTGAAGCAAAAACGCATGCATTTCAACCAAATAAATAAATGAAAAGGAACAAAAGTCTGGGTACACCATGTTGCTCCTGTTCTCACCGGCTGACTCCCATTAGCCTTCTCTTATTATTGTTATAATGTCTTTTAGGCCTTAGGGTGGTGGGCCTCTGCTCATGGGTGATTTGGAATGTGCTGATAATGGCTGGAAAGAAGCATGGAGAATCTTTTAAACTTAAGGTCTAAGCTCACTGACTTAGACCACTGTAGTCTTGGGCTTAGATACTTACTCAGTAAATGATGCTACTCAGTGGTGGTGCCTGGGCCATTGCCCAGCCCTGTGGAGGGGAGTGAGCGTGGATGTGACTTCCCTCCTTGGAGGAGGCTTCTGCAAATCAGAGTTAATGGGACCCTAATGAGAACATTCACCTCCCAGCTCCTCGGTGCCAGGGCGGTGGATAACAACAGGATGTGGGTTTTAAACACGTGTAAGCTTCTTCAAGCTGCCTCTTTCAGTTTCATTCTTTTTTAAGGCACTACAAAATAATAATTCACATATTTGAAGCAAACTTTTTTTTCGTTCTACCAGTGTGTTTTTTGTCATAGTTTTATCCCATATCAGGACTTAATTCCATAACATTTCTGCAAGCCACTCAAGTAACTGAGTTCGTATCAACATGTATTTAATTATACAATATGCAAATGAAAACACGGGGTGTTCACGACACAGGCAGATTACGATGTACACTAAACAAGTTTCACTTTCTGTAAATGGGGAAATGGATTGTACTCATCATCTATTAAGGGAGTTCTGCTGCTGTGCATCTAGACTTGGTTGATGGTTTTCACAGACAGGACCAAAAGATGTCAAAAGCATGTTTGTTGTAAAAATCAAAGGCATTGAGCTCTAAAGTAATTTCTTTTAAAAGAAGTTGTGAAATTTGAGCAGGCCATAAAATTAGGATATGCATACACTTTTACCAGAGATTGGATAAATTAGAGATCAGAGAAAATGAGAGGGAATTGACTTCCATTCTTTGTATTTTCTAAGACTCCTTTCTAGTTTTTCTCTATAACGAAGACTTTGTTGGACTGTGGACTCTGTAATTATGCTCACTGAACAAATACCTTGAAAGGGAAACAATTCCAAGTCATGTATCAGAGATTCAATTTGATGTGTATTTATTAAATGCCTGACATGCCTATGCATTTTGTTTATTCATTAAAACAAGATAGAGCAAATTCATATTCTGTGCTGGCTCTATGCTCTGTGTTGAAAATTCAAAATTAAATAAGTCACAAGATTACTACGTTCAAGAAGTTATAGTCTGGGCTTCTCTGGTGGGGCAGTGGTTTACGAATCCGCCTGCTAATGAAGGGGACATGGGTTCAAGCTCTGGTCCCGGAAGATCCCATGTGCTGCGGAGCAACTTAGCCCATATGCCACAACTACTGAGCCCATGTGCCACAACTACTGAAGTCCACGCACCTACACCCTGTGCTCTGCAACAAAGAGTAGCCCTGCTCTCCGCAACTACAGAAAGCCCGTGTGCAGCAACAAAGACCCAACGCAGCCAGCAAATTAAATAAATAAATAAATTTATTTTTTTTTAAAGTTATAGTCTAATGGAGGAGAAAGGAGTATAAAAATATCAATTTCAGGGTAACAAGGGAGTGTTCTAATAGCACAATGAGCTGTGATTTTAAAACAATGATGCAAACTAGTTATCTCTTGCTTACAGAATAGATGGGCTATGGGAAACTTGGTAATAAAACAAGTTCATGTAAATTGAAACATTTTCCTAAAAGTCCACTATAAAGTTGGAAATGTTTTCCCACAGAAAAGCCTCCCAAAATGCTGAATGCAAAACTTGAGATCACAGAAAATACTATATTGTGCCTATATTTGGCCTCCTGAAAATTGTGTCTTTACAAGGCCATCCCTGCTTTCATTCTCAGTCCCCATCCTGCCACTCACTGTTTTCTTCTTGGAGTACTTTTCTATTTCTGGGATTGCCACTATCTTGGGACCAGAAGTATTCCTTTCTTTTTTACTGAGATCTCCTCTGTCTTCACACTCAGCCTCTGCAG
The DNA here is from genome assembly GCF_030028045.1 of Hippopotamus amphibius kiboko. NCBI lineage: Eukaryota > Metazoa > Chordata > Mammalia > Artiodactyla > Hippopotamidae > Hippopotamus > Hippopotamus amphibius. The sequence goes on from NC_080194.1 coordinate 55,499,183, forward strand.
CTCAGTTTCCCTTCTTCCTTTCTGTTGAGAGATTTATGGCAGCTAATAGAGTCAAACAAGATGTATTCCAGCCTGGTAAGCTCTGTGGTTTCAGATGTGTAAGATGAGTGACTTCCTGTCCCCATCTGTCTAGTCAAGAAATAACTTGGGGTGAGGAATGTTGATATTTATTCATTCATTCAATAAATGCATATTGACTGACTACTATGTCCAATCAGAACACAGTTTTTCACCTCATAAGCTTACCAGGTATCATGGGAAGAAGAGCATTAAATACTTGTTTGTAATTGTGATTAGGGCTACAGAGGGCAAATATAGGTTTCTGTGCGCAAATAAAGGGGGAACTGAGTTTGTCTGGAAGACGTAATACGGCAAGGCTTCCCTGATGAAGTGATATTTAAACTGAGAGCTGAGGGATAAGTCGGAGATTCCTCCAGGCAGAGGGAAGAGTAAAGGTTTAAAACATGGTAGTTTTGAGGAACTTAGAGGTCAATGTGGCCATAGGGAAGAGAGCAAAAGGGAGAGTGAAACGGAGGAATAGGACTAAGCTTGAAGGCTCTGGAATCGAATTTCCTGAGTGAGAATCCTGATCTCTCAGATCTATCAGTTAGGAATACTTTTGGCTCCAAATAACAGAGAGCCTGCCTAATTGAGGTTAATATATAAAGTACAATATAAATATATTGTCCCCAAAAAACAAAAAGGCTGAAAATAGGCAGTTCAGGGATGGTGTAAGACTCAAGAGTTGATCACAGGCATCCTTAGCTGTCACTTTGCCATTTCTGAGTCGAAAGTGGCCCTGGGCATGATGGCCCCGTTGGAAACAAAAGGGAAGGGAAAGGTGTGCAATGCCAAGTTCTTTTATCGGAAAAGTTAGAAGCTTCTCAGAAATCCTCCGGTGGACTTCTGCCTATATGCCATCGGCCAGAACACAACCCAGATAGTAAGGAAAGCAGGGAAAGAGAATGTAGATTTACCAGCGCTGATCCTGGAGGCAGCCCAGTGGGGAGGGATTGGGAATGTGTACTGCTTTCCTCAGTAAACAGTGTCTGACATAAGCACTCTCCAGCTTTATGATCTTCGGCAAATAACTCAACTTCTCCAGTTCCTCATCTGAGAAATGGGGACAATAAGAGTCTCCACCTCAAAGGGTAGTTCTGGGGTTAATTGAAACAATTTTTTGCTCAGTACATAATAAGCATTCCACCAGTGTGAACTCTGAAGATACGCTTGGTAGATAGGCAGCAATCAGGTCATGAAGAGCTTTGTGTGCTATATTGATCATTTCCTGTGGATCTTTAGCACAATGAGAAGATATCAAAGGATTTTAAGCAGGGAGGTGGCACGATCATATTTGTGCTTTCAAAAGAGCCTTCAATCTCTCCTCTAACAGATACAACCCATTGTGTGACATTGCAAATTGTCAGCACAATGCTTTGCTTACCCGTATTTATTCTTGGGTAACTTTTCTTTTAATACTTTTTTGGCAATCTAAGTTGTTTTGGAATGTGTGCAATTAGAATCAAACGCAGGTGTTTGACTTCATTTGATATTTTTTTTTAAACTTTTTAACCCTGGGGCAGTTAATGCTAGAATATTAATCTACTTTGATCAGGATTTTCAAATCTGTTTGGCTGGTAGTATACCTACAGGATAGGAAAAAAATGTCGCAAAGATTTTACTTTGCTTACTTGAACTACTGCCCTACTATTAAGGACCACAGCAAGCTTTTTTTAAAAAAAAAAAAAAGGAAGAGCTCCAACATTCCTTTCACACTCCCACTCGCCCCCGAGGTTCTTCCACTTCCTTCCTATGGCTTTTTTTAGAAACAAGTGTGTTTTTCTCACGTCCGGCAACAAAGGATGTTTTTGTGCTGCCACTGAGGTTTGTGTGTGTGACTGACTTCAGAACTCTTTCTAGAAAGTGCTATCACTATTTGCATAGATTAAGTAGAACTTTATCTTGAGCGAAAGTCTCAAAGGGCTATTTTTGTTTTTGTAAGTGGATTTGCAGTTATTTAACTGCAAATAAATTTACCTATGTGTTTTAAAATAATCTTAAGAGGACCTGTCAAAATTCCTTCACAAGTCCCACATGAGTTTTAATCTTTAAAAAAAAAAAGTTTGGATGATTCTGAGTATTGTATTTATTTCTGTTAGCTTGTTAGGGAGTCTATCATCTCTTCCTTAAATATGTCTGAAAGTGCCACAGTGGGGGGTGTAAGGGAGGGACATGGTGGCTGTGTATAAGCTTTGGTGATTTTCAAAGAGAAAAAGGCTTGTAACCATCGCAGTGCCCTGTGCTGGGGCTATTGGATGCCTCAACATTAGGTATTTTCATCTAATTGTGATTCTCTGAGCAATGAGACAAGGTGAAATCAACAAAACTCAGATGGCCCAGAACAAAACTCAAATCCTGTGGGAGAATTTACCTTTCTAGTGTCAGACAGTATAAATCATTTAAAACATATGCTGGAATGGCTTCACCTTTGCTTGAGGAGAAGTAGGGTTTACATCCGGGGTTTTAATTCTCAGCCAAGAGAAGGATATTAAAAGAGCCTCTGAACATTTTAAACCCATTTTGGTGGCCCATCTCTGTCCGTGTGCTGCCAGCAATAATCCCAGCAATGGATATTATAAAGAGGCAGCATTCCATTGAGTACAGAAACAACAGCCTTAACTGCTTCGTAAATGAGATTGCATTGGAGATAAGTATGTGCTTTTATTTAGTAAATGACAAGCCCCACCCATAGTCTAAATAGGAAGATTTCCACGCCCGGTGGATTTTGTGATTTCTCTTCTGATGGAGTTAAGGAAGGGGAGCTTGAATTCCAAGATCAATTTAATGTCTAAATTCCTTGGCATTTGTCGTGTTAGATCAGCACATCTCGGGTGGCCTTCAGTAGTTATTTTAGCATTGATTTACCTCTGGTAGGGTAAATCAAAGGAAGATTTAGAAAATCAAAGTCAGTTTTCCTTGGCGTTTTCTCAGAAATAAAGGGAAGCTGTGGTGTTGATGGGTTGTTTTTTTCTTTTTCTCATCTTTGCCTTCGATGCAAAATCGCTCTTTGTATGAGTTTCTTTCCCATGTTGAATATCTGTTATAGGCAGAGCCCTGGGTGTTTCTGTGGTTGGGAGACTATGCAAAATAATTTGAAGGCACACCAGTAGACTTTGAGGAACTAAGTATTCATTTAAAGACACAAGATATTACAGTGGGAGTTGTGAGAGTGGGCGTGTGGTGTTTCGAGAACCCAAGCTTTCATGTCACATCTGGGCTTGGAATCCGCCCTTGCCTACTACTGGAGCAACCTTGTGCAGAGGACTTCATGTAGTTCATCTGGAAAATGGAGATAATGAAGATGCTTGCCTCTAGGTTGCTGTGAAAAAAGCAGCAGTGTACACTTGACTAAGAACATGACCAAAACCAGATTGCTCCTGTTTAAATCCCAGCTGTACTGTTTACAGCTGATATGGCCTTGGGCAAATCTCATGCCCGCTCTCTGCCTCGGCTGCCTCATCTGAAGATGGAGATGGTGCTACTGGCCCCTTCATAGGGCTGCTGAGCATCTAAAAGGAGCGAGTAAAGGTAAAGGGCTGAGAACAGTGCCCTGCACGAAGCATTACCTAAGGGTTTGCTTTCATTTCTGTGGGGATTAAATATAATGGCTGTGAAGTGCTTGATACATATGTAGGAGGTAACTGTTAACTATTAGATTAAAGAACTCAACACAAGGTGTACTACGTTTTCAGTACTCAGTACATTTCGGTTCACGTCATTATCTGTTGCATATGTCTCTCTCTCTGTGTGTTTATATAAAAAGAGAAAGAAGCACATATTCCCCAACAACATCAAAAACATATGACTATAACTTTATGGGTCAAAGTATATAGGACAGAATGGATATTAGCAAAGCCATACATCTAGGAGAGTTCATGCTATACTACCTGGTGCGTAAATGGTTTGTTTTGTCCTTATTTATAAGCCTATTTTTACCATTGATGCTTCTCTAACATTTTCAACGGTGGATGGAACTCCTAAAACTTCATAAATCAAAGGAATAATCACTACTGATTGTTCCTACCACCATAAAAAGTTAAAATACACTTGGCTTTTGGGCTTGACTAGAAACCTAATTAATGATAATAATGCAGGCATTTTCCCATTTATAAACAATTCATAGCCCAAAAATTCAGTTATAAAGCAAGAATTTCTTTCGCATAATACCCTATAAAAATGTTATAATGATCATTAAAATTTAGGCCTGCCTATAGCATTATCCTAGTATCTTGAACTAAAAACAAAAAAACAAAAACGGTACTGTACATTTGGTGATAACCATATATGAATCACGGTATGTATTCTGGTTTCTAGGTAGAGAGATACCAGAGACTTCTACCCCAGTGAAAATCCTGGGGATGATGGGGATGAGAGGGTTGCCTCCTGTCTGTCCCTGCCACCCTTAGTTTACTAAAGAGACAGGAGTTTGGGGGATATGGTTTTCATTATGCAACTTCAGCCTTGGTTTTCTGGGCAAATCCACAGAAGAGAAAGAGGGGTCCTGAGGTAAAAATCACCATTGGTAAGTATATGTCATTTGTAAAGATTACTTTATTGTTAAAACTTTTGGCATAATTCATTGTCCGCTATACTCCTTGCACCCCACACCACCTCTCCACAAATCAACTGGGGCCATGGTCCTAGGGAATAACTCCAGTTGTTTCCATCAGAGTTTTTCCCGCATGTACTCCCAGTATGAAATCGAAAAGGCTTTCAGACGAAGACAGCCCTGAAATCCTCCTTTTAAAAAGGCAATATTAAAAGAAATTAACGTCACTATCACTATTACTTCCAGATGGAGTCAGATTGAATCGTTTTTGCCAGGCCAGAAAAGCCTCCCTCACTACTGAGTCTGTATACAAAGGCAAGCCTGGCAGAGAAATCAAATACTATGCCATTTAAGATGGACCCATCACTTGATGCTTTACACATGACAGAAAGTGACAGTAGCTTTCTTCATGATCCAAAGCTGGTAATATGATATCAGTTTTTTCATTCATTCAACAAATGTTGACTGAGTGCCAAGCACTCTGATCGGTGCTAGGTGCACAGCAATGAAAAGCAAATAACATGCCTTCTGAGGTGCAGATGATGATAAACGCACCAAGAGGTGAAGATAGAATGTGTCGTGTAGTGATAAGTGCCATGGAGGGGACTGATTTCATACAGGATGGTCCTGCAGAAGGAAGTCAGGGAGTGAGCCATGTGACCATCTGAGAGAGGAGCTCTCAGGCAGAGAAGACAGCAAGCACAAAGCCTCTGAGCCAGGAGCATCTTTGTTGACAAAGATATTCCAGCTGGATGAGAGTAAGCTAAAGGAGCTTGGTGGGAGATGAAGTCAGAGAGGTAGCAGGGCTTTGTAGACAACTAGAAAAATTTGCTCTTATTCTAAGTAAGATAGGATATATTTCGAAGATAGAGCTGATAGGAGTGCAATGCAATAAATGTGGGTGTCAAAGAGCAGAACCAAGGGTAACTCAAAATGTGGGGCCTGTGTAACTAGAATTGTCATTTATTGAGCTGGGAAATATTATTGGAGCATCATGTTTGGCAGGAAGGGGAAAAGAAGGTAGGAAGAATTCAGTTTTTTATTTTGGACATGTTAAGTTTGACATGCCTATTAGACAACCAAGTGAAGATGTCAGGTAGGCAAGGGATGGATAAGCTGGAATTCATGGGTGAGGTCTGGCCTAAAGGTATCCACTTGGGTATTTAGGGCCACAAGACTGAAAACACCAGAGAAGAAGTGTATATAAAGAAAAGAAGAGATGTTTGGACTGAATGCTAAGGCTCTCCAGTATTTAGAGTTCAGAGAGATGAAGTGGAACCAGCAAAGGAGACAGAAGAAGAGCGTCCAGTGAAGAAGATGACATAGGAGAGGATGGTGCCTCACAAGACAAGTGGAAAAAAAAGTTGAGGAGAGAGTGTCTGTCTATGCCAAATGCTACCAATAAATTAGATAACCTGGGGACTGATAATTGATTATAAAATTTGGTGAAGGGCACTGGTATCTTTTAAGTCAATGCTGTGCTGATAAACCAGCTCTTATTTCCATGTTGTAAATAGTTCCGTCACAGCCTATTTCAAGCTATGAAGAGCTTAAGAGGAAGCTTGCAAGATTCTTGAATTTAACAGTTGGCTCCAGCTAGCTCCCACACACCCTGCCTTGACAGGAGCCATTTTGGTGGAGTGGGTGGGGATGGAAGTGGATTCATAAGAGATGAAATGAGAAGAACTGGAGACAGTGAGTGTAGACAACATTTATGAGGAGTTCTATGAAAAGAGAAGGTGGTAACTAGATCAAGATGTGTGATCAAGAGGGGTTTTGGGGGGTTCTTTTTGGCTTTTTTTTTTAATTTAAATTGGAAATATAGCAGCATGTTTGCAGGCACATGGGAATGATCCAAGTAGAGGGGGGGAATCGATGAAGGAGAAAGCAGTGAGAATCACTGGAGTGAAGGCGCTGAGAGGAAGAGAGAAAAGGGTTTAATGCACAGGGAGGGGGTGGCTTGGTTTCAGCTTAGAGCCTGGGTAGTTCCCTCACAGTCACAGCAGAGAATAGGGCAGCACTTCCCAACAGAAAAACAGTGTGAGCCATATATGTAATTTATTTTTTTAATTTTTATTATTATTATTTTTTTTGGCATACGGGCTTAGTTGCTCCGCGGCATGTGGGATCTTCCTGGAGCTGGGATCGAACCCGTGACCTCTGCATTGGCAGGCGGATTCTTAACCACTGCGCCACCTAGGAAGCCCCCATTTATGTAATTTTAAAATTCTAGTAGCCACAGTAAAAAAAAGAAATAGAAAATAATCTTGATTTGATTTAAGCCTATATATACAAATTATTAAAATATGTACTTAATATAAAACAACTATTAATGAGATATTTTACATTCATGCTTTCTAAGAAAATTTCAAAATCCAGTGTATACACACAAAAAAGCACATCTTAGTTTGGACTAGCCACAGTTCCAGTGCTCAATAGCCACAGGTGGCCAGACTGGAGAAGGCAGGTACAATCAGTTAAGTGTTTAGTTGTCTTGGTGGGAGGTTATGGAAGTTCTGTTTGCTTCTGTTTTCTCAGCAAAATAGGATTCCGGTTAATCCAGCGATTGGGACTGAGAATTGGGCAGAAGGTGCTGGAGGTTTGAGGAGAGAGGAGAAGGCGTGAAATAGTCCCATAGGAGAATGACAGAGCGAATGGAACCAGAAAAATGCACTAGGATCAGGGCAGCACTGATGCCCCACTTGAGGTCAGTGGTCCAGAATTTAAAGTGAGACCCGCCATCCCGAGGGTGTGGTTTTCTTCAGCCACTTTCTGTTCTGCAGAGGCAGGGGCAGGGGCACCTGCAGTGTGTACGTGGTTGGATTGAACCGGGCTGAAGTGAACTGGAAAGCAGACGCCAGGCTGTCCGTCCAGTAGAAAATGCTAAACATTCCCCATAGGAGATGTGCCCTTTTTTCTGTCTGATCTGGGCTTTCTGTGTGTGGGCTGGCGTAGGAGTATAAGATGTTAGGCAAGAGTGTGTGGGAAGGGTTGAAAAGCATAGTGACTTTTTTTTTTTTTCCCTACCACTGAACTCCTGTCTCAGAAAGCTCTCCAAACTCTTTCTCCGGGGTTCCTTCACTGAGCTGTGTGTACCCCCTCTCCCTCCTTCCTTCGACTTCATCAGACTGTTTACTAAGGTTGATTATTTTTGCACAGCCCGAATCTGATATGTGCTCGTCAAGACAAAATGGGCGTGTTGAGCTGACTGTGTGTTTGCTGGAGCCCAGGAAGATGTTAATGAGGGCTCTCTGTTCCCTGCTTGTAACCTGAAGCTGCCAGTCAGCGGAACAAATCCGAGGTTTCCAGCAGCACATTGAGGTCCTCATGTAAGGCGGATCACACGCAATTTTTATCTTTGGAGAATTTCTTTCTGTATAATTATTCTTTTGATCATGCTACACATGAAAAGAAAAGCAGCTGAGGGTATGAATCATGTCCTTGTTTCACTTGGAATTCAGAATCGAGACAGGGTGAAGAGTCTGTGAGAACTGCTGGTCAGAGGGAGGTGGTTCTCCATTCTTAATTGACAAACTGGGTGCGCCTACTCTATGGTGTCCTCACAGCAGACCTCCAGCCTTGAACCTTATATCCATCAGTTACCATGCCTAGCTCCATTCCTGGGTGAGATGCTGCAGGCAGCACGGTCTGAACTTTCTCTGCCGTGCACGTGGGAACACTGAATTGTTCCTCAGCAGATAAGTGAGATCCATTGGACCCCATTTGGACTTTTCCTGAAACGTCACAGGAATTTTCTCACTGGTTTGATATTAAAGGGATTGAGCGCTTAATCTGTAACTGTGCCTTTGACGGCTTTCAGAATTATCAGTTTACAAGGGGAGTTTGTGGATACAGGAGGTAGCTCATATGTCCTCTGTTCCCTGATGCCTTCCTTGACACCCCAGACATCATCAGTCGTTTGACCCCTGGTGCTCTCGTTGCATTTTATACATATTTTACCCGTGTCCCTGAACATGAAGTCCCTTTCAGAACTTCATGCTTTTGCGTATGATGTTTCTTCTACCTTCCCCACCTGTGAATACCTCCTTATCCCTCAAAATAAATATTGGTTCAATGGATAAATGAGATGCTTTGTAGAGGAGAGCGCCTTCCCTGGGTTGGTCACTTTTTCTTATGAGTCCCCACACACTTGGGTTATGTTTCATTTGGGGCACTTACCCAGTTCTTAAGATGTATTTACCTCTTGGTCTCTTTCAGGAGTCTGTAACTTTCTCCAGCATAGGACTGTGTTTTACGTACTTCTGTGTCTTCAGTGCCTATTATAGTTAGTACCAGGCTATTGTCATAAGGCCTCACATTTTTGTTGAATGTGACATGCAAAAAATTAAGCATGATAGTGTGATTTACATGAATATAGAAATAGCTTGAATTGGACCACACCTTTATAGCCCATACAAGGTCCTACTGAAGTAAATCAACCAACTTGATACGTTTCAGATGAAACCTCGAAATGAGGATATATTGGTTTTAGCCCAAAGCAGAAGTTTATATAAAGGATGTAACCTTTTGCCCCCCACACTCAGGCATTAAACTAAAAAGAAATCTAAAAATCCATTTATAGGTAATTTCAATTTGAGGCTTATAGGTATGTAAAAAAGGTTTATTTAAGGTTTAATAACCAAGTTTCATGTGGGTTCTAGTTTGGGAAAGAAAACTTTCACATGGCATTAATATACCGTAAATTGTGATTTACAAAAACATTCTCACATCCTGTCTGGAGTGAGATTTTAATTTGTCCAATGAACTTTCCACTGAAAGAGAAAATGGCAAAACTGACAAACTAATCTAGCTATGCATGTTTTGTTTTGGAAACTTGCTATTCCCAAATGTTCCTTGAATTTATTTTTGAAAATTCTTTGGAAAATTCAAGGGAAAAATGGTCTTTTGAGAAATACCTTGAATGTTAGATTTTGTATGTCAAAGGAGTTCTTGTTGATAGCAGGTTTACTGACTTTTTCATTTACTTTTTCCTGTACTATTTATTGTTTCTACAATTCAGTATGTATGTGTCTTAATCTATCTGACATTTTAAGATACACTGTGTTTCTTATGTTTCAATTGATTAAACAGATGTATGAGTTAAAATGTTTTGTGTACCTCTTATCTCATTTAATTGAATGTGTCTTCCAGATAACAGGCACCTTCATATCGGATGGATGCATGGGTGGTTGAACAGTGTGTGTATGCTTTAAGAGTGCAGGTGTTAGGTAAAAGTCACAGCTTTGCTACAATACATACTAACTCTCTGGCCTACAGCAAATTAATGATTTAAACCTCTGTTTCTTCCAGTGTGCATTATCATAGTTCTACACAGGATTGTGGAGATTAAAATAAATTATGCATGTAAAGAACTTTGTATCACAGTTGACACATGGTGAGGGCTCAGAAATATTATGTTATTACTCTTATTAACATAACAATAAATGGCTTTAACCATATAACCCATTTTTTAAAAAATTAAGGGTGAATCATTACAACATGTAAGAATTATGAATGTATTGATTGTGGTAGATTTGGGGATACCGGTAATTGTCTAATCATTATAGCTCAAATTCTTCCATCCATACTAATATGAAGGGTAAAGTAACCAGCAGCTTCTTTATCTCCTTTTAGAATTACAAGCACAGCTTAGATATGAAAACATTCATATGCTTCACCATGATACAACAGCTGGTGGTATTACGTACGATGTCTTATTAAAGCATCATCACTCTGTGCAGTTTAAAACGTTTATAAATTCTAGGTAAACATTCTTCAAACAAATGTCCTTCTCTTAGGGCGACACCGATATTCTCAAAAGGGGTGATAGTATTTTAAAAGGTCTTTAATAGGGTTGAGCTCATTAGGCATCACAGCCCCCAAGTTTTCCTGATTTTCACTCTAGACTTCATGAGAAAGAAAAGGCATGATTTTTTAGGCAAAAGAATAAGCCACTGAGGTCTGCCCTTGAGTCCTTTTCCCAAAGAGAAGTCTTTCGGCGCAGAGGGAGAGCGCCCGGGGTCACTGACTGACTTAGGTCGTGCTCAGAGAAAGCTGGCTTTTCAGAAGGCAGCTTCCACTTTTCTCCTAACTTCAGCATCTGGGTGCGCCTTCTCGGCGGCGTGGGCTAAACACCAGCCTGAGGCTGATGAGAAAGGGCTGTGGGCCCCTCGGGTGATGCTCCGGCGGGGCCCGCGCCGCGCGGTTGGGGTCCAGCTCAGCGCGCGCGTGGACACGCGCAGATTGTTTTGAACTTGAGCAACGCCTCCTGTTTTCTTTCCACCCTATTTCTGTTTGTGCAGAGCTGGCCTTTTCTGGCAGGAAGTGCCAGCCATTTAAGGAGTGCAAGCAATTCCCGACATCCAGCCCCCCTCCCCCGCCTGGCTGCTTTGCTTCCATCTCATTGGCCCGGAGATGGGCCGGGGCTTATCCCTGCGAAGGTTCGCATTTTAAAAATGTCTTCTTTTGTCAGCTTGAGATTTTCCAGAATTTAAAAGCGGAAAGGAAGAGAGGAATACAAGGAAGCTATTAAAGATATATTAAATAAACTCTACGGGGAGCAAGGGTGTGTTTGAGAGAGAATCTGTAACTTTTGCAAGGGAAGTTTTGCTGATTGCTTATTATTTTAACAAAGAGAGGGGGGGAGTGAGGGAGGGAAAGGGGGGAGAGAGAGAGAGTGTTTTCTCCCTGAACTGGAGAAGCAGATGTTTAAAGGAGAAGGGCAGGAAGCAGCTCTGACAAATGAAAGGATTTTTGATTGAATTCATGAGCTAAAGTTTCCTGCCAGTAATTCATTCAACCCTAGGCTACATAAAAGAAAAACCCACATAATTGAATTTTAATCGCCTAACTTTTTAACATACAACCAGAACAGGCAAGTGGAGCTGCCACAGGTAAAACTGGAATAATGCTGTAAGCAGATCTTAGATGATTATTTATTGGTAATTTTTAAAAAATTATGATACGCTTTGCTTCATACTGCGCCTCCTTTGTGGGTGGGTGTGGACCAGAGGCTATTCCTTACTGTCTGTATAAGTTAAAATCCTTCAGGCAGATTTTTTTCTTTAAGCTGTTTTGTGAGCAGGTGCAGATGGCTTTCATGAACTGAGCCAATTGAAATGTTATGTTTCAGCCTGCAGACACTGAGGTTTTAAAAAATGAAACAACTGCGTTTTGTGCTGTATTTATAATTCAGCTGGAAAATGTGTTCCCTATTTTATGATGAAATCTGCCATTTCTGTTTCTTTCCCTTAATGAATTTAGTTTGTTTACAGCCTTAAGGAAATCTTGTCACTAAAATCCACCCTCAACACTCCTCCAGTATTTTTCAGTCTGATGATTTCACAACCAGGGCCATTGCAAAATAAGGGTAAATGGGCTTTTTTTTAAATCCCTGAAGATTTTTAAGAACCTTTTTTTCCTTTCTTTTTTCTTCACAGTGTACTCAAGTAAACAGTTTTAGGAAAACTTGAAAACACTGAAACTTTTGTACCTTTTCATAAACATAATATGAAATAAGCTACTTTTCTTAGTGAAGTTTGATAATTTTATACCAAGCGATAGAAAGTGGGAAGTCAATGCATCCTAAAAACTCTTGGTTTGGTGCATGCCTTATTGAGTTCTCCTGCAAAACAAAGTGAAGAGCAAATTAGCTTCTTTGGATGCAGAAGATTCTATGGCCATCGTGGCGATGAGCCATAGCTTTCTGCTCAGTCACACTCAGGTGGGCACTCATGCCTGGCCATAAACCAAGAAACCACAGCCAAAGCCAGACTTGCACACTGCACCCTGAACTGAACAAAACCCTAATATCCAGGTTGTAAGTGAACTAAAACACGTCCAAAAATAGACCTAATAAACTAGTTTAAACCAGCATGATACGTACATGTTTTCTAAAATGATTGAACTTCAACTTCAAAACATTCCACAAACTTAACCTGAAACAAACCAAGATCCCATTGGTTTGGAGCTGTGCTTTGGTGTTGTTTCTGGGATCCCGGCTGGAAATGAAGGGTTTGGATCCTGCTCCTGTGTTGACCTTCACAACGATGACTGTCCCAAGGATACTGACTCAGGCAGGAAGTCAGTAAGTGTTAAGGGGCAATACCTGTTATGTCATCAGATAGAGACACAAAACTTAAAGGACAGGGCTTCTTATACCTCAGCACTATTGAGAGTTTGGACTGGATAATTCCCTTTTGTGTAGGGGGCTGTCCTGTACATAGTAAGATGTTTAGCAGCATCTCTGAACTACCCATTCGGTGCAAGTAGGCCTCCCTTGCTCCAGTTATAACAATTAAAAATGTTTCCAGGTGTTGCCAGATATCTTGGGGTAGGGGGGCAAAATCACCCCCTGTTGAGAACCACTTCAGTAGTCATCAGCATTGTTTTAAAAATGCTCTTGTATCAATTGTATTGACTGAATCAATATCCAGTAGATATGGGAAAGAAAGGCTATACATTTATGTGCCCAGAAGGATCACGTGGTAGATAATAAGTCCTATAAGTCCTCATTTCAAAGCTGGTTTCCCTACTAAAGCAAGAAATCCTTTATGTTGGAAACTCCATGTATGGTATTATCGTGAGGCAGAGCTAAGGAAAATACTGTAAGTTATAGAAGACATTTATAAGCACACACTTATAAAAACTTTACACCAACTTATGGTGTTGGTGACAAAATGATTCCAGAATCTTCTGACCACACAAATAGTGTTTATCTTCATATTCTGAAAAAAGCAGCAGAAATATTTCAACACATTTGAGTCTAATAGTATTTCTGGTTCACAGTGTAGGGAGATGCTGTCTGATCCAGGGTGCCTGCGTACCCTACAGTGAATTATTATATATTAGAGTGTTATTTCTGGAGAATTAGACATCTTAATTATAACTTTTTTTTTAGTTTGTGTGTATATATTGTGTACCTTTGAACTGAAATTTATAGGTGTTCAGCACTTCAATGAGACTTTTCATTTTTATGTATTATAATGGTACCTTTCCCTTGGCAGTTTTCATTTGGTAGGAAGACTCATTGGTACATCAGAGCATTATTTGGAACAGTGGGTTTTGCCAAGATTATAATGTGGTAATTGCATCTAAAATTGAGCTGTGCCAAAGCATTGCAAAAATAATAATAAATCCACTAAATATATAACACTGACACAGACAGTTCATCAACTTTTCTTGATACTGTGGAAAACAAACCAAATTTTCTATTTTTTTTTCTGTGAGGAAAACATGGGGAAAGAATAATCACAGTATAAAATTGAACAGCTAATCGAGTTTTCCAAATGGTTTATTTTAATGGTGATTTAGCATTCTAAGGCACAGACCGTTAGCTTTTGTTTCGCTGTGATCTTTAATATAGATTATAAATCTAACTGCTATATAACAACAAAGAAAAAAGTTATTGGTTAATATGTCCTCATACAATGTAACTGATGATGATACCTGTGAAGCTTATAACAAGAAACACTCCCTTAATCTCAATCGATCACCACAACCACTCTGTTCAGAATCAATAGTTTTCCTATTTTACCAATGAGAAAACTGCAGCTCAGAAATGTGAAGAAGACATGAGCAGGTCAGCATAGCTGTGGGAGGGGCCAGGGAATGAGGGGTCCGGGTCTGGAATACTAACACTGCAGAACTGACTGGTACATCTGCATCACTGACCATCGTTCTGCTCTAGGACATGACCGCCATTGTGCTCTTAGGTGTTGGTGCCATTATTCCATTTTCTTATGATAAAAAACAGACTCTAAGTGGAAATTCTGTGCGGACAGCTTGTAAATGGCAGCCCTTGAATTGTGAAACCAGGATTCGTGACTTTGTTTTGTTTTTTTTTTCCTGATTCCTCTGTACCTTGAATTCAAAAACATAAAAGAAACTCAGGGTGTATCAATTCACACTTAGTATAAACTCTCAACCATGGAAAAGTATAATCACATTATGTGTGGCCTCAGTTTTTAGGAAAACCAAAACTTTGAAAGTTCTTGATTCTGTCCCAGGAATCTGCCTTTGCTCTGAAATTGGCCAAAGCATCCAACATGTTTGCATCACTCTGTGCTGGGCTTTCTGAAGAGAGCTCCCCCAGGGAAATGGTAGCACTGGCAATGATTCCTCCAGTAGGAGTCAATAGCTATTCACGTCCATCTCCTCCACCGTCATCATCCAGGAGAAGGAAGAAAATGTACCCCAGTGAGCTGCTGTCTAGAGCCTTTCCTGTCTCCTTCCAGTGTGTCAAATCATCCAAACCTGACATTACCTGCCAGCCATTGAAAGAATAGCACAGCATTTACGTTATGGCAAGCCAGAAGGATTGGGCCATACCATATCAGTGTGCTCAAGTGTGGGAGTTTAAGTATTCAATAAACCAGTTCTGGCATTCTTAAAGATGTTAGTGTGATTTATGTATTTTATTGCAGTTGTAGTTGTGTCAACCTGCCTCACCCCTGGCTGGCCAGTCTGTGCCTCTTAGGTCTAGTCCTGGTGTCACGTGCTGTTTCTGACTTGAACTTGGGCCACAGAACCTCTTCATTCTCTGTTTTCTCCACAGGCTCCTGAAGCCCAGAGTTGCTACTTATTCCTTTGGACAATGACCCTCAACAAACCCTTAGTTAAATTCTTTCCCGCTTAGTTCAGTTTCTCCAAGAAGCTTCCATCAGCTTATTCCATCAGTGACTCAATAATATTTTACCCCATTTTATGAACAAGTTCTTTATCTGACCTGACTCTATTCATACCAGACACTTGAATAAGTCACATTTCTTGACTTACCTCTTCTAGTAGTTTCTGGTTCATTATCAGACGAATACTGTATGATCTCACTTACATATGGAATCTAAGCAACCAAACTTATAGAAACAGAGAGTAGATTGGGAGTTACCGGGGGCCGGGGAGGTGAGAGAAATGAGTGATGGTGGTCAAAAGGCACACACTTCTAGTTATAAGATGAGTAAGTTCTGGGGATTTAATGTATAGCATGGTGACTGTAGTTAACAATACTGTAATATGTATTGAAAGTTGCACTTTACACAACATGGTAAATCAACTATACTTCAATAAAATAAATTTTTTTTTTAAAGAAAGTTGCTAAGAGTAAGTCCTAAATGTTCTCACCACACACACATATCCCCCAAAATGGTAACTATGTGAGGTGAGGATGATTAGCCAACCTTATTGCGGCAATCATTTGGCAGTAGAAACGTTTATCAGATCATCCCGTTGTATACCTTAAACACACACAATGTTAGGTGTCAGTTACATCTCAATAAAGCTGGGACAAAAACCATTAGCAAGCATGCCTTGACGTAGCACATCAAAAATGGAAGTTTTGTCTACAGCAATAATAGCTACAATGACACCTAATGTTGGAAAAAGAATTATTGATCCAGGAGGTGAACTTAAACTTGTCTTGGAGGGTAGTTTGGAACAGTGACAACCCCAGCCGTCGTGGAAATACCACTGCAGAGACAGGCAGGCTTGGACTCACAATGGAGGTTTCATTCAAAATTGGGTTCTTTTTCTCTGGTCTCTCAAATTATTTCCAGAGGTTAGCCACTTACAGAAAAAATAAATCTTCTCTCACTTGGAAGTAGAGAATGCGCTATTTGACTTAAAACATAGCACAGATATTCTTTAGCTTAGTTTTATTTTGTGTCTGATGAGCCTAATGCTACTTTTCTCCTTTATACAAACTCGTCACCGGTTTCTCATGTGAGGTGTTGTAGCATGAGATGCTTAAATCAAACTTCATAATAGTGTAAGGAACAGTTTTCTTGTCTCCTCCATATTAGTGAAACGACTAAAGCCCGGTACTAATGGCTTGTCCTCCGAACTGGGTATTTCAGGCCTGATTGTCTTTAGAGCACAGCTGGCATGGAGTAGGCAAAAGCTCCTCTGGTTCCTTTAACCACTTAAGCACTAATTTGGTGGCATGGAAAGCATTAGGCTGTGTCCACACAAGCAGAACAAAGCAGAATATTGAGCAATTTTCCCAATTTTATCAACGTAATAAGTCGACTGCTTGATGTTTCTAGTTAAAACAGATGTTTGAGTTGCCAGGATGCATCCAAAATATTGGTTGAAATTAACATTAGGTTAGCAGTTTGCTTTCATGGCAGCAGCATTCTAAACAAAGGGCAGGTGTAAACTGTGGAAATCTCTGAGTCTTAAAGAAACTGGACGTACTGTAAAAGATTGTGTCGTTTTCCAAAGGGGTTATATGCATAGCCAGACTCAATGCACGATTATTATATTAACGAATGAACGAATGAATTGAGTTTTGTAACCATTTTGGCCTGTCCTTGATCAATTAGTTAAATTTCATTTTCTTACTATGAGTGAATTCTGTGCATATCCTTCCTTGTGTACTGAGCTCTTCTTTTACGTATTTAGATATTCCGCCCCACAAGTAATGACAGAAATAGCCCCTTTCACTTGGCCCGGATATCCCATATATCCCATTTGGGGGCTTCCACTGTACTACCTTATTGCCGTTTCGGATATAAAAGTTTGATTTGTAGCCACCCACAACACAACTGGCAAGCTATGTAGCCTTTCAATCATGTGAAAACTGCTGCTATTGATAGGGAAAAAAAAGTATTTATTGGATGTTTTCTCTGTGCCTAACCGTTTACTAGGTATTATGGAAAACAGCTTCATCCATGGGGGGCTCATAATCTAATTGGAGAAAGAAAACTAACTCACATGAAACAGTTATAAAGAAGAAATGAAATATATTATGTGGTCCCGGCTGTTAGAGCTGAGGATAATAAGGTGTTCATTGTATGGGAGAGACAGTAAACCTCAAAGGAGTTAAGGAAGGTAGAGATCAACATGGGCTGAGGCCATCTAGGAAAACTCTCAAAACAAACCAACAATATTTATAAGCCCCTTTTATGTTCAAAGCATCGTGAGGGCTCGAGAGAAGTGTGATCAGAGATGGGATTTAAGCAGGGTCTGAGAGGATGAGAAAAATACTGACAGAGAAGGTAAAGTAAAATACAGAGCTCGGGAGGAGTGGGCACAAGGGAGAGCTTCAGCTCCGCTAATCAGCTTAACGTTGCAGTTCTTCCTCTGAAACTCCTTAGACGGATGCAGATATGCCGGCTTAGAGTTTTTAATCCATTTTGGCTCTTGCTTGGTCTGCAAAATATTAGCATCCAGTTCAGAGGTTTCTCTGTAAGAGAGAGAGAGAGAGAAGCAGATAGTACTATTCTTAGGGATTTGGGAAGACGATCTAGCAGAAATGATGGACGGTGCACCCAGTGTCTTTTTCTTGCAAAGAAAGGCACTATGGAAAACAAAGATGCCGGCTAAACTCTATTATGTGTGGTAAATGCAGAGAACTCAGTATCCCTTAGGAGATGTAGATGAGATACCGGTAACCAAGCTCTGTCATTTGTAGGGCTGGTACTCTTTAGGTTTGGAAAAGCTCTCCCATTGGTTAGGCAGTTCTTTCTGTTTTGAAACACAGTGTTTCAAAGTGTGTGAGCATTCATTATACTTTCTAAATTCCATATATGCTTGTTCTTATTCAAAATCCCCTGCTGTGGAGACCAAGAACCAATCATTTCTGGTTTAGAAGTGCAATGATATCTGCAAACACCTTTATTTTCCAGGCAGAAAAGCAAAAGAAAAATGTTTATTTTAAAGATAACAGGCTTTCTGCTTTTAAAATCATAGTCATTAGCATTGAGACCTAATGTCTTTTCTGCTCTCTGTTTAAAGCACTTTAGGTGTTTTGGATTTTAGGGTAACATAATATCTCAAGTATTTTATTCTGTTAAGACAGCAGTCGCAAAAGTTCACTCAGTTGTTGGGGAGAGTTTGGAAGAGAGGAGACTGTTCTTGCTCTACCATCATTTCATTAATTTTGTAGCCTTCAGTCGTGTTTCTAGAAAGAAATTGTATAATGTAGAATATGCCTGTAGCACTCAAGTTCTGACAGTGCATAGCCTCATTCCTACTGAAACAAAGAAGTTTTGCTTTTGTCATCAATGCAAAGTGCTTTTTTGGTGTGAGGACCCCAGAGCTGCAGCAGAGACAGGGCGCTCGCTTACCGAAAACACAACAGAAAAGAGCATTCATCTCTGGCACAAGCAATGCGGTGCATCTGTTCTAGGAAAGTGTGGGCCAGATGTGCTGCCTTGTCTAAAACACATTTTACTGCTGTTTACATTCTCTTTCCAGCTCTAATCTGCAGCTTTCTGGCGTGTCCATGATACGGTAGCAAGGAGGTATCACTTGGTTGTTAAATACTTGAGATGATGTGAAACATTTCACTGCAAACCGGGGTTTTGAAGAAAGACTTCTTTTTAAATTGATTTGGATTTCTTTAAAATATCACGTTATGAGGAAAGGTCTTAACCCCGAGGAATAGAAATTTAGAGGGAGTTAGTAAGGAATAGATGATCACCTGGACTAACCCTCCATCTTTTATAGAAAAGAAGTCAACCCTGAGGGAAGTGATGACTTGCCCAAGGTCAGATAGCAGATTACTGGCAGAATGAAGTCTAAAATCCAGGTGTCCTGACTTTCAGTCTAGAGGAGTGATGCAAATTCCTCCAGATCAGGAGACAGCAAACCTTGTTCTGTTAAGGGCCAGAGAGCAAATATCTTGGGCTTTGTGAGCCATATGGTTATTGTCAGAACCAAATCAACTCTGTCCCTGTACCTGAAAGTAGCCAAAGACAATATGCAAACAAGTGTGTCTGTGTTCCAGTTCCAATAAAACTTTATTTACAAAAATCAGTCAATAGGCCAAATTTGGCCCTCAGGCCATGGTTTGTCAACCTTTGCTCCAGATCTTAAGGAGGAAAATAAGCATGGAAGTCTCCTTGGGAGCTTCTTCATGAGCCATATCCAAATTTGATCTGTCATGGAGAATGTCAGTTTTTCAGAGGTCCAGAGGGTGCAATTAGTTAAATAAAATTGCTCTGACTCAGGCGAAACTGACTCTTTTTATAGCTTTCCTGAGAAAAGGTTGTTTACGAGAATTTCAAAGTGTTGAAGAGTCATTCTTCAGGATTGTCCTTATGTCACTATTGTTCCACTCAAATGTGGAAGATTTACATTTTTATATGCCTTTCAGAAGTTAAATACACTCACCATAGACGTCTTCTATTATCACTGTTGGATTTTGTTAACTTGAGTAATCTCCAAATAGGACTCCAAAGAGTTTCCCAGTTTAACAGCAGTTAAGAAATGAAAATGAAGTCTTTGTAAAAGATCCCTATATTTTTCTGTAAAATTTCTCTTAGAACAGAGAAATGTTGAAGTTTCTTAAGTTTGCATCGGTGTGCAAATGTGTGTGTGTGTGTGTGTGTGAGAGAGAGAGAGAGAGAGAGAGAGACAAGGAGAGAGGGAGGGAGAGACAGAGAGACAGAGAGACAGAGATCTTTAGGAGACAAAGCAGAGGGTTACCTACACCTGTAACAATATGCTAAGGGAAATAAGTCAGACAAAGGCAAATACTGTATGATATCACTTATATGTGGAATCTGAAAAATATAACAAACTAGTAAATAAAACAAAAAGGAAGCCAACTCACCGATATAGAGAACAAACTAGTGGTTGGTTACCAGTGGGGAGAGGGAAGGCGGGGGAGGGGCACCATAGAGGTAGGGAATTAAGAGGTACAATGAGGTATAAAATAAGCTACAAGGATGTAGTGTGCAACACAGGGAATATAGCCAGTATCTTATAGTAACTACAAATGGAGTATAACTTTTAAAAATTGTGAATTGCTCTATTATATACCTGTAACTTATTTAATATTGTATATCAACTGTACTTCAATTTAAAAACAAACAAACAAACAAAAAACCCAGGGACTTCCCTGGTGGTCCAGCAGTTAAGACTCGGCACTGCCAATGCAGGAGGCCTGAGTCTGATCCCTGGTCAGGAAACTAGATCCTGTATGCCGCAACTAAGAGTTCACATGCCACAACAAAAATCCTGTATGCCGCAACTAGGACCCGGCACAGCCAAATAAATAAATAAATAAATATATATATATATAAATATTTTTTTAACTTGAGGATGGAAGATGTCTTAGAGGACTGGGACGGGGAGGGTGGGGGGGACTCAAGGGAGGGTGGGGGGGGAGTCGAGGGAGGGAGGGAATACCGGGATATGTGTATAAAAACAGATGATTGAACTTGGTGTACCCCCAAAAAATAATAAATAAATAAATAAAAACAAAAATTAAAACAGTAGGTGACCTGGAATGAAAACCGCCTTTCCATTGAAACTTCCTGTTCAGTGTCCTAAGACATCCTGGAGTTAGTCGAATGCATCCTTACTAAAGCAAACTTACAGGGTTCTTCTCTTTCCATACACATTTTTGTGTGAACAGTGATCCTTTAGAAATTATGTTGTTTTTGCTGATCTCAATCCAGAGGCAAGGATTAAACGGTGGAGGGAAAGACACACAGAATAGAATGGAGGTGGTGTTGACTGAGGCAAGGAATGGCGAGAGGGGCTTGAGTTCTGATTTGAGGCCCACCTGCCACATTTCATCTGAGCAGGTGCAGCCCGCTCCTTACTTCTTCCTGCCTCCCCGTGCTCCTCTGTTCTCCCTGCTCCTCCTTACTCCTCTTTGCTGCTCTTCGCTTTCCTCTTTTCCTGCTACCCAACACTAATGTGGCGGCAGAGTAGGGTGATCTGTCAAGATTGAATTGGAAGAAAATAATTTTAATTCTTTTTCATTTTTTGGTATTATAAAGAATGGAGGAGAGCACATACGGATCTAACTTTTCCCCACTATAAATGTTGCATTTTCAAAGATAATAGTTTTATCTGTGTGTAACAATTATTTGGGGGAGTAATTAAAAGGAAAGTTATCTATTTCAAAGTTCCTTTTATTACAAAATAACTACCATAATGCCTCACTCATTTCCTGTGGTGGTGGTAGTCTCTAAAATAAGTTTGGGATAATAAATAACCCTAATATTCCAACTTGCTTTTCTTTTGGTGGTGGATATTACTTTTTGTTCTTCACAGTTTGCTTTAAAAGTTCATATAAATGTTCTCATTGCATATATGATAGCATTAAAAAATCGGTCTTTACAAGCAAATAATGAAGAGGTTAATATCCTTTTTCTGAAACTAGGCACATAATAGGATGTTGGGTTTGATTTGATTTTGTTTTGTTTTATTAATGCTTACAGTTCAAAGCTTAAATTAGACATTTATTTCTTTTCTCATCAATCTGTAGGTTTTATTAAAAGAGGATAAAGAAATGGCATGTTGATCAATCTGTAGTTCTAATACTCTAATGACTCAGCATTCTGGCCTCTACATCTGTGGACCCATGTCCTCCTGTTAGAAATTCCCTTCCCCTGCTTTCCACCCACTACATCTTACCCAGATGTCAAGTCCCTCTCTTAAGACCATAGGCCTTTAGGAGTCTCTCCTTGGATAAATGCCCACCACAAGGATCCTTACTCTTTTGGAATTTGTGTAGCACTTTTAATTTGTGCCAAGCAATTCCTCACTTAATTATATGTTATTTTGGATCACTCTCTGGTGATTTAAAGCATAGTGTTAAGCACATCACCTGTGCAGCCATTTGAAGAAAAGGCAAATGGCACGTGGGGAGTCAGAGATGTGATGCCTAGGGAAGGCCCCAAGCATCCTCAGGTTGAGGAATCAGCTCGGAGGGTTTGTTAAAAATGATCTCTGGCCCTCAGACCCACAAGTCAGGACTAGAATGTCAGGATACCACGTGTTGCTGCATCAACCAAGGCAAACTCACCTTCACCTGATTCATGGAGGCTGATTAGAATGCCAGTGTATTCATTTTCAACATGAAAACTAGTATAACTAGACACTCAAGTCCTCAGGCAGATGCACTGTGTACCTCTGAGTAAGCTATGTGAGTTCCACTGTGACCGTCAGAACTCTTGGTGAGCATGGAATCAGTGCAAGAGTGGCTAGTCAAATTGTTTGAACGTTCAAAGGATTAGAACAAGGAGACTGGTAATATGTTTTCACCATAAGGATATACCTGCACACAGAACTGGGTAGGTGGTGTCCTTTGGTAGGATAAGCTTGGACACTAGACAGTGTTTCTAGGAATGCTTGTTTTGTGACTTTCTCAACCATCCTATGTATGAGCAACCAACTGGCAATTTTTTTCTTTCCTACTGGCAATTTTTTTCTTAAGTTCTTAAACAGAGCTGGTTAGTTTCCAGTCAAGTTTTAGTCTCTTGCATTTTTTTTTTTTTTTTTTTTTTGCATCTCTGCTCTGATCCGTTGTATGTAGGAAAATCTCATTTCTGTCATCGCTGATTCCTCATTGTTGCCTTCTTGTACATCTCGTGGTTGCCTTCTTTTCCCTTCTACAGCAGGTACCACTAGATACTGAATGACTGATCATCTCCCATCTCTAGTACAAAATCCTTAATGGCATAGACCGCACAAACATTTATTTATTCAGCATTTAAGAAACAAGCGTATTTAGTATCCACTATGTTCCAGTATTTTTGAAGTTAATAGGGACACAGAGGTGAGTGAAACACAGTGCCGTTCCTTAGAAACTTCATATTTAAAAGACAGGTGTGTAAAAGAAGTACAATAATGTATTTTGGGTGCTATGATGAGAACAGTGGTGGGACATTGAAGAGGAAATAATTGATTCTACTTGTGGGAAGCAGGAGAGTTTTCACTGAGAGAAATATATTAATTAAAATCCCTTACATGTGCAATTTTTATTATAAATTGCCTTCAATATAAATGCAGATTATTAAAATCTCAACATCTTTCTCATTCATGTCCATTCACGTGTCATTAAATACTCATACCTAATCTAAGTTTGGAATGAAAGTCACGAGACACGTCTTTCACTATTTCCTGATTAACTAGTTAAACATGGAAATGTAGCTCAGGACCTGAGCATTTGGTGATCTCATGTGACCATGAGAACATTAAATAAGGAAGGAAGTGCAGAAGTAAATATGATGATCTCTTACAAAGCCCCTAACTGGGTAGAGAGGTAGGGTGTGAATTAGCCAGACAAGTGTCACATCTATCCTATAGATATAACAACATATTAAGCTTAGTATCAACTCATTGTATCAACTCCTGACAGCCATCCTCAAAGATATACATAAATGGAATCAGAGAAACTGGGGACTCCATACACATCAGATAGGCCAAAACAGAATCAGCATAATCTGATGTTGGCAGTCTTGAACATCAGAAAATCCAAGAGGCAGTAGTCCCTCTATGCTTTTTAGTAAATAATTAATATCTCTATACATTCATGTACTTATTTGAAGAAAGAGAGCTAGAATAATCTGGTCTTAATCTCTGCATATGGGATTCCATAAAATAAATGAGATGCAGTCCTGTTCT
This sequence comes from Hippopotamus amphibius kiboko, assembly GCF_030028045.1. Taxonomy (NCBI): domain Eukaryota; kingdom Metazoa; phylum Chordata; class Mammalia; order Artiodactyla; family Hippopotamidae; genus Hippopotamus; species Hippopotamus amphibius. The sequence goes on from NC_080194.1 coordinate 55,523,154, forward strand.
TCCAACATTTAAGCTACTTCAGTTAGCTAAATTTAAAAGAAATATGCATAAATCATTGAAAGAACAATATGTATAAATCTTTAAAAGAGCATTAAGTGAAATAATGCATTTAAACTGAGAATCAGTATGTACAAACGTATAAATACATATATATTTGAAAGAACAAAATGTATAAATCTTTGAAAGAATATTTTAATGCATCTTGATGTATTTCTGTAAATAAGAAATTTTTGCATAAATGTTATCATATGCATATGCTAAATAGCACAAGATTTTCTTTCTAAAAATGGGACCAAAGGACAGTCATATGGTAGAAAATCTTTCATTAATCAGGCCAGATTTCATTAAAAAGGTTTTTTAAAGCTGTTTCAATTTTCACATTACCCTTTTGAGGATAACAATTTTGAAAACTTGCCAACTGCTGATAAGAATAACATTTATATCCTAAGTATAATACTTTCCTTTTTAAGAAAAGATTTCTCTGATTCTAGGATACCAAAATACAGCAAATAAATTTGTGTTTTCCATATCCACATCCACTTTTCTGCCTTTGATATCTAGCTTTGATTTGCAAGATAAAGTGTTACATAAAAGTAAACACCAAGTGGCTATATTTCTTTGCAGCCCAAAGATGCCACAGTTTCTCCAAAAATTGAATAAATACTCCAAATAATTTAAAATTTCTAGAAGAGCAGATTCTACTTTTTTCCTGGTATAATGGCATGAAACACTCTTACAGGTTTTTATTTTCTACTGGTTTGAAGAAAACATTTGTGGATTCTTAAGTGAGTTAATCAATTCATATGTATTAATCTCTTATGTTCAAGGCACCATGGTAGGTGCTGTGGGGATAATGCAGATAGAAGTCTATGTTCTACACCCAGGACGCTTACAGTCTAGGTTGAAAGACTAGACGCATTGTGGGAAATGCTTTATGACGTGATGCACAAGGCATTATGGGATAACGGAGAGTCTTAAGAAGAGGGCAGTGATGCGTGTGGATGCCTGCAGTTCCTGGGGCTGTGGAGGGCCTCCTGGAGAAGAGGTTGGACCCCTCTAGGATCTTCCCTACTGCTTCCGAAAGAACATTTATGAGGAAACACTCCCAGGTATAATTGTACTTTCTAGGGAACAGTTACAATTTAAGTCTTTAAGTATTTAACAACTTTTTCAAGTTTGTATTGTTTTCTTTTTGCCATTCATAGATTTCTTGGTGCTTTGGGGTTGAATTTGTGTTTTTCTCCTCTCTTGACTTATCTGAGAAATTCTGGCACTAGCCAGGTTTGGGATGTTTTTGTTCAGACATTCTTAAGTTATTTGGTAAGAAGTAAAGTCTTTGTTGCATTTTTCTGCTTAGAAACTGCTTTTTCTTTGTCTTTGTTTAAATCCTTAACTCAGTAAAAAGCTCTTTATTTTTATAGAGTGTTCTGCAAAGCAATATCTTGAGAGGTGAGAGAAGAGAAAACACTTTTTTTTTCAACTGGAGGTAGACATATTTTCAGAAAATACTTAATAAATGTAAAAGATATCTAAAACTACCTTACAAGAGAATGCATGCACATGGTTACATAAAAGAGAGCCCAGTACTTTCTATGCCCATATCAGCAGGCCTCAAAATTGCTTGTGAACGACGGGAAACATGGCCATGTGCCAGCCAGAAGCAACATCACCCGAATGGAATTCACAGTTACACTGTGAAGACTTATAAATACAGTGAGGGTCCGGGAGCCAGGACCTTCAGGCAGATCAGGCTTGTTTGGTCTGGTCTGGTCCGGCTGACCGAGCACCCGAGCCCTCTGTTTGCGTGAGGCCTTCCTCAGCGTCAGTGACTAAACTTGTTTGTCCCCAAAGCTAAAATGTCCCAAGGGACAGGGGGACAGCAGCCATCCATTTTCTTGCCAGATTCTGTCCTACGTTGGGGCAGGAAGTCATCCTGAAAGTCAGGGAGTACGCGGTTGGTCTGGGGACAGGGTTTGGACGTCAGGAAAGTGGAACCACTTTTGAGTGTAAATTCATTTCCCTTCAGAGAAGCTATGCCAGATACTGGGTGCTGTCACAAAAGATAGAAGTAGATAAATCAAAGAAGTGGATCTAGAAAGACCTGTAGGAAAATAAGCCTGCAGCCTGGCCGGGGCTGAGAGGAGTGGGTGAAAGTAGCTGATGCCACGGGGAGGGAGCCAGGCAGCCAAGGTGACGGAAAACCACAAGTGATCAAGACGAGGCTGTCCAGGCACTTCCAAGGAGTCCTTTCTCCCCTACCCGACTGACCAAGAGGGGAAAATTGGAGAATTGATTTTGTCATGATTTCATTCCACAGTCGGAGGCAGAACCAGAGACAGTTATGACAATAACAGCAATAAGAGAAATAATAAGTGCTTATTCTATGCCAGGTTTCAAGCTAAATACATCGTATGCATTTTCTCATTTAAACTCATGACGGCCATGTGAGGAAATATTATTCTCTCCATTTTACCCGTGAGGAAGCTGAATCTTAGAGAGGAAAAAAGCATGCCAAAGGTCACATAACTGGATAGTGAGAATTTGGGTTGGACTCAAGTATGTTTAACTTGAGAGCTCAGGCTCTGAACACACGTTGTACTGCTCATTTATTCATTAATCCACATGTTCACATCTGTATTATGTACCTGCAATGCACCAGGCACTAGAAGAGAAGAGAAGAGAAAAGAGACACCCCCTCCCCCCCCACCGTACTACATGAAATTTACAGTCATGTGTTCATGAAATAATGATATAAATGTGTAACTGGGACCTGTGACAAGTAATAGTAAGGAAAGGCGATAGGGAAAGAGAATGCATAGGTACTAGGATGAACATATCTTTGTTATTAAGGGGACCATGAACCATGATAAATAAGCTTAAGGAAAGGGTTGCATACTAAGAAAATGTGATATTATTTAGGGGAAGTCAAGGAGCACTTCCCTGAGAGACACATGCTTTTAAATCGGGGGGATTAAAGGCTGAAAACCAGGCAGAGAGGAGAACGTGCATAGTAGGAGCTACCAGAGCCCTGAGGCTGGAGAGAGCTGGACGAATTTCTGAGTCTGTGAATCCTTGTTGACAGATAATATAAACTACTAGTGTGTTACCTTCAGGGTGCTTCATATTCTCCAGTTGAACCTAAAATTTCTTACTGTTTCCCAAATGAATTGATATGAAAATACTCTCACTGTTCTTTATGTACTTTTTATTTGTTTCCTGCTAATTTTATCTGATGTGGCTTTCAAGGATTTAGGGAAACAAGGGCCACATCTGTCGTTGTTGGTGTATTACAGTTCCTAAGATTACATGCAATCAGATACTTAATAAGTGCGTTTTTTTTATGATAAAGAAAAAGAGGGGATAGTAAATGTCAACTCAGAGAATAACAGAATTTAGTTGCTTGTAACTGATATGCTCAATTAGGAATTGACATTGCCTGTAAAAAAAAAATCTTATCTTTGTATATTGTGTAAGCTAAGAAATAGATTCATTTTTAATTTTTGCTAAGTGAAGCTTTTTAATATTTCTTGAAAGTAAACGGGAAGTTTTCCAAATTAATGCTCAGCAGTTTGGCATGTGGGGGGAAAACTCTTTCCTTTCAAGCAGCTTTTCCAGGGAACAGATTAGTATTAATTAGGGGATGTTTTACTAATGGAATATTTTCCCTGCCATTGACGTCACTGTCCTTCATCCCTGAGGGTGGCATTATTGACAGTGATCGTTCTTATGTGTGATAGACTACGGGCAGACAGACCATTTCACAAAACTCCATTTGTCACACACCCGGAGACAACTGTCCTTGATTTAAAAGCCTGAAGCTGTTTGTCAGGCCTGGCATTGTGTGGGACCCTACCTGCTAAAATCATAATTGGCCCAGAGTCTTTTCTTGAACTCCATCTGTATTCTTTCTCTATTACACAAAATAATTCTTAAATAACTTTTCACACAATTAGGTAGGGCTCCACAGATTGACATCAATCCTTTTTTCATCTGTGGTGGGTAAGACGGTGGAGAACACTGGAATTTGGAGCCTTTAAATGCATGCATCCTATCTTATTTGTCTTTATAGTTCCAGGGCTTAGGCTAGTGATTGCCTGATAGCAGACAATTGAATATGTATTTATTACGTAACTAGTTGACAGAATGAATGACAGTCAGATCCACTGCAGTTAGTGAAAGGTGGGTTCCAGACCCTGACTTTTGGTAGCTGCCTCAAATTTCCTTGCCATTTTCAGAAATTAATGATCATAGATCATTTAAAACTAGGAATATCTACAGTGAGAATGCTCATAATATTTCTATAATATCTGTATCAGTTATCTGTTCTGAATTATGAATTTCCTCAAAACTTAGCAACTTAAAGCAACTAAGATTTATTATCTCACAGTTTCTGAGAGTCTGGAATCTGAGTGCAGCTTAGTTGGATGGTTCTGGCTCAGGGTTTCGCATGAGGTTGCAGCCAAGCTGGCTGCTGGGGCTGCAGCCATCTGAAGGCTCGAGTAGGGCTGGAGAATCTAAGCCCACTGGTGTGGCTCTTGGCAGCAGACCCCCACCACGTGGGTCTTGATAGAATAGATTGTCCTCATGGCGTGGCACCTGGCTTCCCCCAGAGGGAGTGATCGAAAACAGATCATCTTTATGATCTAATTTCTCAAGCTACATACTATCACCTCCACTTTATTCTATATCTTAGAAGAGAAGGGAGTCGCTAAGTCAAACCTACATTCTAGGGGACCTGCATTTAGGTCCTACCTTGGAAGGGAGGACCATCAAAGAATTTGTGGACATTTGAAGCCACTGAAATATCTAGCTATTGAAATCTTTCCAATATGTTAACATAAACTGCATGTTTTTTTAAGTGGTACAATATATCACAACATTCCATTTGTCAATAAGAAGTGCTTTTAGACAAAGTGCCTTTCCTGGAAATCAGCAAACGGTTTTGAAGTATAAGCAATGGCATTTAAAAAGCAAACAACAAAAAAATCTCATAACCATGAGAACAAGAATCACCAGTACTTGAAGAATCAGAATAATAACCTTTTATTTTATTTTATTATTTTATCTTATTTTATTTCCTTTTATTTTATTATTTCCTTGAAGTAGATGTCAACAAATTCAAATTTTAAAATATTAAGAGCATCTACTTTGTACCATGTACTATGTTACATGCAGTGGGAAGGGGACAGGCATGGGTGCAAAGGTGAAAAAAACACAGTCTATCCCGAAGAAGTGGACAGTGGGGCAGAGATGATGGATGTATACACAAAACTTGATGTAATACCAAGCTCACTGAGTTTCCTAATAGAGCTACAGAGATAGTGTTATGGGAACACAAGGAGAAGAAAGTTAAGAATTTCAAGAATTGAAATTGGAAAATGAGAAGACTTTTTGCAAGAAATGCCACTTGAGTTGACCCTCAGAAGATGAGGGGCCATCCAAATAGATGGAATTGTGGTAGTAAAGACACAGAGGCAGGAAAGTATAAGTCTCCTGGGAGAACGGTTGTCGGGTGGGTGGAAGGCTAGAATTTAAGACTGGAAGGACAAATTGGAGCAGTTGGAAGTACACTCTGGGCGGTGGAGAGCTATGAAAGAATTGTTTGGTTGGGTTTGGGGTTTTTTGAATTATGTAAGTTTCAAGTGTACAGCATTATATTTGGACATCTTTGTACACTACAAAGTGATCATGAGAACAAGTCTGATTACCATCCATCACCATAGGGTTGACCCCCTTCATCCATTTTGCCCACCTGCCAACCCTGTTCCCCTCCTGTAACCACCCAAAGGATTTTGAACAGGGGGATTATTGAATGAATGAACAGACTAATACTTTAAGAATTAAAACATGTGGAATTTGTCATAATAATAACTATTTATTTTATGCTTACTATCTGCTAAGCACTTTACGTGTATTATCTCTAGTCCTTGGTGCAACTTTATGAGTGTATTTCCATGACCATTTTACTGATCAAGACGTTAACACTTAAATATTTGAAATAAATCACGCTGCTAGTGAGTGGTGGAGTTACAATTCAAATCCACAATTGTCTGACTTCAAAGCTCCGTGTTTCTAACATGCATATGTAACTATTTCCAATATTATGAATAAAATATGGAAGCATATTGAAGAGTACAGGTAGGTTGTCAAAAAATCCTTTAGGAAACTGACTGAGACCAAAAAACGTAATATTCTTGTCTTTTACTCTTTTATCCCTATCTGTAAACCAGGCTACCTATTGAGAACATACATTAATTAAGTTCCTGGGGGGAAAATCCAGTCCTGTTGCACCTAAACCAATCACCATAAAGAAATAGTTCAAAAGACCAGTACCGTTGAGAACAGCTTCAAAAAGATGAAAATACCTGAGCAGACCTGCCCTCTAACATTTGCAGGGCTTAGGGCAATACAAATGGAGGCTACATACCATATGCCTAAATATTAAAACGTTATAAATCAGGCTAACAAACAGATATTCTCTGCCTTCCTGCTTTGACAAATATACGTTTATAATGAAAAAAATGAAAAAATATATGGAAAGCTAGGGTTCTTGTATGACTGAAAGTCAACAAAATATCTAATGACTGGATTTCATTATCGTTGTGCACATCTGGATATTCTGTTGTTGGGTTGGTGATGTTTCCATGAATAAGAACATTAAGTTATTCACAATTAATAAAGTGTTAATCCATAAAATTTATTTTATTGCCTTTGTTGCTACAAAATCCCTAACCTTGTTGCCATAGCAATCATTTTTATGTAACTTTTTTCTACTGGACTGTCACAATCTAAACTTTAGATGCTAAAGTATTAAAAATAACATGTAGTTTTATTCAATGTGTACACAATGTGAGTACATTTTCATCACAAGTATAACTTAAACATAAACATGGCAAAGGAAAAAATTTTTGTGTTCTCAAAAGTTATTTTTCCTTTAAATCCTCAATTTTCTGTAAAACAAAAGGTAAAATTTGAAGTATAATTAATGAATGTAAAATTTAAATTAAAATGATTTAAATGAAGCTGAAATTTTATTTAGGGGGAAATTTAATTAAATCTTATATATTTTTATGAGGATAAAACTGTTAGCAATTCTAATGTTCAGTGTGGATCTAATTGCCAAAGAATCTCTATTAAACAGGTCACTTCTAGCCTTGCATATAACTTCAAGAATAATAGGACTTGTTTAGTATTATAAGATGTTCTTCCACAATGTGCAGCTGTTGGGAATATCATGCTAATAGGTGGGTACTGCTGGAACCAGGAATTAGAACACGAAAAGAAGCAGCAAAATGGAAGGTCGGCCTTACTAGGAAATGGTCCCTCATTATCCTCCGCATTCATGCCAAGAGGAAAGACTTGACAAGTGAATTCACTTGTCTTTTTCTTACCTAAGTGCTTCTGCTGCCCAAATCTCCCCACTCTCTAAAGTGTCCTCTGACCTCGGCAGCATCACAAACCAGAAGAAACCTTCCCACCTTCAGGAGGAAGCACCTTGGGCTTCCAAGACACAGAGCAGGGGAGATATGGAGAAGTATCCCCCTAGAGCCTGGACACTGCTGCTTATAAGAGAGGATGTTTACGGTGACTTGTGCGTGGGGCAGCACCGAGCGTCAGATTCCAAGTGATCACGTATCCGCTCATCCATTTCTTCTGTGTGTGTTTGTGACGCCCACGGCTCCCCAAAGCGCCAGGCCTGGGCTGCAGGGCTGGTGCCACCTGTAAGCGATTCAGCACCCTTCGGTCTGCTATGGCAGGGTGACACGTGGGGTTCAGTGGGTGGGTGGGGGAGAGGCCGCCAGCGTGAAGACTTTACCTGTGAACATTTTCGCGTTCTGAAATAGTCTGGTTTTAATAAAGCTGCCAGATTGGACCAGGAGAAAATGAAAGATTACAAGGGTCTCAATGAGTATGTGATAAAGTAGAGACGGAAACTGGGAGGAAATGAGGTGAAACACAAGGGAGTGATGTATTGGGAAGGGTGAATGAAAACCAGTCAAGAATGGAAACACCTGAAAAGCTGCTCTGGAAACTTCACTCACTCCTTGTGTACAAGAAACCTGCTCCTGTGTGTACTGGCCTTGCTCTCTGTTCACATCTGCAGATGGGGCACATTGAGCTGTTTTCTGGTATGCTGAAGTACAGTGAGACTTTGGAAATCTTCAATAGCAAAATCAGGCCCAGAGAACAGTAAAAATAAAAAAATACATTAATAGCTAGCTTGACTGAGCTGCCACTCAGATCTCCCCTATACTGTGCAGAAGCAAACAGCTAAATAGTGATTTTGGTTTTGTGGTTAAAGTCAACTACTATGCAGCTTCTTAAGTGGTTCATGGCTGTTCGTGTTTCATCCTTATAATTGAAACAATATTTCCCGCTTTTCCCAGAGTAATCGTTTTAAAGGTGGGGTCTCTAACCTCGGGGACAGCCTGGCCCCCACAGTGTTACACTGTTTTCCCCAAATGACAGGGGACACAGAACAGATGGGTCACACTGAAGGCTGCAGGGTTGGTTTTGCTCGTGAGGACACCTCGGCCGCTGGAGAAGGAAAGGCTCCAGGCTGCCTCTGAGTCTTGATGGGTTTGGAATGACTTTAAAATTATTCATCAATAGAAATAAGATAGGTGGGACTTGGGAACATGTCGTTCTCTGTGGTAACAATCGCTGTGACGAGGTCAATTGCTGTTACGTCTAAGCAATCAGAAACTATGAACTCTCTCAACCAAACTCCCAGAGTTGATGTCACTGGCTTGCTGGATGGCTGCATTATAAACAATGTTGTGGTGAAATCATTATTTATTAACACCATAGTGATAATAACACTACACGGCAAACGGATTTTAGGGCAGTACATCTCCTCAGTGCTCAATAAATATTTCTTGAATAAATACTTGTTCACTGGTTGGCTCAACAGATGTTCCTTGAATACCTGTTATGACAAAGGCTCTGGGTCCCCATACAAAAATTAATTTCTCACAGCTGGAGCCTTCCTAGAGATTGCAGCTCCGCAAATGTTATGCCAATGAATGGATGACCCAAAATGTTTTTGTTTTTACGTAGAGGATTTTGAATGTGGTTCTTGGAAAAAGCCACTAGAGAACTCAGAGGATATACTTGAAACTTGTATTTTTGTCTTAACATATATATCCTCAGTTACTTTCTTGATTATAGTACAACCGGAAATCAAACATCAAAAATCCAATCTCACACATACTCCAGGATGCCAAAAAAATCATTTTGCGTTTAGAAGAGCATTTTCCGCGGCATTTAAAAAAGAGTTACAATAAGGAAAAATAGTATGTGTGACTTCAGATGGCAGGAAAGTGGGTCCCACTTAGCTTTTAAGTTATGCAACTTCCTCACTGATGACTGGGAGAAAAAGAGGCAGCAAATAGTAAAGAGTAAGGCAGGAAGTGTATGATGACTGGAGTCCCAGGAGGGCTCACCATGCCGGTGCCACTAGGGAAACAAATCTCTAAGGCAGTTAAAAGTTTTCCTGCTTGTCACATGCTCCCAAACAGAGCACGACACGGTGGTTTAGATGTGTAGATTGAAAGGAGCACAGAGAAATAGAGAAATAAGAAAATGATATTTTTACCTTTAGAGGGAATGAGGCTCACTTATCTGTCCCCAGGCAGCGCTTTTCACTATCTGGGTGGCTGGGAATTTGGAGTCTCTGCTGGCTCTCAGGCGCTGATTCTTCAGTCAGTTCTTGTAGGTTCTGATAAGCAGTGGACACTGTAGGGAGTGTGGATTCAAACAAGATGATAATAATATGATGATGACGCTTGTCATGACTGCCTACCACGGTCAGTGCTCTCTAGGAGCTGACACCACACATACATCATCTCATTTACTACAACACTATGAAGTGTTACTAACCCCATTTTACTGAGGGATAAAGATAATCCGCTGCGACCTAGAGATGTGTTTGTCCAGGGTTACAAACCTAAGAAGGGGCAGAGCAACGTTGAAACCAAATTTGGTCTGACTCCAGGGCTCACGTTCTAAATCACAGAACTGTGCTACCACTGGCTATATTTTTCCCCCAGGGAATTTATAAATGAAAGGTCAGTCCAAGTAGTAAGCGGAATATGTTGAATGTCAAGTGAATGGTGTAAATGATAAATGCTGGTGAGATAGGGTGGTAGATGTGATGAGGCGATGAGGGAAGGCTTCTTGAACAAGGTGGAATTTACATCTGGTTTCTGAAGAGTCAGACACGCTTAGATTGAGAGGTGAGGGTTACGTAGGAATTGTTTTTAAGATGTCATATTTTATCACCTTACTCCTCTTGACCGGCTCTAATGCACACGGAAGACTTCAACAAAAATGTCTGGAGTGCCCACTCTGTGAAAGGCATTATTTTTGTTGCTTTAAAGCTTTTTAGCATACGCTGAAGGAGGGACTGGTTAATCTCCAGTGTCTTCTAGATCCATTAGACCCCGAGCCAGATGGCTCCATGGGGCCTTTGGGAATGGCCAGTGCAACAGTCTCCACTTGTGCACACACTCATGAAAAGAGTCGCCCCTTGGGAATTTTGTAGACCTGCAATCTAGAGATAATGTAATTCTGCTCATAATTCAACTGCCCCCAGAAAGAGGGTTCCCAGATTTAGCAAATAAAAATGCAAGAGGGTCAGTTAGATTTAAAGATAAACAACAAGTGACCTTTCTAGTACAGGTATGTCCCAAATATTGAATGGGACATACTTATACTAAAAAAAATTATTTGTTGTTTGTCTGAAATTCAGATTTAACTGGTCCCCTGCATTTTATCTGGCAACCATAGCAAGATAGGAATTAGAGGGACAATTCTGAGATTTGAATTTCTTTGCCCTATATAAATACTCCTCTGTTAGAAAACTTCAAATCAACTAAAAAGGAAAAGAAAATTATCACTAGTGCTGCATCCCACGTGAAACGTGTTCTATTTTAACATGAGATCAGTGGAGCAGGAAAAGTTACATCACAAGATGTAATTTTGTGGAACCAAAATCTCTGTGTTTTAATACCTTACATATTCATTCAAGAAATTCTGATCTTGAAGTAATAGTCAGGGTTGACCCAAGTAAGTGACTTGCTCTGTATCAAGATAAAAATACATTTCATGCCTTGTACCCTGAGGATAAGAAAGGACAGGCTGAAAACTGGACTTCCAAGGAATGTCCCCATTAAAGATGGCAATTATGAGGGGTTCATTGAGGAGACTGAATTGTAGGAATGATGATTGTTTTTGGAGTTGGAGTCAAATATCAGCCTTTAAACCAAGTTCAAGTTAATGCTGCAGCTGCCTTCTGTCACTGACACCGCTGTGGAAAAATTCAAAGGCACACTCAAAATTTTTTTCTGGTGCATTTTTCAAAACAACTCAAAATTAATACAAGCGCCCCCAAAGCAGAAAGTGAATATATTTCTCTATTTAATGTCTACCTTGCCAGTAATTATTAAATAAGAAAGAGGATTCTGAAGAGAAATAATGTACTTTGAGAGAATGTAAAGCATGCAAGGTAAAATGGAGTCTTGAAGAGGGAGAGACTTGAAATCACATTTGGACATAAATCCTTTCAGGTCACAATCCGGTGGATTACCAGCATCTGCTAAGCCTAGATAGTTTATAATCACTAAAATTGTTCTAATCTTTGTATGGAAGACTTACCAAGGAAGTACTGAATTACACTGGGTTAATAATACTTCTAAGAGTGAACAGTTAAGAAAACGATGCATCAATTAATGTAGTGGCTACATAGTAAAACCTAATGTTTGCAACACATCTGAACCAGGCTGTGGTTATCAAAGATAACCTCCATCAGGGTGACATGTTCTCAGCTATGTAATCACCTGGAAAGTTGCCAACCATTATTTGCCTTCACCCATTCCTCCATCTCTGACTTGTCATCTTCTTACCTTCAAAAAGAGACAAGGATTTAAAGGTTGAGTCTATAAAACAGAGAGGAAACCATAAAAGCAAAAGAACAGACGTGGCAATGAGGGAAGATGCTCAAATATACTGTCAGTGAATGGTGTTCTTTGTATGAAGCATCAGCTTTAAATCTGATGTCTCTGAAAGTCTGTCTACCTCCCATGCCGTGAGTGGGAACAGTGCAGGGTGGCATTTAGTGCTGTGTGAAATGTGTACCATCAGCCCCTTCAAGTAACAGTTGCCTTGTGCTATGACATGTGTTTTTTTAGATGGACAATGCATTTACTCTTGTATAAGACGTTACTCAGTAAATGCAGAGGAATGAGCATTCTCAGTCTCCTTCAGTGCATTTCCCAGGATCAGGGCAAGTATTTTAATGACACAGGTATAAATTGACAAATTATAAAACAATGAGAAAATTCTTGTTATACTTTAACAGGAACAGCAGTAAAACATGTCATAAGAACTGAGCAAAGTGATTATGTTGAGTGCATTCACACATCCCTTGGGGTAGAATGTTTGGACCTTATTGCCATACCTACACTGCCTCGCTCTCGTATTTCCTGGTCACCATTCTTGCAAATTCTCTGAACACCCCACTGCATGGCCTCTTTTTGTGCCTACGTGCTTTTGTGTGTCCTCCTGCCCCAGTGGGATTCCCCTCTGCCCTCTTTCTCCCTGGTGCACCTTTGCCTGCCCTTCAAAACTTCATTCAAAAATCACCCTCTGACCTCTGCTCCCCAGTGTCCCCTCCACTGTGTTGCTCCAGCCCTGCACTCACACCCTCTGTGAGAAAGCATGTAACACTGATTCCCATTGGTTGTTTCTTTGCTTTCCTGTCTCAATGATCTCCACGCTTCTGGAGGCCAGGGACTGTGTCTTTTTCTACTTTTTCTACTTCTTATTCTCAGAACAGAGGATGCTATAGAACACATATAGGGGACCAATAAGCTTTTGTTCATTGACAGTCACCTGGAATATGCCACTCTGAGGGATATAAGACAAGTATGATACCAGAGACCAGATATTCATGTGAAACAGCTACATGACAAAGCTCTGAACTTTTTTACAAAATTTATTTTTTATTGAAGTATCGTTGATTTACAGTGTTGTGTTAGTTTCAGGTGTAAAGCAAAGTGATTCAGTTATACATACATATATTTTTTTTCAGACTCTTTTCCCTTATAAGTTATTATAAAATATTGAGTATAGTTCCCTGTGCTATACAGTAAGTCCTTGTTGGTTATCTATTTTATAACCATAAACATATAGTGTGTATATGTTAATCCCAGACTCCTAATTTATTCCCCCCACTTTTCCCTTTGGTATCCATAAGTTTGTTTTCTATGTCTAACCATAGGTTTGTTTTCTATGTCTGTGGGTCTAATTTCTGTTTTGTATAGAAATTCATTTGTATCTTTTTTTTTAGATTCCACATATAAGTGATATCATATGGTATTTGTCTTTCTCTGTTTGCAAAGCTGTAAACTTAATGATACCAGCAATGAAAGTTGTAGCAGTTGAGAGAAGCGAAAGTAAAATTCTGTGGGAAGGATTGGGGAAGGCTGCATGCAAAAAGTAAAATTTGAGGTGGGCTTTGACAGAGGAGTTAAAATGGGAGAAGGCAGTGGCCTCCTCTTCCTGGGAGGTCATAGACTTTAGGACACAAAAGTCGGGATATAGACTGAAAAGAGGGCCAAATAATGAGTGTAGGGTTTATGTTGAAGAGTAGGTTAAAATCTCCCCATTCTTCATTCTAGGTAACACTGGGAATCTTCTTCCAGTGTCCAGTGTTACATGTTCTTCTTTGGTCTAGGAGGCAGGCTGAAAAGGGATTCAGCTCTCACTGACAACTTGTGTGGACACTGTGTGTGGAGTTCCTGTGGGCTGGGCCACACATAGATCTGCAAAGGTGCTAAATACTTTTTAGAAAATGGCGTCTTTAACTCTGCCTTGACATATGCAGTACTTGGCTCAGCCTTCAGCTTTCCTACTCTTCTCTTATAATTTTATGAACTATATTTGGGACTCCTTTTGACCTAACGCTCAGAACTAGAAAGGCATTCTCATGACTTTTGTTGTCCTAAACCGTGGCTCTTTCAGTTTCTGAACTCAGAAATGTCATTTGATTATGAGGATAAAAAGTCCAAGGATGGGATGAGTGGGGATGGCCTGCAGAAGCCAAAGCAGCGGTGGGTGCTGGGCGCTGGGTTCACCTGGGCTGTGTTCAGCTGCAGGTGTGGAGGCGGAAGGGCGGAAGGGGGCGGGCGCCCAGGTGGCGGCAGGGTTCAGTGAGCTGGGTGGTGAGCTGCTCAAGGGCACTGTCTGCCTCCGCCTCTCTGCACTGCGCTGAGCAAGCTGCAGACCGTTTCCTCTCTCGGATGTCCTCATCCCAGAAGAGGGGGTGACGATGTGTATTCATCAGAGGAATCACTGACCAGTGTCTCGTTCAGAGCGGCTAATAGAGGTGGTGGAAGACCTTTGAAAACATGAAACAAAGTGGACAAGTGAAAATAACCGGAAGTGGAAGAGAGAGAACTCTGTGACCCGTAATGTTCTGTGTCATCTGCTTGTGTCACTCAGGTCATAAGGCCTCCATAAAGATTTGTGACTTAAGAGGATGGTCTTGCTGGGGACTAGTCACTGTGAACCCAGTAACGCCCAGCATCTCAAGAAGCATAGACTTTTCCTACAGCATTTATTTCTGCGTTGGAATTGCCCCATTCTCAACACATCCCCTTTTCAACTTTGTACAAACATAAGTGGCCAATTCACTTTACTACACAAATGACTCATGATTTCATGAGCAAGGCACACAGCTTCCTTCCTTCCCCATACAGGAAAGGAACACATAGAGGCATGTCTCTTACAGGTTAGGTCTTTTCTAGCTATGAAGCAAATTCAGTGAGGGAACAGCTAGACCTGAGCTCAACTATTCAAGATCAACTAGAGAATGAAACTTGTAACTAACTTCAAAAGGCACATGATTCTGCCTGAATCCTTAGCCTCTACTTCCTAATTGGACCTGAGTTTAAAATCTCATTTCTCATGAAAGGTCAAAGCGTATATACATCAGGGGCACTTTTGTACAAATGGATGTAAGAACTTAAGGAGGAAAAGTCAACTTTCTGCAGTTTTCAGCACGCATTAGCTATTTGACAACTGCTGAAATATAGCTGCATTTAGAGGGGAGTGTGGGTAGCCAACCACTGCTATTCAAGACAGGAATTTTGGCCAAGGACTTAGAAGCAAGTGTACAGGGTGTTCCACATGACTCTGAGCATTTCTCATCTGGAAGATAACTGCATCAACAATTCTTGGAGTTTTCTTGGTTATTTAAACCTTCTGCCTTAGAATTGAGTTCATGGCTTACCAACATCAGCAACTGTTTCCTATTTTGTTGTACACTTTCACAGAAGGAACAGGAATCCATAGAGGAAAATGGGAACAAATGATTCCGGAGAGTTTACATCCCTTATCACATTTAATCCTCATAAGAACTCTAAAAAGTTAGTGCATTTTTACTCCATTTTATAGACGTTTAAAAAAAGAACCAGAAGCTCAGAAAAGTTCAGCAACTTGTCTAGGATCTAAATGACTAGAAATGGAAGTGCTGGGATTAGAATCCAGAATTTCTTGACTCAGAAATCTTTGTTTCATCCACATCAGTTTACCAGCCTCCAAAGACCTATGCTGGAAATGTGCCTTTCCCTGGTTCTAAGGATGGATTCACTTTTTATTATTCAACTATTTAGGTTGCTTATTATTATATTACATAGAAGTTCTGAACATAAATAATAAATCAAATGAAGGAGAAATACCTTCACTACACACACAACACACACATGCATGCAAACATGCAATCTGCTTTATTTATTTATTTATTTTTTTACAGTTGTCTTTTTGTTCCAGGACTGGGAATGATAATAATTAGAATTTGCTGTTGGGTGTCTGTGTCTACTTTAACCTGATCTATTTTGTCTAACATTTCTTTGCAAAGCTCTCAAATGCATTGTTAGCCTATCTGATCCTGTCGTCTAGAGACCGCAGAGTATTTCACATCTTACCCAGGGAACAGATCACTTTTAAGGAAGGGAGGGCATTCTTACTGACTTTTCCTAATTTAAACCCATTGAATTTTGTTTCAACTGCCATTTTAAGGGCAAAGAAAAAGTAATGCGTCTGTAAAGAGCTCTGTCACTTTTCTCCATGTGATGACTAATGGTTAGGAACTTAAAACCTTATCCTTGGTATCTTTTGGAGTACAGACAATTCAACACTCTCTTGGGATGAGTAAATATCAGCCTGTTCCCAGGAAGATTAACTAGTAAGATGATGGAGGAAAAGCTGCTACTTTTTAGAGGGTTGTACTTAAACTGCCATCTCTACTTCTTAAAACATAATCTCAGATGATTCATTTCCATGGTGCTATAATTTCTAGAAAGAAGAGATATTTTATACAGTTTTAAGAGTAACAGTAGTTTCCTTCCAAGATGTTAATTTTGCTCTCAAAGTTAATGTCTGTTAATGTAATACATTTACTGATCTTTAAAAGGCTATAAAATAGAGTTCGAAGACCTGGGTTCCATATGCTAGTAGGCAAATCCTCAATTTCTTTACCTGTTGTGGAGATAGCAGTACTTATCTAGCTTCCCTCATAGCCTCACATTTAAAGGGGGAAAAAATGAAGCATACTTAAGTAGTTTGAAAGTTCTGTGGGTCCCCATGGGAAGCAAAGCATGAGCTTTGTGGACAGAAAGCCCCAAATCTGAAACTCAGCTTGGCTACTTATTACCTGTCTGGGCAGATTTCCTAAACGCTCTATATCTTGGCTAACTCATCTGTAAAGTGGGCCAAAAATAGTCCCTATCACATAGGATACTTGTGAGAAGGAAGTGGACTACTCCCCCTAATTATAAGGAAACTGAGGCCCCCGTTGGCAGTGTCCTTCCCAAGTTCATTCGTCAACAAATGCTCACTGAGTTAGAGCAAGCAGTGCGCATGCAGGGATTCAAAAGCCACTGTTTAAATTACCACGCTGCCTCAATTCCGAGGAAGACTTTTTTCCTTTTTAATTGGGAGCTCTTTTTGCTGCTTTATTTCAGGAGGCATGGTCATATTGCTGACTCCCTCCTGTTTACGGGCTGATGACTCATTCATGAGTTATCTAAGCCTCTCGTTCCCTCTTTCTTCCTCTCTTCTGCCATCTCTATCATGGGACCATTTTCTTTCTGTTAGCACGTCTCCTGGAGATTGTGAAAGAGTGGTGAACTACAGTGAATTAACTCCTTGTTAGCAGCACTGTCTCTTGAGAAAGAAGCCTCACCCACTGCCACTGACTGATAGCGACAATCTCTGCTCCCTAAAAATGTCTCCCCCACAACTTTGGCTTCCAGATCGCCTCTTGCCTCATTCTGCTCTAATTGCCCCTTCTCTGCCAGATCTTATTCCTGGACTATACCCTTAAATGTGAGTGTTCCTTGGGGATGTGCCCTTGGACTTCTCTTTTCATCCTGCTCGCTTTCTCGGGTGATCCCATACACAAGCGTGTCCTCAGTTACCACCGATCAGATACTGACTCCTAAGTCCATTATCTTTCACACTGAATTCCTTTCTTTCTTTTTTTTTTTACAATAAATTGCATATATTTAAAGTGTACAATTTGATTTTTTTTCTTATTAGTAATGTATATATGGCAATCCCAATCTCCCAATTCATTTGAATCCCTTTCTTAACCTCCAGATCCAGATGCCCCATGAACGTCACTGCCTGTGTCCCACAGGTACATCAAACGTGTTGTGTCCAAAGTGAACTTACTTGTCCCCCCCATTCACACACACGCACACACAGTTTCTGGGTTACAACTCTAACCTCTTTCCGCTCTCTTCACTAGTTACCGTGTGAGCCATTGTGTTCCACGCATGATTAAATTGACCGCTTTTCCCCAAGTGCTTGTCATACAGGAGATGTGTGATTTCTTCCTCGAAGACTCCACAAATACTTCTCATCTTCCCTTTTCTTACAATTCCCCCTTAGGTCACAGCAAGTGAGCCTTTAAGAAAGACAGTCTTTTTAGATCCTCTCATGAATAATTATTTGTTCCATCTTTTGTGTGTGCATCTCCCTTAATTCATAACTTTATGTTATGATATCTTTTTATTTATCTCTTCCAAATAAGACTTTGAGCTCATCAAATTAGATAATAGTATTCTTTTTTTTAAGCTTCAAAGACCCTGTCATATTGGACAATGTCTTACACACAGAAGGAATTCAATAAAAATTTATTGAATGAATGCACTTATGACTATTATTAAGACCTAAGGAGCATTGTTTATCATTCTGTTTCCATGGTGAAATATTTGATTGTTGAGAATCATTTACTAAATAATTCACTTAGCACTCCATAAGCTAATTGACAAAAAGAGCCTTCACAAATGGCTTTGGTATCACATCAAGATGTAAGAGTTTAGAGTTAGGATTTCAGAAATATTTCTGTACCCTTTGGCTTTCAACAACTTTCCGGTCTCCCTAAAGTTTATTTAATTTATTTAAATTGTTTAAAAAGGTAATAATTCTACTTAAGCTTATCTGACTCCAAATTTCTGATTATTATATTAGATTCAAAGATAAATGAGGACTCTAAATATAAAGGTATTCCAATAAATGGATAGAATGAGTCAGTGTAACATGCAGTTTGAGGAAGCAGTGCACATATGAAGCTATAGAAAAGAAAGAGACAAAGAATTTCAAAACTTGAACCAATTATATTTACCTATGCTGTAATGTAAAATAGTGTTAGGAGTTGAATGATATGTTGGTTTTATAAAAATGTTGTGGTTTGTTATTAATTGCCTAACACAGTGCCTAGAGATAAGAAAATAAGAATAATAATTATAATAACTGACATTTATTGCGTGCTTACTGTATGCTAGATGCTGTGCTAAGGACTTTACATCTGTCACTTAATCTTCCCATTATCTCTTTGATACAGTTCCTATTATTGTTCCTGTTTACAGATGAGTCTTGGAAAGGTTGAATGACTTATGCGAGGACAGGACAGACAACACATTTTAGACCTATTTCATTATAAGTCTAACTGATCCTTCTGTGTTACATGAGTGAATGCCTTTTAATCATCTTGGTGCTGTATTAATTAGTAAATAATTGATAAATCATGTGATAAATTTGTATAAACCATTTTGACACATCTAAAATTATAAGGCAATCTGGCACATGCTGTAGTCATTATTGAGAATCATCAAAGTTAACTGTTGGTTGTCTAAATCCACCCCTTTAATTTGTTTATGTCAGCTTTTCTATCAAAGTCTTGAACATCTACTATAAAGGATGCTTGTTTGTCTTTCCTGGACCTAGAACTCTTTTGTGGGTAGAAATGTAAGATGCCATTATTTCTTTAAAATTGGACAGTTATCAGGAGTGACCACTAATGCATTCTTAAAATATATCGGGAGATTTTTAGGTTTGTTACATGACGTGGGAAATACAGTTTCCTGCTGGAGGGTAATTTAAAATAATTACTGATAGTAAGGTTTGTGGGCACTGTTCAAGTGTAAATATACTCAAAATAATCACAATTAAAAGAGCCTACAGATTTTATAATGCCTTTCCCCAGGTTAATTACTTTCAGAATATCTACTCATCACAGTATGCTATATAGGCTGCCAATAAAGAATGCAAATTATTTTTTCTCCGTATTTGATCTCCAGAGTTTGATTTATGAATAGTAAATGAAGATGGAGCTGCCTTTATATTATCAGATTTGAGGTGCATGAAAAAGTTTTCTTGTCCCAAAAGATTTTGCCCATTAAAAAGAAAAAAGAAAAGTTGTTTGTTTTAACTGTTTTCAAGTCTTTGGTTGGGAGAGAGAAGCCCTATGTCTTTATCACACCCTTAAATAATCACACTGGGCTGTCAACATGCAGATTCCCAGGCCTAGTCAAAGATTCTGATCGTATAGGTCTGGGACGAGATCGAGGAATCTGCATTTTAACAAGCGCTTTGCTGATTCTGATTTAGATGGTCTTCTGGACAACACTGACAAAACTTGACTTCATGGATAACTGACATAAACTGGGGATGTAGAAGCAAGAGTGAAAAGAAAAACTGAAAAGTTACCAAACTCAAAATTCATCGCATTGAAAATGTCATCTAGATCTAGCCTTGCCTTGAGCCTCAGGTTTATCTGAAGGTTATTACTTCAGGTATCACCAGGTGAAATAAATGACTTTAAAAACTCAAAAAATGGGAAAAATGACTTTTGTTTGTTTCAGAAGGTTTTTTAATAGCCCCACAAATCAGTACTGAAATGCTAAAATTTTAGAGCAGAATGTACAAAACGTTCTTGAATTATATTTTATTATTGGAGGCCAGGCACATTGGGTTTATATCGCAAAACACTGAAATAATAAAAAGCAGGTGCCCTGTCAAGTTTGTTTCATAATTGGGAACCTGAGAGTTGATGTATTTTGCCGAAACATTTGACAGAATAACCCCAGTGAATTAATCTAGTGCCCTCACTATACTAGATTAGGGTATATAGTACTTAGGAATATAGTAGATGACGAATTAGGCTAATACTTACGTTTTGTGGGAAATATTTTGTTTTTATTCACTGCTATAAAATGTGGCCAGTTGTTAAGAAGAGCTTGTTCCATATGATGGAGACTCTGAGTTTGGAAGTTTAGACAAAGACCTTGCAAGAGTGCTAGTATGGAGAAAACAGGAAGGCAACTTCCTCTCTGAACATACACCATTTCCTGGGGAGGAAGTCGGGGCTTAAAAAAAAAATTGTTCTTTGTTGACTCTGTAACTGAGAGGCATCTATTTAGTGATGACTATATATGTTTACACAACCAGGATATCAACCTTAAAAAAAAAATCCTGAAAGTGCCTTCTCTATTTGATAAAGGCAAGTTCAAAGCCCTTGGATGAGTTGGTTTGGAATTCGTTGTATTTTATAATCATCACCGATTTACTCACAGCCAAGCATATACAGTTTTTAAGGCACAGCAGTTAAACACCACACTGTAAAGTGGATTTCAGCACCGCTTGTATTTTGAGCACAGTGGCATGGCCTGAGGCAGCCTCACCACCTCACAGACAGAGCAGCAGAGGTAATGGGTATTACCCAGTGCGCCAGGACCAGCCCTCACAAAAGGCCCACTTTGTGTGAATAGCTAAAATAAGGCAGCCCCAGGCAGTGATGTTGATGTGTATAATCTGTGATCAGTTTGGTATATGGGATACCTACTGGCTGAAACTTGTACATGACCAATCTCATTTAACGATGAAGCAATAGCATTAAGGTGCCCACAACTTACCAATCAAGGGAATTGTGAGCATTAACCAAAAACCATGAGAACCTAGAGCCCCTGAGTCTAAGACAGTTCTGCTCATCGACTTTTAAATAGTAACTTTAATATTATAGTGAATGTTTGGGCAGAATTTGCCCAGTAACCTTTAAGGGACTTGAAAGATGGGCCAGTGAGTAATTGAAATGACATCCTTTACCCAGCAGAAAGAGCACAGGACAATGCTCACAGTACCCCAAAGCCATAGGTTTCCAGATTACAATAGAGAGAGCTAACTGGAGTAGTTACAAGAAAACAAGTCCTTTTATTGAGGGCAGAGTAAATCTCTTTTATGAAAACAAAAAGGGAAATGGATTTAACATCTTTCCTCAAGTTACTTTGAAAGGATGGCATGGTTCACATTTACTGTGCTTCTTCAGGAGGTTGGACAATATCTTTCCCTCACCTTTTTTATCCTCGTAACTTTATGGTCTCTGTCATTTTTGTCTTTCTGTTATCCACCAAACTTAATATTTTAAAAGACCTTGCTAAAACCATATGTTTTCCCAATGTTCCTTTTTATACCTCCATTATTTCCAGAAACTTCCAAAGTATTTGATAAACAATATTATGGAGTTGCAGAGTTGCCCAAAATCCACAGTCTTTATTTTCTCACATGGTTAACTATACTTATATGCACATAATATGTGCAGACAAGAATAAAAGAAAAAAGAATCTGCATTCTTTTCCTTTTTGTCCAAAGAGGGCAAAATGAAATAGATTACCTGATGACCCTTGGCCTTCTGGCAATTTCATTAGCTCTACAATAATAAAAACTTTTCAATAGAACTATTTACTTTTGTATTAATACTACTCATCAGTCATCACAGTTATCCATTTGGCCTCAAAGAAGCTAATTTTTAATGACATATAAACTAAATTATTTTTTATGTTCATAAACCTTTCTGAAGAGATTAAGGAACTATTTTTAGGTAACTGATAAAAACCTGTATTGCTAAATTTGTTCAATTGTGAAAATTAATTCCATCAAAATACAAATTAGGCAGGCATTGAGAACCGGAGAGCTCAGATGAGATACTGTTATTGCCAAAGACATCAATTTTTCTTTAGGCATGTAAGTAGACCTTATTTCTCTTTGAATGTGTAAAAATCTTTTTTGTTGAGGGCTTACTTGGAAAACCCATACCAAACACTTGAAGGATGAAACACAAAATGCAATTTTGTTTTTTTTTAAGGGATCAAGACCTCAGTGTTAGGCTGTTTTTGCTCTCAGCCAGAAACTGGGGAGTCTTTCAAAAGGAGTAACAAAGAAGGTGGGCGTGGACAGAGGGAGGCAGATCTTTGACCTCTTGGGGGAAAGGAACGACAGCGTTCTGATGGCAAGGCCACCTCTAGCCGTCAGCCTGTACATTAGCAGAAGAGTCAAATGCAGCCCCTCAGAAGTGGTGGCGTTTGGGCTGTTTCAAGAGTAATCATCCAGCTTGCCAAGGAAATCAGCCTGTGAGCCACAGTGCGTGCCCTGGGCTCTGGTCTAAGAAACAGGAATCACACCCCTGCCCTCATTACCATGTCTTCACCAGCCTGGTGCTTGGACACACAGTGTAAGTCTGTTAAGATTGGTGAAATTGAGTTAAACTTAGCTTGAGCTTCTTAAAGGGAGTGACCACCTAACGTTTATATTTAAACCCCAAATGCAGTGCCTGAAATATACTAGACACTAAATGTATGTTTAATGATGAACCAATTATGGAATCCTTGAGAGTTCTCACACAGTCTTGTGGAGATGATTGAATGAAAGAAATTGGTAGATCTGTTGTATTAAAGTACCCTGAATAATTGTTGCTAACAAAACAATAAATGGCAACAATTAGGTCACTACAGTAATTGCTCAAAGGACAATCCCCAGATTCGAGCATTCAATTGTGTGGCAACCATATGGTTATGCATCTCACTATGTTGACATCATGCTGCAAATTTCACACATTATATAAAAAGAAATCACACCAGGAAAGTACAGGCTACCACAAATAGTAGAGTGAAAAACACATCGCTGAAGTTTACTGCTTAGTAACAGATTTTAGGGATTTGAGCTTCTGATTCTGAAGAACTTCATTGATGCCCATTTTGAGAGGGCCTCCAACCAACATGAGAAGATAGAAAGATACAAAGAAATGAAATGTAGTAGAACAGGGATAAGCTGGGGAAATAAGTGACTTCATGTAGGTCACTAACTAATGCAGCTAATGTTATTGCTAAAACGTGAAGCCTCTCAGGTCCACCTTGGCAGGGAGTCAGGAGACCTGGGTCCTTGCTCTCTCTCTGCTACTAAATAGATCAAGCACATTTCCTCATCTGTGACATGAAGACATTGAACTATTTCTGATATGAATTGTGGTTTGAAAAAACCCAAAACACATTTAGGGTTTTGCCAAGGTTTTAATGCACATTGCTATTACCTTTACGTACATATCAGTAGAATTATAGGCCCATAATTCAGCAACCTCTTAATTACCCTGAATGTAATTAACTCGATATTACACGTAAGGTTGTGTCAGCCATTTCTTAATCATGTCCCCTTTCCAAAGGATAGCTCTTCTTCAATCTCATGCGTCTTACAACACTTTCTCCTATTTCTGTTATACAATCTGCCTGGAGCAACGTCTTTTACTTAGTCTGTTTGTATGTCTGTCCTCCACACTAGACTGAGTTGTTTGAGGGCAAATACCATAACGTACTCATCCTTGCCTCGTGCAGGGAGGGATTGGCACATAGTTGGTGCTCAGTAAATACTGAAGGAATATTTAATAAACTTAGTTGGGCAATAGCGTATTTGGTGTATGTATGAGATACCTTCTATTTGCCCCTTATATTTGAATTCATGTCCACCTGTTTTTTACCGTGTTCTAGCCAGAAGGTTCTTGCCTTTGAAGGTAGCCTACTCTTTGGGACTTTCTCCTACTTGATTTCATAAACTTTTTCCTCTTCCAGTCCTTCAGTCTAGGAACGCTGACCGTCTCTGCCGTTCGCCCTGGGGTCCTGCTCTAGCCCTTGGGATTCTCCTATACCTTACCTACACCTGGATGATTAACCCCTTAACCCTCCACAAATTATCCTATTTGGAGCATACCACCTATTTCCTGTCAGGGCCCTCACTAATACAGTAGATAAGAAAGGAAAAAGATTTGTTTAAATTTCCATGTTTTGCACTCATGTTATTGAGAATGACCACACTGAATTTTCTGGTAAAAAATTTATTTATTTCAACAAATAAATCCTTGTGAAGGCTAAGTATTTTTGTATACGGCTGATTCACTAATTCACTCATCCCCTAAGTACGCTGTTACAGATTCATTTCAGTGTCCCCACCACAAATGCATTTTGCTTTTGAGTTAGTAATTACTTATGTTTACATTTGGTCATTGGTGTTTAAATGTATTTCTCTGTGCCTTGTGGCCTCTTGCATTGGAATATAGTGCCTCAAAAGAAAGGGTGTCATCTTTTTCTTTTTCTATGATATCTCACAGCTAACAGTTCTATGGGTGACAAATATCTGAAAAAAAAAATCTGGATATTTATGATTATAAATACAGCCTAAAAGCAGTAGAGCCATATCTGACAAGAAACATTTTGCACATTTTGGGGGCTAATTTGATTGGACTTGTTACATTCTTTTCCAGAAGCAACAATTCTTAAGGAAGCGTATAACCATTCAATTAGTATATTCATGGCAAAATAATATGAAGAATCATTGACATGCTCATCCTTTAGAGCATGTTAAACATATCAGTTCAGGCCATGATCCAGATATGCCTAGCCTTTATCACTGATGGGTAAGCACCATGAAACCAGAGACATTTTCTATTTTGTGTACTGCTAAATCCTCAGTGCCTAAAACAGAGACTGGCATTTACTAAATGTTCATTATATTTGGCGATCAAATGAATATATTGGAATTTGGTTATATTATTGTTGTCTCGTGTTTTTGCAACTGCCAGACTGTCATTCATAAATGATCAAAAAGACAATTTAGGTTCATTTTCTTAGATATTTTTTGTATTTTTACACTGTTCCTTTGAACAGAGTGTTTCCTTTAGGAGTTCACGTTCTACAGTGGAAAAATACCCTCTTGAATACAACAGAGTCATGGGTGGATCCCATTCAGTGACTTTTCTTGTACATCAGAATATCTTTGCTCAGAGCAAGCCTGTACCTCCACTCTCCCAATCTCTGATTTTTGCCAGCTTTGCAGAAATATATTGAAGTAATTAGCACTTTCCTAAAGAGCCCCTGATTCTATTCTGGGATTCTATGGCTGGTGACCATGTTGTGCCTTTTCATGTGGACTTGATTATTCCAATAAAACTGCTGGAAAGCTTTTTTTTTTTTTCTTGCATGATTTTTTTCTACCTCATCCACAATGGATGAAAACAGAATCTTACTCCTTGTCTGTGATTCACATGAGGTTTGCAGGGTGTCATGTTTCCATTAGAGACTTTCCCAGGTCCTTTTATTAGGCTTTTATATGACTCTAGTTGATCTATACAGGCTTTTAAATTCATAGGCATTTAGATTTATTCACAAACACTTTTTACTTGTTTGACTATAAATAGGCCTTCGATGTGAGTCATTCTTCTGGAGTAGTCCTAGTGGTCTCAGAATTTGGAACATATTGAATAAAACTCCAAACTTAAAATAATTGTTTCTTAATCCAAATAGACTTCTAGATGATGCAGAGTTTATAAGGGAATTGTACATGGCAAGATACTTTTATAATTGGGGCGTGCATATTCCCTTAGGGAATTAAATATCCTCCTTCTTCTCCTCCCCTTCCATCTTCCTCTTCCCTCTTCTCCCTCCTACTGTTTCTCCTTTTTATTCTTGAGGACCCAAAGATCCACTTCCCTTTGTAAAGATTCACATTTATGTGGAAGAGAGAAATGTGTTATAGAACAATCAAGTAGGTACATGTTGTAAGCTGTCATATACAACAATTTAAATATATATAGCTCTAAAGAATTTGTTCATGAAAATACAGGTGACCCTTAAACAACATGGGCATTAATCCACATATAACTTATATTGGCCCTCCATAACCTCAGTTCCTCTATCCTCAGATTCAGCCAACCATGACTGTGTAATACTGTAGTGTTTACTATTGAAAAACATCCACATATAAGTGGACCCATGCAATTCAGACCCGCATTGTTCAAGGGTCAACTGTAATTCTTTACAATGTATTTTCAGATTTCATGCCACAAATGAATGGGGTCTTTCTTTTCTTTTTTTATTAAGAAAAGAGAAAGACAAGAAAAAGCAGTCTTTTTTTCAAAAGAGGTATGAGTCATTGTAATCTTAGGAAATATTGCTTCCAAATCATAAAAGCAAAGAAGTTCAGAAGTAAAACTTACCATCTTGGTTGCTTTTGTTACATGAAATTGTCTTTCCTATTCTTCCCTCCTTGGTCACCTTATTTCTCCTGTTATGTGGCTACGGGATGGTGCCGTTGCCCTCTGATTGCTTTATACACTGGTGCTTTCTCTCCTGAAAGGACCATTTTCAGTCAGACTGACTCTTAATGCTGTTTCAATATTTTCCCACCCCATCCCTGCCTCCCTGGCCGTGCACACACACACGTTGCACTACTACAGATGTTAACTTGTCTGAGCCCAGAAGTTGCCGGGTTGTCTGCAGGAAGAAATGGCAGCGTGAGGCAGAACCGTGACCTGAAGGAAATAATAAATTGCAGGAGTGTTGCTGTGAGGAACATGCTAACTTAGGACATCGTTCTCTGATGAAATCTGTCAGGCTTTTAGTGTTCCAAATGTGGGAACTTTTGTTCTTGTTTTCCTCTTAGGCACAGGATAATTCCCAAGGGAGATTCCACTCATTCCTCCTAGAGAAATAGAAGAAAAAGAATGAAGCTTAGCTAGTAGCTTTTTAGGAGAATTGTGTTTACTCTGAGATCTGATTCAAAAAAGGGACTAGGAATCTCAGCAAGCCCGAGCTAGCGCATCTCCATTCTGCAGCCGGGGCACCTACAGCTCAGCCATGGGTTCTCCTGACCAGGGAAAGCCCCAGTCACCTGGAACACTAAGTAGGCAAATGAATGTGTACAAAGAGACCGACTGTTGGCAATGTCATCAATGAGGGTCACGTTTACATTTTTATTGTTGTTACAGAGTCCAAGCTCATACTGCTCTCCACATGACAGGCCAGTAAATCCAGAGATGAGTTGTTGGGGCAAGGAGTAGTGACTTTATCTGGAAAGCTGCAGGCCAAGAAGATGGTGGCGTGTGTCCCAAAGAACCATCTTCCCCGAGTTAGCATTCAAGCTTCTTTTATACTAAAAGGGGAGGGGTGTGGTTGGTTGTTGCAAACTTCTTAGTGTCAGAATCCTTTGTTCTTGACTCTGTCCATGTAGGTCAGGTCAGGGTGTTCTGTAAACCTGGAAGACAAATGGTATTCTCTGTTGTTGTGCAACTTTTTATCTCTGTATGAATGGAAAAGTGTTATACCTTTAAAGGTCAGAGCCTTGAGAATGGGCTATCCTGTATATTTCAGGCTATAGGCAACATTCTTAATTTGTAGCAAAAACAATAGAATACAAAGGTTAAAGTAAAAGAAACAGATCCAACATAGAGTCAGATTTTTCTTCCCTATTGTACTATGACTAATCTTTCATCTTTTTTAACTACCATCTTCTAATTGGTGATAATAATATAACTGAATTCCTCAGCCACATAGGAGGTATTTTTATTTCTTAATGTACCCAAGTTGATTCCTGGCCACCCTTCCCCTCATCATCCCTCAAGAGAGAGTTTCAGTCATGAGTTTCAGTCATGTTCTCTTTATGCTAATGAGTGATGCTCTTCCAGATGGAACTAGAAGCTGAACCCTGCCTAATGAAATGGTTGGTCTTCATTTTGGCATTACTCCAAATTGATGAAACATACAGGGAGTTTTGCATTCATTGTTTTATTCATCTTTCATAGAAAATGTGAAGACTTCTGGATGGGTTTGGCTTTCTGCCAATTCACGTTGCCACTGTTCTCCTGTGATGCACATTCACATGAGTCAACAGAAAGTTTTTGGACTGAACAGAGTTAGATTAGCAAGCCTGTATCCATCAGTGTATTGGATGTGGGGGAAACTAGGATAGCAGGGGGCAGTGAGACCTCAGACAGAAGCACTGACAGATATGTTCCCAAAAGAATGGAGTCACCATAGCCCTACACCACCTCACATCTCCCCAGAACAAGTGCCACATGGTGGGCAAAGAAGTGCTCAGCTTTGTCATCCCTTTCTCAGAAACTCACAGCCCTAGAGGGATCTGGAACCTGGATCTTAAAAGGGGACAACCTCCTTAAGGAGTGAGGCCCCAGCCCAATATCTCATGGCTCTCCTTGTCCACCCTTGAAGCCAAGCCTTCCTGTAAAGATCCCTGGTGGTTTTTCACATATTCCAGTGAAGAAGCATGCAGCTTAATAGCAGACCAAAGGGAAAAGGCTAAAAAGTATTTCCTAATGTGGTGTGGTGGGGGGAGCCAATTCTTAGGCTTCGTTCATAGAAATAAATTAACCGAAAGAAGGAGTGTGTATCAGTCAGACTTAGCTTTGGTCGTAAGTGACAGAAAACACAAAAATCACAGTGAGTAAAACAGCATAAATGCTTATTTCTCTCTTGTGAAAGAAATCCCAAGGGACGGCCCAGGAGAGGGAGGCACTTCACAGTGTCAGGGGTCTGCACACTCCTCGCTGTTCTCCCGGCCTCGGCATGTGGCTTCCGTGGTGGGGAGAGGGGGCGGGGGAGGGCCACAGGATGGCTGCCTGAGGCTCAGTCAGGAAGAAGGAGCAGGTGGCCGCAGCAGCAGGGGCTGCCCCTCTTTGTAAGGACGCTTTGCAGAGATTACACACAATGCTTCCATGTAAGTCTCAGTCACAAGCTCACCCCTAGCTGCAGCAGTGGCGGGAACTTGTCGCCTTTACTTGGGGTAGGTATGTGGGCAGCTAAAAAGCAAGGATGGTGTGACTAGTGAAGAGGAAAGGATGGATGTTGTTCTCCCTGCTGGAACTTTGGCATTGCTCTGCCCACTTTCCAGAAAACTAGTGGTCTCTCCATGAGAAGTGAAAGGCCTTCTCTACTCTTGTCTTGTTCACAGAATACCTAGGGTATGGCTTTTCAGTCCCAGGAGCCATACTACAGAACAGATTTATGTGAACAAGTCAATTCAGAGGTAAATTACCAGGATGTGTGAGGACTGGACCCTCCATCTACCTCACTGTTAGTTAAATAAATTGAATGGACTGTGTCACATGAGGAGCAGGGGAAAGAACCGGTGACATTTCTCCAGGAATTTACTCCTTTCTCAGAAAAAAACATGGGGAAGACGTGATACCTGACTTAGAACATCTGAAGAGCTGTTCAGTATGTTCCCAGTTGGCAGAATCAGAACATGTCCCCAGTCAGTGAGTCTGACAAGAGGCACCATGTAAAGGAGCATTTCCAGGTCCTCAGGGGAGTCCTGAGGTTGTCTGAGCTGTGCCTGGGGAGAGTGAACTTGCTGTGGTCGAAGGGATTGAAGCGGTGGCTGTGGGGTCCGTGGGCAGCCCTCTAACACGTCATCCTGGCTCTAGTCTTCCAGTCCCTCCAGTCCATTCTCCACATTGCCACCGGTGATCTTCTAAATGCAAAATAGATTGGATAACCTCCCAGATCCCTGCCTCTCAGTGGCTTCCCACTGCTTTCTGCTGCCCCGTTCCTCCTGACCTGGTCTTGGCTTACTCAGTCTGAATCTCCAGACAGAATCGCCACTTGCCCCAGTGTGTCAGATTTCTCTCCCTTCTGGAACTTTGCCCATGTCGTTCCCTCTTCCAGAACACTCTCCTCCATACTCACTCTCACACTTCACCTGGCTAACTCCTACACATCCTGAATCATCACTTCCTCTCTGAAGACTCCACTCCCGCCCCCTCAGAAGGGGGTTTCCCAGAACTTCTGCCACCTCTGTTAGCCCAGCACTTACTGCAGTTACTGCAGTTGCTTATTCAATGATGCGTCTTTCCAGCTAGACTGTAAGCTCTCTGTAAGGAGAGGCTGGTACCGTCAGGCTCAGCAGGCTGCCTGGTCATCCTAGGTGACTGAAAATGATGTGGAACGTTACCGAGGATACTCAAGCATCCGCTGAGGGGAATACAGGTTAAGCATGAGGAAGCAGCAGTAGAGTCACAGGGAAGGGACCACAAATTAAAGAGTGTCTTTTGCTCCAGCCTCTCCTGCATTCTTTCTGGAGCACTGGGATTGAGGCGTGTGGAAGAATTACTTCTCTTGGGTTACTTGGATTGCCTCCCAGCCCCCCAAAAGTCAGGGCAACTGTTACAATGGAATTTGAAATACCAGCTATGTTAATGGAGGTCCGAATTACTGAGACTGGATTTACAGCTCCAAAAGTTGACCCAGATTTATTTCCTATTATTCAACATTCGTTATGTTGAAGGAAGAGCAAGAGGCTTCTTGGTGTAGAGACTATGGCTAATGTGTCCCTGGACTTCAATCTCGTTTGGCTTTGATCTGTTCTGGAGAACGCGACTGTGGATCTCAGTGAGTGGGGTCCTGACCACACCAGCAGCGTAATTTGCACGTGGGCAGTGCTGGCCTCCCAGACCGTAGTGACCTGGGCTGGTCACCCATGTCTGCCTTTTCCTGAACTGATTTTTACAGGCTCTGAATAAACTCCTGCCCTTAAATACCTACTGCCATTTGCTTCCTAATGCTTAACGTTCCAGGTTTAGAGATGAGGCCTGAAATTCAAGGACCACAAGAGTAACACGCTGATTCAAATTCGCATAGAGATGTAGTGGCTCCTTTTGTGATGTGTTGATGCATTGGGCTACAGAAAGTATAGTTGGGGAGTGAAAAAAATGAGGAGTTTGAGACAGGAAAGGCCAGGAATTCTAAGTAGGCTAAGCAGGTAGAAGACAAACGCCATTTAATTTACAATTTTGTTTAGCCTTATTTACCCTAAACGTAACAGACAAGAGTAATTTCTTTTTCGGGGCTGAGGGGATAGAAGAGGAGTAATTCAGACCCAGGAGTGGACCTCCTGCTTCCAGCATGGGGACAGGGCATCCTCTGTTATCCACTGTGGGATTCTCCACTTGGCCTTGCTCTTGAGTGGGAGGGACCTACAGCCCCACCTCTGCATTACCACTGGTGACCTCGTGCTCAGTCCCTGCCTGCTCTGCAGTTGCCCATGTCTCCTTTTTCTTGGTACACACAGACCGTCAGAAAGTAGACGAATAGGCAAACAGATAGCAGTTCCCCAAGAGGAGGAGTTTTATGCTCATGCAGCCCAGGACAGTGGTCCTCTTGAAAAAGATTTTTTAAGTCTAGTCCTGTTCTGAGGCTGACTGGAGATAAATTTTCCTAGGATGAAAATCACCCAAGCGGCATGAACTATTTATTTTCTTGATTGCTGCAAGAAAGCACAGGAACAACAATCTTATTGTCTCTTCCATTCTTATTTTAAAAGGCATGCAGCTGCTAATAATGTTGTGTGTACAAAGCGTTAATTAACAGTAGTCCTTTTTTATTTATATTTACCCTCTAAAAGTTTACTTGTTAATTGCTTTTGTAAAATGTGCAGTTTGTGCATCTTTCTGTAGCTTTGCATTCAGTGAAATTAAACATTTTAAAACGTGTTGATGATCAGAGAAGCTTAATTCTCTTGAGGTATACAATGACAGTGTTTCAATTCTATAAACAAAAACCCACTGGTACAATTAATCATTAACCTACTTGCTGTAGGGATTAAGGGAGCGAACAAGTGTTAACTCTTTTGTGACTCACTGTAAATCAGCAAGACAGGAAAGCTGGTAGCAGCGTGGTTTTTGTTGTCTAAAGATTGACAGTAATTTGATAATCAGAGGATAATTTCCCAGTAAACTTCTAATATCCCACTTTCAGGTATACAGATCGGCACTTGCCTTTGTGA
The DNA here is from genome assembly GCF_030028045.1 of Hippopotamus amphibius kiboko. Classification (NCBI taxonomy): domain Eukaryota; kingdom Metazoa; phylum Chordata; class Mammalia; order Artiodactyla; family Hippopotamidae; genus Hippopotamus; species Hippopotamus amphibius. The sequence continues at coordinate 55,555,398 of NC_080194.1, forward strand.
TGAGTTGTATGGGATTGTCGCCCACACTGTGGATGTCCATGACCTGGTTACTCGAGCGAGTTGCCTTTCACTTCCATTGGATTCTAGAAAATCGTGCCTCTCTCTTGCTCAACTTTCTGCCTGTGTGTTTGGTAGCAGATATTAGTTATTTTTTTTTTTTTGATGAAGCAGACACCCGGAAGGCACAGACAATTCATATTTAGTTTTCTGAGTTTGTGAGCTGATGGAAGAATCACATTGATCTTCCTTTGCACTTACGACTGGAGGAACTGGAGAGCTCCACCATCCCTGGTCCTTCCTGTAAGCTCATCTTCTAAGCTTTCCCTCTTTGGCCACTTATCCCATTTAGGTGCTCTTGGGAAAATATTCTTACCTCTACACTGGAGCTCCCCAGCACTACCAAGTGGTGAATTGAGGTGTTTCTGTAAACAGAGGTAAAATCTAAGCGACCTCTGAGGAATAGTCTGTAGATTTAAATATACTAATTATGTTTTTCTCAGGAATGCACCAGCCTTTCACAGGTCTTTGCAGAGAGCCAGTCTCTCCCTCTCTCTCTCTCTCTCTCTCCATATTTGTGTATATTTCTTGTATGCATGAATGAACAATAGCATGGCTTGTGGTTCGAAAGACTGTATATAGCTTGGATGCCAACACCGTTCAGAATAGTTGGCTTTTCTAATTTCATTTTGCCCACATAAAAACAATCAGGAAAACAAATTCAGGGTCTGAATATGTTTTAATCTCTTGTCTCCCAAGCAAGCATATGTATCACAGAATGATATCAATTCTCATTAGGAATATTTAAGCATTTTAATTCTAAGGATAAACCCCACCTATTTGACAGTGTTCCTTTAAATGTCAGAGAAACTGGAGAGGTTGAGGGGCAGGGAGGGATCGTGGACTGAACCTCTCAGAAGGATGTTAATGCATTCCCTTCAGTGTCTTTTCTTCTTGAGAATAAAGGGAGGGAAAGGAGCCAATGGACTCAGCCCTATAGCAACATTTTTCCCCAAGGAATTTTGTATTTAGTTCTTGTGCCTTTGGCTAATAAAGAAGAGAGACACATTTAGCTCAGCTGAACAAAAGAAAGCAATGTTTCAAAATGTGGTTCTTTTACTTGCAGGTTTTCTAGATTTTATCTCACCCAACTCTAGGCTGTAAACTAAAGAGGACCAATTATTTAATGCAAGAAATTTTTTCTCTCCTTGCAGTAAACTGCTTTGTATTGAGGTGGCTTGTTTTCTGCTCAAAATGAAACAGGAAATTATCTAGTGGATTCAAGCTGAAGAGAGAGCCACGCTCCATAATTTGAGCACCTAGCTACCCCCTTTCTCAAATATGTAGAGAATTTCTTAAACTCTCACCTTTAGTTTGACTATTCAGATGTAGGCTTCAGCTATGAATACACCATGTTACCAGTTCAAACACTGGGACTGAATTGACCCATTAATAAAAGAACTAAATTGGTCTAGTTAACTCATACCTCCTACCCCCCACCTTACCTTCCTTCTACTCTGCGGCCCTGGTCCTCCAATTCAGCTGCCCATTTGTTTGCGTGAATTTATTGGACTGACCACCTGGTGTGCTGTTACAGAGGCTTGGTCTTTCTTTTATTTCTGTGACTATCAGTTTTTGTTTCTTATTTTGAGGTCAGTTCTAGATTGTTTACCCTTTGATGGATAGAGACACGTGCTTTGTCTCATTTGGTTCTATTTAGATGAAGAACAGGGGTGTAAAAAGGATGCTTGGGTGCAGATAACAAGAGGCCTAGATCCTCTCCCCTCTGAGGACTGTGCCCTCTGCAGACACAGCTGCAATGAGAATTAGAGAGGAATGACGAAAAGGAGAAAACGACCACATGGTGGAATTTGTTAGCTGCTTTTGTTAATGTCTCTTAAAATTCAGGTCGGGGTAGCATACGCAGATACCTAAAATGGGGAGATGGTCTGGTTAAAAGTCAAATATGTGTTCCTCACATTTTATAAGAAAAAGGGTAAAGACCAATGAGAAATAAAGATCTTGCTTTTCAAAGAGAAATTTCCATTTTGTTACAAAGGTGAGTGCTTCATTTAAAATTGGTAACTACTGGCTGCTTTGCATACATTCTGGAAAATATAGTTTGTCTTTTTGAACCTCACAGGATTAGCTGTTGTATCACTGTTTCTTCCTACTTCTGGAGCTATAGATGTTGTATGCACAGGATAGCTCACAAACATCTATCAGCATGTCTTTAGCATGGTGTTCTGTCAACTGAACGTTGTAGTCTGATCAAATTGATGGTGTCTTTCTAGCTGGAGAAACACAATGCCACATAATTCCATTCCCCCGACATCATGTTTTAATCAATGAAAGATAGCAAGCTCCAGAGAATGAACAAAATGGTTCCTGAACCGCTTACCCGAGTTTTAATGGTGTACCTAAGATGCAATTCCTGGAGTTCACAGGATGGTAAATTATTCTAGGCATATGCTCCACCAGAATTTTTATCTTAAAATCATTCAATTCTGGTTCACACAAGGGCAGAGTCAGATGGCCTGCAGGAAGAAAACCAGTTAAATTTCCATGATTCTCGGTCACTAGGCAATGTCTCGTTGCAGTTGATCATTCATACTGGCATACATCCCAAGTATAGGTCATCCCGGTTATGGATAACCTGACTGCCCTTAATAAAACTAAAGGATAGTTTTACTCTGCCTCCAGATAATCTGAAGGCTGTGAGTAAGTATCTAGAAGCGATCATTCCAAGGAATGCTAGCTTAGAGACAGAATTCTTCCTAATCTTTTGAAAACAGTTATCTTTGAACAGTTTAGCTGTGCTAGCAAGATTTGGGATGGAAGATAAGGGATATAATTATAACATCACAAAATGCCTCTTTATAGATTTAACCTCCATTTTCCTTAAAGTTTACGTTCTCACAATTAGAAGCATCTTTAGAAGTTTTTGAACCTTAACCATATCTGTGTCTGGGTGATAGTAACTCCTGTTCTAAGGCTCTTCACCAGATGGTTTCCTTCTTCCTTGGATTGAGTTAGAAAGAGTTCTGTCACAATGACATTCTTTGTTATGAAGGACCACAGCAGAGGATTGTAAGGACTTCGTCTTGGAGGGTCTGGTGCATTTTGCACATAACTTTTCTCAAAAGTGAGAGCAAATTCCATCCTTCAGAGAAACCATGTGCTTCTCTGACTGCCCATCTTTTAGTGTCCCAGGTTCCCAGCCCTGTTCCTCAGCCAGCCTTGACCCTTGGCTTTGCAGAAGACTCAGCCTCACTTGACTTCAAAGGCCTCCCTTGGACTCTGCTTACTCATGGGCTGGGCAAATGCAGAAGTCCAAACCTCACATAATTATCTGGATTTGTGTGAAAATGCCTTAGATGTCACCCAATTGGATATCAATCTATGCAGGGATTTCTGCCAGAACAGCCCCATTTGTGGCCTTCCAGCTGGGCTGCCAGACCTTTAACACTCACCAAGAGACCTTGTATTCCCTGAGGCAGCGCATTTCCTGTGAGATGGGCTTCTTATAACTCTATGAATTGGTCCTAGACGAGAACTTGGGTCTACACCCAATTAGTTGAACCCTTCTTTCACATGCTAGAACTTTAGCTGATTAAAGAAAACTCTCTATGTTGTCTGTCCTCAGTCCCTTTCATCTTTCTTATATCATAGTAGTTCAGATTGTCTCTCCATCTCACCCGGCATGTCCTCTACATGTATCAGTTTGGCTATCTCCCTTCTAAAAGGGATACCAAAAACTGAACATGATACTCCTATGGGGGTCTGGCAAGAGCAGAGTCGAGGAGAACTAACTCTCTGTGTGCCACCTCAGGTAGCAGTAGTGCTTTCGGCAGCCACATTGACTGATTCGTGTCGACTAAAACTCTCTGTACCTCATTGTCTCTTTCAGAATAGGCCCTCAGTAAAATTTTGATTACTTAAATTATATTAAATCCTTTTACACATTAGCCCGTGCTAGATTGCTTCTCTCCAGTCCTGTTCGTTCTGTACAACTGATATTTCACGTCCAAGTGCAGGTACTTCATATTTATCCTGTTAAACATCATCTTTTTAGGGCTGGCGCATGGTTCTAACTTGTTGAGAACTTTTTGCTCTGAATTCTGTCCTCGGTATGTTTTTTATTGCTCTCAGCTCCATGTCATTGATACATTGACTAAGCATGTTTTTTACAAAATTTAACCAAGTCATCAACACAGATTATTAAACGAGACAGGGAAGAGGTCAGGGTTCTGTGGTGCGCCATAAGGGCCTTATGGGTTGTCATTCTTCCGTGAATCACTCCTCTGTATGGATGTTTTAACTCATTATAAATCTCTCTAAAAGAGGTGGCCAGTAGGATCATGGATTCTATGGTCAAGCAGAAACGGATTTCAAAATCCAACCCTTTCCCTCACTAATGGTGTGGCCTTGAATGAGTTCATTAAAATTTCTCATCGACAGACTGCTCCTCTATAATAATACTTCCTTCCTGGGTTTTGGGGGCAGATTGAATGAGACAATGGCTATGAATTATGGACCAGTGCCTGGCACATATTTGTCACCCGTCAATATCACTCCAGCTCCCTCCTGCACCTAGTTTGTCTACATCTTGGATATCACAGACTCTAGGTTCACCATTGAAAGTAAAAATTCAGTGATCTATTAAAATTGCTTCATATATGTGGGTTTTTTATTTCCTCTTAACAAATTTTTCAGTATGAAATCATTTCCTTAAGGGGGGGGTAAAAAATAGGAATTAAGATTTTTTTCTTTATGTCATCTAGTAACACACACCATTAACCTCAGCTGCATAAATTCCCAGTATGCTTTGGCTCTGAACTTTAGAGGAAAAATTCTTTAGTCATCTTTACTATTTTATAATGATAATAGATTAAGCCAACTGAATAAAAATATAAGTATCCTAGTTCCATCTTTTAAAGCTATTTCCTCTTGTGATGTATTCATTTCTGAATGAAGGTTTTACTTCCTACAAATGTTTTTGGGTAATTCAACAAAGACACCTATAATCAAATCTACAACAAACAAGATAGCAAGTCTATTTGGAGTTCTAGTAGCTTACACTGTGTGTCTACAGAATGGATATGATGAAACACGACATGAATTAGTAAATCTGTCAGAAGAAAAACAGATTTGTTGTCACAAATTAACCAGTTCTGCCACAATTTCAAGGCTGTACATTTTCAATTACCTGAAATTAGTCATAGTGGTAGGAGACTACTTTTCTTTCTAGCCTAGCCCACAACAGTCTTAAAGCCTGTTTCAGATATTTCAAATGGAAAATTTTAAATGTCCATTTAAAATTATTTTTATAAGCTTGTGTTCTCCTAAGAATAACTCTTGGTAATCAAAATCACTAAGAGAAAATATAAAGATTTACCAGGTAGTAAATTAAAAAAGCACAAAATTTGTATTACACAAAACGCCCACTAGTTTAAAAATACATATATTTCAATAAGAAATCTAGATTAGGCCCTATTGGCTTTAGTTGTATAATGGAAATCCATTTATATGCATTACCAAACTCTCATCAAATCATACCTCAGGGCACCAATAGGGAAATCACCTCTTCTATTAAACTAGACATGTCAGGAGCGTAATGGGTGTAGAGTGGTCTTTTCTATGAGTGGAACCAGATGTAGAAAAAAATCCAGTCCCTAGCACTGAACTGGAATCTTCTCTTGGCTGATATGATGTGACTGAATTCCAGGAATGTTAGTTCAGTTCAAAGAGGAATGGTTTCTCATCAGTGGCTCTTTGGGCATTTGAAATCTTTTGCTTATTCGTTGGTAGGCTTCTTTTTTTTTAATGAACTAAGGCACAGCACTTTTGATGCGGCTCTGACCAGCCCTGTAGAATGCTGCCTCATAACTTTTTCCTGTGACACTTCCTTTCAGTGATGTTTCACATGTGCTTTTTTCCCTCTGCCCACACTCTTGTGTTCACCACCAAATTTCCATTGTCAGTCCCTGCCCACACACAATTTCACTCGCTTGTATCCTCCTCAAATCTTAGAGCAGTTCGAACAACCACTCACATTTTCATTACATTAGGAGAAAAAATGGACTTCCTCAAAAAGGGCAGAGAGTTCACAGAAAGGACTGGATATTCTCTAGGGCGTTTTCATCTGTAAGGTCTCCTCATTCCTGTTTCTTGTACTTGCCACAGTAAGAATATGTGCTCTCTCTTTGCTTGTGGGACCCCCAAGCCGTTCTTCACTGTTGACTGGTTTTCCCATCAGAAGTTCTTCATAATGAGTCAATAAAATAATACTCTACAGTCACACCCCCAGGGAAGGGAAGGATTGCCCAAGTCACTAGATTATTCAGGAAAGGAAGTGGGCAGGGGGAGGGAGATTTGTTTGCTTTCTATTTTCTGTTCAAGCAAAAGTAGATTTTAAAAACCGAACTAGGAAGGTAACAGGAGCTGCTTCAATCAGACGCTTGTATCTGTGTTTTTAAGCTCCCAACTCTGGAAAGCTTGAGAAAAAGAAAACTAAGGTTTCAAACATGTGCTTGTTTCTAAGCACAAACTTGGCAGCTTCTCACGTGGCTTTCACTAAACCTAAGAGTTCTCATACAAGTGAGGTCTGTGTTCATCACTTTCCAGCAAAGATTAAATAGCAGGGTGCTGTGGTGATGACTCTGGTTGCTAAGACTTCCTTGCCAAGTCAGAAACATCAGAGGGACAACGCCATGTAACCAGAGGCCAAGGATACCTCGGCCACATGAGTGCCAGGCCAAATGCCAGCCAAATCGATGGATATGCACAGTGCAGGAGTCAGGAGCAGAGCCTCTTCTGGAGTGCTCAGTCCGTAGTCTGCTGTGAAAAGTAGCAGAGCAGAGGACAGGAGTAAGTGGCCCATTCCCAGACGGGACTGTGACATTTACAAATTGCTAGTCACTTTAGGTAAGTGATACTGGAAGTTCAAGCGTTTACTTCCAAGGCAGTCTGGGATCGTATCAGCTGTGATTTCTTAAGTGTAGCTAAATTAAAACCCTCATCCTTTCACTTACTCATTCATTCATTTAAAATACAGATATTTCTAGGGCACCTAATAAATGTCAAGGAAATTCCAAATAAACTTCTTTTGGCATAGGTAGTGGCTGAATTTAAAGTTCTGAGGAAAATAGGAACCCAGAATCTATATTTGAGCAATAATAACTAAAATAAAAGTAGTTGTTATTAACTACCTGCTATGTGTACTCTTTGTAGCTCTCGTTTCTCTATCTCACTTGTAAGGAAGGTGTGGAGAAGGCGATCACAGGGGTGCTCAGGGGCAGCTTGATTCACAGAGATGAGAAAAGCCCCTGAGAGGGTCCCTGGATACCCTGGCAGTTTGGAATAAGTTAAAGGAACGTAACTCAGCACCGGGAAAGTCAGAGGCGTAGATAATAGTTCAGTGGCATGGCAGGGGAGTGGGGGTGGAGGCGATATAGGTGCTAAATCACGCTGGTTTTGTTTGTTTGTTTGAGCTATGATTTGAAAGTCGGTGCAACCTGTTTCCTTAAATCCAGTTGCATCCTGCTTGTGATATTGTGTGCTTATAGTAACCTCTGTAAAAAGTCTCCCTCCCTAGGAGGATCCGTGGACTGTAGTCGTTAAGGGGTAGGGCTCTGAAGCCAGAAACTGTTGGGTTCCATTTACCACTCTGACACTCACCATCTGTGTCGCTTTGGGAAGTGATTTCAAGCTCTCTGCATTAGCTTCATCTCTTTAAGATGGAGATGGTAATAGTTCCTACAGAGGGGAGTTGTGAAAATGACATGATGCACGTGAGTTACTTAACATTGTAACTAACATTTACAGAGTAATTATTCTCTCAGCCCCTTCTGCCACTTTTTAAATACAGTTTTGTGCATCTATTCTTTCCAGGGGCTCAAAAAGTACTCTGTTTCTCTTGTGTTTTGATAAGCAATTTGTAAAGGCTAATATATGATTCATTTAGGAGCAAAACCTCATTATGCTATATCGCTGTATAATTTCCTCTAGTGTGCATGTATCTGATGCCGCTTATTCAAGTAAGAAAATACACTATGCCATCTACCAGAAGGGAGGAATTTGTGAATTCTCTGCATCTGGGCTTCTCAAACTGTAATGTGCACATGGATCCTTGAGTCTCGTTGAAATGCATATTCTGATCCAGTAGGTCTGGGGCAGAGCCTGAGATTCTGCATTTCCAGCCAGCTCCCTGGCAATGCCAGGGCTGCTGGTCCACAGCCCATACTTTGATCTAGACCCCAAACCAGTAGCAGTGACGGAATGAACAGGGCTGAGGAACTGGTGTGAACATTCCTCCGGTCATGGGTAATTTCCTGGACAGCAGTTTTTCTGTGGAAGACCCAGTGCTCAGCCCCCACAGACATGGCCAAACCTCACTGAAAGGCACCACCCTCTTACACTAGCACCTGTGAAAACATATTGGAAACAGGCTATAAAAAGAGAGAAACCTGCAGCCAGACACCTGGTCAGCCCGCAGCTGTTCTACCAAGAGAAAGCACTCTGGTTTCAACACTTCACTGATCCTTTTCTAGAAGGCCAGTTCCTCCCAAGGCCCCATTATTTCTGAAAACCAGGTGTAACAGATGTCCCTGAGACTGGTGGACCACAGGAGGGAGCATCGCAGACTTTACTTGACCTTTGTCACTGCAGTGAGTAGCTCCCTGAGAGCAGCTCAGCCTCTGTAGACCATCCCTCCCTCCCACATCATTTTGTAAATCATGGTTCTCAAAGTCTTTATTTAGTGGATTCGGGGGCCAGTTGGACCAGACTGGACTCTATGACTCGACATCTTCCCATGACAATTCTCCTGACCGGGAAAAAGAGTAAATCCTAGAAACGCTCTTTTAGAATGTTTAAAAATCCTAGAAATGTTGGACAAGTATAAAAGTCATGACTGTATTCAGAGTCCCTTGTACACCATTTGGAATTCAAGGTTTAACACAGACACTGAATTATAGTGTTGAAATCTTCTCCTTTACCATCGCTCATGGGTTTTTCTCTACCGTTGCTCCTGGGGTACTGCTTGCCCTGGCCCCATGACAAGAGATGGAGTGCTGCCTGGGAGCACAGTCCACCAAAGGCTCTCCTTGCTTCGCAGATGCAGACGCAAACTTTTGACCTGCATATATTTTAGGTAGCTTTTCCACAGTCTGTCCAGAAAGCGAACTTACTGATTTATTTCTGAATCCCACACCCAGTTCTAGCAACATATTGGGTATGGAAATTCCAATTAGGTAAAATAACAGTGAAAGGTACAATAGGGATTTATGGAAAGCATGCTTATTAGGTTATAGAAAGAAAAAATCATGATGTAAAAATGCAAAGTTGGGGGAGGGATATGTGGAACTCTGTCATTTCTGTGTGGTTTTACTGTAAACCTAAAATTGTTCTAAAAAATAAAGTCTGTTAATAAAAGAAATACACAGCTCATGACCTTGGAAAATATAAGCAGATATGCTAACTACAGAAGCTCTAGAAAGGATGTTTAAGAAGAAAGGGCTTCCGGAAGGTTTCCTATTACCGCACCATCATTAACTGGTACAATGAAAAAAAACCTGTTCCTCTTGGGAGGTAAGGAGACCTGCCCTCACCCCCCACCTCCCACTCCATTTCTTCTCCAGCAAGAGAGAATCTCCTGGAATGGGCTTAGAGTAGGGCCTGGGTTTGAATCCCAAGTCAGCCCTCCAACTAGCTTTGTGGCTTTGGGCAAGCTACTTAACAGCTTTGACTGTAAGTTTTCTCATCTGTAAAATAGTTATCGTGACATGAGCATAATGGAGTTATTATGAGGATTAGATGAAATATTGTAAATGAAACCACTAGCCATGGTCTGTGCTTAGCAAATGTTAGTTGAGGTTAATCAGCTTCTGATAGCAATGCCCTGTTTTTGTGGTTTCATTCTATGAAGAGGCGTAACGTGTCAGTTAGATGGAAAGTCACTTAGTGGGGAAAGAAACCTGGGGAGGGATGAAACTTACTTGTATTCAGGTAAGTACCTAGCAATCTGCCCGACACACTCGAGGCCCTCAATAGATGTTTGTTGAATGCAAAAGGCTCTGGACCAGGAATACCTACAATGATTGATTTTATCTGCAGAAGCATTGCTTCGATGTTTATGGGACATCACAATTTCTGAAGTGCATTTGTACCTCTTTAACAAAATAAACCAAAACTCGGGAGGAAGGTAGGACAGATCTTAGATTCTATTTTGTAGAAGTGGAAATTGAGGTACACAGAGAATCACCACACAAAAAAAATCTAGAACTCAGGTCTTCTAATTTCTGCAATTTTCCCACTCTATCTGTTGAGAGTTAACAAGTCTCTTTTCCCTATACCCACCAGGAGGAAAAAAGACATTCTAAACACTTGAGAGAGCATAGATGAGTCATAAGCCTGAGTTTGGGAAATTTACAATATAAGGGAAGATTTGTTGAATTTAATCGTGGTTGCTTTTGATGTTGTATGAAGCAAAGACCGCTAGCTCCAGATGTAGAAAAGAATTGATCAGTGACCGTACATTTCACAAAAGTGTCCTTTTCCAAAGAGTTTTAATGTTCCTTTTCAGTTTGCGGTCTGATGGTCAGTGATGGGCCTTCAGCACGCGTTGGCCACTGCCTCGGCGACTATAGCTAACTTTTCAGCTTTAGTGACAGTTATCTATACAGTGTCATGTCTGTCTTGACACTTGGCCAAATGCTGCATTTTTTGCATCTTAGGCTTATTTTCAAATAACAGATTGTAAAGGCTTGATGGGATGGGGTGGGGGGAGTGTGGCAGGGCAAAGAGAGAAGAAAGTAAAGAAAGGTTTCCCTAGTAATGAAAGGTTTTCCTGGTTATTACAATAGTTGCACAAAATATACCAGCTGATATTTGTATAGATCTAGCAGAAAAGTAGAATTTTTATGCTTTTGTAACACATGTAAGACCGTGTAAGCATCATCTTAATCTGGAGAATGGCCAACTCCCAAATATCTCCTAACAGAAGGAGCAGAATAAGATGAGGTGGTAGCTAAGTAGCTACCAGTCACAAGCTGGTTAGTGAGGGAGCCTGCATTTGAGACATAGATATCTGATTACATCACTGATATTAGCGTCTTCCCTGTATGTAGGCTTGGGTGGAAAGAAGCAGAGACCTTGAAATTAATAAGAGTTTGAGGAAGAGGGTTACAGAAATAAGGTAGGAGATTGGAGGATAAAGAGCTAAAAAGGGAAGACTGGGGACCCTGACTTCAGGTTTCTCTCTTTGATACTGTGACTTGATCCTGGGTATTTTCACCATTCCCTGGCTTCTGTAACATCTATTCACATCTTTCCTTTTGGACGAGTGAACTATGTCTCTTTAGGTTGAAGGATATATTTAGTTATAATGAGCCCAGGTGAACCAGACTTTTCATTTGAAAGGTGTTTAGAAGGTAAGGCCGTTGTCACAAGACACAGCACTGTGTTGCTGGGCAGAAATGTAATGTCAGGCAGAAAAATACAGACTTGACAGTCCCACAGACCTAAGCACCCAGGGACAAAAGGAGAACGCACCCTTTCTCGGGACGCTGTCTAATCAAATTCAGGCATGTGTACAGCCTGCAGCACTGCAAGGATGACCATTTCATTGGACAACGATTATGAAAATTGGATTTTTTTTTTCAGAAGAGGGTCAAGATTAGAATTCCACAGAGCATTATCTTCTTCCCGCAATGGCCATGTCATTTTTATTAGAGATTGTGTTGCCTAGAAATCCTCCTGATCCTTTTGTTCTTCCTCACATCTAATCCGTGTTCAAGTCAGCAGCAAAACCGGGTACCAGACATAGCCAGAGAAGCACAAGAGACAATTAACACCTACCTCTTGGAACACTGGTGACGATTAATAAGATATTGTGCCTCAGCTGTGTATGTTTTTGTGTGTACCACAATCAAGCTTGATTAAAGCTGGCTTTTGTGACATCCTCTGATTCCTTGTGCTGTTGGGAGTTTTAGGAGACTGTTTGTCCAACTCCCATTTTTCACCTCACAGGGAATCACTCTTGCAGCCATTTCCTGATCTATGCCAGGGATTAACTGATGTTTCTCTGTGGTTGGTGAAAAAGCCATTGTTGAGGCCATCCCTGGAAGCTAGCTGGGGGAGAATTTAACTCTTCAGATCCAATATGTTTGTACCATCCCTGGCTCTGCTTCCTGATCAAAGTCAGGTGATTTCGGAGAGGTGCCCTTCATTCACATGCTGTATGTCTGCTCTGTCCCCACAGGCATTAAAGACAAGCCACTGATGTGGAACCAAGTCCTCATCGTGGCAGCCGACCTCTGTTTACCGCAGAATGGAGGCCCACGTCTTTAATCCCTCCCTGTAAAGCTGTCTGAGAGAGCTGTACAGACCCACGGATGTCTTTTATTGTTTTTCTAATCACTTTTAATGTCTTTTCCCACAGTTTTTGTGAGTGTTGCTGTCTCAGCCTGCCCATGTCAGCCAAAAAAAAAGAAAAAGATTCCCATAAAAGATGCTATTTGAATAGTTTATTTTTTTTTAAGTTAGAAAGTTAGAGAATATAAAATTGTAGATTTCATCAGGCTTTAAACTGTATCTCAGATACAGAATCTTATTTAAACACACACACACACACACACACACACACACACACACACAGAACCAAGGTCTCAGGATATTCAACCTTTTCCACTTCCCTCAAAAATTCCCTCAAAAACACCACTGTCTGTTATCCAATATGAAACAATGAATTATTCCCAAGCTCTATTTTCTCTCATAGATGTTCATTTCTCCCCCAGCGAGCTTTCTATCTTTTATGGCCATTCTTTTGATTAAATGTAGGCTTGGAGTTGCTAATAATTTCAGGATAAATGTTTAGATCAGATACAAAGGTATTTGAAAACAATAGAAACAGATTCAACCTCCTTGCAGCCTCCCTATGAAGGAAGGTGTATTTCTAGGTGTGTTTTATGGCCTAGAAAGACTCAGCTGCAAGTGAAAACCCATACCCCGCAGCACTGTCAGATTTTTAGTATTAAACACTGACATACCTTGTAATTTTGGCAGTGGCCTGTCATTTAGATAGTTGTCTGCAAATGCTACTAATGTTATTTTGAATAAAACCTGTCTCATTACCATGTAAGTTATGAAAAGAATTGAACTCACGTATCACCCACTTTCCTTCTCCTCTTCCTGTGTCACCCCTGTCCTGTTGTGATGCAGTGCAGTTCCCAGGGGACTGTAATGGCCCTGAAAATTGACAGTCACATTCTAGTATAACATATCTTTCCCATTTAATAACACGGTCTAGGTAATGATTCATAATCCTCAAAGGGCCTCCTGCCAGTGACAACTGAACTCAAGAAATTGAGTACACCATGCAATTTGGCCGTGACTATACTTTTATGGTTCAATCAAGAGTTAAAGCAACAGTATATCTGGAGAGAGACTGGTAAAATGGCATTCACCTGGTATATTTCCACGTCTGTTTCACACATGTAAGGGCTTGCTTCTTCAGGCCACTGTGGCCTGAAATAGGACCACAAAGGGTGTATTTGTTCCCCATGAGACAATCAGTCCTGTAAAGGCAGGGATATTTTCTCCTTTTCACCTCTGTATTTTTAGTGCTTACAATAGTACTTGGCATATAATGTGTTCAGTCGTTATTTCTCCTGCCTGGTGGCATGTCAATTAGGAAAAGAATCTTTGGTTTTGAGCTCCCATACATCAGCATCACTGCATCCGAACTCCCCAGTGCCCCTTTTAAACCCTGGAAGGATGAAAGTGACTGGCATTATTCGTCTGGCCCTCAAGTGGCAGAGCTACTTCCTTCCCACCTGATGGCCTTCATTAGGAGACCTAGATGCTTCTCCCTCAGTCATCATCTCATCCAGCTCCGTTACAACTAGGTGACCTCCCTTTCTCAGTCTTCTCCAGGCTCACAGGACCAGAGCTGGACCTGAGACTTTCTGAGTGTCGAGACTTTGTGCCTCTCCCAAAAGGATTCCTTCCTACTGACCATCAAGAGCAAGCACCCCAGAATAGATCCTGGGCACCTTAGTTCCTTCCTACCTCAAGATGAGCCCCCTGCCTTACTTCCTAAGACACTTTTTTGTCTCAGAAACTTTGTTAAGATTAAGCACGATAATGTATATATCATCTAATACAGTATCTAATCAGGTAAGCATTCAACAATTGATAGCTTATTCATTTTTATAATGAGTTAAACTTTAAAATGTATCTTTTGCATAACTATGAATTATAGCAGACATTAAGTTCCTAACATCGCAGATACGGAGACAACGTCATGAGGTTAAGTAAGCCTGGGCTTGCCAGGGAATTTAACCCTGCTTCAAGTCCCGACTTTGACATTGACTTTCTCCATGACTTAGTATCTCTGAACCTCATCTTCCTCTGTAAAATGTGGGTCATGATACCTCACACGGTAGGTGTAAGGATTAAAGGAGATCGTGCCTGTGATTCCGTATTCTAGATAATAAAGCATCATGCAAATCGAGGCATCTTTTTTTCTCACGTGAAAATGTATGTTATGTGAATGGAGGTCAGCTTGTATTTTGCCTTCACAGTAGGTGAGTTTTAGAAGTGAGAGTTCAGAAGACATTGGCCCAGACATAAGAAGCTGGCTTTCCATTTCCTTGGTGTGTTAAGGGCAAATAGCACTAAAGTGGAGGAAGATAATGTAAAGCCCAGGTCTTCCTTCCCCTGATTCTCCAGTGTATCACAGGGTCTTTGCATCACCTCAAGGTTTTTGCAACCAGGGGCTACTATGGCAATTTGCTTTGCACACCATTAAAAAAAAAAAATTCAACTAGAGCCAGGGAAATTTTTGTTGGCTTGCATTTGAGATATGTTTTTAAATTGCAGAACAAAGTTTAATTTGGTTTCCATTTCCCCTGATGAGGAATAGCATCTCTACTGCAAGAAAACCTGACACTCCTTTATTCCTGCAAGGATGGTAAAAATTTTCTGGGTCACAAAACAAGCAGTAGAGGAAGAAATGAAAGTGCATGCAAGACGCTTAAAATAAATATTCCTCTGTGGTAATTATTAGAAGGCTTGGATTAAGAAGTTGTCAGCCCCAGGAGTTTGGGCCATCCTTCCCTCTAGTTTTCCCTCCTTGTTTTGTTCCAAGTTGCTCATACAACACGTGCTAGGCAGGAGCTGTTCCACCCCATGTTTCCCAAAGTGCTTGCAAATGCTGAATGGCCATTATAAAACAATGCCTTAGGGTTTGTGGGCTCCAAGAATATTACTTTAGCTGGAGGCCAAATCAAGAAAGTGTTTCTTAAAACAAATCCATTGTCAGAGGGAAATAGTAGCAAGAGATTTGAATTATCTCGGGTGCCACACAAGACATTTAATTCAGGTTATCAGTTGAATGCATTTTAGGCTTTGTGGGTATCCCACAGCCTAGGACACAGTCCCTCTGCTCAAGGAGATTATTGTTTCACTCAGGAGATCAGACTCACAGGCCACTTCAATAATAGAGAAAAAGAATTGCTGTCTCCATGTTGAGTGTAAAATTTCAGAGGAGGGAAATGACCATAAACTGTCGTGTCCCAGGGAAGTCTTCCTGTAGGATGTACAGTTGGTACGTGCCTTCCAGGATAAAAAAGGCAGATCTCCCCCAAATAGTGCCTTCCGTTCATGCAGCCTCTTAGATCCTCTGTGACTGCACAGCCACTGAGTGAGTTCGGTAGGTTTCATCCTGCAGAAAGAAGGAAAAGAGAGATGCGTGTGACCCCAGCACGGTGTAGAAGGCCTGGATGGGAGACCAGGTCTCTTCCTGCTCCTGCCTTGATGGTTTTGGTGCTTCCTTTCCCTGAGTCACTGCTCCTTGAATGTGTCTGTTACCATTTTACTCCACTTACTGCTTAGCCCGTGGGAGACGCACCACATGTTTCCTTCTGTCCCCTTGTCCTCAAGAGAGGCAGGGGATAAAACGGCCATATTTCCAAAACTAACAGCATAAAAACATAGTACGTAAATGGGAAGACTTCTCTGTCTTCTGCCCCTCTCAGGGGAGGCGATTGTAATCAGAATGGTATTGGAGTGAAGTGGGAACTGGAGAAAGATGATGATTTGGGAGGAGAGGTGAGAGAAAGGACGGACCTTACCTTCTAGAATCTTCTGCAGCCTTTGGCATGGCTGATGATCCCCTTTCTTGCTTTCTGACATCCTTTCTCCCAGTTACTTTCAAGGCAATCCAAGGAGCTTGTCCACCTCCTCTTCTTCTTGTGAACTGTTCTGCCTCCTTCACCAAACACTGTTCTTCGTATCACCTCTTAGATGCAGG
This sequence comes from Hippopotamus amphibius kiboko, assembly GCF_030028045.1. Lineage (NCBI taxonomy): Eukaryota > Metazoa > Chordata > Mammalia > Artiodactyla > Hippopotamidae > Hippopotamus > Hippopotamus amphibius. The sequence goes on from NC_080194.1 coordinate 55,571,710, forward strand.
TGGCCCAGAAGGTTTAGTGTCTGTGTCTCCTACCCTTTCCCTCCCCCAGAGCCATCCTCTCTGTGCACATGGCTCTCAACATCTTAGCTGCTCCAAGCCAGACTGGATTTCTGCCCTGAGCTCTAGTCCTTTATCTCCAGGGCTTCCCAGTTGCCTCAGACTCAACCCGTTACAAATGTAACTTTGTCCAAACTGGAAATAAGAAACCCTCAAGTCTCTTGTTTCCAAGACCATTTTCATTAGAATCCTTTTTCTTCTCTCCTGCTTCCTGAGTGTCACAGAACAAATATAGAAGTTATTCTTTATGTTCAAGTTTCTTCCTTGGGTGGGGAAACATTTTTCCTGCAAGATGGTTTGTGGCTGATGGCTGCTGTCTGTGTCCAAGGGCTCTGGAACCCATCTTCCCACAGTCCCTGGATTCCAGAGCCTCTCTGCAAAGGGGAGGAGATGTGGCAGGTTTGCATAGGCGAGAAGCTGGCAAGAGACGGCTGGTAAATGCCAAAACTGGTTGCACTGGTGTGAACGCAGGGGAAGGAAGGAAATAGAATCTTATCATCCATGGCAACTGGCAGAAAGGATGCCCATTAGAAAGATGTCCACCGCTGGCGCTTTGGCCCCCATTCAGTGTGTGGTGTTCTATGTTTGGAGAGGCTAGAAAACATATGAAAGGGAATTACTCGTGTTTTTCCGTCTATACACATGTGCTTTTGCTGGTGTTAAATTCTTGTTGCAAGAGTCTCTCATTCTGTAATGTACACACAGAAAGATATTCCCACCACTTAAAAAATTATTATTAAAACCAGCTGAGTCAATTCGTAGGGCGTTGGAGCAGAACAAGTGAAATGTAAACCCACATTCTCTGGAACTGTAAATGCTTTTAACACATGCACTGTTTCATGTGAAATTTATTCCACTGCCAGTATTGTGTTTTCATGTCATTGTTTTTAAGGGTGATATTTGAGGATAAAAAAAATGCATGGCTTAAGACGGGGAGTTTTACCCTAAATTTGGAAACGTGATCGTCAGTGTCTAATAGACACAGTGCTTCCCTTCTAGGTAACAGGACATGAGCAGAGACCAGTTTAAGCAAAGAAGCTATCCCCTTGCTCCTATCATTTATGTGCTTCTTGAAAAGGAATTGTTTATCTTGCTTCAAAAATGAACACAAAAGTCACCCAAGTAGGAGACCCTCAGAGCGCCACATGTTGGGCCTCAGGTGTACTTTCTCAGGTAATGAATGCGCTCAGATTAAGGTTTATTATCTCTTTTCACTTTGCTCTCGAGGTATGTTACCTTGATGAGAGTTAGTTGAAAACATTACCTAGAAACACTACTCAACTCTGGCAATAGAGACCACAGCCTGCTGTGACATTTGAAAAATTCATTTAGTCATTCAACAGATGTTTACTGAGCACCAATTATGTGACAAGTGCAAGTCTAGACTTTTGGGATACATCAGTATACAAAAAGGACAAAGGTCTCCACCCTGTTTATCAAAATATCAGCACTTACCCAGGTATGTCTCTCTGCAAGGCACTGTGGGAAGTTCTTGTTGGAATACCAAAGACATGGAAGGCATGGTCCTGCCATGAAAGAGATGTCAGTCTAGCTGAAGTTGTCAGATTCAGGGGTTAGTTTATCAGTCCTCTTTCTTCTGACAGAGTTGAAGATGGAGGACGCAGACAAGGGCCTTCCACAGAGGCCCCCTACCCCTAAAGACACACAACCTCCTTGTTACCTTCCTCAGATCCTGATTTTTACATAACTCCCATCCTTTGGCATCTGCCATTCATTATTTGGTTTCTATCGTCACCCTGTCTCCAGCTCTGATTTGACTCTTTTTACAGGCTTTGGGGCACTGTTTTGTCTCTCACTGGAATTTAACTTTGGATAGTACTTAGTTTCTGCTTTATTAATCTCATGTCTGCAATGACAATTAGAAGAGATGCTGCCCTGTATGTGGCATTTATTTACATCTATGGTTAGTAATTCATTTTAAAAAGCATTTGTTGAATACCCATCATGTTCAGGCATTTTACTGAGGCCCTGGGCACAGGGATCCTCTCCTGGATTGCAGAATAGAGTGGGAGGGTCTATTGTATTTAATGAACCAGTAATTAAATACAATACCTTGGGAACACAGAAGAGGAGCACCTACCCTGACTGGGTGAGTCTTGAGGCACAAGGGGAAATCAGGCAGAGAAGCAAGAGCTGCGTCAAGGTGAAGATATAAACACCTATGTGATGTTATATGTCACCATTAGACAGATAAAAATAACAGACAGTGGATAGTGTATCATTCTCCTCAGACCACACACGATCTGACAGCCCACTTCACCCTTCTCTCCAGTGGGTTGGACCTCCTTCTCTTCTCTGGTGCCACCATCAATGACCTGGGGGTCATAGAAGGAGGAAGAGAAGAGACAGGTGAGAAAGAGGATAGACAGGTGGAAACAGACAGCTGAAGGAGTTTGCACCCACTCAGAATTAGAGAAAGAAGTAAAAACTCCACACAGAAGCCACGCTCCTCTCTCATCCTTTCACAGCTTCCAGCCACGTGCTTTAGCCAAGAAATGCTTCTGTCATTCACCATCTGGTAACCTGTGCGTCCACCCTGGAACCTCTCATTGTGGGGAAAGGCAGCCTCTGCTCACCTTCCTGTCAAAATGCAGAGCTCCAGGCATCCTGGAGGTTCTGGAACTGCTTCAGCTTTCCAAAAAGCTTCATCAAAAAGCAAATCGTATGTGTGAGAAGACTGAATAAACTCACTGAGAGCCAATCTTCTGTGCTTTTCGCTGGAACGATAAAAATGATTCTACTGGCACTTCGGAGAAGATGAGAAGCATTGATTAGCCATTATCTGTGTCTCTGATTAAGTTTTAAATGGGAAAACATTAATTGTTACTTAATTAATGCAATTGGGGAGAAAAATCTTTCACCACATGATATGGGAAGAGGAGGGAGAAATAATGAAAGGCTAGGATTCTCTTGTTTGTTAACAGCTTGGAAAACACTAGCCAAGGAGACAGTGGCTCACAGCTTTAGGCACAAGCGTAGAGAGTTGCACACACACAAACACACACACACACCCACACACCCACCTACTGTGCCCTGATCCTGGAGAAAGGGACTATGTGATGCTGGGGTGCATATACATTTTCTCAAGTCAGGTCCTCCTGAAACACATCTGGAAGGTACTTTCATTGTGGACCACACTTTGTATAATGTACAGCAAAATAGCTCAAGACTAGAGGCCCTGCTACATGTTAGGTGACATGGGACTAATAAAGTTTTTCTTTATTTCCCATTCCTTTTTCTTCCTCCATTGATGGCTACAATTCTGACGCCAGTTCCAGTGGGGGTGGTTCCCAAACCAGTAAAGAATTCTCCAGCACTGTCTGAGTGTCCTGTTATTCAGCTCAGTTGTGACACTACCTAGTGATGGCATCAGATTCCACAGGGTGAGGGCTCGGTCCTGCAAGACTGCCCCTCTCTCGACTTCAGACCCAGGTTAGTTGTGCCTCTGAGTGGCTGTAGATTGGAGGTTCCAACGACCCCCTCCTTAGATTCGACTGGTTTACTGGAGTGGCTCACAGAACTGAGAGAAACATTTTACTTAGTAGCTTATCAGTTTAATATAAAAGAATATAACTCAGGAACAGCCAGCTGGAAGAGATGCATAGGGCAGGGTATGGGGACAGGGCACAAAGCTTCATGCCCTTCCCAGGCACACCACAGTTACCAAATATCCATGTGTTCATCAACCTGGAAGCTGCCCAAACCCTGTCCTTTTGGGGTTTTATGGAGGCTTCATTACAAAGGCATGATTGATTAAATCACTGGCTATAGGTGATGAGACTCAATCTCTAATCTCTCTCCCCTCCCAGGGTATTTGGGGCTGGGACTTAAAGTTCCAGCCCTCTAATCAAGGGTTTGACTCCATGGGCAACCACCACATCCTTAGGCGGAGTCCAAAAGTTGTCTCATTAACATAACAAAGGATACTTTCATTGCTCTTGTGACTTAGGAAGTTTCAAGAGTTTTAGGAGCTGTGTGCCAGAAACAGGAACCAACACCGAATATGTATTTCTTATCATAAATCACAATACCACAAAGGCGTAACAGAAATAAAGGCAAGAATGGGAATTGGATTTCCAGAAAAACAGGCATGGACTCACTATTGCTAGTGCGTTTAGATTTGCTCCCAAGGATGTGATCAGAAGACTTCCTACAGGTGGCTTCAGCGAGATCCTTTCGGAAGGAGTAGCTCAAGCACCTGCCTCCTGTGGTGGCCATCTCCAGGGCCTGAGGATGGGAGTGTGAGGCCTTTGGAGAAGGTGCTGGATGGAGCAGGTTTGCTGCCAGCTGGTCAGGAGGAAGAGAATGGCTGGTTTGTTTCAGGGTTGCTTTTTGTTCCTGTTTCAGCTGAGCGCTGGTACAGACTGCTCAGTGGAGCTGGCACTCTCTCTTTGCCTTTAAAAATCCAGGTGTGTTGCTACTGATTGACATTTGGAAGCTGCCCCTGTGGTTAATACCGAGGAAACTGCTCTCTCTCTGGAGAGTTGTGAATTCTTTCAGGCCTTCAGTAGGTGGTTTGCAATTCCCAGCCTAGGAGTCAGTGAATAACAAGATTGAAGGACTCTTAGAGAAACTTTGACCCAAATCACTTTTCATAGAAGGAAGAGGCCCAGAAAGGCAGAGTGACCTGCCAAATGTCACATCGGTAATTTATGGCAAATTAACAATCATAAATTAACTCAACATGAAACTGATGATAAAGCTCAATCCTGAATAGCAAAACCTCCGTGCCCTAAATGCCATCACTCTGTTGCTGATTCTTGGGAAATAACCCAAGTGGGATTACTAGGAAATGTTTTCATCCACCCCCACAATCAGCTCTGCTTTATAATACAGATGTCCTTGTAGCAGGTATCCACAGAATGCATTTTATATACTTCATTTCCCTCCCTGATTGTCTTCCACAGAAGGATCCTGTGAGATCACGTGGTACTGTGTCACCTTGATCAGCGGGACCCCTCCAGTCCCTTTGTTCGCTCTGGGACTGGCAGCAGGGGAAAGAGTCTAAGATACCAGCCAGGGATAGTATGCCTCAAAGTGTGGTCCAAGGACCATCCATCCGCACAGTGCTCATTACAAATGCAGATTCTGAGATCAACTCCAAAATTACTAAATCAGAAAGGGGACAGAAATATGAATTTTAATAGGTTCCTTTGGAGATTTTAAAGCATGCTAAAGCTTGAGCATCACTGCCCTAGGCTGTCTGGGTTACATCTGACCTGACCATTCTCATACTTGCGAATGAGGTGATGTGGTCTTTTAGTAAGATGACAGATAGATAAGATGATAGATGATAGATCAATCATAGATATCTAGATCTTATTATACTTAAATAATATCCATACGCTCATTAAGTCAGCTTTTATGGAGGACTTTCTATAACTAGCACCATAGTGAAATTAATAAAAATGGAGCACCTACCATATTCTGTAGTATTTGTTTTCATATTTTAACTCCTTTAATCCTTACAACCTTTTGGGTACTACATTTATGTTCAAACCAAAACACAGATTTTAAAAATTGACGAAAGGTACAGAGCTTATAGATGGTAGAGGTAGAATTTGAACCCAGGTAGTTATCTAAGAACTCATGATCTTAACCACTATGTTGAGTAACCTCCTCAAATAAAAAAGATGCATAAGACTCAGTCATCAATGCAGCCCTTGCACCCCTAACCCTAGGAGCTCAGAGTGTAGTCAGGAAGCCAGGCTTAATTACACTATGGTTTATTAACTGCCATCATCGTGGTATGAACAGAATGCTATGAGGATAAGGAGGAAATTGTTAACTGCCAAAAGTGTCAAGAAAGTCTTCAAGAAAAAACTCATAGCTCCACAAGAACAGGGATCCTGTCTGTTTGGCTTCCCTTAAAAAAAATTTTTTTTTTTTTTTGCAGTTATTAGATGCTAAAAATAATTATGTTGAATGAGTGAATGAATTAATGAATGAGGTGATTCATTTCAGCTAGCACTGAAGCATAAGCAGGAAATTTTGTGACAAATAAGAGGAAGAAGAATGCACACAACCTGGAGGAGTAAAAGGTTAAAAATAGCCTGTTCTGGGAACAGAGATTCCATGTGACTAGAGCAAAGCCTGCCAAGGAGGGCTGGTGGTGGAGTGAAGTGAGGAGGGAGGAAGAAGAGGCTGGTAGTGGAAAGTCTTAGGTGCCAGGCCAGAGAATGTAGAGTAGTCCTCTGGGCAGCTGTCTTTAGGCAAGGCAGTGACGTGATCAGATTTCTTTAATGGGAAGACACCTCTGGAGGCCATTTTGAAGGCACAAAGTGAGTGGGAGTGAAGAACGGGTACTAGGAGGAAGGCCAGCTAGAAGGGGTGAAGGAGTGAGGGCCAGAGATGAGGAGAGGCTGAGCTAATGCACAAGGGCAGGGGGGAGACAGGGAGGACCTGATAGGAGATGCATGCCTGAGGCAGAAGAGGCAGGATTCAGGGACCAAGCGAATACAGAATATCCAGATAAGGCTGATGACTTTAACGTAAGTAGGGATGCCATTAACTGAAATGAGGAAAAAGGGAAGGAAAGTTTGAGGTGGAGGGAGTTAAAGAGCTCTGTTTTAAACAGGTTAGGTTTGCCTCTTCTGTCAGCCTTCCCTGTCTTGCCAGTGAATATAAATTCCCAGTGGGCATTCATCAAGATGGCGGCGGAGCACATTTGCCAATAGAGGTCTGGTGTTTGGAGCCATCAGCCTCAGGGTGGGAGCTGAAGCTGTAGGAGCAGAGAACGTCCCTCAGGAAGAATGTATTAAGGGGGAAGAGAAAAGGAATAAGAAAGTATTCATAAAGCATGGCTTTTAACGGGCAAGCAGTCAGTAGGGCAGAACAAGCAGAAAAAGATAATTTCAGTTGTGCTGGTCTAATGGAAGAGTCACCTTGTATTTTTCAGGAGAATTTTAGAAAAAGGAAACTCTTCTCAAAAACTTTATAGATAGGCTGAAACCTAGAACACAGTGCCTTTCTGTTGATTGCTTTGGACACCAACTCTCCACCTATGAAAATATATATGACATTTTCCCCCCAGTGAATGCCAGAGAGCCCAAGAGTGCAGAATTCTCCACCAAAGTTCTAGCTATTGGTATTCGACCTTAAGGTTTCCTTGGTGGCAAGTTGGGAAAGTTTTCAGAGATCAGCGATTACAGATCTCTCCTCAGGCCTTCTTCCTTCCCGCCTCTACTGGGCGAGGGTGCCACCTGCTAGGCTGAGTCAGCGCACCCCGCAGAGCAGAAAACAGGATGAAAAACCTAATAAGTTAAAAAACCACTTTCTTTTAAAATCAACTCTATAAACATTGTACCACTTATCCTTTACCTCAGTTCACTTGAGTGTTTGCAGTAGAACTGACTCACCAGATTCAATTAGGAGTTTTTAAGCGAGTGTGTTTTAGTGGTTCTTCACTGTGTGTGTGTGTGAGAGAGAGAGAGAGAGACAGACAGATGCTGGTGTTCAATGAGAGTTATAGGGAAATAACCTTTTACATACGATTTTCCCTGTGTCCACTGATCAGTCGTTAAGGTGGCCGATGTCCTCCTGGTCTGCGCTGTGCGGGACACCTGCGCAAACATCCTGCCTAAGGCAGAGCGATTCACAAAACATAGACACTTATGCCAAATAAATACATGGGGGGAAATGTTCAACTTCAATTGATGTCAAAGAAATATAAGTAAAAGCAACAATACAATACAATTTTTCTCCTTTCAAATTGGTAAAGGTGTTTGTAAAATGATAATACTCTGGATTGCCCAAGGACAGCAGCTAATGAGAAGCTCATACTCTGCTGTGTGTATCTAATTATGTACCGCCCCAGAGGACAACCTGTCAATATATATCAAAAGCCTTAAAAATGTTCATAATCTTTGACTCAGCAAGTCTTCTTTTGAGAATTTATCTGGAAGAAACAAAGAATCATATACTTAAAAGAGGTGAATTTGATCATGTGAAATACACCTCAATAAATCTCTTTTTAAAAAAAAGATATGCAACATATACACTCATTACACTATTATTTATAACAGTGAAAACTGGAAAATGTCAAAATGCCTATCACATACCACACGCACTTAATGAAATACTCTACAGCCATTTTTTTTTTTTTACAAAAAGTTATGCTGTAGTACCAACCATGGCTCTCCAAGTATGTTCCCAGACCAGCAACATCAATATCTCCTGGAAACTTGTTAGGAATGCAAATTGTGGATGTCTACCCTAGAGGTACTGCATTAGAAACTGGAGTTGGGACTCAGCATCTGTCTTAACAAGCCTTCCAGGTGATTCTGATGTTCAGTAAAGTTTGATAACTACTTGGAAAAAAAGAGTTCCTGGTAAGTTGTAATGTGAAAACAAGCAGAAACAGGCTACAATATGTAAAGATGTGAGGCCAATTTATTTGAAAAATCTCTCTGTATATGCATGCCTAAATAAAATACCGATAAGAGATATTTTAAAAAGTAACAGTATTTATCTACAGATGGTAAACATTGGGTTGGCCAAAAAGTTCGTGAGGGTTTTCCCGTAAGCTGGTGTGGAAAAAACTGAACGACCTTTTTGCAACCCTATATAGATCTGTTTGGTCTTCTTCTTGATGACTTTCTGTATTTTCCAAATTTTCTATCATAATTATGTATACATTTTCTAATAAAAATGTTATTTTACAAAGTTCCTGCCCTTGGAAGTTCTGGGCACCATTTAGGGAAATATATTGCACCAGTTCAGTGAGGAGGAGCATAGAAAGGATGGGTAGATTGCTCCCATCATCAGTTTGGGGGGGGAGTCTTACTGCTTTTAAAGTAGAACTTAATGTTTTTTGTACTCGCTTTAGCTATGAAAGTGCCACTAGCTGTCTTAAGCATCATACGTCAAAGGGTATGTGGTGAATGGTGAATGTCAGATTTCAGACTCGGCATCTTTTGAGGCCATGATGGGGTGGTTTTCTTTTCCTTTTTTTCCCTCTGTGTTGTGGGATGGTTTTCGTCTTCTTTTTTTTTTCTGTGTTGTGTCCAGGAATTTGTTGCACGTTGGCATGTGCTGCTCTCCTGCTTTGCAAGAGGTCACTTTGGGGCTGTGTCACAATCTGTATCCCTATAAAAAAATCAAGAGCATCTTCTCCGTTTGTGGGAATTTCATATAAAGAGCTGAATAGCGAGAGTCTTCTTGGCACAACCACTGGATGATCAGGTGGCCGAGGCCTTTTGTTACAGGGCAATGTGACAGAGGGAAAAAGGACAGACCGGTTTCCTTGTAACTAGTTCTGTCGCCTGGGGCGAGTCTCTCATGTTCTCTGGGTCTCACTTTCTTCACCTTTAAACTGAAGGAGTTGACAAGATGATCCCTGAAGTCCCTCCCAGCTCTGAATTTCTGTGCTTTTATGACTAGATTCACAGAGATAGAGTGACCCATAACCAGAAGGCAGTGTAATGCTCTTTGATCTGTGTTCATGCAGTTCGGCTTTGCGAAAGCCCAGTGGTATTTTCAGAAGCTGGAACATCCTTTCATGGGCATCTTCCTGCTCTGGTGCTGAAAATCTGTTTTGAGATATTTACCTGAGCAATATTATCAATGAGAAATGGTGTTTGGCAGTCAGGATCCTTTCCATTACAGCACCAAGGAGTTGGACAGCCTGCAGAGAAAAATGGCCCTTTCTGTAAACAGAGGGGGAAGATGGGCATATAGCACAGGTCATTGGAATCTGAACTATTTATTAGAGAGGACACAGTAGTTCTTTAGATCAGTGAGGAGACTTGGCTTCTAATCCTTGCTGTGACCTCGTCTAAGCATGCTCTCTCTCTCAGCTGCACTTTCCTCATTGAAATATTTCTAATTGATCTCTAGTATTGTTTCATTTCTGAAAAAAATGGGAGTTCATGATAGGAAAAATGACGTTGTGGGGACAAAGACAGTTATCCTAGCTGAAGAAGTCCCCCAGGAAGTAGCTATTCTCGAAACACAGAATCGTACAGTCAGAAGAAAGAGCCCCGTCAATCCCACTGAGGGTCTGAATCACTTCTACAACATCCAGCTTTTCCTTGACAGCAACAGGAGATGAACACATATGTTGTCTGGGGCTGGCACTTGCCAACTTTTGCTTGGGGTGGGGAAAGTGTGTACTTAAACTGCCTAGACAGTCCCAGGTTTGGGGAAGCGCTTTCTGCTCACCCTTTTAACTACAGAACGTTTACAGTGCGCGCTCCTCTATCAAGGCAGCGCGGGAAGCTTGCTTGGCATAGGAATAATGTGAGTAATGAAGTTTTGGCTCTCACCAGCATTCTAAAGCTGGGGTTTTGCAAAAGTTGCAAATCCCCAGAGGAAATGCTGGAGCACAGAAGGCCTGCATATCATGGATTACACTAATCCAGGCAGGAAGTGATAATGACATAGTTATACAAGCAGTGTTTTTCATGGCTAATTGGGAAGGATGGTCATTTAATTAAACTGTGCCAGACCCTGGGTTTTTTTTGTATCCAGGACAGCCTAAGAGCCCTTCCTAGACCCTCTTGCTCAGGTCACTTAAGTTCAACTGTAAATTCCAAGAGGGTATGGTCTCTATCTTTTTATTAACTTCTAATACCTAATACCTAGTATAGTTCCTAGAACATAGCAAGTGCTAGACCTGGACGAGAAGACTTCTGAGTATCTTATTAGCTGTATGAAATGCTTTGTTTTAAACCAAGTAGAGATGCCAACACTTGGTTCAATAAGCCTCTTATGGATGCAAAAACAATTCTGACCTGATTCTGCGTGTATGTGCTGATCACACACACAAATAAAATAAAATAAATAAAAAATAAAAATTTACATTGATAAAATAAAGAGAACGCCCCCGTGAAGTTATGTACATATCACTTAACTTTATTTTTCTTTTCTGTAACCAGACAGAAAGCTGGAGGCTCTGGGATATATTGTCAGGATTAAAGAGCTTCTTTAATTTAAAAAAACAAAAAAAAGGCTTTTAAAAGCTTAAAATGAATACGAAGACTACATAGTGTACTAGAAGGGAGTTGTGTATTGAGAGTCAGAAAAACTGGGTTTTAGCCCTCTGGTGCTGACACCAACCTGTAGTAAGATCCAACCTTCCTCATTTGCAAAATGAAGAGTATATATTGCAATGATTATATTTCCCAGACCAAAACCTACCCCATTTTTCTTGATGTGGGGGATGTGAGGCAAACTGGGTGATATAATTTGGAAGCTAAACTGTGGGAAGTTCCTGGACATGATGATGCCATTCGAACAGTAGAATAAAATATGAACCCTGTGTCTGTTGAATAAAATTCAGAACATAAGGATGCTGGATGTGAAACAGCACAGTCTTAAGTTATAGTGTAGATATTCTAATTATGTTTTTATTGCCTCAGATTCTTCCTTCAGCACGGAAGTAGAAAATTCTAGTAACTTGAAGATATTTGGAGGGTCAGCTTCCCTACATCCCTTCTCAGTCCGAAGTGACCCTCTTGTTGGTCCTCTAACCTACTCCCATCCCCATCCGGTGGATTCCGAGACTCCTTTGTCTGTCTTACAGAGTCCAAAAATGAGCCCATTAAGAGACTGAAACTGATCCGGGCTGTTCTGCTCAAGGAATCATACTAGGAGGGAATGAGATTTATGAGATGAGGTAATAGAAATACAAATAGAAATACATTCTAAAGGAACTTTTCCCTCAAATGCCTATTTCCTTTGTGATTGATTTGTGTGGGGGAGGCTGAGGAGATTGAATTCCCCACCACATTCCTACTGTTTCAGCTTCTAAATGTTCCCCATCACAGGCCATAGGCATCTTCTCAGAGACGGGTCCTCAGGGACGCTCCCCACTCTCAGCTCTGCAGTTTCCAGAGGCTTCTTTCAGTGACATTTCTACTTTCCATTGATGCTTGAGAAATTTTATTAAAATGGAAGAAGATTTATCCCCCTGGCAGAAATTGGGGTCACTGATACTTACGGAAAGGTGCAGTGGCTCGCAGGTTATCCTGCAGCCATTTGTCAAACCTCGTAGAGTAATTTATAGACAAGCACACACCAAGGGTCACTCCTAGAGGGTGCAGAGCAAACTACACTGTGTGCTCTCCCCCAAATTGGTGTTTGTGATAAATAATAGATGCTGTATGAATGAGTGCCTCCTGGGTGGCAGGCACAGAGCTACACAGATTCTATGTGTTATTCTGTTTAATCCTCAGGACAAATCTGTACATTAGGGATTATTGGACCTCACCTCAGAAATGGGCAAACTGAGGCTTGAGCCAGTCAACTTACCAAAGGCCATGGGGTTTATAAGTGTTACAGTTGGGTTCAAAATCAGGGCTTTCCTGTAAAGAGAATGAAATAATGCCATTTGCAGCAACATGGATCCACCTAAAGATTATCATACTAAGTGAAGTAGTCACACAGAGAAAAACAGTATCATGTGATATCACTTGTACATGGAATCTAAAGAAATGATACAAACGAACTTATTTACAAAACAGACTCACAGAGGTAGCAAACAAATTAATAGTTACCAAAGGGGAAAGGTTGGGGGAGCAATAAATTAGGAGTTTGGAATTAATATATACATAGTACTACATAAAAAATAGACAAACAACAAGGACCTACTCTATAGCACAGGGAACTCTACTCAATATTCTGTAATAACATATATGGGAAAAGAATCTGGAAAAGAATGGATTATATGTATTTGTGTAATTGAATCACTTTGCTCTACACCTGAAACTAACACAACATTGTAAATCAGCTACACTTCAATATGAAATAAAAATTAAAAAACAAAACAAAACACAAAACAAAACAACAGGGCATTCTGACTCCTTACTGTCAGCCAGGCTCAAGTGACAAGAATACCTTTAAAGGGAAAGAAGAGGTAGAAGGCCACCTGTAGGGTACAGGGAAACAGAGGGCACCAGGGGCTCCTCCCCTGGATGTAAATAGCTCTGTGGGATCCTGTAATCATACACATCTCAGGGCTTTCTGTAGGCTCAGAAGACAGTCATTTCTGCCTGGTTTCCCCCTGATTTGACAACAAGTGTTTATTGACCTCTTTCTATAGTGAAAAAGCACTGTGGTAGGCAAGAGAGACACACAGCTTATTGGAACATATACTGTTTTCCTAATTCAAGACCATAAACACTCCAGTGCAGGACATGCGACTAACTATAATATATGCAGAATGTGATATTATTTTACGTAAAGTGGAATGGGCATACTGAGTAGAGGCAGTGGGGCTGTGGCTTTTTAAAATGTGGTCCCTGGACCAGCAGTGTCAGGTCACCATCACCTGGGAATTTATTAGCAATGCAAATTCTCAGCTAGCCACCCTAGCCATGGGGCCCAGCAATCTGTTTTGTTCACTGCAGTTTGAGAAACACTGGTTTAGGGGCTTGGCTGGTAATTGAATTCCGCTTGCTAGGGGATGGGATAAGGGACTGGCAGCAAATTATTCTGGACTGGTAATTTCAGGCTGCTGATTTAAAGGTGTTGAACTTCTTGCCATGGAGACTTCAGCAAGTGAATGAAGTGTGGATGGCAAGCCTTTGGATGAAGTTTACATTTTAGGAAGATCACTGCCTGGCAGTAGATTCAAGGGACCATATACGCTGAACTAAAACTGACCACAGGTTTCTCCTCTTTTTCCTGCCTTGGCTGTTCTTCCCACTCAAGTCTCTATGACAGCAGTTCTGATACAATTTGTATTTATGAAAATCGCATTTATTTCATTAGCGCCTCAGGGATTCTTACAAATCAATATTTTTCACATCCGTGGATCATAAGGAAGAGCAGCCGCCCTTTGCCCGCTAGTCAACAGGAAACAGAAGGAGCTCTGTGCTCTCATGTTAATTAGGAAGGCTCAAAGGCACGACTTTGGGAATTTTCATATTTTTCCTCTACCATTTTGCTCTTTCCCCCAAAGAGAACTTTATTCTCCTAACACAGCAAATCTTATTTCCTTTCCTGAAAGGTAAGGCTGAGAAAAGGATGCCTTACCCACATCCCCTTACCAAATTCTGTCTTTACCTGGGCATTTGAATGATCCCTGCTCTAAATGAGAATTTTAATAAGGCCTGGAGGATCACTGAGGAGCAGTGCCCCTGGCTAATTCTCTGCAGGGTAGTCTCACTCCTGATCATTCTACCTCGAACCTGGTGACAGCTCCTCTGTGAAATTAAAAAATAGACTTCATACATAAATTAGGACTTGCTACTTACCGCCCAGCCAAAAGAAATCTGCTCTGATTTCAAGACTACTCTTGTCGACCTATTGTCAAACTTTTCAGAGGCATTAGGAGTGGAGATTACTGCCAGCTCTGGACTGTCTCCTGAGCAGCTCTCATGTGCCGACCTTTGAGAGCATTCATGATCACTCTGGACTTCCCCTGTGTCACACAGGAAAACCTAGACAGATGGTCAACCTGGGCAGCATCTTGCTTTCAGAGCCTGTCTCTGTGTGTGGGCCTGGTTATCCCAAGACCAACAAAACAAAGCTAGAGAAGGACAACTGGGTGGTCCACCATGTTAGAGAAACCAACACATGTCAACAGACTATCAGAATTAAGACTCTTTCTTTTGTAAATAAACTATTAGTGTTCACCAAACCTTGGAGTCTAGGGGACTCTGTAGCACCTCTTATCCATGTAATTCATTTTTAGCAGTAATCATATCCTCTCAGACAAACATGTTTTGTGTTTAGCCTTGCCTTCCCCACAGGACTTGAAATACCTTGAGAACAGGAAATGTGATTTATATTTCTTTTGAATACTAAAACCACAGCCCTGGAAACACAATAGATAATTCTCCTTGAACTGAATTAAAATGGAATGGAATACAAGAATCAGGGACCTCCTCTTGAAGTTTGAAATAGGTAATTTAGGGGTTAAAAATAAAAGGAAATGAAAGAAAAAGCAAAATGCAATCTTAAATTATCAGGCAGTAGGTTTACAGAAGTTATAATCCATAGAGGTGTTATAAACAGCAAATATGTAGGTTCTAAGATTTTTCTTTATTTGGATTCTTTGAAATACTTGTGAACCACATATGCTAGCATTCTCTCTCCTCTCTCTCTCTCTTAATATTACATAGATATGTTAAAGATAGAGTGAGAGATCATAGGTACAGATAAGTAAAATAGTTGGTTACTTGCAAGAGTCAAGTTTTGTATAGCAAGAGTTAACTTAAAAGGTAGTTATCTCTAATGATTTTCATGCCTCCTGCATAAGCATGTCATTCTTATCAGTCGACTGACCAGTGGTGGTAGGAAAGCTAACATTTAGCTAAACAGAAGGCTGATGAGATTTTGCCAAAGTCCCAAGAAGGTTCACGGTTAAAATTATTTTCCTACCGTAGTACCTGCCATTCCTCCACAGATCACTAGTAGTTAGACACAGATGAATAAACAATGCTTTCTGCACTTTATGTGATTTCACGGACAAAACTCCATAATGTTTGTGTCAAGATGTTTGGGGGAAAGTCCTTCACTTTGGACATTGAAATATCAAGCGGGACAGGCCCTCTCTAGACCAGGGACCACTCCCTGTCAGAAATGAAGCTTGTGCAGTATAGGTCTGACCCGTTCTTACACGCGTCTTTACTTCTGGAGTTTTGAAACTTCACTGCATTCTGCAAATGCCAGCGTTGAGAGACATACAAAACACAGAATGTGTATCAGTCTCTTCTTGTAGTATCTGGCTTTCTGGCACTCCTTTCCTCTGCTGAATGATGGCAGTGCTGCCAGGAAAGGCATTGGAACCCTGTTCCCAGTGCCTGCCGTTGCTGATCCAGCACCGAGTCTGCGCTGCCTGCCCGACTGAGACATGTCTGGGGACTTCACAACCACTTGTAATTACAGAGTCCACCCACCACTGCAAGCGAGACACAGGGCCAGGAGAACATTGAGTTTAGGATTCCATTGTGTTTTGTTTTTATTGCCTGATAATACTGAAGTTCCAGCTTGGAGATGAAACATTATATAAAGAGACCTAGGTTTGCTTTCAATGGTAATTTGTTTTTCAGCCCCAACGAAGTAGGTAGACGTGTTGTTGCAGTTGTTATTTAATCTCAGTGCTTCTGGATGAACAGTGACCATTCTTTACCTCCTCTGGTCAAACTCTTTAGGTGGTTTTCAGAAATTGGTTAACATGTCCTCAGATTACCCGTGTGAGGTAGTATCCTTGTTTTTCTAGTTGGAAAACATGAAGCATAAGAAGCTGCTTAGGCAATTGCCTTAGCCTGTCAGGGATGGAAGCCTGAGCTGTCACTGGGGAACTCTTGGTGTCTTGGAGGGAGGGTGCGCTTGCTTTCTCTTGGGAGGGAGGCAGCATGTGTGCACGGTCCAGGGGCAGCAGCAGAGCAGCGAGAGCAAGCCGCCTGCTCAAGGAGACCGTGGCTCTGAGACTTCCCCGCCGAGATGCCTCTTTCCTGCCTGACAGTTACAGCAAGTGACCTTCAGCTCAGCTATGGAAAGTCCAAGTGACTAATTTAATGAACCTTTGTTGTGTGGGGGGTGGAGGGGGAGGAGGCTGCCCGGGCCCAGGGCCAGGGTGAGCCATCTCCAAGCCATGCAGGGGGTTGAGGGAGAGATGAGAGCAGAAGGAGTTAGAAGAAAACAGCCTTCTCTACGTGGTCAGGGAAGAGAGTCTGACCATTTGGACAGATGGAGGCCCTGGGTTACGGAGGCGAAGCATGTCAGCAAACCAGGAGCACTTCCTGTCTGCAGGCAGGCAGGGGGCCAGTTCTTCGATGAGCTGGAAATAGGAAGCGGTGGGGGGTGGTCAGCACACCCCTTTTGCTCTGTGGGTTTTACGTAGCGAAGTGAAAGAGCTTGTTATGTCAGTGATCCAGGGCGCTTGTTTATGTGCCGTGTTTTCTTTTATGTTTCCTCTTGTAATACTTGATGGTACTCAATCCGCAGAGGCCACAATGCCGTTATGTCTCAGACCTACATCAGCCAAGAGCCATTGTTCAGGCTGCAGTCATTTTGCCCCAGCCGCGTGGCTGGATATGTGTAGCTCATGATTTAGTTCACTTGCCTCTGCTTTCTCCAAAGCAGGAGGGGGCAGGGCAGGGCAGGTTCCTTCTGTCACCCTTTCTCTAAAGACGCAGCGGCACCTCCAGGCATTCTTAAGGGCACAAAGCCCTGTTCTAAGTGACCTGGAGGTAATGACTGAATGTGGGACCAGGCCATGCTGCTGAGCACGAGATTTTCCTCCTAGATTTTCTTAGTGAATTGTTACAACCCTGTCAGGTGGGTGATATTGTTTGGAGGAAAATGAGGCTCAGAGAAGCGCACGAGGGCTCCTAATAGACAGTCTGACCCAGCCCTAAAGGACCTTTTGAAGGACCATAACCAGCAAGACGGCAGGTGGAACTCGGATTGCTCTGAGCCACGCCATCAGCATTCCCAGGACTATTGCCTTCGCAGGAATCCAGTCCAACTACCCACTATTCACCCTTTCTGCCTCAACTTGGCTACTAACCTCCCCTGGAGTTTCTGAGGGAGCATCCCTTTCTCTCACCTGCGTCCCAAACAAATTAAGAAACACCACCGTTATTTTTTTTAATTTAATTTTTATTTTATATTAGAGTATAGTTGATTTACAATGTTGTGTTAGTTTGTGTCTTCAACAGAGTGATTCAGTTATACGTATACATATATCCATTTTTGTCAGATTCTTTTTGCATATAGATTATTATAGAATATTGAGTAAAGTTCCCTGTGCTACACAGTAGAAACATTACCATTAATAATAATAATAATAAAAGGACTACGATGGGAGACTTAGTCCACCAACTGGACCCCAAGGCTAGGCAGACATCTCTCCCCAGGCTTGGGCACCAAGAAGAGCCTGCTGGGTGAGACTTACCTGGTGGAAAAGCAGAGAACCGCTCTCTTGTGTCCACGGCCGCACCCAAGATCCACACGCCACTAGCAGCGAGAATGGAGGGCCAGGAGGCCAGTGTTATAGCTCCTGGGGCTTCACAGACACCTGGCAGTAGCCCTCAGGAAGTGAAGAGCCACTTCACCTGACACTTCCTCCCGGATGTCTTACCTGAAGCCTGTAGAGTAGGTGAAGGTGCCCTCTCCGCCCCCCACAGCCCTCTCTGCATATTGCTATCTTTTCACATATAACCTTGAATTATGACTTACTGTTTGTGTGCCTCTCTCCCCTCCGAGGACTGTGCATTCTAATGAATGCCCTGGGTCCTTTCATCTTTTTGTCCACAATGCCTGGCACCTCACAGGTATTTGTGAGAGTTGGTTGAATGGCCCTGAACTGGGGTATGTGCTGAATCTCTTTACCAACCAGTACTGGAAAGACTTCATTGTTGGGTGGTCTTAGAAACTTCTGATACATTTTTCTAAGTGTTCATTTACAAAGTCAGGATAAGCACTGATAAGATGTAGCTCTAAAGCACTAAAGGAAAACAAAAACTATAACGCGTAGATAAAAGCTGCAGAGGCTGTTGGCAGCCGATTCTTTTTATCAACGTGAACCTGTGCAGAGGATGTTTGTGAGTGGCCCTGTTTAGAGGAAGCGTGTGTGCTGGTGATTAATTGCAAACATGTTGCTGCTGGGGGATCAATCCAAGATTTAATAGGGAGCCTCCAGTTGCATTCCCTGTAGTGAAGTACAATTGACCCTTGAACAACATGGGTTTGAATTGCATGGGTCCACTCATACACAGATTTTTTTTTTCAATAGTAAATACTACAGTGCTGCACCACAGGAGGCTGGTTGGATGCACAGATGCAGAACCAGGGATATGAGGGAACCATGTGTATACAGAGGGACCAAGTATACAAAGGGCTAACTATAAATTACAAACAGATTTTCGACTAAACAGAGGGTCGGCGCCCCTAACCTCCACGTTGTTCAGACTCAAAGTTTGATGCCCAGAGCAAGAGCAGCCCCTGGGAGCTTGTTAGAAAAGCAAATTCTCAGGCCCTATGCCCCTCTCTTCACCCCATAATCAGGATTTCTGTGAACAGTGTCCAGAAATCTGTGTTGTAACAAGTCCTCCAGGTGATTCTCAGGCTGCTAAAGTTCGAGAAGCATTGATGCAATGTGCTTCCTCTAGAGTGGGAAGAACAGATCTGCAGTGTCACAGAAAAGAATAGTAAGAGTTCACATAATTTGCAAGGTGATGTTTTACACAGTGTAAGTGTATTCTCTCCATTATTCCTTGCATCAATCCAATGAAATGGTTACTAGTTTTCACTTGACTTTATAGATGACCAAACTGAGACACAAAGCCAGGACTAGAGTGAGGCAAGGGAGGCACTCTTCCCCTCGATAGAGAAATTTAAGAGGGTTCCCCAAACCCCATAATCAAGGTTAATAATATTTTAATATAATATTTTTAAAAATCAAAATTAATGCTAATAAATTAATGATGATCAGAATATCAAAGAAAGATCAAATAGGCAGAATGGTTACAATTACTTGATAGGATGATACAGTTAGTAAGAAGCAGAGTAAAGACTTGAACCCATGCTGGTTAACTCCAGACACTGCATACTCAACAGAGATGCCACCGACTTCCTGCCAACTAATACTGGATGTTCTGATAGGGAAGGAAAGGTCCAGGCCTAGGAGCAAGGAGCATTTGGGTCACAGGGTTGCGTCATGGTTCTGGACTCATTGGGACTTCAAGCAAAAAAAAAAAAACCTATCTAGAAACGGAAGCAGAAAATTCAGATGGGTCCTAAATTTCACAGCTTGGCCGTCTATGAATTTAAGTATGAGAAAGGAAGACGATTTCCAAAGCTTCCTCCCAGTTTTTCTTCTGGCTGGCTCCTGCTGGGGAGAATCAGTGGGTAGAACTACCCTGCATTCTGGCTGTAGGAATGTGATAATTAGAGTCACTTAATATAACTGCAGTGGCCTCCTTGGTCCATCCACCTTTGGAGAGAGAGATTGAGCATTTCCCTTGCTTCCAATCTGTGAGATTCTGGCAGACAGGCAAGCTGCTTGTCTTGAGGGCTTGTCATTGAGAGCTGGTCACCTAGAATGCCCCAACATGTTTGGGCTGCATTGTTAAACTCCATTGGTATTCTCCCAGCAAATCTCCTCTCCTTTTTTTTAACCAAATCAGCATTCTGTGAACATATTTCCTAACCTGAAAACACTGCACGTTTCTGCTGTACCCGCCATGATTCTTCCTTGCTTTATATAAAATGACTCAAAGGAATATTTCTGGTAAACGTGTTCATGTGTCAGGAAACTGAAACATAGCCAGTTACAAGTTTTACATGATACATTAAAGAAGATCAAAGAGCTTACGGCTAGCTCTTGCTTTCCCTCTCTTTAGTGGGGACAGAGGAGAGGATGTCATAAAGTAAGTGGAAGGTACAAAGTTTAAAACTCAGACATTTGGACAGAACTTCTAATAGCTGGTCAGTTTCTCTGTCCACTGTGTAATTTGGTAGCTGTAGTATTTGGGGCTAAGTTATTTCTCAGATTTGTGATTTCAACCCAAGGGAGGTCGTTTCCTGGATGTTACAAAGTGAGTGCTGAATGAGTTTACCTTTCTTTCACTATCGATTGTAATATGTGTTTACTCCTTTTCACCTTTTGAGTACAAATATTTTCTTTCAATAATTTATCCTAGAAATATGTATAGAGCTCCTATTAACTAAAATCATGAGGGACAATTATATGGGGAAGCTGTAGTCTCTGCTTTTCAGGAATTTTAGATGACTAACAGTCAGGAGATGTAACTGACAACTCTACTGCAAGATAGGACAGACTAAGAAGTAATAGCCCACATACTTTGGACATTCAGGGATGAGAGAGACACACCTGGCAAGGATCTAGGAGGAGGCAGCTCAGCCCAGTGGATCAAAAGGATAAGTAAAAGAGGGCTCCAAGTGAAGAGAGCAGGACCAAAGGCACAGGGATGAAGAGCGATGGATGGAGCATGTTCTAGAAAAGGAAAGTGTCCTGTTGGGCTGGAAAGAAGTAGAAATTAGATGAGAGGTTTTGAACTGTATTCATTAGGCACCGGTCAAGGTTATGTTTTTCAGCAGTGATGGAATAGAAGTAGAGCTATGCTTTTGAGCAGTGCTTTTCAGACTTCAGTGTGCCTTCACATAAATGCAGATTCAGATTCAGTAGGTCTAGGCAGAGGCTTGAGAGTCTGCATTTCTAAGAAACGCCCAGGTGATGCCCTTGCTGCTGGACTACAAAGCACGCTTTTAGTAAGGAGGCTTTAGAAATATGTTATAATGGGAGATCAGATAAATGGGAGCGGAGGAAGGCTGGAGGCTGGAAAACAGGGCTTATTACACTGGCCCAACAAGAGGTAAAGCAGGTCTGAACTAGAGCAGAGGAACATCTGGTGGAAGTGAAATGTGTAGGGCTTGACAGCTACCTTACGCAGAGTGCGGGAGAGTGGGATCCGTCACGTATGACCCTAAGACCCCCAGACTGTGGTCATGGGTGCTGTGAGAATGTCCCTCCCCTAACACTTTATGTTCTAGTCATCCAGAACAACTTACAGTTCTTTGGAGTTGCCAGGCTATCTGTCTGGGCTTGTGTCATGTTGCGGATTCTGAAAGAAATGCTAGTGTATCTCTCCAGCCCCTCATCACTAACTCCTACAGAACCCATGCAGCTCAAGTCAGGTATTACCTCTTCCTGGATGTCTTCCTGCTACCCTCAACTACCCCCTTCCCCTAGGCTGGATTAGGCATCCCTCCTATGTGCTCCCGTGACATCTTGTGAGGTCTCAGATCAAAGCACTGTGTAGTCAGATGACCTACCTGTCATTGACCCTGTGCTTCTGGAGTGTAGGAATTCTCTTTTCCAGTTTTGTGACTTCAGCGTCCCAACAAGGTAGAGACCCAACAGTGTTTGATGAATGACTGGATGAGTCATGAGGAAGAGCAGAGTTTTTCTCGCCTGATGGTGATGGCTTTTGTTTTTGTCATTTCTGGTGAGAAAGGAGGTTGTTTAGATATTGAACTGGATCTAGTTTGGTACATGGCAATTTTGAGATGCAGAAGATCCAGGGGAGGATGTCCAACAAGCAGTTAAGACATTTCGGAATACAACGTAGAAGGCATTCAGACCTGAGTACAACGACTCTGGAGTCATATGCGTGGAATTGACTGTTAAGAATGCAGAAGAGGATCAAATAAAGACAGAGAGAGGGAGAGACGAAGGGAGAGAGACAAACCCCAGACCAGTGAAGTCACAAAGAGAATGAGACAGAGAGCATACAGGGACAGATGGAGGCAGGTGGAAGGCAGCAGCTGTGTGCTTCAACTTTGGAGCCCTTCCTTCTGTGCCACCCAATGGAAGGGACACGATTGGGTCACATGTCACTGTGTAAGGGCAGTGTTAGTCCAGGAAGACTTCGGGAGCCAGCAGGAGGGAGATCTTGCAGGGAATTAAGCCTAGATGTGAGGTCAGGATGCCAAAACCGACTTCACATCCAGGTTATACAGGCCTGTTTCATGCATTTCTACCTTCCTACCTGGGTAGAATTTCATTCGTCAAAATGTAAGTGAACTTAAAGCTTGGTGCCAAGTCCTCTGCTCTTTGCTTTCCAAATTGCTTGATGAGATAATCTAATCAACACAAACACATACACACACACACACACTCTCACACACACGCACACTTTACTATGTTCTGCTGTCCATCAGGTAGCTTTGCGTGCATTTAAGAGTAAGCCTTTTCAGGCTAGAAGGCCAATTTCTCCAAGTAAGACCCCCCAAATTTTATCCAGAGCAGTATGCTTCACAGAAAGAAATATCCAAATGCCGGCTG
The DNA here is from genome assembly GCF_030028045.1 of Hippopotamus amphibius kiboko. Taxonomy (NCBI): domain Eukaryota; kingdom Metazoa; phylum Chordata; class Mammalia; order Artiodactyla; family Hippopotamidae; genus Hippopotamus; species Hippopotamus amphibius. The sequence continues at coordinate 55,594,550 of NC_080194.1, forward strand.
GTGGGCGCCCCTCAAATCATCGTATGTGTTGGCACCTACAAGGCCTTCAGAAAGAATGATCACATCCAGGCTTTTTTTCTTGTTGCCCAAAGCAGCATTTTAACAGACTCCTATTGTGTTTTCTCCATTCAGTTCACTTAGAGGGTGACATTTTGCCCTCAAATTCATATGCATAGTTGCTCTTAGAGACGTCCAGAGCTACATTCCTGACAAAATCAGACCCTCTGTTTTATCTGAAACAGCCCCCCAAAGAAAATCATCAGATCTGAATGAACAGAACAATTCTTTATGTCCACGGGAGACAGGCAGACAAAACCCAATAAAACTGAAGAAAGAAAGAGACATGGCCATGATTTGTTTTTCATAATTACTTATTCAGAGTAGCAAGGAACAGGGGAAGAAGGTTCCTTTTAACATGTCTTGACGTGACGGATGAGGTGTGCTCATCATGTGTCTGCGGGAGAGATGAATGCCGGGCAGTCTTGTTAAAGGCGATGTCTCACGTCGGGCGGAGATATATTTCTATCTGCAACACTGGAGATAAACACCCGGCGTCTTATTCCTCATTTTCATTGTGCTTAAAGCCCCTCGCTGTTCTCTCCGAGTGGCAGGTGCTGTGACTAGCATGCACCAGACCTTTCTTTTCTATGTCCCATCACACAACAATCCCCCTTTCAAGACACAAAATAGAAATACCCTAAATGCATGTTTTCCTCCTAACAATACTCCCAAACGTGTCTGTGATAGATTTGGAAATCATACTGGAGGGCGAAAAACCTACATCATCTCTGAGTTTATTTTCCCTTCCTGTAACTCAGTCACACAGTTTTCTTTGGTGCAAACCTCGTCTCAGCCAGAAATCAAGGGAGAGAAAGAAGAAAGGAAAGTGTTAGTTAAACTGGCTTCGCTTCAATTATGTGCAAAGGGTAAACAAACTTCTTCTACCTAAAACATACAGCCGTGACTCATGGAAGAGCTGAATCCAGAAGATTCTGACTTGAGCTGTAGAAGCAATAAGTTGGATCTGTGATTTAAAAAGGAAAGAAAGTAACGATACAATTGTTCACATTTCTGACTAAGGGAGGGTGTTAATTCATCCTTGTATCATTTTCTAGGGCTCTGATGAATTCTAGGATAAAAAATTAAAAAATAGTAAGTGCAGGAAGTGTCAGAATAAGGTTTATGCCATAAACGTTTATGCCTTCATGCTACAGTCATGTGAGGACCTAACTTGTATCCTAAGCCATGTAAATACATAAATAAATAATGTGGGATTTGACAGTACCTGGGAGATTATAGTACACTTCACTCATGTTATAGGAAAGGGAGCATTGACAAAGAAGTTAGCTATATAGCATAAATGTTATCCTTTAGTCGTGAATGCAATTATTTGGTTATTACGGTCTTTAAATTTTTTTAAATTTTCTTTGTTTTTATTCTCTGCTTTCATTTTGCACCTGCAATGAGGGAGTTGGACACTAACTCATAGGTGTGCTTATTCTATAAATGGGTTTTGAATAAGTAAAGAATGGATGGGACATGATCCTTGCCCTGAAGTAACTCAGTGGTTGAACTCAAGTCTCGTAGTACCCAGAAGCCTGTGGGGCCTTTTGTTTTAAGCAAAGAGTGTGCCAAAACAGGATAGCCTGGCACCATTCTTCTTAGAGCTTCTACATTAAAAAAGGCTGCCAACTGCAGGCTTTACAGGCTTTAACCTGTAAAGACTCAGGAAAAATAAGTTACCAAAAGCATTTCAAATGTTGAATTCTTTCTTAAAAACCCAAGAGAACAACTGGTAATGGTGAGTTACCTTCATCTTTGGATGAGTGATCTTGCATCACTGCGGTATTCGAGGAGGAGTCCCTGGGTTATGACAAGGTGTGTGTGAAATTTGGGTCTTGTCATTTGCTGAGAACCTATCTCATGTCACATACTTGTTTGAGGTGCTTTGTACATGCGTTTCATCTCATCCTCAGAATGGCTCTATGCTGTGGTGCTGTGCCCATCAGGTAGTTGAAGACCCTGAGGATCAGAAAGGTTAAGTGATAGAATCACGTAGCTGGCAGTGATCACAACTCGTATTTGAACTCAGCCCTGTCTGACTCCAAATTCCTTGCTTTGGCCCCTGTCCTGCCTCCCAGATTCACTGCTAATAGCAATGTTGTATCCAATTCTCCCAAATATGAGGGTGAGTCAAAAATTATCTGCAGCCTGGCTCTAAATTCTACAGCGAGAGTGCAGATAATTTTTGACTCACCCTCGTAATTTTAAGTACCAGCCAGTAGTAAGCGCGCATAGCCAGACTGGTCTGGAGCACAGTTTCCCATTTTCTCTCACAGAAACCTACCAGATCCTATAGCCTTAGGGTCCCAAAGATATAGAATTCCCTGTAAGAAACCTGTTTGGCTTCCTTCAAATTGCAAAGCTTCTACTACCAATAACTTACAAGTTATATCCTGATGGTGCTCCTATGTAAGACAGGATCCTAACACAGTAATTGAACGTGTAAACCTTTTCCTTCAGGGTGATGGAAGTAGATAGAAAAGTCATCCATATTTTATGCGATCGTACTGCGTGTCACCATGTTTGTGTGTGACAGACTGCTCTGGTTGCAATCCTTCACATTTATATATGTGTACAATTTGTTAAAGCCCTTACACATCATGATTTTATTAGGACAGTTCCTTTCATAGACTAGGAGACTGAGTCCTACTAGGTTTGAAGTGACAGGTTACACAGCTAATTCACAGTGGAGACGGGACCAGAGCCCACATCTCTTAACAACTGGACCAGCGTTCCTTCTGCTATGCCAGGCTGTTGAAAATTCCAAGCCTTATCACATGCTTCTCATCTTTTCCCTGAAAAATCACAAGACAGCACAATGTTATCTGGCCTATCACTGTAAATATTTTAGCATTTAAATGAGGAGGAGGAGTAAAGAGAGAAAAATGTTTCTGTAGAGATTTTTTGCAGAGATAGGAGGGTTCTTGGTCTCCATCCAGAGATCCTGAGCGTTTAATGAGACTATTGTCCACAAGTCGGTGCAGGGTTTAGCAATGAGGTGGTAGCTGTTCGGTGGTTCTCCGTCTCCCTCAAGGTCTCCAGAGGGAAAACAGGAAGCAGGGTCAGTATTGACAGAAGCTGCCTCTGGTCCTGGCCTTGAGGCATGCAGGTCATTTCTCTGAACCTCAGTTTTACCTTCTTTAAAATGAGGGTGATAGTTCCTGTTTTTCCAAGCTCACAGAGTTGTTTTTGAGAATCCAGTCAGGTAATGCATTGAAAATTCCTGGAAAACCATTCACATTACATGGCATACAAATGTAAGGGATGCTTTTGAATATTATTAATGGATCGCAGAGATTCCACAGCACTGAGAAAACAATGGAATTAAAAGAATGCAATACACTTCACCCTAAATTACATTTTTTCCCTCTTGAGTCAAAAATGGGGAAAATAATATTATTCCACAGGGCTTGTATAAGAATAAAAAGAAATGTCTGTAAAAGACTTAGAGTAGTACTTGGTATATATCTGGCACCTCTTCCAAAACTTCGAGTGATGAAACCTACCTCATCAGATAGCCTGACAGATGACCCCAAATAAGATGGCGAGTATTCTTATTATTTGTTACTATTTGTCATTCTAAGTTTACTCTAATTCCACAATAAAAACAGAGCTATTCATCAGATAGCAAGCGCAGGGCTCCCTGTCTTCTAAGGTCAGCGCCATGGAGGGTGCCACATGAATATTGGGGGGATTATTTAGTGATTAAATCTGGGGAACTGAGCTGATGAATTCCTCCACATTTCCACATACTGTTGAACAAAATCCACTGCCACCACATACTTTTCTGGTCCCAGCCTACTTCTCAACCTCTCTCCTCTGCCGGATCCCTCCTCCTGGACTTTCTGGAAGATTTGCCCATGACTTAGCATGTCAACTAGCCCTGGAGTTTAGACGCCGATCCTCTTTTTTTCTCAATAAGCATTCTTCCGGACGTATTACGAGGATTCTCTAGATGCATATATTTGGTTGGTGTGCCTCGAGGCCCTGATTAATGTTACTGAGCATCCACACAGCAGTGTGCTTTCAGTTACTAATTGCTTTACCTGAGTAGGAAAAAGCCTAATCAGTTAGGCAGCAGAATTTGGAAGAGAACTCCAAGCTCTGAAGGGAAAGCCCAGTGCTCATTCCTTTACACATCAGCCTTCCTGCCATGAGATTGTTAGACTCTCATAAGCGCATCATTTCAACAGCTGTCCTCTTCCTTTATTCTCTCCAGCCTTCCCCAGAGAGCACTCCAGCATGCTATTTAGTACAATTGGGCTAACATCTTCAGACACAGCAGTTAGGTGTTTGAAATAAAATGTGTAATTATGGTAGTGGAAAACTACATCTGATTCCAAACAAACCTTGTGTTCCCCTGGCTATAATTAGAGAGCAAGGTTTGCAGCACACATTTTCCCAGCAAAGCCAGTTCAAGTGAGGCTTCTGTTCTTTCAGAGGGGCTCCTGGAAGTATAGATGGTGATGAAATGATTGGACATTGGTCGCCCTTCTCAATTCTAAACCGATTGTCCATCGTCATGCATAGAGCCTAAAAGTACAAAGTTTGTGCAAGGAATTAACGTTTGGAGTTTTAGGTAATACTCTTCCAATGCATTTGTCTCTGAACAGGAACAAATTAGAACAAGGAAGGAATGTTACAGACACCCACAGACATCCATGGACCAGTGTGTGCCGAAGTAGAAACTGTCATTTAAATGCCTCCAGAACCTACCTTAAAATCCATAATGTTAGGAGCAGGAGCAAGGTGACCAAGGGCTCAGAGGTTTTCCTGTTTCCTATTTGAGGACTGTCCGTGTGAATCTTCTCAAAACTGTGGGTTTCCCCACTGTCCTCGGAAGATTTTTGTAATTAGGTATATTTAGCCGTACCATGTTATACTGCTACAGGAAGAATCCCATTTGTCAGCAGTTTTAAACTTTGCCAAATAAAGGCTTATTGGCAAACTGCAGTGAACACTCTGATAATGACCCAACTTTAGAAAACACACACCCTGCTGTGTTGTGTTCAAGCCACAGTTCTATTGAAATAAAAGAGAGACAATGCCTGCTTTCAGACACTAGAGATCCTTTGTATTCCAATAAAAGTCTAAATTAATGTTTTAAAAGGTTATTGCTATTTTTTCCCATTTAGCTGGCATCATTTATAACTCATTTAAACAAGGTCCTACGTTATTTTACTATTTCTTTTTGCACAAAAGCTAGTATTTGATTGCGTTAGATCATCAGCTTCTGGTTTTCATTAGACAAACCTGAAATACCCTATTATTAAGATTAAACAAAAAAATAGTTGTTTTCTTATTCTGAAACCTATTATTTTGAGGCTACTCTGACCAGAGGAAAAGAAATCAGCTTTGCAAAACCTGAGAGAGAGAGCCTTCAAGAGGAGCAACGTAAGCTCATCAGTGCTGCATTCGGGTTGCTTCTGTATGTGGGTCCTTTCCTAGAACTAACAGTGGGAAAGAGGGATAAGTTAATTCTTTGACATTTGCAAGACTTTGTTAAGAAAGGACTTTCAAAGTGCAGCATATGTGGCAAAATATGCCTGCATCCCTGTGAGGTGCTCCTGAAACTCTACAATAAAATGGCACTTGGACCTAATGGTTGTCAGGGTCTTCTATCTCCATGTCATTTACACTTTCTCTGGTGTTAATTCAGCATAAGAATCAGACTGAGCCATTAGCAAGTGAGGGGCAGCCACAGCAGCCTAACAGGAAAACGAGGTCAAGATAACGTGCACAAATCAGGACTTCCCTAACTCTTCCACCCACTCAAATGGGAACTCTAGCCCCTTCTGACTTCTTCTTAATAGATCAGAAATTCTCTAAGGGCATCCCTTATGGTCTCTTCCTCCTGACTTCTTCGTCTTCTTTTTTTTTTTTATACATCTTTATTGGAGTATAATTGTTTTATAATGTTGTTAGTTTCTGCTGTACAACAAAGCAAAACAGCTGTATTTATACATATATTCACATATCCTTTCCCCCTTGAGCCGCCTCCTCACCCTACCCATTCCACCCAATTTGTCACAAAGCACCAAGCTGATCTCCCTGTGCTCTGTGGTTGCTTCGCACTAGCTATCTGTTTTACATTTGGTAGTATATATATGTCAATGCTGCTGTCTCACTACGCCTCTTGACTTAGTCTTCCTGGTCCACCGCACCTCAGTTAGAAGCCATCTCTCTAGGACACCTACCTCAGCCAACCAGAGGAGTTCGGTGCCCTCCCATGAGCTTGCAAGTTATTGTAGCTCTAATCACCACATTGTGATCCACTCAGACTTGTTGGCTTCCCACACTGGACTAACGTGAGGGACCATATCTTCAATATTGTATTTGCTGCATCTAGCCCACTGCATGCCACATACTAAGCATTTAATAAAGGTTGATTAAATTAATGTCCCTTCAGACTGGCGTTCTTGATTGTCCCCTCACCTTCGCCAGTTTTCCCCTGATTTTGCCGTAGACTCCTGTGATGATGGCTGGCCCTGCTGGTGATGTTGGCCAGGGCGCCAGCACTGCCGCCGGGGTGCCCGCTGACAGCAGCATCCAGGCTCCCCTACTGATGCACACACCCTTATTCAGAGGCTGCATTGTTTTGTTCACTTATTTTACTCCCTGTGTCTTTGCCCCACCACCCTTATTTTTAGAACATTCTAGGCATGGCCCTTAGGAGGTGGTAAGGAAAGCAGTCTGAGGGCAAAGAGGTCTGCTGTGCTCAGAATCACCCCTTTCTCTGTGATAGTGGTTCAGACTCACGTACCTTGGTTTTCATCTCTGAGGATGAGTTTTTTTCTCACGGTATTCTCCGGCTCCTCATCTAAATGAACCTTAGTGGGATTTCCCTTCCCTATGTCCATTTGATATGCCCAGATATGTCCAATTTTGAGGGTAAGCACAAGGGAGGCTCTAGCGAGGGCCTTTCCTACTCTGAAGAACTGTCTGCCCATTGGCAGACTTTCACTTCCTTGCATTTCGGGAGAGGTGTCAAGGGCGTTCAATTAAAATTGAATATCTAATAAAGAACAAATGCATTTTTAAAGTATAAGTATGTCCCAAATATTGTACGGAACATACTTATACTAAAGAAGTACTGCACTTCAGCCCCAAACTAAACACCTCACCAGAAGTGATAATGGTATTATCATGTCATCCTTTATCCCCACCTACCTGAGCTTATTGTAAGCCTTTGAGTATTGAATAACTAATGAGCAAAATATAAATAGTCAACAGTGTGGTGAAATCAGGCAGGATGTTGTATGAGACATACTTATACTAAAAAATGACTTGACGCGTAAGTGAAATGCACATTATGAATTAACATGTGTCCTGTGTTTTTATTTGCTACATCTGGCATTCCTACATCAAAAGCATCAAACCGCCATTTGAAGGACAGGGACAGTAATGTTTCCAGTGTGTCCCTATAATGACAGCCCCTAGGGTGGCCCTTGATGGAACAGATGGAACCTTCGGCTGTCTCTGACCTCCTGACCCCCGTGCTTACCCCAATCCAGATGGCCTTCTGGGTTCTAAAGGGAGGACACATCACCTAATCAGCAAGTTCTAGACTCTGGATATGTCTTACTTGTGTATTTTGAGTGGTGAAAGGTCTTTGGGGAAGAGAGAGAGGGAAGTCTAGAGGCTACCTCTGGCAGCACAGTTTCAGGCTGCATCTTATTGGAGTTGAGAGGTGCGACTGCACCAAAGATTTCTGGTGCAAAGTCACAAAAGCTTAGGGAGTAGCTTCTGAGACTTTTTGTGCTCAGAGAAAATCCAGGCTCCGCATGCCATGTAGAACTTCTGCAAGCCACTCTGTCCTGGGGATTGGCTTGGATTCATCCCAGTCTGTTCATGTTGGTCAGAAGTGCTATGCGTTGGCCCGAAAAACTAAGTAGCTCAGAAGAGGCGATAGCGTGTTTTCATGTCTTCCTTTATTCCTTGTCTACCTGGGCTTATTTTAAGCCTTTGGGTATGAATAGCAGGCAAGAAAAATACAAATTGTCAACAGTATGATGAAATCAGGCCAAGGCAAGAATGTGAAAACGAATTAAGATGAACAAGGTAGACTCTTAATTTTCTTCCCTCAGTCCTGGCTTTTGTGCTTGCCACGTGTCTAATGGAAGCCCAGGTGGACCATGCCAATGCCCAGGGGCTTGTAACAAAACAAGAGGAGATAAAGAGGGATGAAATCATCCATGGAAGCAGGAAGCAATTAACCACATAAAGAAAGTGAAACATCATCAATGATAAGCCTCAGCAGCAATTTACTCAGGTTTGGGTACTTTTTGTTCAGAAGGTTTTCAATAAGTTTTCCTAGCTTCCTGCAGCTTCCTTAATTCAATCGCTTTTTTTTTTTTTTTTTTTTTTCAAAAAGACAAAATTATGCATCATTACTGCCCACATACCCAGGTCTTTATTGTATCACAGAGATTAGATGTGGGTGGAAAGAATGGAAATAGGCAACAAAGATGGAAATTTCAAAGGTCCTTAATGTTTGCCTTTGATCATTTTGTATTACAGATCTTCCTTGACTTAAGATGGGGTTACATCTTGATAAACTCATCATAAGTCAAAAATATCTTAAGTTGAAAATGCATTCAATACATCTAACCTACTGAACATCATAGCTTAGCTAGCCTGCCTTAAATGTGGTCAGAACACTTACATTAGCCTGCAGTTGAGCTAAATCATCTAATGCAAAGCATATTTTATAATAAAGTATTGAATATCTCATGTAGTTTATTGGGTACTGTACTGAAAGTCAAAAAGAGAATAGTTGCGTGGGCCCTGAGTGGTTGTAAGTGTACCGGTCGTTTACCCTCGTGATCCGGTGGCTGCCTGGGACCTGTGGCTGCTACCTTTGCCCCGCATCTCCAGCGAGTGTCACACTCCATGTCACCAGCCCGGGAAAAGGTCAAAATTCACAACTCCGAGTTGGGTTTGTATTGAATTCATATCATTTGTAAGGCTGGAACCCTCTGTATTTTTTAAAAATAAATAAATTTATTTATTTATTGGCTGCATTGGATCTTCTTTGCTGCACATGGGCTTTCTTCAGTTGCAGCGAGAAGGGGCTGTTCTTCATTGTGGTGCATGGTATCTCATTGCGGTGGCTTCTCTTTTTGCGGAGCACAGGCTCTAGGTGCATGGGCTTCAGTAGTTACAGCACATGGGCTCAATAGTTGTGGTGCATGGGCTTAGTTGCTCTGTGGCATGTGGGATCTTCCTGGATCAGGGATCAAACCCGTGTCCCCTGCATTGGCAGGCAGATTCTTAACCACTGCGCCACCTAGGAAGTCCCTAACCTTCTGTGTTTTGGTCTTTGCCATCATTTGGTATTGTCCTGAAAGAGGAAGCTTCTGTACTGCTGTTCTGAAAAACAACAGTCACTGCTGATCAAAGCAATTATGAGTCGGTTAAAAAGGGGAGATGGGACCCCCAGTCTGATTTCCTGCTATCAAATTACCTTTCTCTAGGGATCTTCTGATTCTTGATAAAGAATTTAATGTGATTGGAGATTTATTATTCTCTCTTACAGATCAAGAAAAGGGAATTGTTATGTAACCAATATTTGGGATAGTAATTGTTGATACCACTGTCTTTTTTAAATTGGTGTATAGTTGATGTACAGTAATATTGTATAAGTTATAGGACAATATATTGATTCACAATTTTAAAGGTTATACTCCATTTATAGTTATTATAAAATATTGGCTATATTCCCAATGTTGTACCCTTTGTAGCTTATTTTATACCTAACGGTGCCTCTTAATCCCCTGACCCTACATGGCCCCTCCATGGCCCCTCCCTCCTTCCCTCTCCCCACTGGTAACCCCTAGTTTGTTCTCTGTATCTGTGAGTCTGTTTCTTTTTTGCAATATTCACTAGTTTATTGTATCTTTTAGATTCCACATGGAAGTGATATCATGAAGTATTTGTCTTTCTCTGTCTGACTTAGTTCACTTAGCATAATAGCCTCCAAGTCCATCCATGTTGCTGCAAATGGCAAAATTTCATTCCTTTTTATGGCTGAATAGTATTCCATGTATATATATATATACACACACACACATATATATATACACACACACAGACACTCTTCTTTATCTAGCCATCTGTTGATTGCTTCCATACCTTGACAATTGTAAACAATGCTGCTATGAACATTGGGGCACATGTATCTATTCAAATTAGCGTTTTGGGATTTCTTTTCAAATATATACCCAGAAGTGGAATGGCTGGGTCATATGGCAGTTCTATTTTTAGTTTTTTGAGAAACCTCCATACTGTTTTACACAGTGGCTGCACCAGTTTACGTTCCCACCAACAATACCACTGTCTTTTTACCCAGGTGGTGGGTGATAGGCCTAACATATCTGATTTGTGTACAGATTTATGTTAGTAGAGCTAATTTGGTCCATGGTACATTAAGGATATATACAGGGAAAATGTTTTATTAGAACATAGCTCTGGCATATTTCCCTTTTAAGGAAACTTAAACATCAAATGACTTATCCTAGGCAACAAAAGTTGCAGGATAATTAAGTAACTATTTTCAGGGGCCCTGGAAGTTACTCTAGCAAAAAAGTGTAGCCAACTACTTCTCACTTTTGGGGGACAAAACAATTTAAATTTCAGAATGGGTTGTGAAATCTTTCTCATCAGCATTTTATGGTAGAGGACAGGAATCTTCCCCAAGTGTTGGAGAGAGGGAGGGAGGGGACTCAGTAGCCTAGAACAATGTAAAGTTTTCCCAAGGATTCACAAGGTCGGGGGTCAGAGAAACCCACTGGTCTCTAACTAGGAAGCTTCTCGGTGCCTTCCTGTGCTGTGGCTCACAGGTTCTTCCAGCTCGGGCATTCCCAAGTGAAGATGCATTATTAAACCCAGCCCATGTTCACCCAGCAACATTATTCACAACTCCCCCATCTTTCTCACTCTCTCCTAAACACTGGCCCACTGCTTGGGGGTAAGGAAAACAGGAAGACTGAAATAAGATCTCCCATTAGCAGCCATTTGGATCTCAACATTCATAGCTCAGCAGCCACTGAAATAGATTTTTCATAAATTTCCTGAGTAGCCTTGTGGAACCCAAGATAAAGAGCAGTTATTTGCTCCCTCTTTTACAGATGGCATAAATAACTTCCTCTGGCCACAAAGCTCTAGAGCTAGGACTCAAACAAAGAATTCTAGTCCAGGGACAGTAACATGAGCTCAGGTGGCTGCCTGGAAATTAGCATTTGAAGAGGGTGACTAAGGAGGAGGCTTCTAATGTGGGTATCAGCACAGAATATAGTAAAGTATATTTTTCTTCACTTTCTTCATATTCCATTTTGCTTAATGTTCCGTTTTTGATTATAATAGAAGGATCTAAAGTCATACAACAAGAGGAATCCTGTATTTTTATTAGTTTAGCTATATTAAGGTTTCTTTTGGCCCTAATAACTCCAAGTGACATTTACCATGGCCATTTCTTAATCATTCTGTTCAAAATAGGAATGACAGAGGCCAAAGAGCAGTTATAAGACAGTGCCTTGATGAATATAAGAATATTGTAGGGAAAACTATGGGAGGGGAAATTATTTGAAGGAAAGAGACTGCCTTTTGATATGATTCGTACATTAAAAAGGTTGTTAAAAAATAAAGAAGTCAAGTATTAAAGGCCAATATGTTTAATAATTTTCAGGTTTAACCCAATTCTGCTTTTCTAATTTGCTCATAATAATGCACATTAGCCAAGCGATTAATATTGGCCATAAACACCCACACCGTTTCCTCCTCTCTCTCTCTCCCTCCTTCTTGCCCTGCCCCCTCACACACACACACACACACACACACACACACACCAGTACGTGTAGTATGTTAGAGTGGAGACTGGATGGTCAGTGAGTTTGTGGACAGTACAATGCTTGTTATTCTTCTCTCTGAGAGGCAAGAGACAAAGGAATTCCACAGCTTAGATCATGTGAGGAGACTCTTTCTGGCTCTCAGTAAATGTGCCGTCCAGTTCTCAAAATGCACAGGCTAAAGTAAACTTAGACTCTTATCCAAAGTCTTTGCTGAGAAAACAAAGGAATTAGGTTTTCCCTAAAGATTTTCCTAAACCAGTCAGATTTGCTTCTTTTGATACAGGCGTATTAAAGACAGTAAGAGAAATTTAGTCTTGGGAATTACTATTTTAAACAAAGGCCCAAAACAGTGGTGTCTATTTTTAAAGCCTCGTCACTCCTCTCCAGTAACCAAGCGCAAGGTAATTTGAATTCTGTTTCCAGTTAAGACGGTTAACTTGATTCTACTCTACAGTTCAGTGGTCTCTCCTTTAGACTTGATTTCTATGATATTAAGTATATACAACATTTCCTTTCCTTTTAACCCGGTTTCCACTTACACTTTTCTGTGTATCTGAGATCTGTACTGTGACCTGCCTGAACTTATGGAAAATGGACGACACTGAAAGAGAATTGTAGTTAAGCTTCCCGATGGCACTTTTTAAAAACAGCAGTGGAAAAAAAGTAACAGGGCACTCGTCAGATGTGATTTTTGGCAGACACTTCACTCAGGCTGCTCAGGGTATCCTCAGAAATTATAAACCCTCAAAGGTGTTCAGGGTACAGTAAATAAAGCAAGATAAATTATTTTAATGCTCAACTTATTGATTCAGTTCCCTCCTCTGCAGATTTTTAGTAACATGGATTTCGATCTAAGTGAAAGGTCAGCTTTGAAGCAAGTGTAAAGATATTTACAGGAAACGAAGCAGAAAGTGAGCTTTCATGCATTTTCAAATGTCTCTATTATTCAGGAGCAAATGAACTGTGTCATCAGTCAAAAGAACAACAGATGCCTACCTTCCTATATTAAAGTTAAATGAATACCTACCACACCAGTAGTATGCTATTAACTCTGAAATTGGAAATTCACTAAGGTATGTTTTCCCTAACTTTGCCTGTGAAAACAGGAAATAAACAACTGTGAATTAAGGTTCTAAGTAAATATGTAACAGTTGTAGTTTGGGGGGAGATGGGGAAGGCTGCCAAGATGAAATCATCAGGGTAGAATTTTTTCCAGTGTGGGATGCTAACTAGACATTTGTGACAACTACATAATCAACAACATCTTTAAATATTTAATTTCTTGTCAGTTGTTATCTAAATTGACTTCAACTCATGTTTATGTAACTGTGTATGTATGACGTACATACGTATAACTAGATCTGTTAGAGGGAAGTGGCGAATTGAAGCAGTTATGTGGCTCATTCTGTAGGGTAAAAAAGAGGAAGAGGAGAAACCTGATGGCGAGGGAAAGGACTATTTAGAAAATTGTAACTTACCATATAGATTTATATTTAGTTATAGCTTGGACTTCCTCAAATGATATGTCTACCTACAAATCTTGGACTCCTTCCTACTCTAGGTCATTAGATTGATTCCTGTATGTGTTGAGATGGTCACATATAAGTGAGTTCATTAGCACTTTAGTGCAGGACTCCTTGGTTCCGTGTTGGTCCTCAACTGGGTTAGTTACCAAAGTTTAGTTCAACAGTAATTTAGTTCAATAAGTATCTACTAAGTACCTACTGTAGCCCAGGCCCTTAGCTAGGTGCAGGGGCCTCAGTTCATTTCATTATAATCTATAAGGTGTTTTGTCATTGTTAAAATGATCCCCTGGTCTGATGCCCAAAGTAATAACAGAAAAGTAAAATACAGTACAAGACCTTTGCCTTACACATTCCATTCCCTGACACGAGGATCTCCTGAGGGCAGGTGAGCGTGATGGGATTGATTTGGCCAAGAGACCTGAGGTATGTGATTCTCCGAGGTCCTGTGGCAGAGGAAGGCCAGGGGAACGCTGCCCCCAGGGCAGTTGAATATTCAAGTGTTTGGATCAGGAAGACTTGGGTTACAGGGCATGCATCCTTCATCCCTTCTTCCCCAAACCCCAGCCCTGGACACCATAGAAAGAGAATCATTTTGTTCAAAGAATGGGTGCTCTCGTTCAGAGATGCGTGTCAGTATCAGGAGGTGCTCAGCACCTCCCTGAGCAGTGAGCCAGAAGAATCCCTCCTCCAGAGGTGGGAAAGAACATGCCATTCTCATTCAGGAAACAAAGCTGCGTAAATGATAAGAAAAGTTAATCTTTAAGTAAGTATTCAGTTACTTTTCTGCCTCCAGCACAAAAATCCCATAAAGTCATTACCACAGTATTAAAAAGTTGAAAAGACCTGGGTTAGGACCTTACTTCTGCCACCTAGTAGCTGAGTGAACTTGAGAAAGTTATTTAACGTGTCTCAGTATCAGTTTCCTCCTCTGTAAAGGTGCAGTCATAATAAGATCTAACTCATAGGCCTGGTGTATGTATGAAATGACGTAATGTATAGAAAGTTTTGGTGCAATATCTGGCACCGGGTAAAAGTTCAGTAAATTCCCTCTGTTCTTACCATGTCTCCCTCTGCTATAGCTGGGCAGCCTGAGGGGCTTCAGACACTGTGGCTCTCATGCCCTGTACATGCCTGAAGTTCAACTTTTAGAAGGAACCCTTGCTGTTTCTTCTAACACATGATATCGTGGCAAATGAGGAAATAGCAGTCAGTGGTATTTGTGTCTTTCCATGGTAACCATTTCTATTTACCCCTCCTAGCTGGAGGAAATGAAGGCAGTAGCGGCTGAATGAGTTGGAACATACCATTCACTTTTTACCACAATGTGGTAAGTAAGAACAGGGCATATCCTTATAAAATTTCTATGTATCAAATAGTTAGAAATGTCAGATGGAATCTGGGGGAAAGAAGGATAGATTAATTTACATACAGCAAAACTTCGTTGACTCGTTTTTTTGCATTTCCACGTACTATCAGACAAGAGTGTGGCTGATGTAAAATATATGAGGCATGATCTTCTAAGCAATTAAGTAATTCTGGAATCTTGAAGTACTTGGAACCTTTAACCTGGTAGGGGAGAAAGATAATAAACAAGTCAATAAATAAACAAACAAACCAAGTATTCATAGTGTGTAATAAGAGCCATAAAGGAAATAAATAGGGTTCTGTGTCCTACCACTTGCTAGCTGTATGATCTTGAGTAAGTCACAGATCCGCAGAGCAATAGAATTTGAAGGCATCTTAGAGATCATTACAAAGGTTTTATGGACTGTAAACTGAACATATACAAAGACTGATTATCAACAGTATCTAATTATAAGCCATTCCTACCTAGTAACATAAGAGACATTAAGGAGACTATTTTTTTTAAATTTTATATCAGTGTATAGATGATTTACAATGTTGTGTTAGTTTCAGGTGTACAGCAAAGTGATTCAAATATACATATACATGTATCCACTCTTTTTTAGATTATTTTCCCATGTAGGTCATTACAGAGTACTGAGCAGAGTTCCCTGTGCTATATGGTATGTCCTTAGTAGTTTTCTATTTTATACATGGAATAAATGTATAAAATGTATATGTGTCAGTATCAATCTCCCAATTTCTCCCTCCCCCTTTTTCCCCCTGGTAACCATAAGATTGTTTTCTACATCTGTAACTGTATTTCTGTTTTGTAAATAAGTTCCTTTGTACCAGTTTTTTTGGATTCCGCATATAAGCACTATCATATGATATTTGTCCTTCTCTGTCTGACTTACTTCACTCGGTATGACAATCTTTAGGTGCATGTATGTTGCTGCAAATGGCATTATTACATTCTTTTTATGGCTGAGTAGTATTCCATTGTGTATATATACCACAGCTTCTTTATGCATTACTCTGTCAATGGACATTTAGGTTGCTTCCATGTCCTGGCTATTGTAAACACTGCTGCAATGAACATTGGGGTGCATGTATCTTTTCAAATTATGGTTTTCTCCAGGTATATGCCCAGGAGTGGGATTGCTGGGTCCTATGGTAGGTCTATTTTTAGTTTTTTAAGGAACCTCCATACTGTTCTCCATAGTGGCTATACGAATTTACATTCCCACCAACAGTGTAGAAGGGTTCCCTTTTCTCCACACCCTGTCCGGCATTTATTGTTTGTAGACTTTTTGATGATGGCCATTCTGACTGGTATGAGGTGATACCTCATTGTAGTTTTCATTTGCAAAGACTTTTATTAAGAGGCCGTATTCCTCATTGGAAGTATAATATGTTTCTTAAAGACATAAAACCCATTTCATTCAATATTCCATAGTTCAGTATTTTCACTGTTTTAAACTAGTTCCCTGCCAAGTGGTCTGACCTAGAGAAGGCTGAACGTTCATATCATCTTCCAGAGGGAAGAGAATCAAGGTGCATAATGATTTTATGGTCTGCCACTCATATGCCTGGAGATAACAGAAATAGCAGATCTGGGTGCTTGTGAAACTTGAAAATCAATAATAATAAAGACAAATAAAAAATAAAACCAAATATATTTAGCTGCTTTTTCCCAGATGCCATTCAACAAAAATTGAAATCAGATTATAGACTTCTAGAAAACAGACAATGGCATATTTATTTCATATTAATAGAACCGTTCTTTGTAATGGTTCTCTTGTAATTTTTTCATATGCTCAATATTGAACTTAAAAGCATTTCCATTTAATAGGAAATATTCCATTAAACATCAAACAAATTCATATCCTCATTCATTTTCATTAAAAATTCTGAGTGTAATCTCGTAGTCACAGAGTTTAATTAATGTCTGTGAAGTGCCTTAAGTACATTGGATAAAAATTATCGAGAAATATCTTTATCCAGGAGTACCCACTTGAGGTTGTTCTGCCTTACACATCTTGTATCTCACATACCTCCTAGCAGAGTATCATGCATATAGAAGGCACTCACTATGTATTATTGAAGGATATGTAACACTTGAGTAGTTTTACTCTAATACTTTTTCCGCAAGCATCACAGAGTAGCAATATCTTGGGTGTGACCATTATGTTTCAGAATTTAATGTAAATTTTACCAGGCTTCCAGAAATGCATAGTACCAAACACAGACGAGACTGATGTATAAACCCAAATGCCAGTTTGTACCTTTACAATGAGAACTATAACACACAGCAGAGCAGAACACCCCAATGCACAGAGGAATTCATCCTTTCCCACATGTCGGGGAGACAAAGTCAGATATGGAATCAGAGCCATGGTATTTGGTAGGAATGTAGTCGTGTTGTTATCCGAAAGCTAAGAGCACGCTGTGTGTATCCCTCCTACAGGTTTATGTTTGCAGAATGGCTTGTATTTCTGTCTATGTGAGACATGCTAACAGATCACTATTCTTTGGTTACTATTCCGCTCTTGTTGCTGTTACACTGATCATCATTCACATATTGTTTCTTCAGGGTAGGTAAAATCAAGTGATTATGCTATAGCTTTATATGTGCAAAAATAACTACAGTCTCCTGCTAACATTTGATCTCTGAGACTTAAGTGTGGTTGATTCTAAAGTAGACTCACTAGGTCATAAACTCTGGCGAACTGTTGTCTGTCTTATTCACCTCTGAATTCTTAGCACCTTGCAAAAGGCCCTTTACACAACAGGTCCTCAATAAATACTTGTAGAGGAAATGAATGAATGGATAAGTTACTATTACAAATGCCTGACCCCATTCTGTATACTCATTTTTTCCTAATTTCCTGCTCAGAGGATAACTTTTTGGAGATCCTTTTCTATAAGAGGTAGGGGCGAGACCAAGATATGTATATGCGCACACTGTTACCTGTTTATTCTATTCCTTTGCCAGTTACATGATCCTGGCCCACCAGGAAACTTTAAATGAAGTGTACAATTCATTGTTTTTTAGTATATTTTAAAAATTGTGCAACCATCATCATTATCTAATTCTGGAATGTATTTATTATCCTATCAAGAAACCCCATACCCATTAACAGTCACTCACCATTGCCCCCTTTCTCAGGATTCTTGCACCACTAATCTACTTTCTGTCTCTATGAATTTGCCTTTTCTGGGCATTTCATATAAATGGAATTCTAAATATGTAATCTATCTTGAAGAATGTTCCATGTATGCTTGAGAAGAATGTATATTCTACTCTTGTTGTATGGAGTATTCTATATTATCAATTAAGTTTCGTTGGTTTATAAGGCTGTTCAAGTCTTCTCTTGTTGATGGTCTATCCAGTTATTCTATCCATTATCGAAAGTGGGGTATCGAAGTCTCAAACTATTATTGTTGAGTTGTCTACATATCTCTTCGGACTGTTTTTTCTTTGTGTATTTTGAGGCTGTTTTTAGGTGTATATATGTTTATAATTGTTTTGTCTTCTAGAGAAGTTAAGCTTAACTCTTTTCCTTTATTTACACTGCTCCCTTTCTCAGCAATGTCAAGAGTATCTTTCCATCCCTATTCTGCTGAAATGTTACCCATTCTCCAAGACACAGCTTTTTTTTTCCAGCTGTTTATAAAGTGGAGTATAATTGCTTTACACTGTTGTGCCAGTTTCTGCTGTAAAACAAAGTGAATCAGCTGTGTTTATACATATATTCCCATATCTCCTCTCTCCCGCGACTCCTTCCCACCCTCCATATCCCACCCTTCTAAGTCATCACCAGTCATCCAGTTGATCTCCTTGTGTTATGCAGCAGCTTCCCACTAGCTATTTATTTTACATTTGGTAGTGTATATATGTCAATGCTACTCTCTCACTTCGTCCCAGCTTCCCCTTCACCCCCCACCCCGCCCCGTGTCCTCAAGTCCGTTCTCTACATCTGCATCTTTATTCTTGCCCTGCCACTGGATTCATCACAAGACACATCTTTAATGCTGTCTTTTTTGAAATAGTTCTCAGTCTTTCTGCTAGTTCTGCTCACTCCTACTTTTGTATATCTGTATCTCTGTTATAAAATTTGTTTTTCGTCTTTCTACTCCTAATTAAAGAGACTGTTTCATTTTTGTATCCATTCCATACAAAATGGTAGGCATGGTAGGCATTTAATAAATATTTCTAACATCAGAAAAAGATTAGCCCCATTTTGAGTGTTCCTAGGTGATTGGTACAAGACAATGGGTACAAGTTACGAAGAAGTGTAATTTAGAGTTAAAGAAACTTAAGATTTTTTCCCTTATAAAGAAATCTCAAGCCTAGAATGTAGGAATGGCAAATGTTCTAACTATAGCAAATTATTCTTAAATGCAACTAAAATCCAACTTATAGATCTTATTTCATCTTTCATGTCCCTGGATTGGATCCTTTCTTCAAGATTAAAACAGCAAGCCATGGTACATATCATGGCTTGGCAAACTTAGAGCATTTTGGAATCTTCTTACTTTTCCCTCTCTGACTTCTTGCCAACTGGAAGATTGTGATGAGGCATGAGGTAGAGAAAGCTGTTGAGTGAGGAAGGGGGAAAATGTCACATATCCCTCTTGGGTTTCTGAACCATGTTATGATTTCACTAGAAAAATGACATTCTTTTGGAAGTCGTCTTGAAGAAAGTTCTGTGGCTCAGTGATATAGGTGGCTCCTCTAGTTTAGCCTTCTGCACAAGAAGCCCTGCATGGGAGAATTGGCAGCCGACCTCCTATTTGGAGTCCAAGTGCCAAACACATGGACTTGCATGCGAGCGCACACGCATGGGCACACACACACACACACACACACACGGTAAATGCTGGGAAAATAATCTTCAAATCAGGTGATGACACTGCAAAATTCCACGGGCTTATATCTTCTATAGCTGTAGGACATTTTGTGTACTTCTCATTTTGCTCAGTTATGCTCTTGGAATCATTATAAACTATCTGGGACAGTGAACTGGAGACAGTCATTTTGTATATCTCAGCTGCAAGAACGTAACTTTTCCATCACACCTAGTAGTTCTTAGCTTTGGCTAAACATTGGGACCATCTGGGGATCTTTAAAAACTGCTGATAGCTGGCTCCCACCCCCAGAGACCTTGGTTTAGTCTGTGTGCATGGCAACACAAGTGACAGAACTTTCAAAAGTTCCCCTCGATGATTCTAATATACAACCAAGGACGTGAACTAACCATCCAGAACACTGATTCTCAAAGTGTGTACTAGCAGCAGCAGCATCACCCGGAAACTCATTCGAAAGCAAATTCTGAGACCCCAGCCCAGACATACTGAATCAGAAAATCTGGGGCCGCAGCCCAGCAGCAATTCTAGGTTTTAAAAATCCCTGCAGGTAATATTGGTGTACTCTAAAGTTTGAGAACCACTAGCCTAAAATGAAGAGAACTCTTTTTACTAATTTTTAGATGTTCTTTTTAAAAAAGGTTAATAGGATTTAATCGATTCAGTGTATGGGTTGGTTGGGGGGGGGTCCATACTATTGGCTGGTATAGAGTAATATAAATCTCTAATTTTAATTTAGTGGTTGCCCCATATACCTTTTTCTTAAGTTTGATGCTTGATACATCTTGAATTAAAGACTGTCTAGTGTATTTGTACCATATAGATGGTTACTCTGGATAATGTAGCCAGCTATATGGTTACACATATATGCACATCACTCCACCAAAAAAAAAAAAGCCCAATAATGGATTGTCCTGAAATAGACTATAATGTAAAATGTCAGCCTGTTCCATACTAGAAGGAGTGTCCATGTTTTATTTTTATTTATTTATTTATTTATTGGCTGAATTGGGTTTTTGTTGCTGCACACAGGCTTTCTCTAGTTGTGGCAGGTGGGGGCTACTCTTCATTGTGGTGTGCAAGCTTCTCATTGTGGAGGCTTCTTTTGTTGTGGAGCACAGGCTTTAGGCGCAGAGGCTTCAGTAGTTGCGGCTCATGGGCTCAATAGTTGTGGATTGCAGGCTCTAGAGCTCAGGTTCAGTAGTTGTGGCACACGGGCTTAGTTCCTCCTCGGCATGTGGGGTCTTCCCGGACCAGGGCTCAAACCTGTGTCCCCTGCATTGGCAGGTGGATTCTTTTTTTTTTTTTTTTTTAAGTGTTCAACAATACATGATTTTTATTCTCTTGCTCTGAGAGCATGTATCAAAATATATATATTAAACCAAGGAAAATAACTGAAGATTTATGGGCCTCTTGTGCTTTAAAAAGGGAAAAAAAAGTAGCCACTAATTTGCTCAGATACAGCAGGCTTAGTGGTCCTGTATTTTGAAGATTTTAAGAATGTTTCTTAAGGTAAGAGGAAAGGGAAAACATTCACTACCCCTTTCCAGAATTTAAACAGAGGGCAGTACACATTCTTTACACCCAAATAAAACTATGGCAGCAGTGCACATGTGACCAAGGTGAATGCAGAATGGAGATGTTCTAAACACAGCTAGGACTCTCAGCAAAGCTAATACACTAAAATCATATGATTACATTTTGAAAGAAAATGCACAAAAACCAAATAGGAATTTTGAGATTTTTCATTTGGAGGTAAATCTTAATGCTATTAAATTCACAAATATGCTAATTTAAATACCCAATTCTATTATCTAAAACACACATTGCAAACATACAAATATCTATTCTCTCCACATGTCAGAGCCCATTCATTTCATGGTTTGGAAATGGGGAGAATAGATTCCCCATAAACTGCAAGTCAGCAGGTGTTTCTTTACAGTTAACTTTAGCAAAATTCATACAAAATAGTAATTAACAATGATCTTCTTGTTAACTCACATGGAAACACCTTCAAAACTGCATTTTGTTAAAGTTTCTGTACTAAAATGTAGAAAAACTGAACTACACAATATTGAAAAGTTAAAAATTCCTTAATTTTTTATTCCTGGTACCACTACCACAATTTACAGGGCAATATACCTGATGTAATGAAAAGAAAAAGAAAAAGACAAAGCTACAACAGATAAAAGACCTCAGGAATGTACATCTAATTGACACTACATTGCATTAATCAATAGCTGCACTTTTTGCAAACTGTGGCTATGACAGTCCTGAACAGGAAGGGTTTCCTGTTTAAGCTGCAGTAACTTTTCTGACTGTGGATCATCGTTCCTCCTGTGGCAGATTTTTACAGTTCCTCTAGTGCATTTGGGACGACTGTCTCAAAGTAACCTGCAGCTTTCCTGACAACTCTTCACTCTCTCTCCTGCTAAGAACTGTAGCCCTTTTCTTCTGAGTTTTTAGAACCTTCTGCTACCATATCCACCACTTCCACCACCAGATCCATAACCACCACCATAGGGACTGCCCGAGCTTCTTCCACCAAAACTGCCCCCCTTCATGGGTCCATAATTTGATTGCTGTTGTCCACTATAATTTCCAAAATCATTATAGTTCCCACCACCACCATAGTTACCTACAAAATTTCCTCCTTCATTGTAACCATCATATCCTCCACCACCACCACCATATCCACCACCTTGGTTTCCATATCCTGGTCCACCACCACCGTAGCCTCCTCTGCTACTATAACCAGGTCCACTGCCATAGTTGCCACCATCACCTCCAGATCCATTATATCCACCATCACCTCCTCCATAACTACCTCTACTGCCACCACCTCCACCACCATAGCCTCCTCTCCCACCGAAGTTTCCACCACGGCCAAAGTTACCTCCTCCACCTCCAAAGTTTCCTCCACGACCCATAAAGTTGCCAGATCCACCTCCATGACCTCTTTGTGATCCAGCAGATTGCATCTCTTGTTTAGAAAGGGCCTTTTTCACTTCACAATTATGCCCATTAATAGTGTGGTATTTCTGAACAACAATTTTATCAACTGTATCATGATCATCAAAAGTTACAAAAGCAAATCCTCTCTTTTTTCCACTCTGCCTGTCTTCCATAACTTCTGTGGTTTCAATCTTGCCATACTTTTCAAAGTAGTCTCTCAAATTATATTCTTCTGTATCTTCTTTAATACCACCAACAAAAATTTTCTTCACTGTTAGATGGGCACCAGGCTTTACAGAATCCTCTCTAGAAACAGCTCTCTTTGGTTCCACTACACGCCCGTCAACCTTGTGTGGTCGAGCACACATTGCTGCATCCACCTCTTCAACACAAGAGTAAGTCACAAAACCAAAGCCCCTGGAACGTTTTGTTTGGGGGTCTCTCATCACCTCACAATCTGTAAGTGTGCCCCATTTCTCAAAATGTTCTCTTAAGCTGTCATCTGTAGTTTCAAAGCTCAGACCACCAATAAACAGTTTTCGCAACTGTTCTGGTTCCTTTGGATCATGGCCCTCCATTCTGAGACCGGACTCGCCTCATCCAACTCGAGTTCAACATGGGACCGAGAGGAAGCCCGGCAGGCGGATTCTTAACCACTGCGCCACCAGGGAAGTCCCTCCATGTTTTACATAAATCGCAATTTTGGACTTCACACCTACTCCATATTTTTTGTCAGTGTCACATCACTGGAATGCTGGTTTGCCTTGAGCTGGATGATTAATTTTTGATTTGTGCTTCTTTCATTATTAAAGAATCAAGATCAGTTCAATGCTATTCTGCCCTGAGATGAAGACATTTCATTAATTCCACACCTGAGTTATTTACCTGTTTATTACTTGTCTTCTGCTTAGATGCTGTGTGGTAATTATAAATAGAAAGCACACTCCTACAGAAGGTATCAGAGAGTCTTGGGAGCCCCAGATCCTATGGCCATGATGAAATGGGAAGCTGGGCAACATCTTAGTGTCAGCCGACTCTAACACCTATGTGAGTGGGACAGATTGTCTGTGTGTCATGCGAGAAGGTGGTGTGGCAGCACTTTAGAGTTGACGTTTATGATGATTCTAATAAACAAATGATGAAGCAAACTATGACAGTGCTACTCAAGATCGGGTCTGTGGGCCAGCAGCGCTGGTATCCCTTGGGAGCTCTTTAGAAACACAGAATCTCAAGCCCCACCCCACACCTGTTGAATCAGAATCTGCAAGTTCACAAGCTCTCCACGTGACCTGTATGCACATTAAAGTTTGAGAAGCACTGGGCTAAAGATTATTTCACCGAACCATGTCTGTTTTCCTCTCCTTGGTCTACTGGAGTGGAACATGCTACTTATAAAGCAAGCAGCCTGTATTCCCTTCCATTCCGATGTTTCCAATGGAAACAATAGGCTCACTAGGTTGGGAAATCAGTAGGAATTAGCTGACCAAGAAAGGAAGTTTAGATTGAACAAAGGTTTGCTTCATTTTTATAGCCCCTAGAGGAAGAACAATACTGTACAGAAGCTGTTAATGATAGGCTGGATTGGAAGGCAGTAATCTGTGCCAAAACTCA
Organism: Hippopotamus amphibius kiboko; assembly: GCF_030028045.1. Taxonomy (NCBI): domain Eukaryota; kingdom Metazoa; phylum Chordata; class Mammalia; order Artiodactyla; family Hippopotamidae; genus Hippopotamus; species Hippopotamus amphibius. The sequence continues at coordinate 55,618,770 of NC_080194.1, forward strand.
AATGTGTTTTTACTCTAAACTTCCCTCCAGATGTCCAGTTATATTGTACAATTTCCAGCTGGTAGGAACCCCACAGAAATGGCTGGTCACTAAGATATATTTAAATATAAAATAGATCCATATTAACTTTATTTTCAGTATCTTCTGCTCTTTTAATAATTTCATTAACTCCCATTAGGCAGCAAATGATTTGGTGCTGATTGAAAATGTCTAGTTGACCTTGATGGAGAGATTTTTAGCGGAGATTGTGCTCTGTTTAACAGCTCACACAGGTAACTATGGCAACTCTCCATTTCAGTTATGAACATGTCATACAAACCCTAAGTGAAAACAGCTTCAACCTACCAGTCCTCTTTAATAAGTAATCCAATAATAGTGGACCATTCAATCCAGAGAAAAGGCTTTCTCTTAACTGAGCAATAATTGAAATGGCACCAAGTAAGGAGAGCTATAGTCTTAACACATTGGCCAACCTGTTAGCATGATTCCCTGTGTGCCGTTCAACAAATCACCCATCCACTTTAAACAGATGAAGAGAAACCCATATGACTGCTCAGGTAGTTTTTCCCACCCATATTCTACTCCTCTCAGGCTGAACTTTACAGAAGGTTTCAAGAAACAGTGGCTGTGATTTTCTAATTTGTGGATGGAGACACTGAGTCAGCAGGAAATGGGGGGACCACGTGCTCTATAGCATTCTGCAGGAACCATGCCTGAAATCACTGCACCGACCTTACTGCTCCAGCCTTTTCCTTTTAAACACCGTTTGCTTCCCCACGCCTGTACCCACATGCGCTGTCATCAAGCTTAGTTGCCACTCAGAGTCACTCTGCGGCTCCGCATTGTCTATCGTGTGATGTCCACATGGCATTCATGGCGTGGTCTGCCCTCTGCCTGCCTCATCCCATGGTACAGGGACCACACAACCCAGCTCCAGAGTCACAGATCCTCAAATATGATCAGCAGTTTTATTCCTTTATAACTTGGCTGTACCCATCCTTTATCCTTCATCTCTTCATCCCCAGTACTCCAGGAACGTGGTTTATGCCTGTATTGTAGTGTAGTGAGACAGTACACCCCATAAGGTTAGGGGCCATGTCTGTGTTGTGTCATTTACAGCTACATTCTCAGGGCCTAAGACAGTGCCCAGCACAGGAGAAGTATTCCATCAGTATTTGTGGAAATGACTGAAAATGTAAATTAGGTTTCTGTTGTATCCCAGCCAATCTGATATGATTGTCTCTCTCTCTACTTTCCAAGAGCATCCCCACCTCCGAGGTCCAAATCAAGTACCATTTACTTTTGGACAGGGAATTCCCCAGCGGTCCAGTGGTTAGGACTCCAAGCTCTCACCGCCAATGGCCCAAGATCCCTCAGATCTCCCAGCATAACACCTTGCACACCATGGATGCTTCCTCTATAGTTATCACTCATGAGTCAGGATATCAGCAAAAGTACTGCTATCAGAAGGAAGGCTTTTCCCAGGCATCTCTGAAGTCTGGGTTCCTGCCCTGCATGTGAATTGGAAGTCTCATAGGCTGAAGACCACTGTGGGCCTCTTTCCCACTCTGACCCTGCCTGCGGGTGCAGTTGCAACCAGAACCTATGTCCTTTGCTTCCCAGCAGGTAAGCATCCTCTAAAGAATGCTTTGATCCCTTATTTTCTCCTTCATCCTCATGGCCTAACTCACATTACTGCCTGGCCTAACACAGTACCAAAAAAGCCATCCTGGAGTATGGTAAGGGAAGGGAAGAGCAGATGATTAAGGACCTCACTTGATGTTGGTCTCACTGAAGAACCGTCACTCATTGCCTTTCACTTCACCATTAGTAACATGTCAAGGCCTGCTGGGGGTCATAAATAACAGGAACCGTTCGTGACACAGAGAACAGGCAGATAGTACTGATTCATTTAGGGTTTCATAATGCATGTGCCAGCCCAGCACACACACTGTGGAACCTGCCTCCCCACCTGCAGCCCAGACCCGCAGAGATGGGGTCCACAGATGTGAGGGCACACTTGTGTAACGTGAGCATTGTTCCAGTTGGAGTCAGAGCCTGCCTCCACCAGCAGCCACCTGTCATGTTCCAGGGGTCCCCTCATGGCTCTCCTGCCCCTTCTGCTGACAACTCCTGGAGGCTGAGACTCGGAGATGGGAAGTGTTTCCACACCACCTCTGTGCAGTGTGGCTCAGGGACCTCACGGCTCAGCCTGTAGGAGGCAAAGTGCTTCTGCTTCAAGAACCACAAACAGTCTCTGTTCAGTGTCTGTCTCTTTTCCTCTCTGCTTGTTTGCTTCCCTGCCTCCACCTCCAGGAGTCTGCATAAATCATGAACTTTTCAGGTCATTCAAGGGCAACTCATTAACACCCCCTTAGGAAGAGCCGGCAATGTCATCTCTTCCTAAGTGGTGGCTTAATGGCCACAAGCAGATAATGCTTTATCAAGAGGCAATAATAAAATAATAAAAGGTGGCTCATGAGATATGTAATAAATGGTCCAAATTAGGGGATAAGTGCCAATTAATGTGGCCATCACCTGCTCCCACCAGTGGATGACCTGGCGGGAGAAGGAAAGAAGCAAAAGAAGCCCTGGACTGGGAATTATTTTGAGAAAGCTACAGTTGAGCTTAATATATAAGCAGCTTCTTTTAGCAAACCATGGAAGGTTTAGCATTTGATTTCTGGATCCACATGTACTCTTCTAAGGATTTCTGTGATCTGTGACCCTTCTTTTCTCTCCATCTCATGCCCTTTCACTGGGTGTATACACATATGCGTTCTCTCTCTCTCTCTCTCTCTCTCTCACACACACACACACACACACACACGTGTTTGACTCTAAATAAACAAAAGCATGCTGATGATAAGGAGAAGACTGGTATCTATAGAAGTTTATCCTTTTAAATATGCTTTCCAAGGGATTATCCAAGTAAATATTTAAAACAATCATTCAAATTAGGTAAGACAGGTGTTATGATGAACATTTTATGGATGAGAAACCCGGGATTGATTTGCTATAATAAGAGAGCCAGGATTAAAGCTCCCGTCTGGACTTGGTGGCGCAGTGGTTAAGAATCCGCCTGCCAATGCAGGGACATGGGTTCAATCCCTGGTCAGGGAAGATCCCACATGCCCGGGAGCGACTAAGCCCATGGGCCACACTACTGAGCCTATGCTCTAGAGCCCGTGAGCCACAACTACTGAAGCCGGCGTGCTCTAGGGCCCGAGTGCCGCAACTACTGAGCCCTCACACTGCAACTACTGAAACCCGTGCACCTAGAGTCTGTGCTCCACAACAAAAGAAGCTACCACACAGTGCAACGAAGAGTAGCCCCTACTCACTGAAAGCCTGTGCACAGCAACGAAGACCCAACACAGTCAAAAATAAAAATAAATAAAATTACAAACAAAAAACCGCTCTGTCCCAGGTCGTTCTCCCGCCTACCCCACTGGAGTCAAACCGTAGAGCACAGAGCATCGTGATTATCATCTTCTCCACCCCTCTTGCCAGCTGAGCTGGGAGCACTCAGGGCAGGGATAGGTCTTATTCATGCCTGTCTCCCAGTTTTTAGCACAGGGCCTGACACAGAGGAATACTGTGTGTGGAAGGGAGGTAGGAGGATGAATGTCCTCTGGAATGCGCGCAGGAGCAGCCCCTCGAGAGGATAGGAAGGCAATGCGTGGCCGGCAGAATTGGGACATTTCTAAATCACGTTGCCACCTGGGGTTATTCCTTATCGCTACCTGCGAAGCCAGTGTCACTCTCTCCCTTGCCCATCTGTGGATACTGTTCCTCATAAAAGCTATAGTGGCTGCTGTTTCTCTTATTTGCCAGCCCAGCACCTGGTGATTCCAGAGAAAACCCTGGGTGACTGTGGCAAGCTCTGTCTTAGAGCTGGCTCTAATAATGTTACATATCTAAATGCAGTCTTCCCTCGACAGGACAGAAGTCCCCTGGCATATTTGGGGACACTGTACGTAACCACGGAACCAGATGCATGTCCGGGCCAGATGGTAAATCGCCAGCTTCTTTATTCAACAAGCATCATTGAGCCCTTATTAGGTGCCAGATACTGCATGAAGTGCCAGGGACGCAGCGAACAACTAGACAAGCTTCCTGACCTGGAGGAGCTCAGCCAAGTGTAGAGATGGGCTGATGTGTGATTACCAGGAAAAAAGCCTTTAAATGTCTCTCAGGCACACCTTGCCCACGTGTATTCTAATGATACCTTTTGCATATCTGGCTCCTGCCTTCAGGGGGCTGCCTGGGAGCTGGCTACAATGCCATCATGGGCATAGAGGGATGGGAAACAAGAGAGAGGAAGCGCTTAGAACAGTAAGGGTGGTAATTGATCATGAGAGAGACGGAGGTGGCCATCTCACCACCTTGGACCTCAACTCCTCCTTGATTGTCCTGTGCACAAATGCATCCAAGAGGAGAGCCTAGACCTTCAGCACCGAAGGGTTTCAAATGAGTGGATTCAGCCAGCCCGCGGCTCAGTTCCGCTCCCTGAAATGGTTCCTGACATCATTCAGATGCTCATCAAGCCCGTCAGGCAAGTGGCTATTAGACCTGTCGTTTCAGCACCAGCACCGTAAAGGGCATTCACTAGGCATAACGCAGGTTTGCAGCTTACATTTCCTCTGGCCGGGCCAGGATTGTGGCTCACATTTCACTTACATGGGGCTTTCTGAGTACAAGACCGGGCATGTAAAGAATGGGATAATTGATCTTTTCCCTCCTGGCTGGAATCTGTGGTTGCATTCCCTCGAAACCGCACAGAATTCCGATTTGCTGCCTTGGATTTTACAGGGTCCTCTGTGAGAAATAAAAGCCTACAGGTGTGAAGGTTTACTGCAGCCGTGGATATAGAATTTCTTATGACTAAATGGCTTATAATTTCTCGAACACCATCCCCCCACCCCCACCCCACCCCCACCCCCCCACCAGCCTGAAAGATTTGCCTTCATCCAACCTCGGTTTCTTAGGCAGTTTTCTCCTTTGTCTGGGTTTGCTTCCCTCCCTTCATGGCTACTCCCACTGACTCATTTACAACAGGGCACTTAAGCAGACTTGAGACTTTTCTGCAACTGGGAAAAGGCAGAAGAGTTTTTGAATGGCACCCATGGGGGAAAAAGAAAGGTTTTCTTCCCCATTAGTAGAGAATCGTGCCTTGAAATTCAGAGAGATTGTCTGCAAGTCAGGAAGCCACACATGGCTGTATCTACACGTCTGGAGAAATGTCTGGTGGGTCTGTGCTGTCGCCCCAGGGCAACACTACCAGGCCAGTTATCAGGGCAATTAAAACCTCAGCAGACAGGACTACAGAAGGGGCACAAAACTAAGAATGCCTTGGTTTCCCAGCTCTTCCTTTGCAATCTGCTTTCCTCTTTTCTTTGCGTGTTGCTGAAAAGAAAGCCTTGCTGCGGTGACGTGAAGGCTGCCAGGACACTCAGCCATTAATCACAGCGATTATATGTTAATCCTGGATGAGTTCATTATGATTAACAAGCAACAGTCCAAGAAGCTGAAATTTAGATTTGAGGTAATGAAAAAAGTAATATGATGTTTCTTTGGAACATGTTTATGGAGGGTTTATGCCCACTGCACCCAAGTCCATGTCTGTGAAATGCTTTTTTGCCATCAGCTAGTAAGACACACCAGACAAATACAAGTCTTGCCTTCCTGGTAACAAGGAATCACATCCACGTGTGGTAACAGCCTCCTCCATAGCAGGAAGTTCGATTCATAATTGAACAAGTACTGATCGTTTCCTACATATCAGTGGGAAACACACTGTCATGAAGATTCCTGATACCCTCGGAAGTCTGCTTATGTCTAAGATCTGAGTCCACTGAGACACCTTCCATGGTCAATTGAGGTAATTCTCTCATGATCTGAGAGCCTCTTGGGAAGCCAGGCTGTCCCAGGGCAAAAGAGAGGATGTGGATTCTCGCTGGCACAGGGGGACCAAGGACTCTGGGGGGGTCCAGCTTGAAAGCCATGGCTTCAGGAACCCTCCCCACTCTCTCTCCTTCCAGAAGTGAGCTGGAGACCTGGCTTAGCATCCAAACTATCCTTCATTTGCTCTTGACCCTGGCACTCTTCAGATGGGTATTTATTCATCAGCGATGAATCTAGCTACCTGCCTGGGGGATTTCTCTTTGCACCATTTTTCCCGTCTTATAGATTCGGAATCATAGCACTGGCCTTGGAATGACTATCCCTTGACACTATCCCTTGAGCAACTTGGAAGAAAGAACTAAAGTAAACACGGGGATCTTTGTAATTTGTTTAACTTTATTCTTCAATTTCTCCTTTAGTCTCCAAGGATCCGGATCCTGCAGCTCAGTGGTTTCCATACCTCCCTGGCCATCATAATCACCCAGAGACGCTTTAAAAAATCTGGATTCTTGGGCTCCTCTTGGCTGAGATTCTAATTCAGAAGGTCAGAGAGGGGAGGGGAGTGAGGAGAAAGCAGGGAAGAGACAGGAGGAGTCAGAAGTAGCTGAGAATGGCTCACCCGGGCCTTTTGCTCCATAGCCCTACACAAACCTGATTTATTTTTTATTATTCATTTTCAAGAGTTAATGATGTAATTATCCAAAAGCAATTAGATGCAGGGTGGAAACAAAGTGCCTAAGGGACCGGGAGACAGGCTTATTGACGAGAAGAATGGAAGAGTGAACTGTCGCCAGCATGTGACCTCTTCGAACCTGGGCTTCAGGCCCCACACCTAGGCATGTGGAGGAGGCCTCTGCGGCGGCCCTTGGGGACAGTGACTGACTCATCACACGGTTTCCCTCTCACTTCCAAAGAAACAGATCGCTCCTGATGCTTCAGGGCTGAGGTGGACAGTGGGCCACCATCTCAGCCTCTATGGCTCTGCTCAGCTGTAGCCTGGCTCAGGGGTATGACTTTTCCAACAAACGTGTCCTGAGTGCTGACTGAGTGTTTCTTTATAAAAGAGCGAGCAAGAGGTAGGTTTTCTTGCATCACTTCTTGACTCATTTTGTTCTTTCCCCAACTTTCAAGACTTAAATCAGACCCAGAAGAGTGCTCCAACCCTGTTATTGTGAATCCATCTTTGCGTGTTGTTTTCTTTTAGTCTTTTGCATGTCTTTATCAGTTTAACAAAGGTTTATTGAGAAATTACTGTATGCTGGTGCTAGGCTCTAGGGATTTCAAGATGAAAAGGACACAGTCTTTGCCCTCAAGGAGCTTATAGCTTAGCATTGTCACTCACTGCCTTGGGTTCAAGTTCTCTGTGTGCATGCTTGCTTTTTTACTAGAAGATGAAGTCCCTGAACACAGCTTTGCTTCTGCTGTGGCACAGGCCCAATGACCTACAATTGTAGGTTTAACAGATGTTGGTAGAATTAAATAGAGAACATTTTCTTAGCCATCAAAATGGTTTCTTGCCAGAGTGAGGGAGGTTGTGGAAGGCTTTGATCTGTCTATATTAAGAAGAGAGTAGAAGTCTCTCTGGAATGGTTTGGAGTCACTTGGTAAAAGGCAGGGCCCTGGGCCAAATTATTTCTTAGGTCCTTTCCAGACTTACTATACCTCCTGTTTTTCCTTGGTTGCATGAGTTTATTTATTGTCAGATAAATATGATTATTTTAAGTATTTATTCATGGGGGGTGTGGTGGGCTCTCAGCAGATTACGGAACATCTTTGTTCTAAGATGCTTCTAGTCTGTCTCAGGAGAGGATGATGTATTGTCTAGGCGGTGACAGAGTAGATGTTTCAGATTGCTTATTCGCCCATTCCATTCTCGATACGGTTCTCCAGAACTCCTTCTCTGCATGAGAGCTTGATGAGAGTGCTTCGGACAGGTACTGAGCCCAACAAGGAGTCCAAGACCACATCACTTTCCGAAAGCAATCCAACAGTGAAGGAACAAGGCCAGTCCTGTGCCCATGCCTTGTCAGCTTGCACGGTTTTTTATTTATCTTCTCCCCGCATTGGTTCATCAGATTCTCTTCCCTTGCAATGTCCTCCTCTCACATCACTTATCTAAATTCCACCCATCTTAAATTGTCTCTGCTTAGACCCATGAAAAGAGATTGGACTTTAACCTTCTGGGCCAGTGTGATTCATTGTCACCTAAACTCGTGACGGTCAATTCACCATTTGTCATTACTCCTTATTAACTACATACTTATGAACTGCTTTGCCTTTGTTCTTTAAAAAAATGTAACTTAGCTTTTGCTTTGTTATCATTATTTGAATGTGCTCTGTATTTTATTTCTCTGTATCTTCTTATGGCCACCCTTGTCCCTTGCACCTAGTAGGTAGCACTCAATGGAGCCATTATTTAGTGATGCCCGTAATGAACAGAACATTGACATCCTCATTCTCTTTGCCGCACACGTGAACCAGCATGATATTCCACTTAGGGGAGCACATTCAAGCTCGAGGAATCATTTGTTTGGGAAAAGCACTTTGGAAACTTCTTTCATTTTTCCACCTTCTTCCTCCCAACCCTGCAGACACGGAGAGAGCTCAGCTCCAATATGTTCCAGTGGCTGAACACCAGAAAGCTTTTTAGCGATTGAGCACAAAACCTGTCTCTAAATTACACACACAAGCCAGGACCTCCTACTTGTCATGTTGTCAGACCAGAGTAGAACACGAACACAGACAAGGTTCATGGCGCTACAGGCTGACTCTGTTTGGGTCACACTGCATTCCAGGCGAGGCCAACTGATTCAGAATCTTCAGTGTCACAATTCGGTCCTTTGCAGTTCGGGTTAGAATATTTGAGCTGTGTCTTTGTCCTTTCTGGCCTGTCATCCCAGAGGGTGAAGCATGTAGTTCCTAAAGTCCCCTTTATGAACCCATCCAGTGGGAAGCGACATGTACAAATGTAAGTGAATGGTGAGAGTCTGACTAAGAATGAAAAGCACGTAGAATTTCAGGCAGAAGTGTGTTATTCACTCTGACAGTGGTGTAAAGGGTGACAAAAAAGCACTGCCTTGCCTCCAGCTGAGAAAGCATATGTTATTTACAGGAGCTTGGTGCCTCTTTGCTGCCTATGTTGCTGTATCAGAATCCCAGTGGGTACCTGGCTTCCCGGCCTCAGATTTGTCCGGGTGGGAGAGAAAGTTTACCAGCCTTCAGGAGACCCCTGAGCCCCAGGCTCTGACTCACTTGGCTGTGCTGAAGTGGCTCTGTGGGTTTCAGGGCCCTATGAAAATGGTGCTTCAATAGACACTAAGATTCAGGATCTGAACCCCTGGTCCCTCCCTCCATTCGATGGCCCAACTTGAGACCCTGGGACTTAGCATGGTTGGAGATGCCCTCCTCTCACTGAGGCGGCCCCTCCCATCACGGGGCCTCCGCACAGCCGTTCCTGACCAACCTGTTTAACATAGTACATCTCTCTTCTGCTCTGCTTCCTGTTTCTTCAGAGCACTAGTATTTTGTTGAGGACTTTTGCATCTATGTTTATCAGTGATGTTGGCCTGTAATTTTCTTTTTTCTTTTTTTAATTCTCTGCCCACTTTTATTTTTTATTTTATTTATTGGCTCTGTTGGGTCTTCGTTGCTGCCCACAGGCTTTCTCTAGTTGCGGAGAGCGGGGGCTACTCTTTGTTGTGGTGTGCAGGCTCCTCATTGCCTTGGCGTCTCTTGTTGCAGATCACGGGCTCTAGGCACGTGGGCTTCAGCAGTTGCCGCACATGGGCTCAATAGTTGTGGCACACGGGCTTAGCTGCTCCACAGCATGTGGGATCTTCCTGGATCGGGGATCGAACCCGTGTCCCCTGCATTGGCAGGCGGATTCTCAACCACTGCACCACCTAGGAAGCCCCTGTAATTTTCTTTTTTTGTGTGATATCTTTGTTTGGTTTTGATATCAGGGTGATGGTGGCCTCATAGAATGAGTCTGGAAGTGTTCCTTCCTCTGCAATTTTTTGGAATAGTTTCAGAAGGATAGGTGTTAACTCTTCTCTGTTTGGTAGAATTCCCCTGTGAAGCCATCTGGTCTTGGACTTTGGGAGTTTGTTGGGGGTTTTTTAATCACAGATTCAATTTCAGTACTTATAATAGGTCTGTTCATATTTTCTATTTCTACCTGTTTCAGTCTTAGGAAATTGTACCTTTCTAAGAATTTGATCATTTCTTCTAGGTTTTCCATTTTAATGGCATATAGTTGCTTGTCGTAGCCTCCTTTTTCATTTCTAGCTTTATTGATTCGAGCCCTCTCCCTTTCTTTTCTTTCTCGTTAGTCTGGCTAAAGGTTTATCAATTTTGTTTATCTTTGCAAAGAACAGGCTTTTAGTTTCATTGATCTTTTCTGTTGTTTTCTTAGTCTCTATTTCATTTATTTCTGCTCTGATCTTTATGATTTCTCTCCTTCTACTAACTTTGGGTTTTGTTTCCTGACCTTTTATATTTACTCAGCCATTGTCAGTCTCTCCCACAAGACCCCAGTGAGTCCTCAGAGTCTTTGAAGACTGTGGTCTAATTGTTCACAACTAGATCTCATGTGTGTGGGACAGACGGAGATCCTCAATATTTGTGGCATGATTGTCTTGACCAGACCCTGTTGGAGGTAACAGGTGAGGCATATATTGGCCAGTTTAATTAACTTGACTTCTGAGCCAAGATTACTTGGAGGATGAGTGAAGTACAGACAAGTTCACCTCCCACCACCACACATTTACGATGTCCCCCCTCTGCTTCATCCCCTCTTCTCTCTGTGTGAAGCTCCCAATGTGGCTTCAGCCAACATGGGAACCCACAGGTCCTCTCCTGCCTAGGGTTTTCCTGGTTCAGAACCTCCGCAGAAACGTAACTCTGACAACCTGGGTTTCTAATGATGCTTCCCATTCGCTGTCTCTGCTTTGCACCTTGGTCGTGGTGTTTTTAATTCCAACCAGCTCACCTTTTCCTGCCTCCATCCTCCCCACTCCTGTTGACTTCTTTGCCTGTTGGGATTGAAGTTATTGGCTCTGTTTCACATGCCAGCTATACCTAATCCTAGTCATGGGAGCCCAGCAGATGGGGCCTGAGCCCCTTCTGCTGACAAGGACTCCTAAGTGGGTATCTTTCAAACCTGCCATTGAACCAGCTCTCAGCGGAGTCCAATAAGGAGAGAGACTTTTCAATATTCATAATTTCCTTTTATGGTGGGGGCCTCTCTGTTGGGTGAAACTTCAGATGCTACTTCTTTATTTCTGAAAATATTTCAGGCTTTCCCATCCACAAAGCCAGCAATCGAAATCAATAGATGTGTAGGGATGGTGTGAGTGTATGAGATCACAGCTGCAGAAGCCAGAACACTGAGAGTGGGACTTGCAAAACCAGGGCTACTTGGGGTTGATTTGCATGAGTTCGTTTAAAACTGAGATTCTGCGTGGGGAGGGAGGAGGGAGTAAGAAGGCACAAGAGTTGATCAGATTAGGATAAAACGTGATTCTGAGAGACAGAAGTTAAAATCGGGTCCTTCTACATGTATTCCTCAGCAGGAATCATTGTAGTACACAGCTCAGTCTTGACTGTCTTTTGTCCCAGGGCAAAGTCTGGGCAATCAAAGAATGGTCTGGATTTACCTCAGAAGGTATGATTCCCTTATTATTTTTTGAAACCCTGCAACTCTGGTGATGGCATGCCAATTTCCTGGAGCAGGACTTCACCTAATGTTTCAGTTTTATTTTTGATTTTTCCAGGAGGTGTCTCTAACCACACCCTCTGTGAGTGACTCCAAATACTTTCTCTCCGTAATTAAATGAAGCATTATGTACTCAGCTATACCAGTGCTGTCATATGCTTCCAGTGGTTTCTAGGCTTCAGTAGAGCTTAAAAATGTATTGCCCTCCATCCCCTTTTGGGAGCCATACAGACAGAGACGGGGATTCTGTGTTCCTTTGGGGCCAAACACCCTGGATTTAAGCCTCCATTTTTTCTTTTTTCCCCTCGTTGTAACCATTTCGAATGCAAACCCATAGAGGAACACATTCGCTTTATTCAAACAACAGGGATGGGGAAACATTAGGAACAGAGTAAAAGCTGTTCAGTGTGCCTGGATGACTCAGTCTAAAATAGTATTATAGCTTGGCAGCAAACCCACTTCAGGGAAGCTGGTGGGAGACTAAAATAAAAGTTAAATTGAGGGGGTAAATCATTTTATCAGGCTTAGGATTCCTACTTGATGTCATGAGATTCTCAATATAAAATGAGCTAATATGTCTGCCCCAGGGCATAGATGTTTGAAGAAAGAATTTGAAAATACAGACTCAAAGTAACTAGCAGTCTGAAATAAAACAATGCAGAGCAGTGAAATTCTCCTCATATAAATTTTGCCCCAGTATGTTTCCTTTTGAAGGGCATGATTAAATGTGAATATCCCTCGCTTGTCATTAAGAAGGGGGAAAAAAACCTACAAAGTGTTTTTTTTTCTTTCAAAGACTTTTCTATGACATTCTATTTTCCTTCTCTTCTGCCTCTCTCTTGTATTTTCTAGAAAACCTAGGCCCATTTTTAGCACTGCTCAATGCAAACTGAATTCTGATTGTTCATAAAATAGAAGGCAAAACATATTTCTGCATTCTTGCCTGTTGCTGTCTGACTTTGCGTGACTCAAATGCAGAGTGGGCCCAGAGGGCAGAGGCCAGAGCCTTTGCTGACAAACCCGCAGGGGGAAATCAGAGCATTTCTTCTCAGCAGTTGACTTAGTGGCTTTTACACTTTCTCTCTCGGCTTCCCCTTTTCCTTTCAGAGGACACTTTCCTTTAAGCCAAGTATGTTCCTTATTCCACAGAATGGGATAAGTCAAGCCTTGGGAATGTATTGCCAACTATTCCTTCAAACTAATTCAATTATGGAAGGAAAGTATGGCTAATGCATGGGTGTCAAACACATGACCATGGAGGGTGAAATCGGGGCAAGAATGGAGGGTCAGAGGCCTCCCCTCTTGCCTAGGAAGTAGGAGCACAGAGGGGAGAGAAGTGTGGAAGGACGGTCTCCTTTTGGCTCTACAGATGGCTTCCATTTCCCAATGGTACTTCATAGACTGTAGTGATCTCAGCACAGATATTACCAGTGACATTCGAGGCAGGTCAAGGAGCACACTCAATGGGTCAGTCTTCTTTTTTTTTAATTGAAGTATAATTGATTTACAATGTGATGTTAATTTCTGCTGTACAGCAAAGTGATTCAGTTATACATATTTATACATACGTTCTTTTTTTAAAATATTCTTTGCCATTATGGTTTATCACAGGATATTGAATATCGTTCCCTGTGCTCTACAGTAGGACCTTGCAGTTTATCCATTCTATATATATACTAATTTGCATCTGCTAACCCCAAACTCCCACTCCATCCCTTCCTTGTCCCACCTCCCTCTTGGAAACCACAAGTCTGTTCTGTGTGTCTGTGTCAATGGGTCAGTCTTCTTAGGCCAGCTGCTCCCACAAGAGGGGAAGGGACGTACACAGGGTCTTGGGCAGAACCCTGCTATCACCCCAGGGTCATAGAGTGGCAGGCCCAAGGCCATTCTCTCAAGATGGACACTGCTTCAGGTCATCCTGCACACCACAATCGTTGCTGCTGAGTTCTGAGCAGAAACCAGAGCTCAGGCTCTCTTTGGCAGTGGCCTGAGTCCCATTTCCTCTTTATCACCTCCCTCAAGGCCCTTCGAGCCTGGTCATCACGTAAGTGTTGGCTGGGTTTGCTGTTGCAGAGAAATCACCATCATCTGTATGGAGTACCCCATCCAATCAATGGATCCTTCCGTTTCTATTTCAAAAAATTGTTTACTTTCACCATCTAGTTTATCTTTTCCAACAGATATGCTTATGTTTCTCCCTGGCCTTCCATGTGGCATAGGGGTGTACTTGTTTAACAGGCAGCATTTATAAGTACTCAGGGAAGAACGCTGTGATGGGTGGTTGTTGCTATAGCAACTCTTTTTGAGGGGAAAAAAACTAACCTTGAAAATGGACACATAAGAAATCATAAGAAATTAAAATTTATCCCTCAGAGAAGGATGAAGCTAGCATGCCAAAGACTCTCTCGGCCCCATGAAAAGATTTGTGTGAACCTTTTCCATGTGTTGGATTGGGCATAGCAAGCTGTGGGCTCTGAATTCCCAGAATAATGTTTCGGTGTGAAAATCAAACAGCTACATTCTTTTTCAAAGCATTTCTTTAATTATGGAGGAGATGGCCAGCATGTGGGGCAGTGTCACTGTCAAGCACCTCGAGGTCGTGCGTATGCAGCATCTTACTTAAAAACCTCCCATTCATATCTTTTAATGGGTCCCACCAATAAAGATGTGCTATTTCCTTTTCAGAGCTGTGGTCTTAGCAACTTGATGTTAGCGTTTTCAGCTCTCACAGCAGGGAAATTCAGGTGAATTCCAAACTGTGATTAGAGAGATCTGAGCGGAGTTAAAAGTAGTCAAACAATAGAAGAGAAGCACACTCCGCAGACACATGCATGCAGACCGACTGCATGCGAAGATAAATTGCATCTGTGTATGACCGTGTTAGCTCTTGCCATAAAGCAGTGAATTTGCTAGGAATAGGTAAAGGTCAATGGGAGAGAGGAAAAAAAATCTCTCTTTCTACTGCCAAAAGTAATAAAGAGAAGGCACCTGTGACACTAGATATCCTGGAGAAAGAAAAATGTTACTAAATGATATTGAAAGTTTAAAAATATGATGAGAAGCCAAAGCAAGAAATGAAATGATGTGCACTTGCTAGGTGAACACAGATGATGGAGAATAGTCTGAATTGATGTATGGATGGATCAAGGGTTGTTGGATTGTTCTCTCTCTCCTCTTCTCCCTATTCTCTGACTGTGTTTTCTTTGATGAAGAAAATGATAGGCTTGATAGTACAAGATGATAGGCATCCAAAGATCAAACTTCATTAGATCCTTCTTACTTGGTAGCAGGAAACTATCAGGGCAAAAGCAATTCCCACATGTGACCTTAATTTAACAAGCGATTAGACCCAATCCTAATGCTTTGAACTACCATTGGTTATCAAGATCAAGTAGAATACCATTTTAAATAGACTTTTAGCATCCTTAGATTTCCTGCAAATCTATGCTACTGGAATTTTCGCTGAAGCCCTGCATGCCATCCATCCCTTTTTAAGTCTTCCTTTGGGTAGTTTTTTGGTTTTGGGGGGGTGTTCCTCAAACAGGATTTTCCTATATACTCTTATTTATTCGGACATGAAACCCAATGAAAAAAATACCTGAACGCAACACTTCTGCTTTCTCAGTGGTAACTATGTTTCTCGGGACCTGGCTGGGAAGAGGGACTTGTCTTGGCCGACTTCAAACGCACACGGAGCTTCCTGTTACACGCAATCTATTTAACTACTCTAGGAAAAACACAAACTCTATGCCTTCTCTCTAGTATTTGAACAAGGAAACTCAGCCTCGCTACCTTTACCCTTACTGGTATAGAGAAGAGGAGAAAACATGGAAAAAAACGAATGAAGGAATTAGGCAAGATGACAGAATCATCTATTCAAAAATGTTTAACGGCATACTTAAAAATACAGAGTATTGTACCAGCTGCTGTGAAGGATATAAAAAATGATACAGCAGGTAACTCCCTCTAGCTGCTGTCCTGTCTCTCCTTCTTAAAATCAAAGTTTTAGGAAAAATAATCTACCCACTTTGCTTCCTTCTGTGACTTCCCATTCCATCCTCAGCACACTGTGATTTGGCATCAAATGTCAGATGCTGTGGATACAGCTCTGCTTTTGTTCCAGGTGACCTCTCATCGTTGGGTGAAGTTGCTCCCTCCCGCCCTAAAGCTCTCTTCTTCCTTCAACCATTCATCCCCTCCACCTTATTCCTCTCCCGCTCTCTCCTTAAATTTTAGTGTTCCGTAGGGCTCCATTCCCATCCCTCTTCTTTTCTCACTCCAAACTCTCTATTTGAACTCACAGCCACATTCATTCCTTTGACTAATGCTTAGATGCTTTTCTACCCAAGCTCTGCAGAAAGCCAAAATCCCTCTCCTGATCTACAGACCCAGATATCTAGCCAGGAGGGAGACGTCGCCTCACGTGACCTACAACATCTCCTATCCAACGTGTGCCTACTTGAACCTGTCATTTGCCTCTCTGCCCCCATCGGGAAGCACACTCTTCTCCCTACAGTCTTTTTCTCAGCAAATGACTCCACCATCTACTCAGTCACTAATCCAGGTATCTGGATTTGGCCCTAATTCCTTTCTGTCTGTCACATTGCTCACATGGAATTAATCACAAAGTTCATTTGGCTTCTGGTTCCTAAGTTCTTTCCCATCACCTCCATTTCCACTGCCACCACCTTAGCTCAAGTCCAGCTCTCACCATCCCTTACCGAGTGCTGAGACATTCTCCCTGGTCCTCTGGCTTAAGCTCTCCTATTTTCAATCCACCCACAAATATTTGGTTGTTAGAGTATTTTTTCTAAAATACGTTACAGATCATGTCACTTCCTTGCCTAGTCCTTTTTTTAAAAATAAATTTATTTACTTATTTATTTATTTATTGGCTGTGTTGGGTCTTCATCGCTGCACATGGGCTTTGTCTAGTTGCTGCAAGTGGGGGCTACTCTTCGTTTGGTGCACGGGCTCCTCATTGCCGTGGCTTCTCTTGTTGCAGTGCACGGGCTCTAGGGATGTGGCCTTCAGTAGCTGCAGCACGCGGGCTCAATAGTTGTGGTGCATGGGCTTACTTGTCCCCCCTTGCCGAGTCCTTTGATGCCTACCCGTGGGCTTCACCCTTCTCTGTATGGTGTCTATGCCAGGCAGGCCATCTCCTCCATCTCAGTGAGCCTCACCTCTTACCCACCCTGCAGGCCTGCCTCATTCTCAGCCTTACCTATAATGGACAGTTCCCTGAAAACCTAGCTGTCACTCTAGTGCTTCCTTGGAATAATTCCCTCGCAGGAAATGGAAGTTTTCTCCAGTGAACGCATTTCATGAACAGCATGGATTTTTACAGTCAGGTAAATCTGGTTCAGTTATTGGGCAGCCTTGGTCAAGTCGCTTAAATTTTTGTAACCTCATTTTTCTCATCTATAAAATGAGATTCCTTATATCTCCTCTCAAGGTTGTTGTAAGGATTCAATAGTAATAACAATAATTAATAATAATAATTGCTATCATTGGCCATTTCTGTGTGTCAGGGCTGTTTTAAGCACTCTACATGAGTTTATTTAACCTTTGCGTCAGCCTTATAAGTATCATCATTATATACATTTTACAGATGAGAAAATCGAGGTACAGGAGGGAGGTGACTTGCCCATGGTCACAGCGATAGTAAGAGGGAAGCTGGAATTCAGTGAGATGATGTATGGCAGGTACGCCATTGGCTCCTCCTCTTTTCTGCTCTGCTGAACAGTCATCCAAGTTTTGTCGAGAGACCCAGAAGACTAGATGAAAATAACAGCTGATATTTATTAAGCCTTAATTATTTGCCCCATTTTGAATACAGACTTTATAGACATTATCTCATTTGAGACTCACTACAACTACTGAGTTGGAACTATTGTATCCATAATACAGAGAACAAAATTGAGGCTCAGAGAGGTTAAGTAAACTACCCAAAACTGTCTCATGGAGGACAGAGCCAGGACTTAAATCCAGGTCTCTGATGCCAAAGCTCAGGCTCTTAACCACTACAATGTATTGCCTCAGAAGACATCAGAAGACACAAAACGGTGTTTACAGTTTCGCTGGGGGCACTGAAAAAGGCATAATAACAGTTATAAGCCAAAAGCCTTAAATACACGAGGAAAGCAAACCATGGATACGGTGGCTTACTGGGGCACAAAATTATAGAGCAGTGATCACAGTTAGGCTCTCAGAAGGAGTGGGTTTTGAGCTGGGATATGAGGACAGTGAAAGAAGCACACTGGTTGAAGAGAAAGACCCTCTTTGAGATTGGAATGGTGTGTATGGAGACATGACAAATGCAGAGAACCGCTCATGGATAAGGAAGTATTTTATCCTCTAGAAATCTAACTGGTGGATACAAGATACTCATGGCGAGCCAGGTACAGCAGAAGAAATGTATGCTTGGGGGTAGGGGCTCAGGTCCCAGAGGCATCAATCCTGCTGACATCCGGATTAAAAGCAATTTACAAGGTTGCAGTTGGTGAACTTTCTCAGTTTAAATCTGTCCTGCCGTTGTATCTAAAAGGCAAATGAAATACATAGTAGCAATATTTTTGAGGATTAGGAACTTTGAGTTAAGACTGTGCTTTTAATATTTTAAGCAGACTCACGCAGCACAGTAAATAGTTTTCTTTGCAGAATGGTGCAAAATGAACTCTTTTATTTGTCTGATTTACCCCATGGCCATTCATAATGGGGTGGACAGTTTTTTTTTCATCAGGGAGCAGTCAGTTAGCAGTTAACCCAAGGCCCAGGTTAGTAATTCTGCTCTCATTTTTTAAAAATGATAAATGTTGATTTATCTTGAAATTGAAATTGAATTCATTGAAAGGAACGCTAACATATTCCTGTTTAAAGATATGTTTTGGGAATTCCCTGGCAGTCCAATGGTTAGGACTCCGTGCACTCACTGCTGAGGGCCCGGGTTCAATCCCTGGTTGGGGAACTAATCCCACAAACTGGGCAGCCAAAAAACAAGAAAAAGGGGTAAAGGTAAGTTTCAAGAATAACATAAGCCTGTCCTGGGAAACAGAGGTTCTCACCATCTGGGGAAAGGCTTTGCCCTCAGCCTGCTGCTTTGACACAGAGAATTACTGTTGTTTCACAATTTTGACTTGTTTAAAGTTTTATTTTGCAGTCTAGGTGGGTTTATTTTCCTTCTTCAAAGAATATGGCCACACATGAAGAATTGGAATCTGTCAGGTGGAGAATTCATCTCAGTCATATAATTACTGGGCTGAGCAGATTAGATCAAAGTGAGGGCATTGTATTGCTATAGGACATTGCTTCAAAGAGCAGTTAAACTGCAAACAATATAAAGACTTTATTGTCCCCCCATTTAATGTCATTTAAATCATCAAGAATCATTTCCCATAAATGTATGGCAAATAGTGGGATTTTAATTCCTGCTTGAAAACATCTGCATTCAGACCTTCCTGGAAAGCAAAGGAAGTTCTCTATCTGCCATTGTACATTCTCATTTCCGGGCATGAAAGGCTTGAATTGCCTGAAGTGTAGGTTTTGGTTTTGTTTTTTTCAATTATAACCAAATATTTCTGTAAACCTCCTCATGTTTCATAGAGCCAGTTAAGCAATTTCCCCTTAGATGTGTCTTTGATGTGAAAATAAACATAGGCTAGAGTGAAAGATGAGGTCTCTCTAAAGGAGCATCTCTCTGTATGGTTCATAGTTACCCAGGCTAACGTTAGACTAGAGAAAACACACATCAACACCCTGGATTGAACGTAGATACAGTTGCTATAAGAAAAATATGTCTTTAAAAGTTTCAAAAGAATGATGACATCAATGCCAAAAACATCAAAGGAGCTGTTTGGTGCTTTCAGGTACTTTGCCAAACTGCCTTCTAAATGCTGCTTAACATTCCTTTGTAATGGAGTTAAAGATGAGCCTGAAATTGCAGGGACCTCTTAAAAGGTCTGCTCATCCCTCCCACCTCTGTCTCCAGGTTATCGCATCCAAACCAGTTAACATGCTGCGGACCTGGGTTGTCTAAACATGATTCAGATGGAAGTTTTATGTTCAGGATGTACTTTGTGCATCAAGGGGAGAATTGGTGGAGATATCATCTTTGGACCTCCCCTGGGTATGCCGAATTGAGCTATGTGAAGACAATGGGAACCCTGTTAGAATCCTGCTGTCGTGAAACAGCCGCCCTCATTCGTAATTCATAACGCTCTTCTTTCATAAAGGCTGTAGAAGAGCTGGGTTGATGACCACACGTGGAAAGTTGAAAGAGAAACCAAAATAAATGTGTGCATTTAGCCTCTGCTCAGCTTTTCAGTTTTAATCAATCAAGAAAAATGTGCATTTACCTTATGAAAACTCTAACTGGAATGTAATTATTGGCTTGATCACATCTTTGTTTTAGTTGGGAATCGTTTGTTGTAAGTAACAGAAGCCCCCTTGAAGTATCATGAGGAGATAAAAATGGTGTAGGTGTGTGTTGGGGGGAAATTTATGGAAGGTTACAGGGTGTCAATTTCAGGAAATATAATTGAGCCTCCCAAAGGGCTGGAACGGAGGAGGACTTGGAAAGCTTGAGGAATCTTTGTCTGTCTCTGTCTCTCCCCTACTCCTTCCTCCCTCCCCCTCTCTTTGAGGATGGTTTCTCATCCTGACTTTACTCTGGGCATCAGTTTCATTCTCCCATCTCTGTAAGAGTTGCTTTCTCTGTCTCTCACTGTACGTGACTGAGAATGATTCCAGTATAGGCAGCCCTACATCTCTCTCATTTCGAGTGCACAGAGACTGCTGAGAAGGTCTTGTTTCAATGTCTGATTACTAGAAATGCATTGAAATGGTTCAGCTTAAGACAAATGGTTCAGCTTGATCCAGTCTGCTTGGAGCTTGGGGAGATGGGATGTCCCGCCATCAGAAGCAAGCCCTCTACCGGATTCTCAGAGAAGGGTGGTTATTTAGCAAGGGCAGACATACTGAATAACATGTTCAATCTTAATTATATAGGTAATATATGTTCCTATATAGATAAATTAGAAGACACAGACACATGAGCAAAGTGGGGGGAAAAATCATCATCCCGCCACCAGAAGGTACTTCAGAATCTTGAAGTGTTTTCTTCTAGACATTTTTATTTGCTTTAAATAATCTTTTGGATCTCCTATTTGTTTGGGTTACACTAGAGATGAATTACAGTGGTCACCAAGACAGATATGGCTCAAGCTTCCCTCTCTAGGGCTTATTAGGAGATAGGGCTTACATGGGAGACAGACTTAAAAATTGGAAGCAAATGAATACAAATATTTGGAAATTGTAATAAGCACTGTAAGGGAAACCATCAAGAGGCTGAGATGGAGAACAACCATGAGAGCATATTTTAGGTAGGTGGTCACGGAGAACCTCTGCTGGGGTCAGGTTGAAGGAAAAGGAGGAGCCAGCTACCATAAGAGTGGGACAAGGGAGAGGAAGTGGAGAGTGACAGAACAGTATATACAGAAAACCTGAAGCTGAAATCACCTTTGGTGTTGAGGGAATCTTAAAAAAAAGTAATATGGCTGGAGCTTAGGTGTGAGAGGGACATCCCTTTTGTTGCTATGAGGAGAATACACTGGGATGGGCAGGGGCTGTGTGGAGAGTAGATTGGGGTGGGGAGAGGCAAAATGTAGGGTCAGATTCTCAGAACATGGTTAAATAATACTCGATACCTCACTGTGCGTAAAGCAGAGGGGGCCCGAGGAGAAAGGAAGAATGTGGTCGGAGAGAACTAGGCTGGGAAGAATAGGGACCCTTAGTACCTACTGAAGTCAAATAAGCCCCTGAGGATGAGGGAGAAATGCTGCCACAGAATTAGGAGTGGCTAGGTTCTATGTTTTTTTTACCCAAAGGTGGGAGCTCTTCAGTACCAGGTTCAAACCCCAAAATAACAAATCGACCGACAGCCCTGGGATGGTGTGAGGTCTCTCTCTCTGCCCCCTGGGTTTTCCTGATGTTCACCTTAGCCAACATTTGGGAATAAGTCCAATTCCCACTAGCATAAGGAAAGAAGGGCAAGCTCTTAGAACACCCGTGCTTTTCCTATCACTCCAATACCTCTCAGCTCTGCCCCAGCTCCCAGCAGCTCTGCAATTGGACAAAGAATTGCTAAGAATCAGCGCTATGGTGTATGAAGGGGGTGTGGTTCATGGCCAATGGCAGAGAATCATAGATGTCCCATAAACTGACTCATCTAATGTTCCCAGACCACTGACTGCCCAGTAAGTCAAATCATCCGCCAGTCAGCAAACTAGTGCTGGACTGGGCTTGTGTGAGCACATGAGATGCACAAGTACTCTCTCTTCCATTGACTTCTTGGAATCACATTGAAGTGAAAAACTCACAGACCTGAATCAATTACCAAAGACAATATTAGACAGAAAGTGCTAAAATCATTAAAGCAGGAAGAAAGAACATGAGGGAAAGTAGGAGGAGAAGGCTGCACAGAGGAGATGCACTGACCTTGAGCTAGTCCCCTTAGAATGAAAGCTTCCAGAGGGCCCTCCAGCTGAGGAAGAGCGAGAAGCCACTTGATTGATGGTACTTAATACATTGTACATTCTGCTGAGGAGGACATTCAGAGATTGCCAGAGAACTGCCAACATTTCAGACATAGCATTTTTTTTTTTTTGGATTCGCTTCAGTATATTTTGGGCAAAAAGTGAGTCATGATGAAATTATTTCATGCATAGAGTGGTTAGGTTTTTCAGGCTTTTATAGAATATTTTGTTCATTTTCTAGTAAACACAGAGAGTCCATCTCTGAAAGGTGGCCCCTCAGGCCCCTGCTTTATGGTGATTGTAGCACCTCGTCAGGAAAACCAAGGAGACAGTCAGCAGCATAATGACACTGGTAACCACTGAGTGGATCTGGAATGACACTGTTTAAGCTAGTAGACAATATGGCAAAATACTTCTACCTTGAACTAATTTCATTTCAATATCTCCCTGTTGTTAAACAACAAGGTTTGTTTACACTGTCACTAGTGGCATAGCAGGATATCATAAAACAGTCATCTCATTTGCATATTTGGGGGGCACTTCCTTGGAAGGGAGAGGGACTCCGTTCCTATCTTTCCAGGCAAAGGCCACTCTGTTCCATAGCTGTAATCCCATGCACAGCTCTGCAGAGCAACCAACCATCACCTTGCACTGTTACTTTTCATTTTATTTCCAGACAGACTGGTACGTTCCTTTTTGTTTGTTTTTATCAGTTCTCACATTTATTGAGCAGTATGTTCTAAGACCAGTTTTGCAGGCTTTTTATGTGCTGTAACTAGTTGGTCCTCAGAACAACCCTAAGATACCGACAGCCTCCCGGAATATATACTCAGTGCTAAATAAATATCTGTTGAATCGATGAGTAAACAAATGCCATTTTACAGATGAGGAAAAGCTTATTTTGTTGTCTTCAGTTTGCCTTTGTCTAGCACATGCCTGGCATGTAATAGTAAGGACAGCAGGAAGCATCACACAGGCTCAGACTCAAGTTCTGCCTCTTCTACTGAGAAAGAGCCACCAGTGATGAAGCCCTGCCCTGAGCTGGGAGCACTGCTGGTGCTTTACTTACATGGTTCCTAATCCCCCTAAAATCCCATCCTGCCGTGAGGGAAGTGACTGGTTCAAGCTCAGTGAATAGGAGGGGAGCAGCATTTATATCCCAGATTTACTAGCAGCTGAATTCATGCTCCTCTGAGATTCCACAGCCTCCTGTTCACCTTGATAAAACAAGATGTCTGAAATGTCATATGCTATCACTTATATGTGAAATCTAAAAAAAAAAAAAAAAAGATGCAAAGGAACTTATTTACAAAACAGAGATAAACTCACAGACATAGAAAACAAACTCATGGTTACCAAAGGGGACGAGGGAAGGGATAAATTAGGAGTTTGGGATTAACAGATACCTACTACTACACAAAAAATAGGTAAACAAGGAACTACTGTAGAGCACAGGGAACTATATTCAATGTCTTGTAACAACCTATAATGGAAAAGAATCTGAAAAAGAATAAATATATATATACACACATGTGTATAACTGAATCACTTTGTTGTACACGTCAAACTAACACGACGTTGTAAATCAACTATACTTCAGTTAAAAAAAAACGGCATGTCTGCCTCTCTGAGGCAGTGTTGCGTGGGTTCTCACCTCTCTTCCCTCAGGGAATGTTTTGTGAGTTGATGATACACTTGGAACATTCTCTAAGGAGAAGGGATAGAAGTGTGCAAACTGAGAAGATGCTGCCACTCCCTCTGCCCTCTAATGAGGAATGTGTTTCTGAGGCAACTTCCAGCTCTTCTAGTTCCTCTTCTACAAGCAGCCGTGATGATAAGAAGGGGGTGGAGACGCATTAGGGAAGTTTTAAATGTGGGACATTTCGGCATTTAGTATCTTTAGAAGGACAGTGTGTTGATTTGTTTTCTCTACAAAGATCCTGAATTTGCAGTGCTCTGGCTTCTATGTAAAACTTTATCTTTGGATTCATTTTAAAAATAGCTATTTTATTGACTTAAGTAGTCACATTTCTCAGAGTCCAGACCTTATGGAACAAAATTATGGAACAAATTTTCCAGATAGATCTAACCTGCCTTCCTTGACACCTTCCACGAGAAAAAAAAAAAAAAAAAAATCCAAAGGAGTAGAAATAAGTTCCAGAAAATCATGCAGGAAGTATGCCCAACTTCCTTTCAGCTGCAGTGGTTAGATTCACATAGGGCATGGAGTCAAGATGGAGCTTAGAATTGCATCCCAGCTTTGGCATTCCTTCAGGAGGCTCAGCACCACCTGGAATCCATCACAAAGCTTCACACATGCCTTCACGTTTGGTTTATGTGGATGACAGCATGGTCTCAGTTCTCAGGGCTTCTCATTCCTTGACTTCAGGGTTCAGAAGAAAGTGATCACTCAAGCAAAACTCTAGTAGAACCATTAAATTGCTTGTGAATTGGATATGAAAATATTTGCCACAGCCTTCTTCTTACCATTGTTTTACTGCTCAGTAGTTAGAAGGGTCCAGCTTCTCAAGTACTGAGATGATCCAACAAACTACTATTTGAACACCTATAATATGCCCAGCATTGTGGTTAGTATTAAAAGGAGTCAGTCAAGCATAAGACACAGTGCCCAGGTTCAAAGAGCTTAAAATCTAGCTGGGCAAATCTAATTACTATATGGCCATAAAACAATACCTTGCAATACAGGGAAGCGCTACGGAGAAGCTCACTTTGTAGAAGTAGGAGCTTTTTGATGTCTTCAGCAAAAGCCTTAAAACCCCATCTAGTTTGCTTGGGGGCAGGAGAGCCAGGGAAGAATCACTCTTACCTTCAAGTACTGGGATGAGCTGGAATTTACTGTTTCAGGATCCCAAACATTTTTACTTCAAGAATCAAATCAAATGTCATAAATTATTAGGGTGGGTTGGTCTCTTTCTTATGTTGTCTGTCCTCAACCCTGTCTCTAATCAGCCATGAGTAAAATGGCCTCAGGAAAGTTTACAGATGATGGGACCAACATATTTCCTTAAGTATCTAGGCAGTGGTAAATTTGGTTCTTGTGTTTATTTCTTGCTGAGAAAGACAGAAATCTACTTGAGGGAAAAAAATTGTGACCTATGGACTGAATTGTTACCTTTGTATGGCATATTCCCTGTTTCTAGGGCAGCACGGGAGACAAAGAATGCATTTATTTTGTGGAAAGGAATAGGGGGCGGGGAAAGAAACAGAAACCAGAGGATTGTGCAATAATGGCGTTCTTAATTCCCGCCAGGAAGTTTATGTTTCGAGTCCTTTGGAAGAGTAAAGCACAGCTGTTTGAAAAGGAGAGTTTACCAGGGGACTGCAGCCCCGATTCCACTGTGTGTTGGATTTTCCTTGTCCGTACGCGTCTCGGTACCTCCATCCACAGCCCCCCTTGGGGAAGGCAGGCCACTGTGTCTGGGCCCTGCCCTGAGCAGGCCTCTGCCTTCCCCCAGTAGAGACCGCAGGCCTCAAATAGCATCAGGGTGTTCAAGTAGAAGAGTCAGAGCAAGGATGAGAGTGAAAGGAGACAGTCTGCTGGATCTCAGCGAAAGGAAGTACAGTGATTCCTGTGTCATATGCAAACCAGACGAGACTTGCTGCGTTGAACTCCTTCCCCAAAGAAGCCCTTTCCTTGGATGGCTAGTGAAAGGGTCATATTGTATGCATAATCTCACAAATTAAACATCATAATTTTCGGGTGCAGGTTTACTGTACAAAACAAAAAGTGCCTCTCAGTCCACCTAGAAAAAATGTAGATATCGAAACGTAGCACTCATTTGAAGGCTTTACGTGCTTCCATGAGCTTAGTCATCTGCAGAGTTTCTCTTATGCCAGGGATCATTGGATAGGGTATGGGTCAGAACCCTCTCTGCATGCTCAAGAAATCTTTTTGACTGACCAAGTGACCCTTTGTCTCTTCCCTTTCTTCTATCGGAGCCTCCAGAGTGATGTCCTGAGCTTTCACCATGAACCTCCAACCAGTGATGTCACCGTTCTCTCCTGCCATCCATCCCTATGAGTCCCGAATGCCCTTACCCTTGCCCTCTGCCTACCGTACATCTTCATTCTGTTATCCTTTTGTCTTGGCTCCCTGTGTCCACTGTGCTGAGGACAGTGTTGGCGTGTGGCAAATTGAAGGCCAAAAGGAAAGTGAGCCATGTGGTTAGTGACTAAGAAGGAGGACTTTGGAACCAGACCTGGGTTCGCACACGGACTGCCTATCGTTCACCATGCAATCTTAAAGTCAGGAGCTGCAGTTTCTTCACTTAGAACGTGAAGATCAGAATACGTGTTCGGAGAGCTGTGAGATGAAATGGAACTCTACACAACTCTTGTTTTAAGAGCACCTGTCTTAAAATAAGCATTCAATACACAGTAGCTCTGAGGTGGGAGGCTTTGGCGGGGAGGTTGTTTAGGCACCCTCGCTTCTAAGGGCCCCTTCTTCCATATAAAATTTTTTAAAATTACATTTTATGACTGTGTTGACATTAAGATAAATATATTACTATTATATATTCAAACATTTCCTCAACCTAAATGTTCAACTCTTCTTCCATCTTAAGTTAAATTAAAATATTTCATGGGCCCCTAAGACTATTGTGGGCCCTGGGTACTGTGCCTACACAGCCTAAGGGGTAGGTCGGCCTTGGCTGAGAAATTGGTTTTGGAGATCCTTTCCTCTGCCCTTTCAATGTTATTGACTGCTTTCTGGAAATTGTGTGGCCCCTCTGGCCTTCAGGATATACCCTGCCCTTATACCTTCCCCCATCCCGTCTTCCCCAGCCTCCTGGAAGGTCTACACTGTGGCGCTCCCAGCTTCCCTAAACCAGCCACCTTCTTTCTCCATGTAAATCCATGTCTTCATTCTTCTGATTGAGTCTCGTTCCCTTAGGACTATCCCTGGCCTGGTAAGGTGGCATTCAATTTTCTAATAAACTATTTCTCACTGAGGTATTCATGATACAACTCTCTGTGTCCCTTCTCTCGTCCTTCTAGAATATTTGCACTTTGTCACAGACCTTTTTGAAACTCTATACCATAATTCACAGCCATAGATCTGATGAAGACATTTTAACCTAGCAAAGAAAATACTTTAAAGCAAAGATTGAACTTTGAGAATCATTGAGATTGTGTTGTGCCGGTAGCGTAGTGCCTACTACCTGTGTGCATTCTTTGGGCCTTGGTGACATAACTTCGATTAGAAGTTTCTACAAGGCAGGACACAGACTGTCCCCAAAATTCTCTTGGTAGATTATGATGCCTGATGAAGCCCTAATGGCATCCCTTTAACCGTGGGGATGTCTTCCACATGTCACTGAGGAGGACCTCTGTTCCCCATCATAAGTCATCCATCCAGCTATGCTTGGTGGTGACCTTACACCATGTCTAGAACACAAGCCTCACTCCCTCAGTGTCTGTTATTTTCTGGGTTCAGGCAGGAAGCTGTGCTCAGAGATAATCTTGTATAAAGCAGGAAACCATGGTCCATAGAAGAGAAATAACTTCCTAAAATAGCAAAGCAAGTTCATGCCCGAATCAGGACTAGATCCTGGGCCAGCCTCCCGATACCTGCATGTGGGCACCATTTATTTACCTCTGTCAGGGCCTGGGGTACCATTTACTACCCAGTACAGGCTCTGCAGTGGGAATGCTTGCTTTGATTCCGGGCTTTATTGCTTAGTATTTGTGTGACCTTGAAGAGTTACTCAGTCTCCCAACCTCAATTTTCTCATTGGTACAAGGGAGGGGAGAGGGTAGAAATGGCATCAGCCTCATAGAGTTGTCCTGAGGATTCACAGAGTTGTTTTGTGAAATTGATATGAGATTATCCTTACAAAGGGCTTAGCATGATGCCTAGCACACGCGCCCTCAATAAATGGCTTTGTTGTTGCTATTTTTATTACTGCTACTACTACTGCTGCTGCCGCCACCACTAATTCTGTTACTGCCTCTCCAACCCCGGTAACGTAGAGAAAGTGCTGGAGCTGCTTCCCAGAGTATGTACCGAACTGCCCAGGGAGTGGCCTGAGCAGTAGGAGAATCTGGCAGAACAGGTTTGTACAAAGCAGTGGAAAGTAAATCAAAGGCAATAACCCACACCTGTAAGTAAAAAAAAAAAAAAAAAGTTTTCCTTTGTTTGTTTTTCACTCGTTGGGAAAAAACCTTCAAAATGTAACTTGTGCTGAATTAAATCAGCGTGGCCCCTCTTGACGTAGCATGGCTGACCCTCTTTGGTCTGTGCCTTTCCTGACCCCCTGAGAACAGACAGTGGCCACGTTCAGTTTGTGCCAGATGTAGTGATGGCTGACAGTGTTCTGTGATGATGCTGGCCTATATCAGTGAATAGACAAGATTAGGAATCGGCAAAACATGGAGAGACAGCAAAGATGGGGGGAGCAAAAGCTTCACAGCCAAGTACAAAGGGTACCCTACCCCTTGCTGCAGACTGCTCATCATCAAATGTTAAATCTCATGGGACTTAGGTAGGACCCTTGGTTGAAAATAACAGAAGCCCAACTCCTATTAGCTTAAACAAAAAGGAGACTTTATTATAAAGATTCCACAGTGTATCAAGGAAAACAAGCAGAGGGGCAGAGCTGACTTAGGATTGAAATCAGGCCATCAGATGCTATCAAAACTTGTGTCCTTCCTCTCTGCATCATTCCCCCTCTTTCCACAGACTTACATCCTCTATGGCTCTGGCTGACTTAATGGAACAACACTTTACAAGTTTTGTAAATGACTCTGCAACCACCCAAAGAGAGCCTGGTTTCACTTTCTCCGATTTCAGAATTCTCATAGAAGGAATGATTGGCCCAGCTTGGGTCAAGTTCCTTTTTCTGATTAACCATTAGCAATGGTAAAAGGTAAACATTGGTTATACCAACATGGTACATCCACTGTAACTGTACACAGTTGTGAGGTGGCAAAACCGCAGGTAATGGATTACTGAAACAGGTATTGATGAAACATATTGTTCACATTCAGCCCTAGACTGCATCCCTGCCACTCCCCGATTCTTTGTCGTGTGACCAGAGATCCAGGATGTCTCTGTGCTCACTGCCCCCTCCCTCTTCGTGCAAGGCAGACCCTAGCCCTAAACAAGCTGACTCCAACATCATATGGTAGAAGTTACACAGGCTTTAAAACTACGCAGACCTTGAGTTAAAAACCCAGGTCTACCACTTACTAGCTGTGTGACACTGGGC
Organism: Hippopotamus amphibius kiboko; assembly: GCF_030028045.1. Classification (NCBI taxonomy): domain Eukaryota; kingdom Metazoa; phylum Chordata; class Mammalia; order Artiodactyla; family Hippopotamidae; genus Hippopotamus; species Hippopotamus amphibius. Next base: position 55,648,157 of record NC_080194.1, read on the forward strand.
AAGTTACTTAGCCTTCCTGAGCCTTGGTTTCCTTATGTATAAAATAATATATATCTAATGGGCTTGTTGTAAAGACTAAGGAAAATAAAATAACCGTATTTAAAATACTTGGCATATAATAGGTGCTCAGTTACATTCATTTTATCTTCTAATTAGGTTACCTAGAAATCTTCAGGCGGGGGGGCAGTGATGGTAAGAGGAAAGGGAGAACAGGAGAAGTGATAGAATTTTATATCTGGGAAGTGTCCTTCTGCCTCGGGTAATTTACAATTATCCTGAGCGAACATTAAATAATTGAAGTGGGTCAGCTGCACTGGGAAAGCCACACTTTGCTAGATATAGCCTCTCACTTTAGAGGCAAAGCAACAAGGATTTTAAGATCAATGGTGCATGTTTTGTGTTTCTTATTTATTTACTGGTATGACTGTATGGTCCTTACATCTCTCTCTATAATGTTTGAATTTAATAGAATACAGTCTAATCATTGAGTGAGTGAGTGATTGAAGTACTTTAATATTTTGCTGTTACTGTTGCTGTTTAGAGAGATGCTCCTTTTTGAGAATGCCGTGTTTTTAAAAAAACTATACTTTGTTGAGTTCTTACTTCAGTAAGCCCTGTGCTAAATGTTTACGTGTCTTCCTGTGAGTTAAGTGCTGTCCCATTTTCCAGGTAAGGAGATTGAGGCTCAGATAAGTCAAGAGCCAGGGTCCTTTAACACTCAGTAACAGATTAGAATTTGAGCTCAGCTTAGCCAGTTCCGGAGACTGAGTTCTTAACCCCTATACGGTACTGCCTCTCTACACCTTGGTTTTGGCTAAGAGATTTAGAGACAGGCCACATAAAAAAATGAATCCCCAGGAAGATCTGTGCTTAGAGTGTCTCATTTGATAAATGATAACCTGATAGCTTCTGTGTACCCACACAGTGTTGCTACAGGGGCTTGAATGGAAAGCCGCAGAATCAGAGGAAGAAAAATAGTTAAGCAACAGAGAGAATATCTCCTTAGACACGACAACTACTCTGATTACTTACTTAGAGGATAAGAGTGATGATGGGGTTGAATCTGTGAAAAAGAAACCGGAAATTGGGTCCCAACTTTAGACTCTACAGTGTTTCCCATCTTGGTCAAAATTGTATTCAGTCCAGCGGCCTGTGGCTGTGTGGGTTGTGTGTGGACGCATACGGAATAGTTTAGCCTGTTCCAGAAAACACCACCACTTCGGTGATGAATCGTAGGCGTTATCAGTAACCCCCAATGACACGTGAAGGATTCTTCATCCATTGGCCAATGTACCAATCACGGGCACCTCTGTGACTTCTCACCGTTCATGGACCTGCTCCTCCAGAAACATTTTGCTCTGTTGGTGCTACTGTAAGTTTCATTATATTCCAGACTGGGCTTCATTTGTGCCTTTTCCTTTTTGAATTCATCCTATGTGTAAAAGGAAGAAACATTCAAATATTCTGTCTCTTTTGACTAAACGCATATCTGGATTCATATCTCATGTTTTGTGTTTTTATTCCCCCTCTGTCTTTCAGCTCCAGGGTTCCTTGAAAAGAAAACAGATAGTTAACCTGTCTCCAGCCAACAGCAAGAGGCCCAATGGCTTTGTTGACAACTCATTCCTTGATATCAAAAGAATCCGTGTCGGGGAAAACCTCGCTGCAGGACAAGGGGGCCTCCAAGTAAATAATGGACAAAGTCAGATGATGTCAGGGACCTTGCCCATGAGCCAAGCGCCCCTGAGAAAGACTGCCACGCTGCCACCCCACACACATTCTCCTGGAAATGGTATGTTCAGCATGGGCTTAAAGGAAGTGAAGAAGGAACCGGGAGAGACTCTCTCTTGCAGCAAGCACGTGGATGGCCAAGTGAGCCAGGAGAGTATTTTTTCTAACAGGTACGGAGAGGATTCCGGAGAGCAGCTGATGGACCCCGAGCTGCAGGAGCTGTTCAATGAACTGACCAACATATCTGTGCCTCCCATGAGTGACCTTGAGCTGGAGAACATGATCAATGCCACCATAAAGCAGGATGACCCGTTTAACATCGACTTGGGTCAGCAAAGCCAGAGGAGCACGCCCCGACCGTCCTTGCCCCTGGAGAAGACGGTGATCAAAAGCGAATACTCACCTAGCCTGACCCAGGGCCCCTCGGGCTCTCCTCAGTTGAGGCCCTCATCTGCTGGCCCTGCGTTCTCCATGGCCGGCTCGGCCCTCCCTGCTTCCTCCCCGATCCCATCGGTCCCTCAAAGCCAAGCTCAGCCCCAGACGACCTCAGGAGCAAGCCGGGCCCTGCCGACCTGGCAGGAAGTGTCCCACGCCCAGCAGCTCAAACAGATCGCCGCCAATCGTCAGCAGCACGTCCGGATGCAGCAGCACCAGCCCACCAGCTGGCCGGCCGTGCCCTCTCCGGCGGGGCCCTCCCCAGGTCCGTTTGGGCAGGAGAAGATCCCCAGCCCCTCTTTCGGCCAGCAGCCGTTCAGCCCCCAGAGCTCCCCCATGCAGGGGATCGCGGGCGGCGGCGGCAGCCAGTCGAAGGTCATGGCGAATTACATGTACAAGGCCAGCCCCTCGGCCCAGGGAGGGCACCTGGACGTGCTTCTGCAGCAGAAGCCTCAGGATCTCAGTCGGGGTTTTCTGAACAACCCGCACCCAGTCATGGAGCCCCGGCACGGCGGCACCAAGCCTTTGTTTCATTTTAACTCGGAGCAAGCCAACCAGCAGATGCCTTCCGTGTTGCCTTCCCAGAGCAAGGCGTCTCTCCTGCATTACACCCAGCAGCAGCCGCAGCCGCAGCCGCAGCCGAGCTCAATTACAGCTCAGCAGCAGCAACAGCAGCAGCCGCAACAGCAGCAACAGCAGCCACAACAGCAGCAGCAACAGCCACAGCCGCCGCCGCCGCCGCAGCCGGCAGCCCAGCCCACCCAACCTCTCTCGAGCCAGCCTTTGCTAAGGTCGCCGTTACCACTTCAGCAAAAGATCCTGCTGCAAAAGATGCAGAACCAACCCATCACAGGCCTGGGGTACCAAGTCTCCCAACAACACAGACAGGTAAGGGCTCTGCGTCTCCCAGCACAGAGTACCCAGACAGCATTTAGCTCGGTCGTAATGCTTGGGTTACCATTCTGTTTGCGTTGGGGCAGAATCAAGACCACAAAGATAGCAGTGGTCCTGACAGATTCTTCTGAAGACCTCATGAAGGTTCACTTGAGGCATCTGGAGGCAAGAGCATCTTCCTTGTAGAGCATCACTGTCATTGGGGTCTGTTGTGATCAAAGGCTCTTGCTTGTTCAGAATGTTGCCTTAGAATCCACACCTCTAGTGACACATCCAGTTGTCAGTAATAAGCAGATATGCCCATGCCCGGTGTTTATTCGTTCAGTCAACACAGCAGTCACTAAGTCGTGATGCGTGCCCTGAGTACCTACCACGGGCATGATGTGATTATGCTGAGTATTGAAATAAGACCAGACATGATATTAAGAGTGTTTGATGACAAATCTCCACCTGTACCAACCAACTGAAATACGTAAATGCCCAACCCATCATAATAGATCCGGCTGTGACTCCATGCTGGTGCATGAGGGTTGAATACCCACCTTAAATAAGACATGTTCTCTGTCTGCAGGTACAGTCTGGAGAGGGTGACAGGCTTTCAAAACTCAGTTTTTAATACTGAGTGGAAAAGATGATGGTATGGCGCACAAAGGTTGGGTATTTACCTAGCAAGAGGAAATCAGGGAAGGCTTCTGGAAAAAGTAATGTGTGAATTAAATGTTAAAGGATGAAATTGTCACGACTACAAACAGGAAAAAAAAAATCTGTGGTTACCTTATATCCTGTGGTTAACATAAAGCAGAGGTTTTATTCTGCCCCAAACAGGAATCGTATGAAGAGATAGCTCTGTGTCTCCAGAGCACACCCTGGTGAGTCAGTGCTGTTCCCCAGGGAACTTGAAAGGAAAGCTTCTTCCTGGAATAAGTGAAGGAAGGAAGGAAGGCAGGCAGGCAGGAAGGAAGGCTGAATGTTGCTTTGTGCATGTAATTTGACAGGTCCGTGTTAGTGTCCAAGCACAGAGACAGCACACTGCATGTCTAAACAATATGTCAGGACAGTATGACAGCACAGAGCCTAATTCCAATCACATTCCTAGAGCAGTTTGTATGGCTACTGCCCAGAAAAGAATGCCACCAGCACCACAGACTGTGCAAGCCAACCTTTGCCCTAGAAATATGCCAGGAGAAAACTAGACTCAACTAAGATTCAAGAGCTGTGTCCCAAGTAAAGCTGTCGGTTCTTAACCACTTACAAAGTGTGTTTTTCTAAATCGTAGATTATGAAGAATGGACTTGGAGCAGAGTCATGTGTATATTTTACAAAGTTCCATTTTTAACATGGGTAATTTTGGGATCATTTAAAAACAAACAGTATTGTGGAACTACTTTCTAATATTATGTGTAGCCATTTTGCTGTGGATGAATCTGCGTTTAAATTCTTACTCTGACACTCTAGCTGTGTGTCAAAGCAAATCAGTGAACCTCTCTAAGCCTCAGTTTCCTCATCTGTAAGTGAGGATGATAATGTATATCGTAGGATTATTGGAGAATAAGTGATATATTTCTCAGGTCAGAGTCTAGAATAAAGTTTGGCTATTATTGTGATTATCATGGAAAAGGCCGTATATGATGTCAGAATATTTTTTTAACAAGCATTACTTTTATGTAGGAGACCCACTGGAGTAACACTCAAATTTTAACATAAATAGAGCTAGAGGAATAAAAGGGAACTATCCTTCATGCTCTCCAGCAATATGCTGAGTGGTAGTGATTTACCTTTCCTGGACCCAGATATTTGACCATAAAAATGGAAATAATAAATAATAAGAGTTAGCATTTATTGAGTATTTATAACTGGCATGACTTCTGCCTCCCCTCTCCCTTGTAGTATCTCATTTTACTCATATAAAGTAATTATTACCATTATTCTAATCGTATAGATGAGGCATTTGAGGCACAGAGAAGTAAAATAACTTTTCCAAAGTTACACGGGTTATAAGTAGCAGAGCCATGATACTGCTGGTCTGGTTTGAAGGTTGTGCTTTCAGCCATGAGGCTATACTGCTCACAAGTAGGATTTGCTGGGAAATGAATGACCATTTGTAGATCATTGTGAATTCTCAAAAGGAATATTTCTTATAATATTGAGCCATATTTACATAATCTACATAGTAAATTAAGTTTGGGGGTACACAGATAAAGTCTCAAATCTCTAATTACCATCTGAGCTGTTAAAGAAAGGAATCAAAAAATATCTGTGTGACCCTTGACCTTCCTGAGAGTGAGCGTTATGAAGCTTGACCAAAATAAACAATTTATAACAGGAAATATAGCTCTTTGGTTCCCCATCAGCCCTTCTTTGGGAACCTTCCTGCTACCTCCAACATCCTCTGTCTTATTTCCGGCTCTGTTGCTCACATCAACAACTGTCTACCTTACTTCTGACTCCTTGGTTCCCATACTGGTTTCCAGGACCCAAGCACACCAATGGATGCTAATGGACAAATAGAAAAACATCTTCTGGTGTCTTAGATAATTTTTTACTTTTCCCAGCGCATATGACACTTATGATGCCAAGATAATTTTCATCTTTTCAAGAAGGTCCTCAAAACGTGGTAGAAATGGTGGTGACATGTCCAGCTAAAGGCCTCTTCTGTACAGGCAGGCAATGGCTACCCATTCAGATCCTAATCCCAACCTTGTCAGTTGAACTATGTTGTCCCTTCTGGCTCGACAGTTCTCTGAAGTGTCCTGTGTCTGAGTTGTGAGCAAGTGTATCAGAGCTCTGCAGTCAAATACGTGTTACCCTCTTGAAAGCACTCACCTTTGGAGGGGTTGTACCCATTCTAATAATGGTGCTATTGTTCAATACAGTCGCAGGGTTTTCCTCTAGGGATTGTCTTCAGAGCTTTCAGCACATTGAGTGGATTATTATCAATGCGGCAATATTCATCCTCTCGGGTTATTGTTGAAAACAGTCAAGCTGAGTAATGCTGCTTTGGGTCAAAAAAAAAAAAAAAAAAAACCACAAAGAATAACTGTGATGTGATGGAACTGCATTTCAGGTTTGGTTTGTGAACTTTCTCTGAAGGCAATAAAGAAAGTAAATGAGTTGCTTCCCAACATGATAATTTTCAGAAGCAATTTTCATTTGGATGTACATATTTCTAGGTTTTTCCATTTTTATTGTCTCATCTGGCACATTGCTAAGTATTCTCAACTCAGAGAGAGTCGTTTTAACTGTGCCATTCCTAGTAGACAGTACAAATCTGTGTTCTCGTTTCAGCTCTGATACTCATAACCAAAGCCATAGGAGGGGAGGGATTCGAAATCAAGCAGTTCTTAAGTTTATCAACTAAGGAATCCTGAACGAAAATAGTAGCCATGATTTTTTTTCTGCTTGTCATACTCTCTTTGTGTCCAACGCAGAAAGAGTTGCTAATGGGATATGTTAATTGGGACACTCCGGCCTTGGGAATGGTGGAAATCTTGGCTCTCTGCTACAGAATGGTAGCTTGGGTTTGTGGATCAGTTGCTTGGAGTTCACCCAGCAGACTACGCAAAGATGGCCTTCTCTTCACCTTTCAGAACTCTAAACCCAGGCAGAGGCTGAAGTTGGGGGATTCGTATGTCCCTCTCCCTTTATTGGGTACCCACCTGTCTCTGTTCTCCTAGATGTGAACGGCCCCGGAGAGTTGGATGCAGTATAATCGAATTGTTGGAGACATCTTTATCATTCCATGCCTGGAGTGGTTTTAAGTAATCCGTTCTCTGGAGGCTGGACGAACAAATGGTATTTGGTGTTTCACAAAATGTCTTCAGCAACTCTGCCTTGCTGATGTTTGGGGCTTGGCAGATGGAAATACCTCCTGGCTATAATTTTCTTCTTTTTCCGATCGGAAGGTTACGGGAGAGGGCAGGAGAGGGATGTAATGCATGCAGTTCTGATTTATCTTCAAGTCAATGGATACTTGTTTTAAGGTGTGAAAGAATTATTGGTTGACCAGGGCTCATGAGAGTTCAGTCCAAAGCCCCGACCTCTCGAACTAGAAAATGGTCTTTTTCAGAGCTACATAATGAGACACTTAAAAGTGTGAATTTTTTTCTAACATTAGAGCCATGAAACTCAAGTGGATTCTATATTTGGTTTAGAGTTCTCCCATCTCTAAAAATTCTGAGAGGGAAGGCAGCCAGTGAATGGATGGTTTGTTATGACCAAAACATAAATTTGTACATTTCCTTTTTAGTTTAAAGCTAAGCTCCTCAATCATATATTAGGAACCTCACCCCACTCTCTCTACCTAGCCAAGTTTATCCTTCAATACTCTGTATATCAACCCTTGGCATAAATCAAGCCACGCTTTCCTCCCCTCGTCTTTAAGTTAATCTTGTGTATAGCTCATCTTAAAGATGAACTCAGAAAATTGCTTTCCCAGTCGGCCTAGCTGAGGGTGGAGGAATGAGGTCTCACTGTGTAGCTCTCATATACTGACAATACTTCCACATCCTTATAGCTGCCCAGAGAAAGTGCCAGAGAAGAGACAGAACCCTTATTTTAACCGGGAATGCCTTTTCTAATGCCTAGGAAAATAATTATGAATTCAGAGTTCTGCAACAATATAACATCCAAATCACCCCTTTGCTGGGGGCTAGAGGTTGGCTAAAGGGTCAACCAATTAGGCTAATGCCAGGGTTTTGTTTTAGGGGCCAACCTCAGGTGAGAGAAACTCAGGAACATGAAGAGCCAAAGACAGAACCCAGCCAAAGTCCTAAAAAAGCTGGGAAACAGGGCTTGCCTGGTGGTGCAGTGATTAAGAATCCGCCTGCCAATGCAGGGGACACGGGTTCGATCCCCGCTCCAGGAAGATCCCACATGCCGCGGAGCAACTGAGCCCGTGCGCCACAACTATTGAGCCTGTGCTTTAGAGCCCATAAGCCACAACTATTGAGCCCATGTGCTGCAACTACTGAAGCCTATGTGCCTAGAGCCTGTGCTCCGCAACAAGAGAAGCCACGGCAATGAGGAGCCCACGCACCACAATGAGGAGTGGCCCCCACTCACCGCAACTAAAGAAAGCCCGCGCACAGCAAAAAAAGACCCAACACAGCCAATAAAATAAATAAATAAATAAATAAATAAAATTTAAAAAAAAAAAACAAAAAAAAAAGCTGGGAAACAAAATCTGAACCCAGGAGTGAATCTAAAAGATGGTAACAAACTCATGATTTCACAAGTGACCTGAAATCTAGAGTGAAATTAGGATATAGACCCAGGACATGCTAGGTGGTCACTGCAAATGACCCTTGACCATTTGGTGATTTCCATTACGACTTACCTCAGCTGGGTTATGCTGGCAAAAGGGGAAGGGGCTGGTACGGATATAGTAAGAGTTGTCCACGGCAGGCCAGGAGCATCGTTTTCACAATGTCCTTTTATCTTTGATATTTCATCATTTATCTTTTAAGTTTACAAAGGAAACAAAAATTTGTTTTTAAATCTCCGTGAAACTAGTGCTAAGGCCAGGATCCAGAGTGAACTTCCAGACACATGTGTTAATATAATTTGTACTGAAGACTCTTGACTGGCAAAATTAGCAGGAGGGAATTCTCTTGTGTTCCGTTAGTGTTCGTTGGTTTATTAATTTTAACAAGAGTACCAATTCTGTGCCATATGTAAATAACCCACATGGTAGATATTATCAACGCTTTTAATAGATAAGGGCACTGAGCCTTAGAGAGGTTAAATAACTTGCTCAGACTGTCTGAGTTTAAGACTAGTGCTGACAACTACTGTGCTCCTGAAGTTAAGGAAGCAGGTACAGGTGGTCTGAGTTGTAACAAGGACTTTTTTTGTGATATCTGTTTGAAATTTCACTTTTGTCTACTTTCCCAGTTTTTTCTACCTCGGGCAAAAAGTTAAGCCAGTTCTGATGCAGTTGCCTTATCTCAGTCCACAGATCTCTAGTCTCCTGGTCTGCCCAACCTGGAGCCAAGAGCTAAAGATTCCAGGCTAAATTGAGTGCTGGAAGAGCTTTTATTCATTCTTCACTCTAGGAAGAGCTTGTATCCATTCATTCAAAAAATACTTGTTGAATTTCTGCTCTATGCCAGGCACAGTTCTGAATACTGATACTACAACTGAGAAAAAAGATGAAGGTGTGATGTAGTAAGGGGGAAATAAAAATTTTTAAAGTTTTTCAAAGTTAAATCATTGGAGAGTGTTTTCAAATTGATCTATTTTCATCACGTTGCAGACTTATTCTTGCTTCTGTTGCTAGGCTGATTTGCTTCCAGACTTCCCAGTGCCCCTGATCCCTGATAAAAATGGAAAAAACCCAAGGGAGTGGTGTGTGATTTAGTTTTTAAAGCAAAAAAAAAAAAAAGAAAAAAAAAATCCAAAGGCTTTGTTAGATTTTTCAAGTAATAAAGAAAAGTCATTCATTCTCTTTTTCTTTAACATGATCCACCAAGATTTCAGAATCAGTTCAGGGTCACTGTTAGAGTTTCACAATAGGGTGAAACCATAATTTTTGCATTTATTCATCCATAGGATGAAAATTTATCAAGCACCTACAATGTGCCAGGAATTGAAGACTAAAAGATTAAGTGATCCAAAGAACCCTCCTTGCACCCATCTAAAAGATCAGGATGGCATGGTTCCTCTCCTCAATGAGCTTTTGCTCAGAAGGAGACATCTGTCCCTAATACTATTGGATTCCCATTGGGTACGCATACTACATCGTCCTGATCCTTAAATCTACTTTATATAGTAACTGAATCCAAATCATGTGGGTTTTTCCCCTAAGTTTTCAGTTTCAACGTTGAACATGTTATTTCAACTTTTTACAGAATAGAACTCTACTTGCTGGATATTCCATTTTCATTTCTATTTCATTTTATCATCCTAGTATGCAGTAGCTCAGATCACAATAGAGTGAATTGGTGTAAAGCAACAATTAACTCCTCTGTCCCTCAATAAAGAAGTAAACACAATAGTAAGAAGAACATGTTGGCCTTGGAATCATAATACATTGGATTTAAATCCACAGTTAGGGGAATGGCTTCTGTTATTCTCATTCCAAGGTCTTTGTCCATGCCTTGCATATGTCCACAAGAGCTGTACATTTAAAGCATTAGTGGTAATTTAGCCTGTTGAATACTAAGTTTCTAACTAGGGAAAAAAAGGGGTGTGAGGTTAAGAAATAGATTTGATCCTGGAGATGGAAATGCAAGAGGGTTAATGGAAAATCTGACAGATATTTAACTGTAATGTGTGTTAATGTAAGTGACTCAAACAATCCCCTTTGCACCCATTCTAATTAGTTTTGCCTTTTCTAATCAGATGTCAGTTGTTATCAGTTCCGTAGAGGGGGATGGTGGGGTCTTGTTATGAAATCAAAAGGAAGCAAAAACCCATTTAGCCAGTGTGCTAAGCAGTACATGTTCATATTCATGGTTAATTAAAGTCAGGCACAAAGACCTGAGATTCAGAAGGTGTTTACCGTAGGAACTTCTAGGTTTGAAACAAAAGACCACACAAAGATTTAGACTTCTAGGATCAGAGAGATGTAATGTGAGTGAATCATCTTACTCTGTTACATTGTGTTGCAAGCAAGGAAGACCCAAATTACACACACACACACACACACACACACACACACACACACACACACACACACACACACACACACACACACACACACAGCCCAGGCAGCTCTTTGGATGCTAATTAGAGAACTCTGGATGAATATTTGCATTTTATGCAGTGAATCTGAACAATAAAGTGGCACCTTATTCTCCAAGCGGCATAGAGGGCCGCCAGTGACTTCTCTCCTGTGCATCCTGCAGAATCCACTTTCAAGCTCCCCAAGGATGAGAGAATGGGGGTGGTTGACCTGTTTCTCTTTCTTTCTGCTGTGAATTCCCTCTACCCTGCATCACTGGCGTTTTCCACAGTTTGCTTTTCACAGGAGCTCAAGTTCAGCTCCACCTTTAGGAAACATGAACTTCATAAACAGGGAGCTTTTCTGGCTCTGCGTCTAGTAGCCCACACGTCTGTGTGGGTGAGCACAGGAGCATCTGGGTCTCACGCTCTGCTCTTTGGCTTACATCTCAACTTTGTGTCCCTGGGTCTTTGTCCAGTACCCTCTCCCCTTGGCTGTTCCCTCTCTTGTTTTATTCTTTCCCTACAGACCAATTTTGAACTTGCCTCTTTTCCCCGAACTCCTTTGAGACCCGTTTTATGGCAGGCCTGGAAGGGGCGGGGGACGGGAAGGACATTTAGCCACTGGAGTTGTTATTGGCAACAAGGATGAAGAGACTTTTCCTGGAAAAGGATGCATGTTGGGGAGAGCCTGATGAGCTGGCAGGCCCGTCTCTGTGTCCCGCAGGCCTCTGGCCCAGGTGAATGAATTCTGAGTGGACAAACCCACGGGCAAAACATTGTCCCTCTCCCATCAAGGGCTTGTTGACTGGCCTGCGTCCTTGCTGTCTTGCCAGTCTGCCAGTGGAGTGAGCATTCTACAAGAGGAATTTAACCATGTCTGTCACCTGCCCAAGCCCTTTAAGTGATCTTCATTTTCTCAGAATGAAATCCAGCTCCTATACTACTTTGAAAGCTCTGTGTGACCTGGCTTCTGCCAAGCACTCCAGATGGATTGGTTTCTAGTCCCAGCTTCCTTCTTCCCTACTCCCACCCTTTCACCCATCTGTGCTCCTCAGACACCCATACCCTGTGCCCTCCAGCTCCCTCCAACAGAAGTGTCCTCCAAGTCCTGAAAAATACCATGCTTTCACCTTCAGGTCTTCAAGCATGCTGTTCCTCCTTTCTGGGACACTCTCCTGCTCTACCCTGCCTGGCTAACCTAACCCTAAGCTTTCTCAGTCCCAGCTGAACCATTTCTTCCAGAAGGTTTCCCTGGCCTCCCAATCTGGATAAGCTTCCATTCTGTATTCTCTGCTAGTTGCCTCTGCTTTCTCTCTTTCAACAGTTATCACCCTTCATATGTCTTTGTTCCTGTGTGTCTTCCTCAGCTAAACTGTGAGCCATTTGAAGGCAGGGAATGTGTCCATCTTGTTCACCGTAACATGTCTACTCTGTGGTTGGCACCCACGGCATGTTTGCTGAAGAAATGAACAGCGCAATTGTACCATTGACCAATCATCCTCTCTTCTGAGGGTTTAAGGTCCCCAGCACACCGCCCTCTCCTGCTCCGAAGGCAGGGACAGGAGCTAGCCCTTCCCCTTCCCTCCAGCCAAGTCTGCCCTTAAGACATTTGCCCGTGGACCTGACACCAGTTCAGAGAGTTCACTCTCAGCCACCCCATGGGCTTACCTGTGGAAGGGGATTCAGCAGAAGCACTTTTGATGGAGGCTGGACTGACCTACATCCTGGGGAATCGTGAGGTAGGAGTAAACTACAAGAATTTTATCAACAATATTCCATATGATGTTTTTTCTTTCAGAAAACATGTATAAAACATTAGTAATTTACCAATAATGACCAAACACAATCTCTCCTCATAAGTAATTGATAGAAATAAGTGGTTATAGTTTAGTATCATAAGGTTTCTGATCGAAGTTACTGTAAAGTATTCTGAGAGCACAGAGATGAAGCACCTAGTGTGGCCTTGAGAACCAGAAAAGGCTTCCTGGAGGAGGTAAGTGCCTACCTCAAGGAAGAATAGGAGTTGGTGAGGTGGAAGGGAAAAGGCCTTCCAGGCAGAGGCTGAGTTCTTTTGGAAGATTCCAAGTAGTTCCGTGTGGCTGGACTGCAGAGTGCAAGGTTAGGAGAGGAGAGATGAGACTAGGGTGGTAAGCAAGGGCCAGATCATGAGGAGCCTTAAGCACCATTGTAAGGAGGTTAGAAATTCCTCCTGAGGGCAATAGAAAGTTATGGAGAACGAACTTATGGTTACCAGTAGGGACGAGTGGTGGGGGGAAGGATAGTTAGGGAGTTTGGGATTGATATGTTCACAGTGCTGTATTTAAAATGGATAACCAACAAGGACCGACTGTATAGCACAGGGAACTTTGCTCAATCTTATGTAACAAACTAACTGGGAAAGGAATTTGAAAAAGAATAGATACAAGTTTATGTATAACTGAATCACTTTGTTGTACACCTGAAGCTAAAACAACATTGTTAATCATCTGTACTCCGATATAAAATAAAAAGTTAAAAATAAATAAAATAAAATAAAAAAGTAAAAAAGAAAGTTATGGAGAAAAGTATACAGGTTGTTTTTAAACAGAGGCATAACTTATGCCTACCACAGAGTAGCTGCAAAATTCAAACATGTTGAATGTTAAAGCATCAGATTTGCTCTTCAGAAAACAAAAGGGACCTACATGGAGGGGCCCAGGCCAGGAGCAGGGAGACCTTTGCCAGATCTATATACCAAGAATATTTCAGAGATTTTGAATGTGCAGTTACTGTGGGCTCAGGCGGCTCCTCCCTTCTGCCAACCCTAGAATGTCCCTGCTGGGTCGCTAGTCCTCTGTCCCATTCTCCCCTTTGGCCCTCACGCTTGGCTTCTGTATGGCCAACACTGGACCTCTCCTCTTGCTCCACAGGACTGGGTCTATCCGTTTGGTCTCTTATATCTTCACTTTCTCCATTCTATCTTCAAGCATGCTCAGGCCCCCAGCATCCTTCCAAAATAACTTCCCATCAGCCCTCCTACCCCTGTGAACCCCGATTTCCCAGTTACCAGGTTCAGGACCTTTGTGTCAGTATAATTCCTCTCCTCTGCCTTGGGCCACCTTCCCAGGTGCTACTACAGAGGCCACTGAGGACCATCCACACCTCTTTCTCTTCTCTGTGTCCACTGCCGCTGCCCATATGCTCATATTATTGCAATACTCTCTTGTCCCTCCCAGTCATGGGCTGGACAGTGTGTCTAAGAGATTCTGCCTTGCTCCACACTCCTGGGGCTGAGGCCAGTGGTTGAGGTTCCAATTATCTCTATGGCTTTGCCTGACCTCCCCTCTGGAATTACAGCTTTCCCAAAATCCAGTCCTTCCCTGAGGCTCTCTCCACTTCACAGGACCAGCTCTCCTCCCAGTGAAGGTCTTTTGCCCAACCACTGTCTTTTCCCCACCGGCTGCAGCATCCTGTCCACCTGCTTAGACAGTTGTGAAGTGCCCTGGAACCCTAGCCCCTGGCCCTCTCCATCCCCTGCCCTTCCTGCCCATGTTTCTGTAATCACGCCTCCTCCAGCTGTGAAATAAGTACAGTCCATTTCTTCCTCCTCTGGTGCACACACCATACTGAAAATTCCTCCAGTACTGTTCTTAAAATCATATTATACTTTTGTTTAGGCGCCTGTTTGGTCCAGTAAACAGTGAATTCCTCGTGAGTTCGGACCCTGGAATTTCCCTTCCCCCTCCGAAATCACAAAGCATTTGTGATTTTCTCTCATGGCATTCATCGCTTTCAACCTTTAATTGTTGTTAAGGGTGTGTTTTAACCTCTCCACTAAACACTTAGCTCCCTGAGACCAGAGTCTATCATTCGTCTGTGTACCTCCCGGGGCTAGCAGAGAAAGTCCCACCGTGTGGACACAGAAACAGAAAGAGGAGGAGGAAAGAAGAAAAGAAGGAAGGGAAAGAAGTTTTGGTGTGTGTGTGTTATAGGTCTGTGGTCTTGGAATCAAGGGAAAATAAATAGGTTTGAATAATTTCTGATATCAACCTGAGTATAAAATGTACATTATTGAAAATGTATACATCGCTTACTTCAAAAAATGCCGTAAGCATCTTAATGACCATATAGCCTTGGCCAAGTTACTTACATTCGCTGAAACTAAGCTGCATCATCTGTAAGTTGAGAACAACAACACCTATTTTGCAGGATTCTTGAACACATTCCATGAAATCACCCATAAGATGTACAACAAACACAAGGCCTGCACCGGGTAGGCAGTTCACAAGCGCTGGCTTGCTTCTCTTTGCAAAATAAGGACCCTCGGAACCAAATCCATTCAAACAATCCAAATTAAATGTTAGTAGACACTTGCAGTGGGTGATTTCCAAAACTGAACTCTCATTTAACTCTGCGTTTCCAGGCAACTAAGGCAAAAAGAAATCATGTGGGGATATAGGGGTTCTTTTTTTTTTTAATATAAAAGAAAGTGGGCAGGTTCATCAATGGAAGCTAACTTTTTCCTGGAAGTGAATTCAAAGGCGCATTTATCACTGGGGGAATTAACTAACATGATGGGCATCTTCCACTGGAAATTTTGCAAAGACACTATGACAGTGTTTACCTTGATGTTTCTGTTATTAAGCTGCATTATAAAATCTGAGGCCAAAATACTAGATTGTAATTCAGTGAATACCAGGAAGCTGAGATAATGTGGTCAGTTATAATGTTTTCTAAAACTCTGTTCAGTGGTTTTCACACCCTGTTGGAGCAAGAATACTTCTTTCCTCCCCTCCCCCTTTCAGGGTGTTCCTGAGTCACCTGCCCAGAATTTAGCTTCCTTCAGGGCAGAGATTATAAACCAGAGTTCTGGCTTATCCCAAGAGCAGAGTTTAGGGACCAAATAAGAATGCGTAATTAAAATCCCCATTAGACTGCTTCGCTCGAATATCCATTGTCTCAGTGGAGTCTCTGGCACACCCCTGCATTGTGTAAAGTAGATTAGACCTGTGGAATGTCTACTTCAGAATCAGGTTTCAGGGAGACTTTTCAAATCCATTTAAGCTATAATCTTCTCCCTCTATATAAAACAAAACTATAAACTTCAGATGTGACCCCTCTGTTCTCCAGCTCACTAAAAATCACCATGAAAAAAAATCAGCAATTGCTATAGTTATTTATCATTCAACAAATATTTAAGCACCTCCTGGATACAGAAAGCCATGCCAGCTGCTGTAAGAAATATAACAAACTTATATGCTGTGTGGTAGGCACTGCACAGGAATGAGAAATACAGCCCATGAATATTCTGGAACCAAACTTGTTGAGTATTTTACCTTGAGTAACCAGACCTTGTTTACGTCCTTTGTTACAATTTTATTCTGTAATTCTTAATTTTATGAGTATAAAATATAATTACCATCCTCATTTTTTATCAAAGTATATCAAAGTAACATGCACATAATTTAAAAAGACTAGCAGTCATCATCAAAAAATCTAGAAACAGTAAATGCTGGAGAGGGTACAGAGAAAAGGGAACCCTCCTGCACTGTTGGTGGGAATGTAAATTGGTACAGCCACTATGGAAAACAGTATGGAGGTTCCTTAAAAAACTTAAAGTAGAACTACCATATGACCTAGCAATCGCACTACTGGGCATATATGCTGGGGAAACCAAAAAGAAACATGTACCACAATGTTCATTGCAGCACTATTTACAATAGCCAGGATGTGGAAGCAACCTAAATGCCCATCAACAGATGAATGGATAAAGAAGACGTGGCATATATATACAATGGAATATTACTCAGCCATTAAAAAGGAATGAAATTGAGTTATATGTAGTGAGGTGGGTGGACCTAGAGTCTGTCATACAGAGTGAAGTAAGCCAGAAAGAGAAAAAGAAATATTGTATGCTAATGCATATATATAGAATCTAAAAAAAATGGTACTGGTGAAGCCAGTGGCAGAGCAAGAATAAAGATGCAGATGCAGAGAATGGACTTTGAGGACACAGGGGGAGGGGGAGTGGGGAGGATGAAGGGGAAGCTGGAACAAAGTGAGAGAGTAGCTTTGGCATATATACACTACCAAATGTGAAATAGATAGCTAATGGGAATCTGTTACATAACACAGGGAGATCAACTGGATGATTGGTGATGACTTAGAGGGGTGGGATATGGAGGGTGGGAAGGAGTTGCAGGAGGGAGGCGATATGGGGATATGTGTATATGTGTATAAATACAGCTGATTCACTTTGTTGTACAGCAGAAACTGACACAACAGTGTAAATCAATTATACTCCAGTAAATAGCTAAAAAAAAAAACAAGCAGTGCTAAAATGCAAAAGCCATTCACTGGCACCCCCTCCCTCACCCTTAGTCTCTAGAGGAAACCATTTTCATCATTTTGAATTGCTGCTTCTGGTATTTGCCATCATATTTCTAAATTTATCCATACCTTATACCTCTTGATTTATTAATTTTAGGCACTGTGTACTACTTCTTATTATCATGGGTGAAGATTTTAGTTCCATTTCCAGCCCTTTCTCCCTCTCCCCCTTTGCCATGATATGGTTATGTCAAAATTTTGCTTAAGTCCACATCAGTGTTTTCAGCCTCATGAAGAGAGAAATAATGTTTCCTGCTAAGCCAAGCAGTATATATAACTAGAATTCCTCTGCAGGAATGAAGTGTCCAACCTTTTTTTCATTTTTGAAATTTCTTTGAATCTCTGGCTAAGTCGTCTCATACCATCCAACAGCTCTGTAAAGCATCTCAGTACGTTTTCCTCACTGTAATTCCTCCACTTCTTTTCCTGGATGTGTCTCCCCTGGAGCCGTCTTTCCCCACAAGGATCCAGATGGGTGTTCTCTAGGCCTGCTGATACAGTGTCATCCTAGGCCTTCCTGCCACCATCCTGGAAATCCCTTCATTTCTTTCCTTTATCAGATTCCCTGTTTCGGGATCCCTTGTGTCTCTCTGTTTATTTACTCTGATTTTGGTGGGCTTTGTCTGCCAGTAGCTTCCTGACAAAGGATATATGAGAGGTAAAATCTTGAAACCTTCAAAGAAACCATGACCTCTTCGAGGAGATAAGAAAAAAGAGTTCAAAAAAATGAAGAAAGAAAATTGTTGAACATAGATATTGTCCTAGTTAGTATACTTGGTGCTGCAGAGTGTGCAAAGAAGGGATGAGAAAGGAACCCTCATGTACTGAGCATCTACTATGTGCTAAGTGCTCTTTGCATGACATTCCTGAGGAATAGGAATCATTTTCTCCTCTTTATATATGAAGAAGTTGAGAGCAGAGTGGCTTAGTAATTTGCCTGCATCACACAGCTATCAAGTGGCAAAACTGGAATTCAGATCATGTTTATGCTTCTAACCATGCTCCACATAGTGTGTCTCTTGGCCAAATAGCATGAATGCAGAATCCCTGCCCTCAAGGAGTTTGTTCAACTATTTCTTCAATCCAGTGTCAGACCATTTTCTGGCCCAATATACTGACTGCCCTTTTGCTTTCACATATATGTGTTTGGTGTGTGTGTTTATGTGCATGTGTGTAATTTAACTCTGGTTAATAGAACATCTATTTTCATAGTCCCATGTACATCAAGTTTTATTATAACATTTTTCTGTGAAATTCTGAAACAGAGCTATTTCTGAAGGAGATTTCAATTCTTTATCCCCCTCTATTTAGTAGGGATTAAGCAGTTACAGTCTGATCTGGTTACAACTGAAAATATGTTAGTGGTTTTGCCCTTCTCCCTGGTGGATTTTGGTTTCTACGCCAGTCAGTTCATTGGCTGACATTTATCACATTTAGCTGCTGGCTAAGAGACATCCAGGATAACTAACTACGTAGAAGGAATGACACATACTGCTGGCTGTGTACTGTACCTGCAGGTTATGCCAAGCTCTCATTTGTACTGATGGCCCTCTCAGAAACAAAACAGAATAGTAAGTACAAGGGATATAAACATAGGAAAGGATTTTAAAATGAATGAAACCTGCAGAACAAAAATCAAAGTCACAGAAAGATAGACAAAATGAAAAGGCAGAGAACTTTGTACCAGATGAAGAAACAAGATAAAACCCCAGAAAAACAACTAAATGAAGTGGAGATAGGCAACCTTCCAGAAAAAGAATTCAGAATGATGATAATGAAGATGATCCAGGACCTCAGAAAAAGAATAAAGAAGATGCATGAAACGTTTAACAAAGACCTAGAAGAATCAAAGAACAAATGAACAGAGATGAACAATACAATAACCGAAATGAAATATATACTAGAAGGAATCAGTAGCAGAATAACTGAGGTATAAGAACGGATAAGTGACCTGGAAGACAGAATAGTGAAAATCACTGCCACAGAACAGAGTAAAGAAAAAAGAATGAAGAGAAATGAAGACAGCGTAAGAGACCTCTGGGACAACATTAAATGCACCAACATTTGCATTATAGGGGTCCCAAAAGGAGAAAAGAGAGACAAAGGACCCAAGAAAATATTTGAAGTGATTATAGTCAAAAATTTCCCTAACATGGGAAAGGAAATAGCCACCCAAGTCCAGGAAGTGCAGAGAATCCCAGGCAGGATAAACCCAAGGAGAAACATGCCAAGACATGCAGTAATCAAATTGACAAAAATTAAAGACAAGAAAAATTATTAAAAGCAACAAGGGAAAAACGACAAATAACATACAGGGGAACTCCCATAAGGTTAACAGCTGATTTCTCAGCAGAAATTCTGCAGGCCAGAAGGGAGTGGCATGATATATTTCAAGTGATGAAAGGGAAGAACCTACAACCAAGAATACTCTACCCAGCAAGGATCTCATTTAGATTCGACAGAGAAATCAAAAGCTTTACAGACAAGCAAAAGCTAAGAGAATTCAGCACCACCAAACCAGCCCTACAACAAATGCTACAGGAACTTCTCTGAGTGGGAAACACAAGAGAAGAAAAGGACCTACAAAACAAACCCAAACCAATTAAGAAAATGGTACTAGGAACATACGTATCAATAATTACCTTGAATGTAAATGGATTAATTAAATGCACCAACCAAAAGACACAGACTGGCTGAATGGATAAAATGAGTGAAAGAAGATAGGATCATTGTTTTATTATACATATAAAACTAATGTGCAAGGAAACAAATACCACAGATGCATTTCATTCATGCTGGCCCAGTGAAAGCCCTCTGACAGCTCTCCTCACCTGGAGGGCCTGACACTTCAGATACAGCTGTCACTAAATGAGGGAGACTTTTGGTGCCGTGAAATTCTGGGGCTGGAGCCAAGGGAGAGCTCCTCCGCACTCCTAGCACTGTTCTCTAGCAGTGTCTTGGTGGCTGTTCCAGTACCCCTCCTCTCAAAGGCAGAAACATGAAGCCATTCATTCAGTCAGAAACTAGAAGCAGGTAACTGTTCTCTGAACAATCTCCACTTTTGAATGCTGGGTTCCAAAAGTTCATTTTTAATTTGGTTGTTTGGCACTCCTGGTGCATTTTTCCATAGGAACAATTTTTTTTTAAATTTTATTTATTTATTTATTTATTATTTTGGGGGGTTACACCAAGTTCAATCAACTGTTTTTATACACATGTCCCCGTATTCCCTCCCTTCCTTGACTCTCCCCCCTCGAGTCCCCCCCACCCTCCCCGCCCCAGTCCTCTAAGGCATCTTCCATCCTCGAGTTGGACTCCCTTTGTTATACACATAGGAACAATTTAAAGAAAGTTTATTAAGTCCTCAGGCGAGCCTGTATAAAGTCTATTTGACTCATATGGATGTTGGGCAATTAGAGTACTAACCATGATTTCTCTAACATTACATGAAGAAAAACAAAATTTGTTCAGTGTATGTCGATTGAGCCGGGAGTAGTGGTGGAATCAGGAATACAATCTATTTGGTGAAGCAGAGGATTACAGTACAAAAGAGACGTGTGAGCCCCAGGTGTGTACAGAACTCTTTGCTATGGAAACCTCCAGGCAGAGGGGCTCCGCCCTCAGCCAGGCTCCAGGTTTGGAACGGGGGAGCTAGGAGTATTTTCTGCTGAACCTCGACAGCAGAGGGAAGCAGGCCTTCAGGCCAAGGGAATAGGGAAAATGAGATCAGCCAGGACATCACCAGGGAAGGGGCACAGAGCCCTTAATTTCTAGGGGTCATTTACAAGCGTTTATAGCATGAGTACTACCTAAGGCAGATGAGGCTGTGTTTTGTGTGCTGTGAATAAAGTCCACAGAACTATTTGCTTCTGAAAAAGCAGTTCTCTTACAACCATGATGATTCCTAAAAAAGGTTTTGACCCACGTGTGTGATAACATTGACATTGCCTACATAGCCAAAGTCAGAAAGAAAACCAGAGGGTCAGAAAGATGGGGTGAAAAGTAGGAAAGAGAGATCCCAAGGGAGAAGTGAAAGGAAATTGGGGCCAAAAAGTGCATTTCTGACCATCTCTTCCACTGTATAAAGATACTTTATAAGGCAATTTAAATTTTGACACATTGCCTATTTCTGTTTGCAAATGCAGACGAGCCAACCACTCTCACAAATCTCTCCATTTGTTTTTCCTCCTCATGTTTCATTCAATTTGGGGGGAGGGTGGGTGATGGAGGGTCTACTGTAAAATTCTTTCTCATTTCTCTGAACACTTGAAGTGGGTCACATCTAAATGGATGTGAATTCAGCATTGGATCCCAAGGCCCAAAGGTCAGGCTCCACTTGGACGGTTTTGATATGGAAAGTGCTGCCAACATTCTTGTTTGTGGAGCAGTGGGTTGGTGAAGATCTACAGAGATCTCATTGTCCTCATACCTAGAGGCGAGACGTTCCCCATCCCCTGTGGGTCTGTGTGATTTGGGGAGTATCAGTGAACCCCTCCTTGATCCACCTGGGGTGCACACATTCTCCAGAGAAGCCAGAGGCGAATGGGTGAGAATCTTGGCAAGCTGTTCCTTGGGAGAATGAGGGCAGCCCCGATTTCCATGGGAATGGGATTCCCTGCCAAACTCAGATGCCGAGGCTTCCCTCGGGGACCACAGCCCATCCCAAATGGAGGAAGTCGCTGTGAAAGGTTAAGCAGGCAGCTCTAAAGGACTGTGCTCTTGTGTGTGTGTGCGTGTGTGTCTCAGTGAAAAGAGAGCAGTTCTCTGTCACTGCCTGCATTATAGTACATGTAGAATTAAAAATTTTTTGAATTAAAAATATCTTTACTATCTAGAGTATGTATAGTTACACACGCACACAACTGCACACAAATCACTAGGACAAAAGCAACAAGGAAACTCAGTACAAAGTTGAGAAAATGACACCAACAGGCATCATTTGTATAAAAAAAAAAGGAAAATTATGGAAAATAAAATAAGACCAATAAACATAGGATAAAATATACCACTGGTAAACAGGTAATGCAAATTAAAACAATGTGATACCTTATCATACTCATTAGATAGGTAAAACAAAAAATACCTGGGATGTATGTAAAACAGTAATACCTCCTATGCATTATTGATTCAGAGTGATTATCAATATCTTGTAAATGTTGGTGTTATTTTTTCATTTATTTTATAAATTTAATTTTTATTTTATGTTGGGGTACAGTTGATTTACAATATTGTGTTAGTTTCAGGTGTCCAGCACAGTTACACATATACACAGATCCATTTTTTTCAGAACAAGAGCAGCCCTTCCTCATTGCCTGCATTATAGTACACGTGGAATTTTAAGTTTCTCAGAGAGAAAACAGTAAGGAGACTGAGAGGGGAGCTGGTTTCTCTCTCCAAGGCTGGCTTTTGTGCTCCATCAGACACGACAAATTCCACATCACTCACATCTTCAGGTTTTACAGGCTTGTCTTTCCCCGAGTGTCTCTGAGACTCAGCTCAGTGGATATTTCAAATGATTATAAGAATCACCTCACAGCAATAGAATCAAAATAACTTTCAGTTGTAATTCTTTTAAAATGAAGAATTTTTTCACCTACGCATTGCCCTGAGGTAGGCAAGAGGAGACTTGATTAACAAGTTGATTCTAAAAGTGGAGACAGGGGACCCACAAAGCAGGACATACCAAGGTTCACTTCAGGATTCAAGTTTAGAGAAGCATGAGAAAACTGCATGGCAAAGCCAGATAGCTCAGAGGTATTAGCATATGTTCAACGTGAAAGGTATTATATTATCTGAACACCAGTTAGGGAGAGGAGAACGTTTTTTCTTATTGACCATTGTGGCAGATGACACATGAAACTGTGTGTTCTTAGCCACAAACCCCAGCAGCTTTTCCAGTAACCTGCAAAGACAAAGAAAAAGAGAACTTGGGGAAACTCCTACTCATCAGTCAGGTTTCCCCTTCAACATCACTTCCTTTCGGAAGCCAGTCAGACAGATCCACCCCCACCCAACTTCCCCTAGCTCAGCTCTTCTCGCCCTTCCAGAATTATCTATCTTGTTCACTAAACAGCTGTCACTTCACCTCTCAATCCCCAGCAGCAAGTACATGCCCCAGCACTTCGTAGGCACTTAAACCTGTGCTCAGCGATTGGTAGGGTATTGAGGGGCCCGTGATACAAAAGTGAAGATGATAGAATCCCTGTGGGAAACAAGACATCAGACGATTTACTAAACTTTGTAACACCTATAAGCCCCCTTTCGAAAAGAAAACAAAGGGAAAGTTGAACTTGTGAACTCCCTAGTGATAAAACAGACAATTGTATTGCCTCCTTCTCTGATTTATTCACTTTACTAATAAGAAATAGTGAATAGAATCCTATTTCCTTACATTTCAGGTTGCTGCCAGGGTAGCCCAATATCAATAATAATAATAAGCAATGGATTTCATTGGGGGAATATAATATCAGGAAGAGAACATGACATATTATCAATAGCTAGTCTGGAAAATCTATTGATCGGCTGTATGGTATCTAACATTGAATTTCTAAACTTCAGAACTGAAAGCTAACACATAATTGGCTGCGTAGCAAAGCTCTAAAGAGGGAAATAGTCGCACTCAAGTTTCCGCTTACATTTCTTTGTTGCCTACTCCTTTTGTCACTGTCATTTAATTCATTTTTTTCAGAGGAACATCAAAAGCAAAATATGTTACACCCACTCCTTGGCCTCCTGTATCCATACAGCATTATTTATTGAGCACTCTTGGTGTGCTTGGCATCACAGACAACAGAAAGGAAGTAAGTGAAGGCTCTTCCCTTCGGGTTTGCTGATTCAATTAGAGAGAGCCATTTACAAAGATAACTTGAAATCTCAGACACAGAAATCTAACTTTTATCCCAGTGTCAAAAATGACTTGAAATCTTTTTTGTATTAGGATGCCCGTGAGTATTCTTTTCATCCCTCTCGTAGTATCCAGTATCTCCATGCTTGATGCAGACAGAAAGATGGAACCCAGGAGTAGATGCAAAGGTGAATGACTTCAGGTGGCCTTGACGCCACCATCATAACCTGCACAAAGAGTGGACTGACCTTGAATCTTACCTCCATATTGACCTCTCCAAGGCTAGAGTCTATTGAAGAGGTGATCTTTGGGGACCATTTGCCTTGGTTGGTTTTTTAGCGGTTGTTTTTTGAGGGAGATTACATTCCTCAGTTATCAGCTATAACTCTCATGCTACCAAAAAGACTGCAAACAAGAGCTTTATAAACGGAACCCCGGTATTACCAATGTTTCTAGGTAGCTCTTTGAATGTGGTAGGTGCAGCCTATGCTTTTCTTCACACACTGCTATGCTTTGAGAGTATGAGCCTGTCCAAGACCTCAGGGCTTTAATGCCATTGATTAGCTGGGTGGCTGTGTGCAAACTAGGTAACCATTCTGCCTCATTTTTCCCCAAGTCACAGTGAAATAGATGATCAAACCAGATGTGTGGTCCCCAGATTTTATCTTTCAAGATCGTCTTTATAATAGGGACGCTGACATAGATTTGCTATATTTCATTTTTCTGCGTAGACATTAAACATTAAGACAACTACCACTTACTACCACACATCATTTCATGAAAGAAAATGCATTTTAGCATTAAAAAATTGAAAAAAACTGTAACTGTAGAGTAAGTGGCAATCCTTTAAATTTAGCTATTTGAGAGACTCAGTGCATAAGCCTTATTTTTTTAGGTTCCACTAGCAAATGAAAACTTCCTTGGAAATGGATACGTGTCCTTAGAACACCATTAGCCTAGATGATCTGCGTGGCTCCTTCCAACTCTACCATTTGAAGCACAATCCTGGAACTTACAAATGAGTAAATAAATGAAAAGCCAAGAGATGCATCACCGTCTACTTCAAAGAGTGGAGGTGTTCACATTTTCCAGTGCCCAGCTAACTAGAATGTAGAAGGCACTGCCAACCACATCATACTACTTCCACCCAAAATAATCGATCTCCTTCACGCCATTAAATTGTCACTGTTTTCAGCTGCAGTGACTCCTTTAATTAGAAGTGAATCTAGCAGCAAGGAAATCAAATAAAAAGAAATGGAGGCGATGTCAAAGCGACAGGAGAATATAAAAGCAAAACAAAAGCCTTTTTGCAAGGCTCAGTGGGTGATTTTGCCCCAAACACAAAAGTAACAGAAAGGATTTATAGCACAAGGAATGTAATACAATTCAGTTAAATTATTCAGTATTGTTACAGTATTAATGCTGCAGCCCAAGTTTCATTGTATAAATTAAATACACAGTCTGTTCCCTAAGATTGTTCTTGGTTTCCATAATAGTTTTTTTAAGTCCTCACAGATTGGAAATATAAATATGGAAATTTATGGTTATCAATATTTTGAGCCAAATCCTAAGAGAAGGGGTTTGGACTGAGGTCTAAAAGTACTTAACTGAAATGGAGCCACCAAGAGACAAGTATAGTCTTGGAGGCACATGTGAGAAGGTGACAAATGGAGTTTATCACATTGGGAGATTTGGATTTGCCTTCTTGTTTCCTTTGGCAGTTCAGGCAAGAGGCCAGCTTTGGCATTCATTGCTTTAAAGGCACAGTCACTTTGGCGTGAATTGGATCCCTGGTTCCATTCAGGGTTCATTTTGTAGTAAATCTATTCTTAGAATGAAGTAAGTTTTTAGAAAATGGCCCTTTCCTTGAGAGAGATCTCCTTGAAGTTGGATAGACTTGACCCCTTTCCTTTTCTTCCTTGCTGAATATCACCCTGGCTAGGAGGCAAAAATAGCTTAATTTATTTCAACCATGTAAGTGCTCAAATTTAGGTTTAGTAGAGGTGGCATGAATCTTAAAAATGTTTCTGATAAAGTCATTACTCCCTTTTCACATATGCAACAGAAATTCAGTAGCTTTTCCAAGTTCAGTCACTCCTCAGACCCTTGATTAGAACTATGATCCCATTTCCAGGTCAATACTGGAAAGATCAATTACATTTCCTGTGACTCTCTAGAATTGGAGTATTAGCAAGTATACAGATAATTCTATGGAAGAAGTGTGCAAACATCCCTCGACCTACATGCCCTTAAGATAAACACTGAAGCAAGGTTTTAACTACGCAGAAATGTGCCCTAACTTATCAGATCTTTATTCAGCAAGTGGGCTAGGCAAGATCACTGCAGATTGGAAATGGTGAATATCAGTGAGGAATCCGAGAAATTCTGTAATGATTTGAAAATCTCATTTTTTTAAAAAAGCGAAGATTGAACGGATGAAATACATCTCTGTGCCTCCCCAGATCTTATACTCCACCAAACTTGCTTTCCTTTATTTTTTTAGCGCAGTATACATTTTAAGAATTTGTGGTGTATTTGGTTCAACAGCCAAGATAAATGAAGAGAGAACTCCTCCCTAAGGGTCTGCTGATGCAATTAGAGAAAACTGCCTTGCAGGGCAATTTTTCTATGGCTGTGACTAGTCTGATCGACTGCCCACAAAGACAACCAATCTTCAGAATAGCCAGTGGTGAAATGCCATGTTGACCTCTTTTAATCTATCTCTGTATATTAGGCACATGCAGGATGGACTGGGGTGGAGAAAGAAAATGGGGCCTTTGGGGTAATACAGATGAAAGAAATGGGATTTGGTGACTGGGGAAATAAACGGACGGGATAATACCCACTGCACACAAATATCCATGTCTTTACAGCCCATCAGTACAGATGAGGTCACATAAGATCAAAACTGACATCTCACAGGCTACAACCGTCCCCCACTACCTTCTCACTGGAGAAGTCTGATCTCGTGCAAAGTGACTTCTAGCCCTCTTCCACACCTCGGGTGTTTGGGGGGGTCCCAAATACGTGTTTTATAGGCTGTGTTGAAGTAGTAGGAGCAACTGCTCCATACCAGCTGCTACCACTCAGAGCCACACTTCAGACCCCACTGGCTTCCACTGCCTGCAGCAAGGTGTGTCCACAGGCTGTGGATCCCAAAGTGATGCCAAGCTTAGTGCGCCCTCTCTCTCTTCCCACCCAGCTCTTTCCTTCTCCGGGTCTCACGCAGCCAGGAGCATTGGTCCCAGACACTTCCAGGCGCCATTTGTCTTATTGGCAAAATTACTTCCCTCTTCTTCTCTGGTCC
This sequence comes from Hippopotamus amphibius kiboko, assembly GCF_030028045.1. Taxonomy (NCBI): domain Eukaryota; kingdom Metazoa; phylum Chordata; class Mammalia; order Artiodactyla; family Hippopotamidae; genus Hippopotamus; species Hippopotamus amphibius. Next base: position 55,675,402 of record NC_080194.1, read on the forward strand.
TATTGCTGAGTCGCTCTGTTTATACCAGACTCTACATTTCTTCATAAAGCATTTCCCCCCAGGAAGCTCCAGCCCCTCTCAATAACTTGGTTTCCATTGTACTCTTTTACCATTCTGCATATGTGTCTGAATAATGAACATACATTCAGGATACAGTTCAAACCTTTATGTGCCTTTTCTACCCAGGAGGCCCCTTCACCTTCGTGTAAATTCCTAAAGAGAGGGCTCACCTGTTTCCTCCTGGCAGGTGTATTCAAGCCTCAGCTACACAAATGCTAAGTAACAACAAATTAATCACTGAAGACAGAGGTGAACAATAAAGAAAAGTCAAAGACTAGCGTAGTCAGGGCCCTGAGGCTGAAATGAGATTTATCTGTTGTCCACAATGAACCTATAACTGTGTGGTTTCCCATGGTGGCAAAATGAATTTAAAAGTCTGAATTAATCAAGAACCATTGATCTAAGCAATACAATTCCTTTCATTTTTATAGTGTACTTGTGTCTTCTAAAGTCATGCTGGTATTTATCTGGAATTTTCTTTGCACATTTTTTTAAATGCCCGTGCCCACCTTGGACCAATTAAGTCAGAATCTCTTCAGTTCAAGCCTGGGTATCTTTTCTCTCTCTCTTTCTCTCTCTATATTGAAAGCTCCCCCAGGAAATTCTGCTGTGCATCAGAGTTGAGAACTACTGTTCTAGGGGAAGTACCGGGAGAGGGGAACTTCACAGACTCGCTTCATCTCCATCTTTGAAAAGTCAGACTTTCTTATGTAATTTTGAAGGGAATCAGCTGAGGTCAATTATTGTAGCAGAGAAAGTCATCAAAGGAAAATTATCTTCTTTCCAATGGCTGCATGAAGATTCTTGTAAAAATAACTAATGTCATTGAGAATAAAACATTTCCTAAGTGAAGTGATATACACATTACTATTATGACTCAGGATACTCAGATAATTAAGAAGTAACACTTTTGTTGACATTTGACTACATCAAGAAGAAAAGTTGTTGAACCAGAAATGTCAGTGGGTGAGAAGTTTTTTAGAAAAACTGTCTCCGGCAGATAATTTCTTCCTGAAACTGCGTCTTTCCTGGGAGAGAATTTTCTGTTTATTTGGCCTTGTTTTTAAGTGTATTTGATTCCGTCATCATCCTCAGGCCAACAAAGCAGGAAAAAATGTTAAAAGTCTGTACAGAGGTCAACAAGACCTTAGATCAGCAACTTGAAACCACAGACTTGCAAAATATGGCATTTGAAGTTGTTCTTTGGGAATGTATAAGTAAGATGGGCTTGAAATGAAAACTAAAACAAGACAGGTAGTCCTGGGTATGCATTTTCCTGCCTCTATTCCAACATTCATATTAACATGTAATATCATATTCAAAGAATTCAGTAGACCCCAATAAACAATCATTTCCTCTCCTTCGACTCTCATAACGAATCTTTGAGGCAATTTAGGGATTCTAAATCCTGGTTACCAATGACAGATTTTAAAAGATCATTTAAAAACAAAATCCAAAAGGGATATAATTTACAGAAGTGTTTCGTTTGTTGGATTTTTACTTATCCTGCATAGAGTAAGGGGATCATGTGACAACTTTTAAAGGGTTTTTGCTGACAAAATAGACTTGCTTTCTGAAATAGAAACATCACTGTTGTAGAGCCCTGCTGTTGGATGCAAGAAACACATTTGCTTCAATAGAAATGGCCCCTTGTTATTTCTTGAAATACACGCCCTGTTGTGTGGAAGAGGGCATTTTGAAAGGCAGTCCGTGTCTTGAAGAGCTGTTTTTAAAAGTGTCAGGCTATACTGGACAGATAGGCACTGGGACTGGAGATGCTATGGCCAGAGAAAAATGTGTATAAATGGAAGCTTATCAGCAGAAGAAAAGAGTTCCAAAGGGCAAGGCTAGTGGGCCTGTTTGAGAAGCCAAGTTAGATGTTTGCAGTGGGCTGCAAACAGAGCTCTAGGGAAATCTGGCCGCGTGTTCTGTCGAGTATGTCCGCTGCTGCGTCCTCCACCAGTTTCCCATTTCACTAGGGGGAAATGCCAAAGTCCTCATGGTCTGTACAGGATCTTACTACAAAATCACACATGCAGGAGCACACACGTGCCCACAGACACACATACACACCCTTCCTCAGCCTGCAACTCCCATCACTCTCCCTATTTCTCCTCCGGCCACTCCTGCCTTCTCAGAATGTGCCAAGTTCATGCCTGTCTCAGAGTCTGCACTTCCAATTCCCTCCTCAGCTCTCTAGCTTTCTTCCCAGGTTTCTTTTTCTCCATAGTTCTGATCACCTTTGGACACACTGTTCAATTTCCTTGTGTTTTTGTTTCTGTCTCTCTGCCCTCGCTAGAATTTAAGCAGTGTGGAAGCAGGGACTTCTTTAGTTTTGTTCACTGTTGTCTACGCAGTACTTCATATAGAGTTAGTAAACACTCAGTCAATATTGGTTGAACACATAGAAGACTTTTCATCCTACTCTTTATCTAATATAACCCCTTCCTAGAGGCCTGGTTCCAACATTCAGTGGAATCTAGTCTTGCTTTAGGTCAACTCTTATCCAAGGAAGCATCATTAGTGCTCCTTCAGTAAGTGGCTCAGGGCTGAGTCTAACAGGGCTCGTCCAGTCCTTCTGCAACAGGTATCCTCCCCCAGTTTCTCTGCTCCTTCCCTGTCCTCCACAAGTGGAGCTGAGGTTACTCAGTGACTGCAAAGCAGCGGGCAGAGAGTCCTTTGGGGATGAAGACCTTGATCTTCTCCTCCTTCAGGAGCAGCTGTGCTTCCCTTCCCTTGATGAAGACAGGGCTCTGTCTTGAACCCTCATGATGACAGTGTGTGCCAGCCCCAGTAAGTCTTTCAGCACGTGGTGACACTGTTCACATACTCACTGTCACCTCTGATGAGAGGGTGCTGCAGCACTGGCGTCCTATCAGCAAGGTCCATGCAGTGCTAAGAAGAGTCAGACAGAGGCAGAGTAAGATACCCCTGTGTCCCTGTGGGGTTGATTTCTGAAAAAGAACCACTGGTTTCGCTGCTAATTGAATTGCACAGCTCCCTTGCAGGGGTAACCAGCGATTACTAGTCACGGACACTCTCCTTTGAGCAGGTTTTCAATCTTCTTTTGAAAGAGGTCGGCCAGGGAAAGGGAGCAGGCCTAAGAGGCTGCTTAACCAGTTTCCCTGTTGGGCCTGGACCAAACACAAAAGCAAGGAGAAGGCTGGGAGGTCTCTGCATCCCCACAGCGACAGCTCTGCCCTCTGTGTCTCCCAATTCAGGGCCCCAGAGAGAGTGATTAAGAGCATCAGCTTTGCCATCAGACAGACTTCAGTTCACATCCTGACTTTGCCAGTCCCTAGCTGTCTGACTGTCATCAAAACACTTCAACTCTCGGTGTTTTATCACCTATAAAATGAGAGTGATATCCACTGTACATGATTATCCTGAGGACTAAATGATACTGTTTTTGTTAAGCAGTGCCTGGCACATAAAAGTTCACAATGGAAGGCAACTCCCCAAGACCTGACGAGACCTGAATCGTCCTCTGTGAATACTGCAGAGATTTACGAAATGAATCATGATTCTTCTCGCTAGATCTCTATGTTGTCATCCCAGAGGACTTTGGAAAACGAACAGCTAAGCTAAGGTTCTGTGCTCTGTCTTCTTTCGTGTGTGTGTGTGTGTGTGTGTGTGTGTGTGAGAGAGAGAGAGAGAGAGAGACAGAGAGAGCCAGAGAGTGCACGTAACAGAGAGAGTGTTGTATACCAGGCATGACACAGGAGATTAGAAAAAAAAAAAAAAAACAAGCACAGAAAGCTTTGCCCTTCTGTGCCGCCAGAGCTCATAGCAATTGTAGATGTGAATGCATTGGAAGTCTATTTCTTTATCTTGGCTTTGGAATTAATATTTGATAAAACCAGGGCACTTTTCTTAGTAACTCTTCTTGAAGCTTTTTAAAAAAAAACTTTAAGGGGGACTCGGGGGAGGGTGGGGGGGGAGTCAGGGGAGGGAGGGAATACGGGGATATGTGTACAAAAACAGATGATTGAACTTGGTGTACCCCCAAAAAAATTAAAAAAAAAAAAAACTTTAAAAATCTGTGAGACATGTATTCAGAACATTCTCCAAATGATTACCAAAAAGATCACCTTTGTTCAGATACTTTAGGTTCTGAAAATCAGCTATTTCCTGTCTACTTTGACACAAAAACATTCCTTCTTGCTTTTTAAGAATACAGCCCCTTGTTGAGGTGTTGGCTTCCCGATTTAGGGCATGAATTCAAATCATTTCTAAACTTGCAATTTTTATTCTACACTTAGAATTCAAGCAAAAGGACAAACAGCAATGGAGTTTATAAAACATGAAACTCTAAGATGAAATGTTTTAAAAAAATCAGTTGTTTCCAAGATCATAATAACAATAATTAAAACCAATTGAAGATTTATTCTGTCCCAGACACCGTTCAAGCACGTTACATTGTTAATTCCCTTAATCCTCATAACAATTTTTTGAGAAAGGTACTATTATCCTTCACATATTACAGCACAATGAGGTGTGTGGGGATTAGTTAACTTGCACAAGATCTTGCAGTTAGTAAGAGTATCCCACAGTCTGACTATATTGCCTTCTACAAATATAATAGTGAATTTTATTATTTGTGGAAAAGGAAACAGGTTTAGAGGGACCAAGAGATTTGCCCAAGGTACATAGCTGGTAAGGATAGAGGAAGGACTTGAACTTAGGGATATCTGAATCCAGAGCTTGCATATATATATATATGCGTACTTGTAAACACATATATATATACTTTACAAGTACTTTTCAGCACTCAAACAAACCCTCAAAATAATTTTCATAAACCTTTCATCAAACTTTCCTTCTCGTAGAATCTGAAAGGACATTAGAAGCTAGCTCTCTTGTCTAATTACCCACCCAAAATACACATCATTTTCTAGAGTGGACTTGATCAATAGTCACACATCTGCTTCCATCCATCCATCTTCTAGGAACACAGAATAGATTCGGTCTATTACTGAATCACTCGGTTAGTTGCAACTTTTCTTAAAGTGAGCTGATGTGCTGTGACCTAATTTTCTATGTTTTATAATTTGTAAAGTAAATATTGACATTCTTAGGAAACTTGGTACTAACCTGGCACTACACTGAATCACGTATCTTTAGGAAAATAGAATAAGAAGATGCCATGCAGTGGTGTCCCATAGCTGGCCAGTCGTGAACCTTGGAACCCTTAGGTAAAAGATGTTCTGGCCACCCTTGGCTTGTGGTACAGACATGAACTCATCTCACTTCCAAGCACTCAAGCAGCATCTGAGCAGAACTGCAACCCTTGGTGGAACTCTGGTCCAGCAGACATTGTATTAACAGGCAAGAAAAGAAATTCAGGACTGGATTTTGATGTGGAATTTAGAGACTTCTGTTGGAATTAGGAACAGTTCTACTCACATGAATTCAAATCGAATACAGTCACAAAGGGATTCTCAAATTGGAAGACCCTAATATATTCACAAGTTGTTCTGTATGTGTGTATTTTTTTAAATTAATTTTTTTGGAGTATAATTGATTTACAGTGTTTTATTAGTTTCTGCTGTACCTCAAAGTGAATCTCTTATACAAATACATATATCCACTCTTTTTTAGATTCCGTTTTCATAATAGAGTCACAGATGTGGAAAACAAACTTATGGTTACCAAGGGGGGAAGGGAGGGAGGGAAAAATTGGGAGATCGGGATTGATGTATACACACTATTACATATAAAGTAGATAACTAGTAAGAACCTACCGTATAGCACGGGGAGCTCTCCTCAATACTCATGTGTGTATTATTATTATTATTATTTTTTTCTTGGTGGGATCTTCCTGGAGTAGGGATGGAACCCGTGTCCCCTGCATTGGCAGGCGGATTCTCAACCACTGTGCCACCTAGGAAGCCCCTCTATGTGTGTATTTTTAACAAGCATTGACTGGGTAGCTATTTGAGAAACCTATGGCCCCATAAAAAGCCAAAGATTTCGGAGTGAGGCAGCCTTGGGCACAGATCCCAGCTTTGTCATTTTCCAGCTAGGTAACCTGAGTCATTAATAACCTCTCCAAGACTTGGTTTTCTCATCTATAAATAGGAGTTGTAATATGTATTATAGGTCATAATGGGACCACTGTGATGGTTAAGTGGCATAATGTGTATAAAGTATGCAGCACACTCATTGACACATAGTTAGCACTCAGCCCATTGGTTATTATTACAGTAGCCATTCATTCATTCATTCATTGACTCAAATAATAAAATTTATTGAGTTCTTATACAGTAGAACCACACATTGCAAGCTGTATGCCCTAGGCACCAAAGGTACAGTGCTAAAAAGATAGAGCCCTGACTTCCCAGAACTTGCCATCTAGCTGAGAACACAGGTACTAAAACAGATACAAGTAATAAAAATGAAGAATGAGTTATGAGAGGGGAAGCACAGGAAAGTAGGGGGATGTGTAACTTTGTCAGGGGTGGGAAAGGGGTCCCTGAAGATCATGAGCCCTGAGGGAAGAGTCAGCAGCAGACAGAGGAGGGTGGAGATGGGTGGACAGCTTGTCCTGGGCAGGGGAACAGCACGCACAAAGCCAAGATGTGAGAGAGCAGGAATGTGCTGGGAAGGAAAGATGAGTGAAGTGCCAGAGAGATGGACAGGAGGGTAGACCCAGACTGGGACCAAATGAAGGACCTTGTATGAGCCACATTAAAGAGCTTGTTCGGTTTTATCCTGAAGTCAATGGGAAGCTACTGAAAGCTTTTATTGGGATGGGGAGGGGGATGTTGGCACCATAATCATAGCTGGCTTCAGTGTGATGGAGAACGGGAGTTGGTCCTTGCCATGGAGATGGTTATAATCTCATGGCGGGAGAGGTTGGAGGGGAGGAAAGGGGTGCTAAGAGAAGTACACAGTTTAGGAAGGCCCAGGAAGAAGAATGCTCTTAGGTACAAACTTCTAGGTGAGATTTTAAAGCAGGGAGTGACCCATCTAGTTGATGTAGCATTCGAGACCCATCTTAAACACGGGCACCCTTTGGATGAGGAGAGCTGGGTGGTGAGGGGTGCTTGCCCTCCTGGATGCCCTAAGAAGTGAAATTAGCAGCCAGACACTTCAAGGGCACCCAGATTCTGTTAACTGGTGCTGCATTCCCCATCCTTCCCCCACACCGCATTGCAGAACCCCTTTGACAGGAAACTCTGCCACCCTTACTGTAGCCCCTAAAACCCCCGTTCTGTAAATTTCAAATTATTACCACGTGTGACACCCCCCTCCATTCTTCAAGGGCTGTTTCCAGCTGGATGCCTATGTAAGCTTATAGCTTTCCAGAGCACTTCCTATGCGCCCCCTCCAGCTGTGAACTTTTTACCTGGGCTTCACTGCAGTGTCTACATGCTTACTGAGAAGTTAAAACAGTACAGGAAATACTACATCATCCCCCTGGCATTACCAGTTAAATCGCCGAGTGTCTGGGCCTTACGAGCTTGAGCCATTTATTATAAATGCCACATCACAGTTTGTAGCAACTTTCTGTTTCTTTTGAGTCATTCTCTGTAAGGCAAACCAAGGCGAAAAGTACCCTGCTCCAATCCCTCCCGAACTTCTTATTTACTTTCTCTTCGTTGATTAAACGTATGAAAAGAATATCAAAGCAATAGCAGTCGGATTTTTTAATGCCATGACTAACATAGTCATTTTTCTTTGCAATAAACTTTTTTCTTTAAATCAGGTCGAAAGTGGAACTTCTCTCTCCCAGTATGCTGGCTTCCTATTTTGTTCTGAGACTTCTATTCGGTAACGTGCCTGTGCTTTCATGCAAACCATCTGATTCACCTTACTTGGAACATGGCAGGTTTTCAGTAAACGTGTCTCACACTGCTTTGAAGAGCCCTCTGTTCCCAGAGGTTAAATAACCTCTGGTCACACTTTGGATTTGTTGTTTTCAATTAGAGTTACTGTTAGTCTGGGCAATTAGTTGCTCAGAAAGTTACCCCGTGTGTGGTTGGGAAGCTCGTACTGCTCTAAGCAACAGGAACAGCAGATAAAGTAAAAAGCAATGGCTTTTTTTGCTCGTGGAGAAGTACTAGAAAAATGAGAGGGGATGAGTGTTTCTTCTTTGATTGCACTTATACCTATGGAGTATATTTATGTGAAGTAGGACTCATCTGAGATACTTCCTCCTAACACAGAGAAGACCTCAGAAATGGGAAAAAAGGAAGAGGAGGAGGGAAGATGGGAAAGCAGAGAAAGAAGGAACGAAGGGAAGTTTCGTTTGAAATGGAAATGACTTACCCGAAAATATCTCTTTTGAAATTTTGACTTACAGATTTTTACACCTTTCATACAGAAAGAAAGTCACTTGTCTTGTAGGATTGGTGGAGCCTTCACTCTTTATTCGTGCCCTGACATCCAGATGTCAAAACCGGGCTGCTGGTAGACAGCCGTATTCCAAGGAAGCAAGTTTGGCTTCAGTTGTTTTTGTTTTCGTTTTTTGTGTTTTTTTCCTCTCTCTCTCTGTTTGAACAACTGATGCACTTAGCAGAGGACTGTATTCATCTTTTCAAACTTGCTTTCCACTTTTATATTTTCCTGTTTTGATGACATTATTCAGAAAAAAAGACCTGAATTATGTGAGTTTCCTGCCTCCAGCCCTCAGTCACCCTTCAGATGCAAACTCTCTTGTGTGAAGTTTTGTCCTTCACCCAACTGTGGAAATCACACCATCTCTTCATCCAGAAAAACCAGAGGAAAAGAATAGTCCAGGCAGACAACTTCTTGTCATCAAAAGCATAGCTGTCAGTCTGCTTAAAACAAATTCAGAGGATTTCTAAATGAATCCCTTATGTGAGCATTTTCTTGAGAATTTGACAACCAAGTTCCTCAAGGAGAAATTATCAAGCAAATAGTGATTGCTCCAGAATCACCAGGCACAGACACACAGGGCACAGCTGTCTGTTCATTGAGTTTCTTTCATCTATGCATGTGTATTTATTTCAGATCCAGAATAACTTGGGAATCAAAACTGCCGATTCCAGCTCCAACTTTTCGTGGGACCTAGAAATCATTTTACCTCTTGTGTTCTCAGTTTCCTTTTCCATGACGGTGAAGAATGCTACTTCCCACTGGTCTCATGAAAAACAGAGCATGATATTTAAGAAACAGATTCGGATTATCCACATTCTGAGCTACTGCCTTGCACAGTTTTGAAAGGAATAACTCTTTCAGATCCCAGCCACAAGACTACCATCAGTAAACTAAAACTTAGCAGTTATTGTAAAAGAGGTGATTTAATTTCCAAAGGGCTCTAATTTTCTCCCAGGGAGTAGTAACATTGAACCTATCACTCCAGTCTTTAAAAGGAGGGCCTCAGATTTACAGAACTGCAGCACATTTATACTTATGAAAGAAGTGCAACACCCTGTAATTTTCACTTAAATTCACATTCTCTTCTCATTAGGTCTTTTTCTCATTTAGATCCAGGCCCTCTGTGCATACGTTAATGTTTCCCATTTAAATGTCATAAAATGGTTATTTGGGTGACTTTGTGCTGTGTGATAATGTAGGTAGTGATATTTTCTAAAAAAAAAAATCAGGATATAGGGTCTGAGAAGTCCAGATCCACTTACAGAGACACGGGGACAAAAATTTGTAACTGAAGGAAGACATGCTAAGTAACAGGTGCCAAATAGTTTGAATTCTCTTGGGGATATCAGAACCTCACTGGTTCATTGAAGTGTAAAGTGTCCTAGCTTTCTCCAAAAGTTTCAACTTCATGTTTTGTCCACTTACAATTGTGCCAGAAAATTTAGTCCTACATTCAGTCCTTGCATTTATAAAAAAAAAAAATGGGCGTTATTATGACAGAATCATTTTCTAGAACTCTTTTAAGCTTCACTTCACCAGTTCAGCTCTTGGCTTCAGCCATGGTAGGTACACCGCAGGAAGCTCCTTCCTTCCTGTCTTTGTCTGCGGTTCCCTCTAGAGGAAGTACCCTTTCCCTTCCCTCCTGGCTTTGCTTAACCCACTAGTCCTAGCTCATTGATCAGCTCCTTAAGCAGAGTTCAATGTTAGGCTCCTATAGCACCTTTTAGCACATTTCTATTCTAGCACTGAATGCATGGATAATCCTAACTGTCCCACGGGATTGTCGGAAGCCCAAGGGCAAGGACCACTTTCTATCCATCTTTAAGTCTTCAGTGACTAGGAGAATGTCTATCCCATGGTCAGCTCCCAAGAAATGTTTCTGGAATATATGAAAGATGGTAGTCTTACCCACTTCTATGTTTCTTATATAATTTGGGCTTCTTTTTGCTTTCCTTGACCTGATAATTCACCGTAAAGCATACACAGAAGTCATGGAAATAGGGGATTGGAATATCTGAATCAAGGTCTGCAAAAGGACTAGCAGTGAGCTAAAATCCAGATGTTAGGGTATTTTTCCTAACGTTACTTCTTGCTACCATGCAACTCTCGGCTTCAGACCCAGTGCTGTTATCAGGTATAAATGTAAAGTCATTGAATAAATTTCGTCATCTATTTTAATCATAGTTTTACAAAGTCGCCATCTTGGGCATGCGAATGTCCATGACAAAGAGAGTCAAGTCAAGAGCCCCAGTTCCCCACTTGCTAGCTTACTTTAGGGTGATTGCCCTATTCTCTGTACCTTATGTTCCTCTGGTGAAATGAGATAGTGGCACTTACTTCACTTAATTGTAGGGATACAACACAAATCCCTGTTATGTAAAGGCCTTGGCACAGGACTTTGCAGTTGGTTCCACTGCACGTGGAAGCTGGAGCTGGAGACATTCTGGCAGGCAGGTGGGCAGAGTTCTGATGGCTCCTACAATGGGAACAGAGAGGATTAGGTTCTACTTAAACCAAGTACCTCAAAGAGGCACTCTCACCCTTGCTGGAAACTGCTTGAATTTTTATGGCCCCATCGGTGTTTTTTGCTCTGGGGATAAGATGAGAGATTCTCGTGTGAGGCTGACTGCAGCGTAAAGCATGGCATCCCCAGCACTCCCTGCATTGTCCTAAGCTTGGAAGTAATCCGAAAAGAAAAACTATCATTTGGGGCCCCAGGTCTACCCATTAAATTCATGTATGCTACACCTCAGACCCTTACGGAAGCCTTACTGTCTCTGACACAGCTTTAAGATATAATTTTTATTAAATTTTCAGAAATGATTCCTGGCACTGCAAATTAAAAAAGGTTGTGAACGGTCTGTTCGAAGTCAGGATAACTTGCGGTGAAAAGTGTTAAGTGCCTGATATTAAAAGAGAGACCTGGAAAATTAGACACAGGGCAGAATCACTGTCCGGTATGATAATGGATGTTCCTGAGCGATCACTCTGAGTCATGTTAAAAAAAAAAAAAAGTTCTCATGTTCAATATCCTTTGTTTCCAAAGGCAGGGAAATAGGAAATACTTTTCAAGGAAGATTTCTGTTGAAAAATTTTGATTTCAGTGGTCTGCAGAGTTTACTTATGTGGAACACCTCGTTCTCTGCCAAAGCCAAATAAATGAAGTGTCGCTGTATTTGGAGAATAAGGAGAGTGGAACATTTGTTGTAATGATGTTAATTTTTTTTTAAATAAGAACAACTAGAAAGCTGGCTGTTTTCCCCAAAAGGTTGTTGAGGAGCAAATTCAACTATACTGTGAGCTTCCTGAATAACAGGGCCATTTAATTTTGTTTACCAGTCTAGATCAACTCAGAGGTGATTTGGTTTTGGATGGAGAGATGGGTAGATGCTGGGGAGTGTGATAACCATGAAAGTGTAACTGATTTTGATGCACAAGTTTAAAAATATCCAAGTCTCACTTCTGCCACTATCCATCTCGGTGATTTGGGGCAACCCTTTTACATCTCTGGGCTTCATTTTCCTCATCTGTAAAATGAGATTGGACTAGATCATTTTATAAAGTCCCTCCCAATTCCAACAGCCTAGGATTTAATAGACAAAAAAAATAGTTCTTTTGCGCATCTGACACAATTGAAAGTCTCAACTAAGTGATAGAGATGGCTGCAGCAAACAGCAAATTTTATTTCAAGGACATTGGTATTCTTGGAATACAGTTAGCATCTTTTTGGCTTTGTCTAAAGCACATACTATGCAGTCAAAATGGCTTGTCCACATTTTTTTTTTTTTTTTTTTTTGAATGAAAAGATTTGTGCCTCCCAAATGTAAGGCTTGGCACACTCTGAATGGTAGCCTACACATACGCAAATGAGAACTGGGAAGATAATTAAATCTGAGGTGGAAATAGAGTAGACTTGTGAATGAACAAAGGAAGTGTGTTTCTCTGGAAGCCAAGATGTCAAAGATACATTTTATTGGTACTGTACACTTTCAGCTTTCATGTAAATCAGTGTTCAGCTGCTTCAAATGTTCTAACTCTGCATTTCTGAAGAATCCATTGTGTTTATGAACTGTGGCTGAGGCAGGAGGAGGTGTCAGGCATTTTTAAGTTCCCAACTTATAGAGAATCACGGGCGTGCGTGATGCTCTATACAAAGAATCGAATGGTCAAAACGTACTTGATTTTTGAGCTAAGAGTGAGAACAAAATGGATTCCTTTCTAAGACTTTGCTTCCAAATCTGAGCTTCTGTTTTGTTTCTCAGAAAATAGCCATGGAACTAAAAGGGGGAAAACGCAGCCCAAAGGATTCTAAACTGCTTCCTTGCTGCATACCTTTCCAGTGGCTCAGTTTTGGCAAACTACCTCCAGACCCTACCCCTATCCAAGCTCCCACTGGCCTTCCTTATGACTCACACTCACACTTGAGGGCTAAGAGGCTGCTCCATGGCTACAGGGACACATGTCAGAAGAAACACATGTTGAAAGGAAACCCAAAGGTCATTGGGTCCAGTCCTCTTACATTACATAGATGGAAACTGAGGTCCGAGGAGATAACACTCTTCACACAATGTAACACAGCAACTCACATGGCTATCCTGATTTCTAACCCATTGCCCTTTTCACAGCCACGTTGAACCCTAACAAATACGGAATATGAAACAAGAGGACCAGACCCTTACAAAAAAACCCCAGCAGGGTATAACACTATTCCTTTTTTTTTTTCAGAGGAACCATCTTTTCACCTTTCACATTGTTGCTTTTGTCTTGTCAGCTTCTTGTAGAAAGATGACTTACTGCTTGGAAATTCAACTTGGCATTTTCTTTAGACCAAGTGATCTTTTAAATGTAGCCAACATTTCTTTTGGAGTATGACTCCATTTCACATAACACATCCTAAGATTGATGTTTACTAAGTTGGTTGTTTAAATCATGTTCGGAGCTTAGTTACATGGGCTGTTTCTTTGTCTCTGTCTCTCCCCCTCTCTTCTTTTTCTTTGTGCTTGACACAAAAGGATGGGGCCCCCAGGATCATCTGGAAATGAATCAGTGTATTCATGTGTGAGCTTTACAAAGCACTGGAGCAAAGGTGTCATTAAACGTTAGAAGTCATTCAATCACACCCATCTCTTCATACACAGTAAAGAAGGCTCTGTATGGTAACTGTCCATAAAGCTTTGTGTATTCATTCACCCCTTGCTTCTTGTAGAAGCTGGCTCCCTTTTTTTTCCTGCTCTCTCTCCTCTCTTAGAGGAGGTTTGAGATTAGCTTTGTTGTTTTGAATCTGCCTTTAATACTCAGCTCTTGTTTGGTGCTAAAAGTAACTAAAGTACTAGGTTTTTAAAGAGAGCTTCTGGGTTTAATTCTGATTATGTTTCCTTTCAAATGACCGAGGTTTTCCTAGTATTCATGATGCTGCCATGGGGGCTTGGCAAGAAAAAAGAATGACTCTCACCTTCCCAGAGGGAATTGTCTATCCTTAAGTATGTTTCTAGCAGGCTTTTCTGGGTATTAAATGTAGAAGTCAATTAGGAGAGGTTTCAATGTATTAGAATCCTGTTTGTCTTGAAATGTAAATGGAATTTATGAGTTTTGAAGCAGATGCCATCTGCTGGATAGTTAGGATACTGTAACCAAAAACAATGTGAAGAGAAAAAATATGGAACAGTATACCTTAATGAGGGGACTGATTGCTAATTTAAGTCAATATCCATGGTACTGCCTGGGCCCTGGGTAGAGTGCAGTGCCCCAGATTTATTGTCTGCGGCCTAAGTTTAAATTTATTTTTCTAATCTGAATAAAGATATCCCTTCCTGTTCATGCACAGTGTTAGATCCCCTGGACTTTTCACCTAGTTTTCCAATCATGAGGACAAACACAAAAGAAGTGCTCCTCTTCAGGGAAAGGATAACTTTGCAGTAATGCATTTGAGAGCCCCCCAAATTAAAGCCAGAGATAATATAAAAGAAAATGGAAAGAGAGAGACAGAGATGAAATAGGGTTATGTGGGAATAAAGGGTAAGTGTATCAAATTAAAACCACATGTAAGACATAAATACAGGCTAAGCAGCTAATTCTTTTTCCGAGGGACCCGTGAAAACCATTGATCTCTACCCCACACTGTCCCTTCATGAGAAGAGCCCATGGATAAAGCAGACACTCCTTAAATTACCCAACCTCCCTTAGAAATTACATGTTACACTCACATTCTGTACAACTCCTATTGATGCTGGATCCCAGCCTGGGCTCTTCCTCTGATTATCTGAGCAGGTTGTTTCACATTTTAGGGACTCAGTGTCCTCTTCTGTTAAATATCACTTGATGAATTTTACCATCCTAGTGAGCTATTTTAAAAATTGAGATGCAAATTAATAGTATATCCATAAACAGAAGCCCCCCAAAATATCTCCATCTAGAGTTACAACTTAGAATTAGGACACTGACAAGTCAGAGTCTGTGAAAGAATGGTGTTTCTCCACAAGTAGAAAAATATACTAAGAAGTGAGAAATTTCAGAACTTCACTCTGCATCTGGCGAGGAAGCCCTGTGCAGAGTTTGCAGGAAGAGACCCATACATGGCTATAAGATGGTTCTTTTTTTTTTCTTTCTCTCCCAGTAGAATATAAAACAGTAAAACCAAGTCCGTAAATGTCTTCCATGAAGAGCTCTCAAAAACGAGGGCACCCAAGTTGTCAGCTCCACCTCCATTTCTGAGTCACAGATCCACATATATGGCTAAAAGGAGGGAAGGAGCAGACAAAATACCAAACAGATGAAGAGAGAGAGAAGTGATGTTCCCAAACATATTCATTGTTCGCGCACATGACTTACTGGTATGTTAATGTCTCGTATCAGCCACTGCTAATGAGGATGCCGCCCCTTATTTCCCTTTTAGTTTATAAATGGAGTGGCATTATGTAATCACCCTAATGAGGTAATAGAAACATAAGTACACAGGAAAATTTGATAGGGTTTCTCCTAATTCATCCTCTGCTCTGTTGGTCACCCTCCATCCCATTAACCCTCCCTTCCCCTCTACACCCCCCCTCCAACTGGCTGAGTCTCTAGTCCCAGAGGACATATTGTTGGCTATTATTTATAATAAGTCTCTCTCCTCTTGGCAGGATATAGAACAGCTGTTGGTCTATTCTCTGCCACAAAGACCAACTTCCCTCTTTTGCCCTGGATGATTGGAAGAAAGTCGGGGCAAAGAGCAATTTATAGTTGTGTTACAGCACCTCTATTTTCTTTTATGTTTATTTATATGGCTTCCATTTCTGTCTGGGATTTCTGAGATAATCAGGATCACTCTGCTACAGAATTCTCATTTGGGGAGGCTCTGGTGGCAGTTGATGGCATTTTTCTTCATCGAGTCAGACATTTTAGAACTCCAGGCTAGAGGAAATAGTGAACCTTTCTTCTGTGAGAGTTTGAGAATCCGTGTGGTTTTTTTTTTCCCCCTTAGGAACTGATGAGTGTGTTCTGTGTTACATGAACAGATAAATGACTTTGAATTTCTCAAGGGAAGGCACCATGTCTTCGTCAGCTCTCTATCTCCAGACTGTAAAGATGTGCAGGAACTCAAGGTTTTGAAATCTAGGACAGGTACTGACCCTTCAGAGACAGTTGAACATCTCTGGAAGTGGAATATGGAGAGAATTTCTCTGTTCTTTTAGGAGTAGGGGGAAATTGCAAAGTAGGGAATTGGTCTGAGACCCCAGACCCAGAAAAGATCCAAATGGCTTTGACAGTCCTTGGTGAACAGAAAGGAATCACAGTCCATCATTATGGATTCTCCTTATAACAAAGGGTTCGGAAGTGAGGCTGCTGGTCAAGGCCATGTTTAGTAAAGACTGGGCAGAAGCAGAGTGGAACAGTGACATCCAAAGCACTGGGGTGTGGCAAAGAGGAGGTTGACTTCAGGTTCCCTTATTTAATTTTATGTGAAAGTAGTTTAGTGAGTATTAATAATCGCTAACTTCCTCTGTAGTCCAACCAGCTCCCTCCCTGGGGGAGACTTGGAGAGCTGACCGTTTCCATGTGGTGGGTACTTCCGTGTAAGGGTTTGTAAGGCGCCTTCAGATTTCCCAGTCTGTGTTCCTGTATCAGGGGCATCCTGACGGACCTGGAGGATCTCCGTATTATCTCTCATACCCCACAGCCCACCCAGTAAGCGCCTAATGAGTGTTCCTGATGGACACACAAAGAATCTATATGATTAAAGAGGATACTAGGTGCTAAAGCCACTGGAATGTCTGGCTTTCTGATAATTTTTAGCATTTTGCAGGCAGCATGGGAAGAAAGAATAATAATAGCTGTGGTTTATAGAGTGCTTATGACATGACAGGCTTGTCACTTTACATACATTATTTTATCTCATAATCTGGTTTCTAAAGGGAATCGTTGGGGACAGAAAATGCACAGTGCTCACTTTTGCCCAACTGTCAGCCAGGCCCTTCAGAACTGGGAAAGGAAGCTGATCAGGTTGGATCAGAGTAGCTTAAGGCTTCTCTGGAAAAGGAGAGACCGGGCCTAGCACACAATTAGATCCAGGTAAATGTCTGCCTTTTTTATTTTTGGGGGCGGGGGGAGTGCCCTTCACCAGTATCCCTGGTTATCCTGATACCTCCTGAGTAGTTGCTTGTTAACTCAAGTAAATTGTAATCAGCAGGCTTTCAGGCATTGAAGGAGATGAAGAGCCAGGAGCGCCTTTGTGAAAAATTGTTGTGGGAAGCCATTGGTGGTCAAGGCCATGTTTAGTAAAGACTGGGCAGAAGTAGAGTGGAGTTGTAAAATCTAAGGCTTTGGGGTGTGGCAAAGAAGAGACTGACTTCTGATTCCCTTATTTATTTCCATGTGAAAATAGCTTAGTAAATATTAATAATAGCTAACTATTATTAATGTGCACACCACGTTAAATAGTGTACCAGTTAAATCAGAATGCCTGAGTTCAAACTCCACATTAGAGCTGTAACTTTCAGGCAACCTCTCTGTGCCTCAATTTCATTGTCTATAAAATATATAGAATACCTACTTTTCTGAATTCTTGTTAAGGATTAAATGAGATGATGCATGTCAAGTACTTAACATAGAATCTGGTATTTAATAAATATTGGCCACTAATATTATTATTACTACTAATAATCAATACATACCTCTTTTATTTCCATTAAATATGGAGACCGATTAAGAGAAAGGACTTTATATATCTTTGTAGCTTGTACAATGCTTGGCACATTGTAGATTCTGAATGAATACTGGCTGGCTGACTGGCTGACTGGCTGGCTGGCTGGCTGGCTGGATAGACGGATAAATGAATTTGAGTTTATGCCAATAAAAGGCACTACCAGAAAAATCTTATTCTCTCCAGATCTCTTCCTAGAAAGTCACACCTCACATGTTACCCAAAGGAAATCACGACACTAAACCAACTTGCAACATCCAGCAGGCAGTTCCTTAGGCTCAACTAGACATTCAGGCTCACAAGACTACTGTACACCACATTTGACATCAGTCTACTCAGAGGGATATAAGATAGGAACTGTAGTTGCCAGCAGAGCACCATTAGGCATTCTTCTGTAATTAGAGCCCTACCAGCTCAGGTGCAAGATGATGGAATCCTTATTGGGCAGGTGAAGGAGCTGCCTTTGCTTTAAAAAGCCTTATATTCCACAGCAGTCAATAACTCTTACAACAACTCCAAAGACATAGCTTGCAGGGTCCTCTCAAGGGACATTCTAGTTACAAGAATTGCTGCACTCAGAGGAGTCTAAAGCCTGGCATTCCCATCAGGTATTTACAGTTCATTTGTACTTCCCCCTAGGCCAGATGCAGTCTACCAATGAGCGGTCATTTTTTACCATAGTTGCCTAGTAACATAGTTGACACATACCATCTTTATCTGTTTCTAGGGAAACCAAGCTAAGAAGTTAACCAAAGGTCAGATTCTCATGCAAAAAGGGAAAGAGTTCTTAACTCTGTGCCCACACCATCTAAATAGTTACTTATAATGCAGCCTGAGAAACCTATACAATGTCCCTGTGAAAAACTCATTCTTACATCTCATACCTGCCACATACATTTCCCAAAGTAAAATTATATAGGTGTGGCCACATGCACCATTCTGCACCCTCCCTTCAACAAACAAGAGTCAACCACAGTGATTCTTGACACCAGGCCTTCCTTTCTCATTGTCGCCCACACCCACCTCCAATCAAGTCTCATCCTTCAAAGCCCAAGCACAGGTAGCTCTCCATACACACACGCACTTGTACAAATACACAAGAGACTTCAGCTTCCTTGGACTGAATATTCTTTGGATACTTGAATTTTAAGTATCATCTTAAAAGATTATCCTAGCCCAGAAGTCACACCACAAAGGATCTTTTGAGTTTTGCTCTTCCTTACAGTGTTGTTGGGAGGATAAACTGAGATTAAAGAGGTAAAGAGTTGAAAGGACCATAGTCAAAGTCCAGACTAGCTTTACTGTTCAGAGAGTGGACGTGAATTCCACATATGGGTGAATGGCATCAGATCTGCCTAAGTGAAAGCACAGAGCAGTCCCAACTTCCCTAATGTAAATCATCAGTGATGATATCCATCTTTACTATACATAAAGTAGTATGAGTAGTTAGGGAGATTTTTTTGACCCATGGGGACCACTAAACTTTCACATCACTTCATCTTTTAAGCAGTCATGAGATGGTAGAGAGTTTGGTTAGTACCAATTTGTCTTAGTAAAAGGATTACATATTCAATTTATTTCCCTGACCCAGTGATAATGATAGTTTCTGTGTATTAAATTATTAACATGTGCCAGGGACCATGCGAAGGGCTTTACTTACACTCTCATTTAATCATCAAATATCACTAACTCTATTTCTCAGCAGAAACCAAAACTCGGATTACAAGACCCAAGGTCAGTCAACTGTATGTGGCAGAGCCAGGAGTCATGTTTAGTATTAGACCAGATCTCATGTTCTGTGTTCTGTGATATCTTTATGGAGGTGGCTTACAAGTTATGCATTATTTCTGTTAAGCCAATCCGTAAATGCAGTAGGAACAAATTTCACGTTGCTTGCCTTTAAAAATTATTTTTACCTCCTTTCATCAAAAAAAAAGAAAGAAAGAAAGAAAGAAAAAGAAAAAGGATTTTGTTGAAATAGGAAAGAGAGTTAAGTTTAGATGAAAATATATGTGAGACAAAGGGAAGTTCTGATCTTATTTGAATTTCTTTTCTCTATTTTATATTGTTATCTATTCTAAAATATCCCCCCCAAAAGGCATAAAGTACAAAGGGGACTAAAGAAAAATAGAGCATAGCATGCACATTCTGAAGCCACCACAGCTGGTCCTGTCACAGCCCTTTCAAAGGAGCGGTAATTACAACTCATTATCTACCTTGAAGATGTGCTAAATAGCATAAGAACAGGCTCCAAATAGATAAAATTCTATTTGAGATATTAGAAGCATCACTGGTTTATTATAGTGGAAAGTTTAATAGCTTTTCCCCCCAAATTTCAGCTACATGTTTTGTCTACTTATAGTGTACTTGAACATGTATTCCTGCCAGAGAGAAAAATTAAGCTAAATTCTTCCACTTAACGGCTAGCACGTTCCTGCTTTGTTCTGATTAATTCACAGATCTGTGCAGGAAAGAATTTGCAATTGGCAAGAAAAATTCTAAACTGGGCAGTTTAATTGTCAAATAAATTTTAAAACTTGCACAGGGTGTGGGGAGAAATGTAGACATGTCGGCATTTTGAGCCCATAAACGTGTGTTTTCTTGCAGATCATGCCAATCTAAGAGAAGGAAAAAAAGAAAAATGAAAGACTTTGGTTCTGTCAGATAAAATAACTTTTTCTTTAGGAAACTTGAAGAAATGCATTCAATCATATAATTTTTCAGTGAAGGTAAATGTAATAAAACTTTATAAGTCACTTTATTTCTTTCAGCCCCTCTTGAGACATTCTCGTAGAAAATAGTTGAGTGAATAAAATGACCTCCATGTGTAAAAAAATTTTTTTTAGTTAAGATCATTTCCTTCCTGTCTGAATTAGAGTACAAAAGATTAGTTTTATAGGAAATACAGGATGGAGTTTATCAAAATGGTTTCATCCTCCTAAACTTTATTTGTTGGGGACATCAAAGGAAAACAGAATGAACATTTATTTATTTACACTGTTTCCTTAATTGTGTAGTTTTATAATACCTTTTGATTCTTATACACTCTCATTTCTCAATCCAGGTTTCTTTGTTTTCTATTAACTTGCTCACCTATTAAAGTTAGAAAATATGAATTGCAGTGTATGGAGTGTTAGCAACCTTTCAAAAGTGGGACACTTGTTTTGACACCCAGTCTGGCATGCTGGGGTGGCTGGAGTGGATACTGACTGCAAACAGAACATCGAGAATGGAAGTAGCACTGAGTGGATAGAAACTCTGAGAGGTCCTAGCCCCTCAAAACTATGCCGGCTACCACTTCCATATTTTTTTACTACAGACCATTGAAGACTAAACCCATTCCTCATTCATACCTTAGCATGACTTCCTTTAACCAGTTTTTTCCTAACATTTATAGAAATCATCAGAAAGAATGAATGGAAGAAGAGGTAATCAGTATCTACTGAAAGTTTACTGTATGCCAAGAGGTGGGCTGGGAGTTTTATTTAAGTTATCAGTTATCTAGCGAATCTTCAAATCATACGTGTAAAGTAAGTTTAATTAATCTCATTGAAAGGTGAGGAACAGGGTCTCAGAGAATGAGATGATCTGCTTAAGGTTTCTTATGACAAGATGCCAGAACCAGGATTTGAGATAAAACTGCTTGTAGTTTGGATTGGGCAGTGGGTTGGTTGAGTAGCAAGCAATTGAAAGGGAATTTTGAACAGGGGCATTTGGGGGAAAAGCATTCATGTATTCATTCAACAACTATTTGATTAGCTATTAAATGCCAGCCCTATGCCAGGCACCCGGGGAGACAGGAGTGAATGGTAACTGTGTGGACACTACATTCCTGTCACTCCATTGGGAACTGAAGAGCCAGGAACAACACTGTAAAGCAGAAGAAAGAGATGTGAAAAGGAAGGTAGAAGATACCAAAAGTGGAAACATTCACTTTTCCTATCTTAAGGTTCTGACTTGAGCTTGGGCTGAGCTCTTTCTCCAGAGTAAAACCTAACAAACGTATTCTCAGAAAGTAAGGGCTATGATTTTGGGAACTAAACATTTAAAGGGAGCTTTAGTCTATAGGCCTCTGAAGTAAGCCTCTTCAGTCATCCCGGCGGACCTGAAGGGCATAAATGTTGGAGGTGATGATCTAGATTTCATTTCTCCACCATATCATCCCCTGAAGAGACTCTGGCACTTAGAAGATACTTTACAAATAATTGTGGGAGGGAAGGAAGGAGGAAGGAAAAGGGAAGGAAAGAGCAAGGCTTCCTGGACCTGTGTTCAGATTCTACCTGTCTTCCCTAGGGACCTCTTATATAAATGGAGTTTGCTTATGCAAATCCAGGGCCTGAGATTGTCCTGTGTATTAAAAATGTGCTAAGCAGCTTAGAGTTGCACTGTAAGTCCATTCATTAGAGACATTTGTCTTTTAATTTGAAAGTAGTTGTATCTTAGAAAATTTGAGGTGAAAAAGGAATGCATTAGTCTGACAGAGGTAGTCTACCATTCATAGTTTTGAAACTGGAACATTTTGCTGACAAAGAGAAATGTATTTTCAAGCCTGAGTTCTTAAAAAAAAAAAAAAAAAAAAACAACACTTCCATCCTCGTCCTCTAGCTAGGCTATTTCTGCCAGCTCCCCGGCTATGAACACAACACATTCTTGCAATTCATCACTTCCCTTGGCTCAGGCCAGCCTTTAAAATGGTTGGCGGCATATGCTTCTCATTAGCTCTGCCTCTGCCTCACCTGGGCTGCTCGGACTCCTCTGCCCTGCCCCCTGCCTGCCTCCTTCCCTCCTCCTTCTCCTTCCCCAACCCCAGACCCTACTCCTGCCAGCTTCTCTTACCAAGCAGCGCTGCCTGCTGGCATGGCAGGAGGCAAGCAAAGAAGAAGGAGAAGGAAATAGGTCGGTTCTTTCGAAAGTAAATTCTGTGGTTTAATAACCTTCCATTCAGAAGGAAGACCTAGAAAAAGAGAAAGCCAAGGGCAAAACCAAAAACAATAACAGAAATGGAAAAAAGCAGAAGTCTGCTGACTGGGAGAAAAATAGAGAGGGAAGCAGCAAAAGGTTAAGAGGGGAAAATTCCCATCATTACCTCACTTTGGCAACCACATGCTTCTTTAGGTCACCAGTGTCTGTCGTGATTTATCGTCTAGCCTCTGTAAGGGAGTTGTACCCATTTGGGAGGGCATTTTCCATTTAATTCTGTTATAGAAGTGACAAAATATTCCTTCCCTTTGGTGAATTCTGGTTTCCTTTGTGACCCAGTGCAGAAATTAAGGATAGACTGAATCAAAGATTTTTTGACCAGCCCAAAAGAGACTGTTCAATATCCACCAAATTCTTTTGTCATTCTCTCTCTTGTGTGATAGCTTTCAATGAGCACTTTCAGTCCTTGGCTTGCTTTCCAAAGAAATCAAGAAAGTAAATTCTCTCAATCCATCTTCAGAGTATAGTTGGACAAGTCTGATGCCAATTTATTCCTACCGCAAGACTTAGAGTGCAAATTCGTGGGCATCTTTTTTGAAACTGGTTATTCATGGCAAGAAAAGAATGTTGAAAGTTGATGGCATTAGAAGAGGATCATAGAAGTCTGAAGGGACCTCAGGATTCCCTAATCTACACCCTTCATCTCACAGATGGAGAATTTGAGACAAAGAGGTGACCACCCCACTGTCATACTAGGACGGGGTGGAGGGACGAGGGTTCATGCAAGGATTTTCAACCCAGCCCTATTCTCTTTTCCGTGGTAAGCAAGCACCACACTCTCCTGCAAGTCCCTTTGTGCCAGCATGAGACAGAGTTCTGCAATCTGCAGGTCTGGAATGGCTTTTGGTTCTAGATCCAACAGTTAATAGCAAACCTCACGAACAAAACTGACTTTGCTCAATGCTAGTGACCTCTGACATCCGCCGGACCAACAGAAAACCTCCAGAGGCAGAACCACCTCTGAGAAAATTAGAAAAAGGTTCCCCTTCCTAAGGGCATATCCACACCCCCACCCATCACCCTCTATCCTGGGCACAAAGCTTAGCAAAATCCAGGCTGAATGTGTATATATAATTTTTTCATGGTCTGTATAATTTATACAAGAGCAGCCTGGGTCCCTGCATCCCCTACAAATACAGAGTTCCCTCTACAAAATATAGATAATTTAGCCCCCTATGGCAGGGCGGGGTGGTGCAAGCAAGAAAGGTTAAGAGCCACCCTCTAGGGAAGCAGAGGGCAGGGCAAAGAGAGGGCCTCACCATCGGCACTGAGAGGGGAGGGGCTACAGGTGGGTGGCCAGAGGCTGGGGGCTCAGGGCCTGCGGACAACAGCGTGGGACTTCTGAGGTCAGTGTTTATGAGGGGAAGGGGTTCACTCGTGTCTTTGGTAGGGCGTGACGGCACCGCCGGTGGGGATGGGGCTACAGAGGAGTCTTATAAATAGAACGACCCCACCTGGCCCATCAGTCGGGTGCTCTCATGTGGGCAGAACTTCCATGACCACGTGTGTAGTGGTCCTGACCAGAGGGTGTCCGTGGATGAAGAGAAGCACGGGAGCAGCCACCCCCCTGATTCACAGGAAGTCATTCTGATGTTCTCGTCTGGAGCAGGGGTTCTCTCACTATAGTGCCTGAAGGGAAAAAACTCATCGTCAAGGACTTGGACAGGCTTTTTCCCCTTAACATCTCTTGTTTCCAAAGACCTGAGCCAGATTCAGCTCTGAACAAAATTGTACAGTCAGACAAACATATCAAAAGACCTCTTTTCCTCTTGATTCACCTCTTTTCAGCAGCCAGATGCTTGTACATCCTCTCAGCTACCTGCCCTGTCACTCCCCCCTGGCTTGCAGTCACAATCTTTTCTAAGATGTTAGCTGACAGTGGCCTCATGCATTCGTTCAAAAAGAAGTTATCGAGAACTTAGTCTATGCCAAGTTTAAGGTGTTGTCCTTCCTAGGGTATTTATGTTTTGATAGAAATTCCCAAGGCCAGCACAATGCCTGGTATATAATATACATTCAACAAATATATGAGAAAGGAAGGAGGGAAGAAAATGGAAGGCATCTTATACTCAAAGAATGGTGAAATTCAGGAATCACAACAGGCAGTGCCCGGGACGGGAAAAACTGGAGGTGGGAAACCCTTATAACCACCCTACAGGTCGTGGCACATCAGTGCGACCACATGGAAAACTGCTGCAGACACCCATATTCTACCTCCAAATTCTTGAGGACATGCTTCCCTCTTGCCCAGCCAGATACCCCAGCACTTGAGCTCTTGGATTTTTTTTTTTTTTTTTTTTTTTTTTTTTTTTGTGGACTCTGTTCTAGTTCCGTAGCTTGGTTTCTCTTACTTATCTCACCCCTGGATTAGCAACACAGTCTTGAATTTATACTTTGGTATTAGCCTTCATACTGGTGCAAGGCAAGGTGTGATTTCTGGAATGTCTCCCTGGCTCCAATTACTTTGCTCCCAGAATCCCAGGCCCTGGCCCCCTACTCACCTGACCAACATAGCCACTCATCTCTGTCTGCTTATTT
The DNA here is from genome assembly GCF_030028045.1 of Hippopotamus amphibius kiboko. Taxonomy (NCBI): domain Eukaryota; kingdom Metazoa; phylum Chordata; class Mammalia; order Artiodactyla; family Hippopotamidae; genus Hippopotamus; species Hippopotamus amphibius. The sequence goes on from NC_080194.1 coordinate 55,700,507, forward strand.
GAAGTCCATAAAAAGGAGGGGGTCCCATAGTTACTAAAATCACTTGCAGAATCCTTTCCTTGAGAGCTTCTGTTGGAAGTCTCCTCTCAGTTTTCTCCCTATTAGAGATATTTATGTGTCTTTCTACTCCTTTCAAGTGGAAGTTCCTAGAAACAAAATGCTCTGCCTTAGTCACCTCTGTAACACCATTATTGCTTAGCACAGTGCCTTGTCCATAATAATTCCCCTATAAATATTTGTTCTTTGTTGAATTATTCAACCAGCTATTCTAGCGCCCATTTCATTTTAGTTGTTGTTTTAACCAGAGGAAATTAATGGGGATTTCTCACTGATTCTGGTCTTCCTCTGATGGGAAAATTTTAATGTTAAATGCAAATTACTTTGCCATCTGTGTGCAGCATACATTCTGGAATCCTTTCCCTTTATATGGGGAAACCAGGTTTCCCACCGGTGGCCATTAAAGTACATTTGGCAACCCTTGCAGCTCTTTCTCCATAACCCAGATGGCAACGTTTGCCTCTCATTTCCACTTGAGGATTTTTATAAGGCTTCTTTATGTTGCTCCTTCTTTTCAAGTTCTTTTCTGTTCCTGGACAGAGGGTTTGAACCTTCTGCTCGGACCTCCCTGTCCGTTACTCTCTAGTCATCGCACCGATTCTGTGAGAGGAAGCCTGTTGTGCTAGTTAAAACTCAAATCCGCTTGCTAATGTGTCTGAACTTTTGTGTTTCTGCTTGTAAAATTGTATCAGTGTTTGCTGTTGCTCCTTCCTCCCTAGGTTGACATATAAGTAGAGGAATAAGTTAGCTGAGCTAAGAAAAGGGGGTGTATTTCATGCGTTCCCCAGGGGACCCCGTCCTAAATTAAAGGTAGTACCTGGGTTAAGGAATGTTAAGAACTGGCTGGTAATCAGCATCATATTAGCAAGGGTTTGATTCTGCTCTGCAACATTGGACAAATGAGATGGAGAGAAGGTTTCACAGAGACAAAAACCTGACTTAAAGATGCAAGGGTAGGATGGGAGCCAGTGGTGAAGGCCTTTGATCTTTAGGCTAAAAGTTTGAACGTTATCCAGTAGGGAACCACAGTGAGATTTTAACACGGAAATGACATAAGTGATTACATATAAGTTTTAGAAGTGTCATTCTGACTTCAGTGTGGAAGACCAGTGGGCATCCAAAGGTAGTTTAGGAGGCTAATGCAGTAGTCCATGTGAGAAAAGAGGAGGGCCCAGATCATGGAAGACAGTGGAGACAAAGGAGGAAGAATAGATTTGAAAGACACTTCAGGAAAAAAGAATAGATCTTCTACCTCTACTCCCTCATCACTCACTCCAGCTCCCTTGGCTTCCTGTCTGTTTCTCACACATCAGGCACACTCTTTTTTTCTTTTTAATTGAAGTATAGCTGAGTTACAATGTTATGTTAGTTTCAGATGTACAGCAAAGTGATTCATGTATATATACTTTTTCCTATTCTTTTCTTTTATAGTTATTACAGGATATTGAATATAGTTCCCTGTGCTATACAGTAGGCCCCTGTTTATTTTATGTACAGGAGTATGTATATGTTACTCCCAAACTCCTAATTTATCCCTCCCTCCCTCCCTCCCTTCCACTTTGGTAACCATAAGTTTGTCTTCTGTGTCTGTGAGTCTATTTCTGTTTCGAAAATATCATTAAGCTTATTTGTGTCATTGTTTTAGATTCCGCATATGAGTGATATCCTATGATATTTGTCTTTCTCTGTCTGACTTACTTCGCTTAGTATGATCATCTCTAGGTCCATCCACCTTGCTGCAAAGGGCATTATTTCGTTCTTTTTTTGTGGCTGAGTAGTATTCCATTGTATATAGGTACCACATTTTCTTTATCCATTCCTCCATCGCTGGACATTTACGTTGCTTCCATGTCTTGCCTCATAAGTGTCCTCACTGACTAGACGGCTCTTCCCCCAGATAACCATAGCTCACTTCCTAAGATGCTTCACGTCTTTGCTTGGATACGCCCTTCTTAATGAGCCTTACCCTGATCCACCTATTTAAAAATCCACACCCCCACCAAAAGTCACATATCAGAATATTCATAGCAGTGATATTTATACTTAGAAAACATCCAAATGCCCATGAACGACTGAAAGGGTAAAGTGTGGTGTAATCACACACTGGAATATACCATATAGTAATCAGGATGAATGATTAACCTGTAACCATCTGCAACAACATGGATGAATCCTGTAAACATAATGCTGCCAGAAAAGCAGTCTGGTTAAAAAAGACTACTTAATATACAATTCCATTTCTATAAAAGTACAAAAACAGTCAACACTGAGTTCTGTTATTTGAAGTCAGGATAATGGTTACCGTGGGCTGGGGAGTTGGTTACTAGAAGAACACAAGAAGTGCTCCTAGGCTACTGGGAGTCTTCAGTTTTCTGTTCTACATGCTGGGTACACAGGGTTAGTTCAGTGTGTGAAAATTCAGAGCGTGGCTCATTAATGATATGTGTACTTTCCTATATGTACATTATAATTCAATAACATTTGCAAAATGCAGCTCTCCCCCCCCCCCATACTTCTTATCTCCCTGACTCCACTTTTCTACAATACTTGCCACTTTCTAATATCAGTATAAGCTGCAACTGTAATGTTCATCACTCTTTCCCCGCTAGAAGGTACGTGCTATGAGTGCAGGGATTTTGCTGCATGTCGCCCACTGCTATGGCTCTATCACCTTGAAGTGTGCCTGGCACATAACAGGTAATAGAATGACTGAATACACTATTGAATCAGAACGCGTGAATAGAGCAGGCCAGACTGAGAGATACAAGTGGAACCCTGGTTGAGGTCCCGTGTTGCTTTGCTGGTTTCCCCTTCCTGAGTATGGTGGATAGGCTGCTAGCCCCAAGGCCGTGACCATCTCTTTCCCATGCCTGTCTCAAAGCTACTTCTCAAGGCTACTTCTGGACCTTTAATGATGCCTTTTTCTCATCCTAGACTATTTATGTCATTTGCCCCATGTCAGAAACCTTCCCATCTTCAAAGCCAAGTTCAAATGCCATCTTCTCCATAAGGCCTCTCTTAACAGTCTCAATCTAAGCTCCTTTAGCTCCTTATTTTTACCCTTTCTGTGATACTCTTCTGGAATTGTTTTTATTCATTCATTCATTTGCCAAATATTTATTGAACATCTACTAAATGCTGCATACTATTTTAAGTCCTGGAAAATATGAGGTTGGGAAAAAAAGATGTCTTTCGTGGGGCTGTGTTCCAGTAGGGTAGATAGACAATAAACTAATAAGTAAATACATATGTAAAATTATTTGAGGTGACTTGAAAGAAATTAAGCAAGATAAAGAGTTGGAGAGTGATGGGGTGCTACTTTAGAGCAGTAAGACAGAGTAAACAGCACATGCAAATGCCCTACAGTAACAGCACGCTTCTGTGTGAGTCTTGTGTGTGCATTCTTTGGGATAGGGTTTGTATGCCTAGCACACTGTTTTAGATGCAGAAAGTTCTGAGTGATTGAATTTATTCAAGATTTTTCATTTATTAATCCATTTCACATTTTTACTTAAATAAGCATTCCTGACATGTGTTCAATATATCCCAAGCTGAATTATGCAAAATCTGTTACACCGCACACACATGGTTCTGTGGCCAAATAAGTACATAGAAATAATGAAGATTCATAATATGTACAAATATAATATAGGTGTCGCTAAGTCTCACAGTAAAAATCAAAACAAAGCACAACAACTAATTCATTATGTTCTAACATGTTTTCCCTGTGGAACACACATTCATAATGCCCGAAACAGTAGAATTCCATAGAATTCAGCTTGAAATATGCTATCTCAGATTCCTTCATTGTTCTATTAGGTACCTATTTATTAAATTCTTAATATTTACCTGACGCTGTTCCATCATTTTACAGATAAGATGTGAACACCAGAATACTGCACGGTTATTCTCTTTATGGTAGGACATAGCTCTTCAACATTGTCTTTCCCGTGTTAATATCGTGTATATCTTCGCAGCCCCACCGTGCCTAGTTTTAGTCTATGTCTGGTGATCTCCTTCACTGTTAACAAAGCTGTCTCTTGGATATTTGATCACTGTCAGGATTAGGAGTTCAAATATCAAGGGACAGGTTTGTAAGTCTTGAAATAAACACATAGAAGTCAAAGAAATAGAAAGAAGGCTCAGAATGCCCAGTGAGAGAAAAGTCCTAGATGGTAACATACATCCAGGGTCCATGGATGAAAAAAGCCTTTGCATGCAGCTCCCTCTGAAAGAAAACATCCAGAGAATTGCTGCTTTCTGACCGCCTCTGTATTTTTGGTCTCCCCCCACTCCCGCCCTGTGCATGTCCTCTGTGAATTGCACTAGATGACTGGTGACGGCCTTGAAACTCAGAAGATCTAGTATCAATCTATGTTTCTTTGCTCCCTGATTGCTCCCTCTTTAAGTATTTATTGGTTTTCCATGGTCATCAGCCAGCTGCAGATACATGCTTCAGTAACAAGGCTAAATTTGCAAGCAGCGGTCAAATAAAGTTGTAGCTTTAAAGTTGTCTTACAACTGTGTTTGAGTGTGTTGGTCTCAGAGTGCCTGCGTGTGTGTATGAGAAACAGGGAGCACCTGGTAAATTTTAAAAGGAGAAGAGAGCATTTATTCTTATTTTATGGTGGGTGTGCCATTTAGCTTTACAGGTTTAAAGGCTGCAGGGAATCTGCAAAGCCAAAGGTTTTTCTGAGGCGTTAGTTGCTGTGAGGAAAAACAGGCCAAAGTTTTGCTTGTGGGCAGAAATATCCCAGAATGCGTCTGGTGATTAGGCAGAAAGGGAGCGCTGGCGGGAGCCCAGGACCATTGGCTCATAAATGCAGCGCGGGAACAACCTAGGCGGTGTTCTCAGCCTTGGATCGAATTTCCAAGATGGATCAGATTCAGAATTATCTGCTCCACTTTCACTTACCTAAGATGATGCTCCATGTCTAGGATTCCGGACCTCTGAACTGGGAGTGGAGGCCGGAGGGGAAAAAGCCTCTGGTATTTGTCAGTATCACAAAAGGTGTCTTCCTTTGGTTCACTAGGCAGCAGCACACCTGGATGTTAGAAATGGACTGTTATTCCTAGAGCATTTGGGACAGTAAAACATTATTTGGGGTTAACCATTTTCAGGGTTTTGTATCATAAGCATCTTGACTCCACAGTTATTTTTACAATGGAACTGCTTGATTAAATCTCTAATTTTAAGTAGTTATGTGATTCGACATATTTTCACATCTTTTTTTTTTCAACCAAGAATTCTTTTTTTTTCTTTTTTTACAATTTTTAAAGGTTACTTTCCATTTACAGTTGTTACAGAATATCAGCTATCTTTTAAATCTTGAGATCTAATTTCCCTAACCATCGGCCCTGTCGTTACCATTTAGGATTCTAAGAAAGGTAAGGCTAAGCCCAAAAACACAGTGTACCCCTGTTTACCATCCTGTTGTGTACACTTAACATCTTGTCTTCTGTACGTGACGCTTTCTTACCCCTCACTACAGCTGTGACTGTGGTGGTGACCACGTCAGTCCCAGGGGCTGTGAGTCAGATGGTTCTTGTGTGTTCTTTACCACCAAATTCCTACACAGGATAGTGCTAAAAGCATTTAAGACGAATGAATGATAAATCACTCCTAGTTGTGAGAGGAAGTAAAGCCCTTCAGAGTGAACTGAAAGGGCTATTCTGGCCCCACTGAAAACCTCAGGCACACCATCTTGTTTCGATGGCCCCATCCTGTAGACAGGATTATCTTAAGCCCAACTTTTTTGATTGTCTGTGTTTGATGTCATTGTGACGGGCTTAAGCCACTCATTAGATGTGAGATTTTTTGTTTGTTTGTCACCTGCCTACTTTACAATACAGCTGCATGTGCAGCACCTCAAAGAAATAGCTGTGTTTTCCTCAAAATTCCATTTAGTTAAATATCATATTGTGGTAAGGAAAAAAAGTTACTATATCCATTCATTATTTTTTCACATATTCCATTTTTTGAAGGTCCATTGTATGCCAGATACACTTGGAGACCTTTTGCGTGTTTAATCCCTGTAGTCACACTGAGAAGTATATGTTATAATCCTTAGTTCTCAGATGCCAAACCAGAGAGATTATGTAACTTGCCCAAGGTCACGTGATTGGAGCCAGGACTACAGCCCAGGTCACCTGATTCCAAGATTGTCTGTCTCCCTCTCATCTCTGTGTGTGAGACAGTGTTTGATTTCAGGGAACAGAAATCTCCTCAACCTCTCTTGAATAAAAGATTTTCTGGATGGATACAGTGGAATCTTAGAGAACCCAGCGTTGGGAGGATACTGAGATTCAAGAAAATGAGAAAGTCCCCGAAGCCATCTCTGTATTTTGCTCTCTGAGATCTCATTGTCTCTCCTCCTTCCCTCTCCCAGGTTCTTAGTTTCTTTTGCCCAGTAACTTGAGCCTGCAAGAGCTTTGGGTTACCATAATGCCAGTTCTTACGCCACACAACCTCACAGGTCCAGGAGCCAACAAGGGACAGACTCAGCCTGCCTGTCTTTCATAGAATCCACATTTTTAAAAAAAAGAGAGAGAGAAAAGAGAAAAAAGAAACGAAAACAATAAGGAAATACAAACAAAAACAGGAGTTTGCTTTGACCTAGGCAGCAGAGGAAACTTTCAAAAAAGAGTGTTACAAGAAAATAATGGGTGTGCCTAAAACACATGCTACTTTATTTAGATATTCTATATCAAATTTTAAAATCAGAGTTACTTGCACTTGGCTTCCAGGAGCTTTCTTCCAGTCTAGTTCTGTTTATTTTTTCACATGCCTCCCGATGATAGTCAGCCTACCTTTTCTTGACCTATTTCACTCTTACCTTGATTGCCTCCTTACAGGCTAGCACACAATTCTAAGATTCCAATATTTTTTCTTGTGGTAGTTATGCGAATGCTTTTCCTTCTTTAGTAGTTAAATTCCAATTCCACTTCCTCTAGGTAACTTTCCATATGGTACCTTTCCATACACAGTGATGATATGAGTCTGTTCTTAAGTCCAGTCCCTTGGCCTGTGAGGAGAGCTCAGGTCATTTGAAAAAGCAGAGGATCCTTTTAAACTGAACCTCCCAGACACCCCTATACAGTTCCCATGTGACCCAGGGCATATATTGAAAGCCACGTGGTTAGAATGATTGGGGTCCAGGACAGAACTAACTGGTCCTATATGATCAAACCAAAGACTTTGATCCCCTGATAAGCCAACTAGACAGAAATCTGACCTGAAATTGACGATGGATGGTCTCATGCCAGTGCTGAGGAACAGCACCTATTTTTCCTTTAGACCGTCTTTAAACTTTCTCATCATGCCTAAACTCTTACAAATACTCAATAAAGTATCAAAAATAATTTGGAGATAAGGGATTGCGGGTAGAACTTGAAATGTTTCAGAACTTTTCTTATTATTTTTCTATTACCACAAAGCTTTCTTGTATTAAATGAAAAGGAGGTTTCTAGTAAGCGTTCAGAGTCACTTTTAATTAAATGGTTTAATAAATAACAAATGTTTTTATCAAAGTTTTAAACTGGAAGAAATTACATAAACACACACACACACATCAAAGTATTTGACCAACTACTCTAGCTGCCTGGCTGTGCTGTTTGAGAAGCAACAAAAGAGCAAGGAGATGGAGGTCAGATTCTGTGCTTCCTGATCTAGTGTGTTAGTCATCAGATACATAGAGTATAAAACTCTGGCTTTACACGTGTTCATTATGTTATTATACATTCTTATGAGACCTGTTCCCCTTAGGCCACCTAAAGGACTAGGGTGTTTAGGGTGTTGAACTGTTTAATTGTAATTATAACAATTAAAACCTTATAAAATGCATCAAATAAAATGGATTCAATGCTTCCACTTAGTCTGATTTAAGAAAAATAGTTATAAGAAACACTGCTCTTTCCCCAAAGAGATTAAAATTCAGGGATGGGCCAACAGTAGGGGGAGATAAGTATAAAAGGGAGGAAAAGATTTGCCTTAAAACCCTTTATAAAGTGTTTTTATTTTCATGCTTAACAAATGAAGCCTTCATCATCTTTGCTTCTGGGAACAGTTTCAAGACTAAGAAACACAGTTGGAAATGTGCCGTGTCGCAGCCCATCCCTAGTTAGTCACTCCAACTGGATCCAAATCGAGTAGCTCCCTTCCAAGAGTTCTCCGAACACAGGTCATGATAAGAGATGAAACCTAGCAATGCAACCTGGAAGGCTGCACATTTACCTTCTGCCACCAGGTTTTCCAAGAAGTGGCCCAGGGTACACCCTCTTCCTCTTCATTGAGCTCTTTCACCAGAGCCCAACTCTGCCCCCCAAAATCAGTCTCTCCTCTCATGCAACCTCTTAACAAAAGCAGAATCAGAATCAGAATCCCTGGAGTCCTTTTCATTCAGTATTTATTAAAAAGCATTTCTTGAGCATTTACAGTGTACCAAGCCCAGGTCAAGACCGTGTGTGCACAATCCCTGTCTTCAAGGAGCTCAGAGTCTTTGAAGGACTCATAGACTTGCAGCTATTACCGAAGTACAGATTGATTGATTAAGCATTTTTTAAATAGCACTCCTGCCAGACATTTTAATAGGCAATGTGGTGGGTACAAGTAAGGCATGGTTCTTTATTGCCTTTATTTACAAACTAGAGAAGATAAGCCATGGAGAAAGAACTACAGTATGAGGTAGTGTAATGGTAGGTGTTGTAGAAGTGGTAGAAGATGTAATTGTCCCCAGGGTAATGGTTTGGAAGCCAGCTTGGACACAGGGTGAAGGTGAGGAGCACCAGGAAAAGGAATTTGAATGAATTATGAGCAGCAGCCACCTTGGGAGGTTACACTGGTATCTTCCTTGTCATTAAAAAAACGGTTTTTAAACAACATTACTTTTTTGACTTTAGAAAATAAACTTGTAGACAATTTTGAAGGGGGTTTTCCCCTATTAAAAAAATTTAAGTTATAATTCACATACTGTAAAGTTCTCCTAAGTGCATAGTTTCCATAGTGTTAACAAGTGCACTTAACTATAACCACAGTTTATTAATAGAACATTGCATCACCCTAAAATTCCCCTGTGTTCTTTTATAATCAGTTCCTTCCCCACCTTCAGTCCTGACATCCACTGGTCTGTTTTCTAACCATATAGTCTTCTTGTATAGAATGTTGTGTAAATGAAATCAGACTGTATGGAGGCTTTTCCATGTTGCTTCCTCCACTTAGCATCGTGTGTTTGAGAGTCACCCATGTAGTTGTGTGTATCAGTGGTTCTTTCCTTTTCAGTGCTGAGTAGTATCACATTGTATGAATGTATCACAGTTTATTTAAACATTCACCAGCTAAGGGACATTTTGCTTGTTTCCAATTTGGTCTTTGTGGGAACATAAATTTTTTTATTTCTCTTGGGTAAATACCGAAGACTGGGATTGTTGGGTCAGATGTTAAGTGTATGTTTTTAAGAATCTGTGAAACTGTTTTCCAAAGTGGCCACACAATTTTGTTTTCCTGACTTCAGTGTTTGAGTGTTCTAGCTGGTCCATACTCTAGCAAGGACTTATCCCAGCCATTCTTAATTTGAAGAAATGTAAGGCCATGGACTTACTTTTAGATAGATAGACAGCATGCCCCATCTTGACCCATTGATATGCAAAGGGCTAGGTAATATCACGCAAAAATCAAACAACTGGCATTTATTAAACACTTTGTACCCAAAGTATGCATATATCTGTACCCAACGTTTTATGCATTGGGTACACTGTGGGCATGTACACAGTGCATAAAACTGGATCCTTTTATCCAGTTAATACTTTATTCTACATTTTCCCAAGCTGTATTCTGAGAAGGACTCTAAGAACCATTTGGTTATTAAATATGTTAAGGAATCTTCCGTTCTGGAAATTAACAATTCACCTTAGCATATAAATGACTCTGAGATATTTTGCAATAAAGAAATTGTTTCAGTTTGTTTTAATCACAATTTCCCATAGATGTAGAGATGTTAATTATATTTCCCATTTGGGCAGACAGTTGTCACAGAAACATTTATTAAATAATTCTGTTCTTTTCTCATGGATTTGTAATGTCCTTGCTCTCATATGACAATTTTCCTTGTATTAGTGAGTTTATTTCTAGATTCTGTTCTATTCTGTTGATCTCTTAGTTTCTTCCAAAACCAATTCACAGTATTTAAATTACAACGGCTTATAAATCATCACATACCTGGTAGAGTAATTCCCCCCATCATATCTTTCTTTTTCTCAAAAATATAATAGTTACTTTTGAACTTGTGTCCTTCCATGTGAATTTTAGTGTGAGTCTGTAAAGAAAAAGTAGTGGAACAGTTTTTCCAAACATAATATTTTGTGATCTGCCAACAAACAAAATGAATAAAAATAAATGCTCTACTTGACGTGGGATGGAGTCTCTGGATGTGACCTCTAAGCCCTTCTTTCAGCCCTTGAAATCTTTCATTCACCAAACTTCTAAGTCGTCAACTGAGCATAGAAAGTGAGCGCTTTAAGCCAGTGAATGACTAATGCTGGGAATTTCCAGCCCACAGGGAGACAAGGTCAGAGGAGATGATGGGAGAACGTATCAGGGGATACATGCTAACCTGGCCCGTTACTGTTCTTGAGCAATGTCCAATAATTAGAAAACTACATTATCTAGGTAATCCTCTATAAAGTTTGTTCACAGGAAAGAATATTTTTGTCTTAATTATGACTCATTTTAGAAAATGGAAAAAATGTGGTCTCCCACATATGTAAAGAATCCCTCTGAGAAGGCAAACAACTAGAAACCTGGATATTGTCCTTGGAAGACAGACTAGTAGAATTTTTACATTGTGAAAATCTCTCAGATCACAGTCCATCCCTATCAGGGGAATATTACTGCACAAACAAGATGAGCATCAGTTAAAAGGTAATTTCCTGAAGTAGTCTCATGTGGAACAAATTGAAAATCCACAACCCTTCAAGAAAGATTTTTCTTTTCATTACTTGATCTTTAAAAATTGTTTCACTCTTCACTTCCCTAGCAGATGTTGCAAATTTCAGAAACAGGCAGGGACTTTTGGACTGAAATGAAAAATTTATCCACTTAAAAATGTAAAATTCAGTTCAAAATGTTTAGAATATAGTAAGTGGGGCCTGGAAAGAGTATACCTCTGCCTTGGAGCATTTCCTCTCTATGTTATTCAGATGCCATAAATCTGGCAAAGAGCAGGACTGCCCTGAATGTGATGAATAACATTTTTATAACCTTTTTTTTTTTTTTAACAAAATGGCCCATGTGTTGGGAATATATGAAAATTGGATGCTACTGTTGATAAGATCTGGCAAATTATTATGTGTTTAAGGAAGTACTGGCGGGGGTACAATAAAGGATGCAATTCTATAAATTCTATACATACGTCACATTTTACTCTGCCTTTTTTTATGCTTAGTGTTTAATGGTAATTTAAACGTAAGTGCAATAAAATGTGAAAAATGTAAGGAAAAGAATTCCATTGTGTATATTTACATAATAATGTATGTTATCGGTCCCTTCAGGACAACGTTTAAGTTGTCATCACTCACATTTTTTTTTTTACTGAAGTAGAGTTGATTTACAATGTTGTGTTAGTTTCAGGTGTACAGCAAAGTGGTTCACATATATATATGTATAGATAGAGAGAGAGAGAGAATCTTTTCCCTGGGCTATACAGTAGGTCCTGTTGTTTATTTTATATATAGTAGTGTGTATACATTACTCCCAAATTCCTAATTTATTCCTCCCTCATACATTTCCCCTTTGGTAATCATCAGTTTGTTTTCTATGCCTGTGAGTCTGTTTCTGTTTTGTAAATAAGTTCACTTGTATCATTTTTTTAAATTCCACATATAAATGATATCATGTGACATGTGTCTTTCTCCGTCTGACTTACTTCACTTAGTATGATAATCTCTAGTTCCATCCATGTTGCTGCACATGGCATTATTTCATTCTTTTTTATTATTCCACCTTTTTTTAGAACACAAAATTCTGTTCCTTTTTTCTTTCTGACTCTGTTTCCTAGATATCAGACTTTGCTGATTTTTAATTTTCTTTTCTATAAGAAAAAACTTATCAAATACATGCTTATTCATTTATTCTTTTACAGATGTTTATTGAGTGCCTATCATGTACCACTTTGTTGACCACTGAGAATGTAGGAGTAAACAAGACAGGCTTAGGCTCTCATGGAGTTTAAAGTTTATAGGAGGGCTTCCTAGGTGGCACAGTGGTTAAGAATCTGCCTGCCAATGCAGGGGACAAGGGTTCGAACCCTGCATGAGGAAGATCCCACATGCCGCGGAGCAACTACATGCTCCACAGGAGAAGCCAAGGCAATGAGGATCCCGCACACCGCAACAAAGAGTGGCCCCCGCTCGCCACAACTAGAGAAAGCCCGCGTGCAGCAATGAAGACCCAACACAGCCAATAAATAAATTAAATAAATAAATAAATATTTTTAAAAATAAAGTTTATAGGAGATGATAGACAAGTAAGTCATCGGGGAAAAAAACATGATGAGTGTCATAATGGGAGAGATTTAGGCGACACTGTCAGGGGACCTGATCTAACCCCGGGGTTGGGAAGGCTTCCCAAAGGAAGTGGTGTTTAAACTGACCCATGAAGGGTAAATAGGAATTAGCCGAGAACAATTGGTAAAATGTTCATAACAGAGGAAAGAAGAGCCTTTCGGGCAGAGAGAATAGTGTGTGCAGAGGTGCCGTGGCAAGTAGAGCATAAATGTCTTGAGGGAGCAGATTAGGAGTAAAAATTATTTATCGCAAAACTTTCCAGATCCAGAGAAAAGTATCTGATACTTATCTCAACATGTGTACTCAATCTGTGGATGGTTACCCCTACATTTGGTCAAATAATATAGAGAGATGCAGACAACTAGGCATTACTGGCACCTCATTTATAATGAGTCCATTCATACAAAATGGAGAAGAATGAATCCGAATGTACTGTGCTCCCCTTTTGTTTGTATGTCTGCCTTTTTCACCTGGTGAACTCCCAGCTCTCCTCCAAGACCTGGCATATCATCTCCTCAAGAAGGATTCCTTCCTGGGTCCTTCCTCCTCCAGTCTGAGGTAGATGCCCCTCCTCTGAGGTCACACTTTGTTGTCTTGTCAGAACACTCTTCAGTTTGTTTTCCAGCTTATCCCTCTGCTCAGTTCTGAGTTCCTAAGGTAAGAGACAGTGTAAGGGAGAGAGTAAGAGGGGGCTCTGGAGTCAGAGTCCTAAGTTGAACCATAGGTCAGTGGTGTGCTGTGTATCCTTGAGAACTTACTTCTGAGACTCAGCTTCCTCACCTGTAAAATCGGGATAGTAATGGTATACACCTCTTAGAGGTGTTTTGAGTATTAGAGAGTAATATACATGAGGTGCTTGGCGCCGTGCCTTGCTGTAAATAACACTCTATAAAAATTTGCTGAATGAGTGAATGAATGAATGAGAAAATGTGAAGTTTGTTCACAGGATTGATTGTTCAGAGCTCTCTTCCTTACTTTCTTCCTTTCTTCCCACCCTCCCTCCTTCTTCTTTCTTTCTTCCTTCCTCTCTCTTTCTTTCTTTCTCTCTTTCTTTTTCTTTCTTTCTTTCTTTCTTTCTTTCTTTCTTTCTTTCTTTCTTTCTTTCTTTCTCTCTCTCTCTTTCTTTCTTTCTCTCTCTCTTCTTTCTCTCTCTCTCTCTCTCTCTTTCTTTCTTCTTTTTATTGAAGTACAGTTGATTTACAAGAGAGCTCTCTTTAGACTGTAGCAAATTAAATGATCAAAGTCCCATGAGCTCAGTCCTGGACATTGTTGCCTTAGCCAGAAACTCCAGAGGCACAGATATCCTTTAAATAGGTACTGATTACAGCAGCTTCAGCTGCTGCCTAAAGAGTCCAGCTTCTCATTTTATCCTACCTGAGTTCTGAATCCAGACTCCCAGTTTCCTGTACTTCCTACAGGCAGAAGAGAAAACTTCTCACATTCATTTCTTCATTCATTCATGAAACATTCATTAAGTACCTACTATGTGTCAGGGACTGGGAGAGATGTTAGTGATGTAATGGAGATTTGATGAGATGTTTTCCTTCCTTATTTATTTATTAGCCAGGATATTAAACAAATGCATTGTATATGATGTCTTTTTCCCCCATGGCCACCCAGGGACCATCTCAGCCCTACCTTGTGTTGCACCTATTGTGCTCCCAATACCATTCCTTCTCTCCCTCACCCTATCTAGTAAGGATATAAAGATAAAGATATTCTCATATATCTGGGTCCGTTGTAGCTGTGTGCTGAGTACACAGGTGCCAAAAGGAACATGTTTGATTGCCATTAAAATGAGCCTTCGTAGATGAGGTTACATAAAGAACAAAGGAAGATGTACAGCCTCCTGCCTTGTTACTATGCTACTAACTGTATGAATCATTCTGCAATGAAGAGAGTGGAAACGTTGGGATCCTCTCACCTCATGAGAAGCTGATGCTTTTAGTGGTGTTGTCGAAAGGATAAGAGACAGATAAAATGATGTCCAAGGAGCCAAGTCAAATGTAACTATTGTCTCTTTTGGGTGGAACATATGACTTCAATTTATAGAGAATATTGACATTTTAGGGTTGTTTTATGAGCCTACCTTATGTTTTTACTCAAGATGAGAACCTGCTTATCTTTTTTCTTTTTTTAAGCTCTTTATTGGAATATAATTGCTTTATATTCTTATAGCAGCTTTTGAGGTACACCAAAGTGAATCAGCTGTATTTATACATATATCCCCATATCCCCTCCCTCCCACAACTCCCTCCCGCCCTCCCTGTCCTGGCCCTCTAAGGCATCACCCATCATCGAGTTGATCTCCCTTTGTTATACAGCAACTTCCCACTAGCTATCTCAGTTGGTAGTGTATATATATCTATGCTACTCTCTCACTTCGTCCCAGCTTCCCCTTTGCCCCCCGCCCCCCAACCTCATGTCCTCCAGTCCATTCTCTGCATCTGCATCCTTATTCTTGCCCTGTCACTGGGTTCATCAGTACCATTTTTTTTTCTAGATTCCGCATATATGAGTTAGCATACAGTATTTGTTTTTCTCTTTCTGGCTTACTTCACTCTGTATGACAGACTCTAGGTCTATCTACCTCATTACATATAGCTCCGTTTCATTCCATTTTATGGCTGAGTAATATTCCATTGTATATATGTGCCACATCTTCTTTATCCATTCATCTGTTGATGGGCATTAAGGGTGCTTCCGTGTCCTGGCTATTGTAAATAGTGCTGCAATGAACATTATGGTATGTGTTTCTTTTTGGATTATGGTTTTCTCTGGGTATATGCCCAGGAGTGGGATTACTGGATCATATGGGAGTTCTATTTGTAGTTTTTTAAGGAACCTCCAAACTGTTTTCCATAGTGCCTGTACCAACTTACATTCCCACCAACAGTGCAGGAGAGTTCCCTTTTCTCCACACCCTCTCCAACATTTATTGTTTCTAGAAAAAAGATAGAGATAGAAATATGCAAAAAGTCTAAAAATAAAAATAGAAGAAAAAATAGAAGAAAAGAGTAAAAAAATGTTATAATACATGTAGATCCCTTAGGACTAAGATCATAATTAATTAAAAAAAAAAAACCCACACAGACAAACACATATCCAGGGAACTTTTGAAAGCTAAGATCACATATAATAAAGAGCAAGAGTATAATCAGACAGACTGAAGATTCCGAAAACAAAATCGAACAGTTATAATCAGAACTAAGATAAAGACCAAACCTAATAATAAAAACCAAAGCAGTGTGCCATCTGGAGAATAAAGCAAGGAAACAGAGCTGACCAATAATATTGCTTATAAGTATATTAAGATAAAAGAAACTAAAAAAGGATAGAAGACAGGGCAACAGAAGAGTGTAGTGTGACTGGAAATATGAAAAGATAAAGAAAGAAATAGAAATATATAAAAGATAGAGATGAAAAGAGAGTAGGAGAGATACAGTCAGCACTACAAAAAACTTAGTTAGAAATAGAAATATGTAAAAAGGCTAAAAATAAAAATAGAATAAAAAATATGTTATAAAACGTGTAGATCCCTTAGGACTAAGATCGTAATTAATAAAATTTTTTTAATAAAAAAAAAAAAACTAGAACTGACCCGGGAATGAACCAGATCAATAGAATTAATAGTACTATTTTTGTTTCCTTGGGGTCTCAGCTGTTAGTGTCCTTCTACCTGCCTTGGGTTTTTTGTATTACTCTGCGACCAGCAGAGCTTCCTTTATTGTTCCTATGTAAGTGCCAGTGTGTGGGGAGAGAGAGGGTACAATAGTGGCTCCTCGCCCTGGGAGTGAGTGAGCAGTGGCGCCCTGCCTGGGTCACGGCAGCTTGGGGGGCTCAGGCCGAGAGAGCGACTACTACCATGGCTCCCTGCCTGGGTCACGGCGGCTTGGGGGGCTCAGGCTGAGAGAGTGACTACTACCGTGGCTCCTCCCTGCTGCTACGACTCCGCTGGGGCGCCCTGCCTGGGTGTCACAGCAGCTCAGTCGGCCGTGGTGGTGCCTATTGCAGAGGGCTCAGGTGTAAACAGCATGTCTCCAGAACTGGGCCACTCTGCAGACTTTTGACTCTCGGCTGCAGGCACTCTAGGCCAGCCCCGCCCAGGGGCCTTTGTTATCCCTGAGTGCGTTAGCCAGGCCCAGAGGGGTCCTTCCTTTGTCCATCATAGGCACTGAGAGAGAAGCTACACCCGCAGCTCCTTCCCCCTGCTTGTAAGTCAGCAGTATTGTGCAGCCGCCATGGCAGCCCAGCTTTCTGCGGTAGGCACTCTCCGCTGCAGATTTCTTCCCTCCTGTCCTCTCAGTCCGTCTCCCCACTGCCAACAATGTTTCTCACCCTGAACCATTTCTCCATTTCCCATGTTCCAGCTCCCAGACCCCCTGTTCAGCTGTGAACCGATGTCTCAGTCCAGACATGCTGAGCCATGGTGCAGTCCTTCCGTGTGTTTCTCACTCTTTCCCGTCTGCCACAGCTCAGCCACTTCACCCTCCTTGAACAGTCCCAAATGCCTGCCTTCTGACCCAGGGAAATTCTCCACTGAAGAAGGGGTTTCCCCGTCAGATAAGGGACGTTTTCCCGAATTCGGCAATCTCCCCTCTGCTTTAGATCCCCCTGCCCCAGGGTGTGGGACCCATCCCTTTCTTTTCTTCTCCTCCTCTTTCTCCTTTTTTTTTTCCCCTCTGTCCTACCCAGTTATGTCAGGATCTTTGCAGTCCTTTCTAGTGTCTGAGGTTGTTTGCTGGTGTTCAGCTGGTTCTCTGTGGGAATTATTGCGTCTTTTGGTGTATTGCTGATACATCTGTGGAGAGGGATGCATTCCACGTCCTTCTACTTCGCCACCATCTTTCTTCTCGAGAACCTACTTATCTTTACATTCAGAAAACATTTTTTTAATAGAAGTATAGTTGATTTACAATATTGTGTTATTTTCAGGTGTATAGCACAGTGAATCAGTATTTTTGCAGATTATACTCCATTATAGGTTATCACAAGACAATGAGTACAATTCTCTGTGGTATACAGTGTATCCTTGTTGCTTATCTATTTTATAGATAGTAGTTTGTATCTGTGAATTCCATACCCCTAATTTGTCCCTCCCCCCCCCCCCCCCCGCCTTGGTACACACAAGTTTGTTTTCTATATCTGTGAGTCTCTTTCTGCTTTTGCCAAACATTTATTGAGGGCCTGCATGTACACTGCTGGCTAAAGTATAAGTCCTCTTCTTTATATACACTTGGTCTAATGGGAGATGAGAAGACAAAGAAATGAACAAGTCATTCCATTACAGCACCACATGGGGGTTAAGAGCATGAGTCTAGGATTGAGCACTGAATTTGAAATTTGAAGCAAGTCAATTACTTGCTTACAGTCTAACTGGGGATAGTTACTCAACCTCTCTGAGCCTCAGTTTTCTCATCTATAAAATGAGGATAACAACAGCATTACCTTAGGAAAAATGTGTGGAAGAGTCAATGAGCTTTTCTACGTACAGTGTTTCTCATGGGGTCTGGGACATTGTAAGCCCCCAGCAGATGTTAGCTGGGGCTTGTTTGTTCTTTGTTTTTATGGTGATTCTTATCAGAGGCTATAACAGAGCCTTTTTTTTAAGCTCTTTATTGGAATATAATTGTTTTACACTCTTGTACCAGCTTTTGAGGTACACCAAAGTCAATCAGCTATATTTACACATATACCCCCATATCCCCGCCCTCCCACGACTCCCTCCCTGTCCTGGCCCTCTAAGGCATCACCCATCATCAAGTTGATCTCCCTTTATAACAGAGTCTTAAACAGAGTGCTATGGGAACATGGAGAGGATGTGACCAATTTGAGTTAGGCAAGAGTTTCCCAAGGTGGCATCAAAGCTGGGTATTATGGGCTGAGTAAGAGGTGAGCAGAGGGAGAAACAGAGGAAGGGCATTCTAGGCCTCCAGAACAACATGTTCAGAGTCACAGAGTCATGAAAATACTGGAACAATTCAGAGACAAGTTCAAGGACATTCTACAAGGTGAATGGGTAAGAGTGGGCAAAAATTATCCTTAGACACAGGCTGGGGAAATAATATGACTACCATATAAAATGGCTGGAAATTTATTCTGTAGTCAATAGGAAGCCAAAGGAGGTCTCCTAATTATTCCTTTTATCTCTTCTTATCACCAAACTGCTCAACAAGCAGACGGCTTTTCGCAATGTGGACAATGTATCTGCACACCTAGAAGTTGTAAAAAATACAGTGTAAGAAACTAGAGAAATTCTGCGATAATAATAGCTAACAATTGTTTGAACTTTATGGGTTAGAGAGAACTTTCATACACACAATCTGTTTCAAGCCTTATGATATCCTTGTGATTTGGCATTACTAAGATTTCCAGTTCATGTAGAAGAAAACCCAGGCTCAGCAACTTGTACAAGATCACACATTTAGGAAGTAGTGGAATTGGGGTTATAAACCCATCTAACTCCAAGGCCCTGGCACGTTGCAGAAATGACCTTCTCAACAAACCTATGGTTGCTAAAAGGGAAGGGGTGGGGGATAAATTAGGAGGTTGAGATTCACATGTACACTACACTAGTAGCAAGGACCTACTGTATAGCACAGGGAACTATATTATTTTGTAATAACCTATAAGGGAAAAGAATCTGTAAAAGAATATACAGTACATATATATCTATAATATATCTATATCTGTATCTATCTGAATCACTGTATGTACACCTGAAACTAACATGATATTGTAAATCAACTATACTTCAATTTTTTAAAAATCATTTTAAAAAATGAAAAAAAATGACCTTCTCTACTACTGTAGCTCTTTCATTGCAATCTAACATTTTTTCCCTGAATAAGAACTCTTGTTTATTAAAAAATAGATCTTCCCCTCACTGTTTTGGTTCTCTAAAACACTGCTGAAATCTCCCTTAACCAGCTTATCCCTAGGCTTTGCTTCAGCTATTTTGTGGCTTTGATATCTGGATTTTCCATTTTTTTTATCATCTTATATCTTCATTTTCTCCAACCCTAGACAACTGAGTGTATTTGCAGTTTAATTAATCTGTCACTTTCCTGCAGGAGACATATCCATTTTAAAGGTGATTCCAGCCTTATTCAGCAAAACCGCGTCTTGTTCACTACTTCTTGTTAGAGGCATCTCATCTTAAATAACTTGACCCTTTCCACCTCTTCCTTACTTTCTCCCTGTGCCTCCCTACCCTCTGCCTGGCATATTCTATTTGCTAGAAGCCTGAAAATGTTTGCACTGTGAACAATTTGTGAGAAAAAACCTACCAGGTGGAAACCTGGCAGTGAATGTCCACCCTTCATGTTTCCAGGGCCTCTCGTGAGAACTCAGGGAGTCTGTCTGCATTTCCCTGATGGCCCCAAAGATCCTCCTCCCACAGATGGGACCCCCCATGTAGCAGTGTGGTCCAGCCTCGCTCTAGAACGTGATCCCACGTTCCACATCAGTCCTCTAACTAGCTGGGTGGTCCAGGCCCCATTCTGGGGAGCCTTGCCAACTACTGATGCCTGGCTACCGGGCAGCCGGCAAAGCTTCCACATGTGTGGGAACGGTGCTGGAAAGGCAAGGAGACAAGACTGGGCTCAGCAAGTGGGTGCATTGGGAATTCATAGAAGAGAAAGGAGGTATCCAGAGGCCTCCAAGCTACCCAGCAACAAAACATACAAACAGTGACTCCATCCTATGGCAACAGTGCCCTCTGTAGCTTATCCTTTTGTACCTCTGCCCAGCTCAGGTGCAGATCAGGAGAAGCAATGTGGTTGAACTTCCCAGGTAGATGAGGGTCAGGACTTTCAGTCAGTAACCTAATTAGCTCAGTGTCCTGCCCCAGGGATAGTTTACTCTGGCTACCCTCTTCAGAGATGCTTCATCCTATTCTGCCTGATTCTCAAGGACTTCATGGTCCTAAACGCTCTTCCTCATTGAATATTTTTCCAGCTCTACACACCCCCACCGCCAGGGAGCCCCTGCATTCCTCGTCTTCTTTGGACATAGTATCTTTAGCATCCCTTTCCTACAATGTGACAATGGCCTGATTTTATTCGAATATAAAGATGCCACCATCACTTATTTTTAAGGTTCAGCCTGATGCCTCCTGGAATAGTCCATCTGCTTGTCTGTTCCAGCCTCATCGCCGTAATACCACCTGACATTAACAAACTTCTTTATAGTAGGTTAAGTCCTTTGCATACATTCTGTCACGTGATCCTTACAAGACCCCTGTCAGCCTCATTACGGGCCGCATTAGGGATGTGTTAGTAGCTTCATTTTACACCTGAGCAAATAGGCTCAGAGAGGTTAATTCATCTGTGTGAGGTCACAGAGCCAGTAAATGGCACAGCTGGCACTCAAATCTACATTTTTGACTTTAAGTCTAGTGGCCTTTCTTTTACAGACAAACAGGGACAGTGAGAGTGGACTAAATCCAATGACTGTCACATATGCTCACTGGGCCAAGTGACCCTTTTCAAATCAGCTCCCCAGCATCCTTCTCTACCCTCCCCACCAGGCGAAAGACTAATCCTTCTGAAAGCCCTCTGCTCTCTGTTTGCTACCTTAATCCCCAAGATCCCATCTGTTATGTCTCTGGACACAAATACACATGGCCCATTTAACTGCAGTGATTCAGGGCAGAATGAGAAAGGCAGGAAACTGGGACAGAATTCCCTGATTATAGCAGGGTAGGCATTGGGGTTTGGGGACAGATTCAGGACAGGGACCAGCGATGGAGATCATTGTGGCAGACAGAACACAGCAACAGGTAACTGGTGTGAATACAGTTATTTGCTCAGCAAAATGAAATTCAGCACAGTGTCTTCGGGGTGCCCTGATCTGTGGATGGATCATAGGGGTAGACAAACAGGGGCAGTGCTAAAAATCTAGGCAGACAGGTTGAGTCAAAGCAGATGATTAGGAGCACAGTCATAAGGCCCAGGATGGCAAAAGCAAGACAGTGCCTCTCACCCTGGAGAGTCTGGGCTGCAGAGACCAGAACTTAATCACAGACACATGACAGGGATCCTCCAACCAGAACCAACTTCGACGTAGGAACTTGGTCTCAGGAACAAAGGCAAAGCCTTGTTTTCAGAACCAGAGACTTGGTTCAGGACCAAAGCTAAAACCCAGCTTCAAAGGGAAGAGGGATGCTGGGCCTGGGAATAGGCAGGACCTAGCATCCCTCTGTTTCGGACAGTACCCTCACAACCTGTATTAATCAGAATAGACAAGGTTATGCAGCAGTAACAAATAATATCAAAATCTTAATGGCCAAACATAAGTTTTATTTCTTACACTGTATGTCCCCAGTGGGGGCAGGGGCATCTGTGCATCATAGCCATTCGGGGACTAAGGATAACGGCACAGCCATCATTCTAAGCACAACTATTTGCCAAACTGGAGAGAAAAGAGTGTCCTCAAGGGTGATACAGAGAGTGATACACATCACTTCAGCTCAGGACTCATGGCCAGAGCTAGTCACACGTCCCCAGTCACCCACAAGGAGGCCAGGAAGTGCAATCCTGCCACGGACCCAGTAGTCAGAGAGCTGCAGACATTCAGCAGGCAGCCCACAATGAGGCCTCGATGTGTTGGATTCATGATGCATTATTATCTTCAACCTTAGTTGGGAAAATAAGGCATCAGTCACAGGAATCTGAAAAACATGGACTTTTCCATTCATTTACCAAATACGTGTGAAGCCATGTTGATAGTGGGAGAGACAGTGGTGACCAGATACATTTTTTTTGCCTCAAAGAGCTCCTAGTCTAATAGGGAAGAGAGCAGAATCACATAGTAGGATAAGAGTTTCACTAAGGAGAAGCCCAGGATTCTGTGGAAGCCATGGGAGAGGTGACTGATCTAGGCTGAGGGTGGGAGATGAGTTTAAGGCAGGCTTCCACATTTACATAAAACTCTGCTGACACACACACACACACACACACACACACACACACACACACACGAGACGACGAGAGTAAATCAGAAATCCCCAACACCAAAGTCTATCCCTGTATCCCTCTGTCCATGAAGCATGGTTGTTCCTCCCCGATGAAGAACCAGCTTCATAGAGGAGAGCTTCTGGTTTTTTCCACCAAAGTCTAGCTCTAGAATTCTGGTAACTTGAAGGCAATTCAATTTGCAAAGGAGTAACAGCTATTCTCTCTCTCATTCTGACCAAAATTTTCTCCCTTTAACTCTGCCACTGAGACCTCAAATTACGATTTCATTTGCTTATCTGGTTAATGCCTCAAATAGACCTGTGGAACTCCAAACATTAACTGAAAGCGGGCACACAAGAAACTCCTACCACCCTCGTTCACAGTGGTTCATCCCTGTAGCTCTTGTCACCTGGCACACTCAAGGTGTGGTCTGTGGACCAGCACCATCGGAATCGCATGGGAGCTTGTTGTAAATGCAGAAGCTTGATACCCCAGCACCAACCACCCCCTCCCTGCCAAGACCTACTGAAAAAGACTTTGCCTTTCCACAAGATCCCAGAGTGATTCATATGCACATTATAGTTTGAAATGTACTGACCCTGCTGAGAACACGAGGAAGCGGCCATGAGATAGACAGTTTTTTTAATTGAAGTATAGTTGATTTACAATGGTGCATTAGTTTCACTTGTACAGCAAAGTGATTCAGTTTTATATATGTGTATTTTTTTTTCAGATTCCTTTGCATTATAGGTTATTACAAGATATTGAGTAGAGTTCCCTGTGCTATACAGTAGGTCCTGGAGGGTTATCTATTTTATATATAGTAGTGTGTATATATATTAATCCCAAATTCCTAATTTATCCTTCCCCCCCACACCCCGCTTTTCCCCTTTGGTAACCGTGAGTTTGTTTTCTGTCTCTGTGGGTATATTTCTGGCTTGTAAATAAATTCATTTGAGGTAGACAGTTTTTGATATCAAAAGGGGACTTTGTAAATCTGAGGCATGGGGTCCTAATGGGGAAGGCAGTATGTGCATTAGACTTCAGAAGCAAGCAGGGGGTACAGAATCCTGTACAGATGAGATTTGCTTAAGAAAAATGAGGATCTGATGAAAGAGGGGAAAGACTTAGATAGCAGGGAGAGGGATTTTGAAGGCAACTTTTGCCTTTTATACTCTTTTGCCTGGAGATGGTCTTAGAAAGTATGTGGGTCTTGGTTGGGGTTTAGAAGTGAGGTAGACTCAGGAGGCCCCTTCCCAGTTCCTCTTCCTTTTCCCCTGCTAAATCTCTGTGTGTAAAACACTTCTATCTACATGCACTACCGTTCACTGACTTGTACCTCCAACACTGGCCGTGTAGAGCCTGGATCCACTGACTGAGCGCTCTCCACAGCCTCATGAAATGGCACTTAACTAGCAACTAGCATAAACCCCGGAACTAGGAGACTCAGGGAAACAACCAAAGTCTGCACTTTTAAGTCGTGAATATGGTGGGAAATTTATAAACTAGCAGCTGGATTTTTTTATTTGGACAAAAGTTTCACCCAAAGTGCACTACCACCTGCAATCAGATCCTTCCAATATTAAGGTCTTCGGAGGAATCTGTGCTGTTTCTGGTAGCTTGTCAATCCAGCTCACCGCCAGGCGTGTGGTTCTACATCTGCATTATTATTGCTGTTGTTATTAGGCTTTCACTCCTGACGTAGCTGTAATGGGCAAGTTCAGGGTACTTGTAGGGAATCCCCTGGCAGTCCCGTGGTTAGGACTCTGTGCTTCCACTGCAGAGGGGGCATGGGTTCGATCCCTGGTCGGGGAACTAAGATCCTGCAAGCCATGCAGTGCAGCCAAAATAAACAAATAAATAAATGTATTTTTATAGGACTCAGAAAGTTGAGTTACCTTAGCCGCGATAAAATTTGATATGCCAGGAGTTATATCTGAGCTGAGTGAATGGCTAATTCTTTCCATAATGTTTTCCCATAATGTATACTTTGCTCAAAAACTTGTCTGTGATTTTTAGAGCACCTTCAGCAAGCATTTCCACCCAGAAGACCTCAAGTTGAAGCTAATAGCTTCCTGTTACAAAAGTATTAGAGACCAAGCCCTATAGATATTATGTTCAAAATGATTGCTATGATCAAGTTAACTAAAAATTATCTTTGGCATTATTATAACTTCACTAGTAATACTTATTAGTAGTATTATTTGCTATATAAGCAAAACCAATATACAAAACTGCATATATTTTGAAGCAGATGAATTAGGGTAAGAGTTTGCATCACTAAGGCATTTGCCATTTTCCCCTTAAATTCTTTTCATTAACATACAAACCTAAACAAACAAAACCCTCCACATTCCTTTCTGCTACCTCTCTATTTTTCTCCCCTCCTTTTTTCATCAATACTCCTTGAAAAAGTTCTTCAAAAACCCTGAATCTTTCTCATACTATCTTGAACCCGTTCCAGGGAGGTTCTTGTCTCTAGATTTCCAATGAAATAGCTCTTGTCAAAGCCATCGGTGATATCCAGTTGTCCATTTCAATGGTTAGTTCTTAACTCATACAATGCCTTGTATGACTTAGCAACACTGAACCCGTTGATCACTCTCTTCTCCTTGACACACTTTCTTCCCTTGGCTTTCAGGACATCACTCTTTCATGGTTATCAGTCCCTTCTGCTGGCTTCTTCTTCATCTACCAGACCTCTAAGCATGGGGTGCCCAGGGGTTAGTCTTTGGACCTCTTCTTTTTATCATCTGCACTCACTCCCTAGGTGATAACATCCAAATTCATGGCTTTAAATATCTTCTCTATGCTGACAACTCCCAAATTTATATTTTCAGCCTGAATCTCTCTCCTGAACACCAGACTCATATATCAAGTTGCCTACCTACACTTGGGTATCTCAACCTTGACATAACCCAAGTTAAATTCTTTATTTCCAACCCCCCCCCCCCACTCCCCTCAAATCTAAAAACAAAGCAAAACTGTTTATCTCACAGTCTTCCCCATCTCAGAAAATGATTACTCAGGCCAAAAATCTTCTAGTTGCTCTGGACGCCTTCCTCTCTCTCTCACTCCACATCTAGTCCATGGGTTGACTTTATCGCCTCTGCCTCTGAGTCTGTCTGGAATCTGGCCACTTCCCACTGGCACCACTCTGGTCCAGACCATTCTCTCTCCCCTAAATTATTCCTTACAGCTTCCTTACTGGTCTTCCTTTCCCATACAAACTATTCACATAGCTGACAGAGTGATCTTTCATACATACATCAGATCATGGCACTCCTCCGCTCAGAATCCTCCAGTGCCTTTCCATATCGTTCAAAGTAAAAGTTAAAATTCTGACGATCGCATACAAGGCCATACAGTATTACCCTACCCACTCCACCACTACCACCCTCTTCCCCCCTTTTCTTCACTAGTAGCCACATCAGTCTACTAGCCATACTTCAGGCTTACTAAACATGCTCCCACCTCAAGACTTAAGGAATTTCAGGAATTCCTCCAGCTATCCTTTTACTTCCTTCAGGTAAAATGTCATCTTAACCCTGAAGTCTTCTCTGATCACCCTACTGCCTCTAACCCATACCTCCAACACACCCTATGCCCCAGTCCCACTTTCACTTTTTTATAGCACTTATCATCATGTAATATTATATGATCACATATTTATTATCTGTCCTCCCTCACTAAAATGTCTGCTTCATGAGGGCCAGGACTCTGTTTTATTTACTGCTGCAACCCCAGTACATGACATAGTAGGAACTCCAAATATGTTTTTTGAATGGAAGGAAGGAAGAAAGTAGGGGGAAGGGAAATATTTTCTCATAAACTTAGAGTGTGGGTCCGTTTTTAAGGTTTCATTTACGTGCAATTTTTCAGAAAGCAGAGGTTCCATACACCAAGATATGCCTATCCCTTCAAACTGGATTTGAATTCACCCTTTAGTAACTGAGGGATATCCTACAATTTAGCTAATCTCTCTAAAAGCCTCATTTTCCTAATATATGAGATGGGGGTAACAGTAAAATATACCTCAAAAGACTGTTGTAAAGATTAGATAGGATAATGTCTTGAAGTTGTCATAGTCAGCGCACACCCCCACAATTAATATTCTTTCTAGAATCTGAATATCTCTGCCAGATGCGGTGGGACACACTCCCTTCAAACTTGGGGAGGGGGAGGTTCAAAACATCAGCAGGAGTAAGGTGTCGGAGGGCATGTCGGAGGGGCACCAGGTCTATTAAGGGTCCTGACCCTGGTGCAGGTGCTAATTTGATACTGATCACCATGAGCTTCCAGACACTGGGAGGAGTAGGGTGGTCAGAATGACTCTTCAGTCTCTAGGATTCATCTTCTAGTCCTTCCCCTCGCCTTCACTTTCTTGCCCTCTGGTCCCTCCCAACATGAACCAACCCCCCCCCCCACCCCGACTCTACCGCCACCACCACCAAATACAAGTAGGCAGTGTCTGTTCTCATGACTAGTCAAAGAGCAGTTCCAGACTCAGGTAATAAGTTGATCTGCAACATTTCATTGCATGAAACTATCTACCTACACAGACACAGAGACCCAATCTGAAGTACCGATAAGAACTGATAGCTGAGGCCAATCAGTTTGAGTAAAGATGAAGCTTTGAGCCAAAGGACTTCAGAATCAACCTGAAGATGAACTTAAAGACAGCCCCAAATGCCATTTTTATGTGTATTTCCCTTACCTTCCTTCATTTTGGCTCTGGAAGCCACAAATACATGGTCTCTGATGTACACCTCTCCTAAAATTACATTCTTTCTTTTAAACTGTAACGACATGAGAAGTTACATAGTAATTACCCTAGTCACCAGTATTAACCGAGCTATGTTAACATGAGGCATTCATGTTAACATTCTATGCATCATCTCCTGCAGTCCCTCTGTTCATGATCCCCATTGCGCTAATGAGAAAAATCGAGATCTGAAGACATGAGTAACTGGCCCAGGATTTAAGCCCAGGTCTGTCTAAGTGCAAAGTCCACATTCATAGCAAACTATGGCATAATGCCTGCAGAAAATTAACTTTGACTTATGTCTTCCCTGTGGTATAGAGAATCTTCTATGCGCTCTGACATACATGGGTCATAGTTAATATGCCTCCGTGAATTGCCTCTTTTTGTGCCTTTGTAACGCTTTCACTTTATTATTCTTTGCTCTTCTGCACTTATTGGATTGGATCAGCTCAGTAGAAAACCTGTCTGCAACTTCATGCTTTTATTTTAGCCAACTGAAGTAGTGTTTACAAAATGATCTTTACATCTGTTATCTCATATGCTACCCTGGGAATTAAGCATCAGACTACTTTTTACAGATGAGGAAACTAGAGTTCAGAAAAATGAAACAGCTTTCTCAGTGTGGTATTATTCCTACAGCAAATGCAGGCCCTATATCTTCAAATTGTTTGTTGTACTACACCACATTGGCTTATACTTTCATATTATGTGCCAATAGTATATATTTACCACTGCTTTATAACAAAGACTCTGACTGAGTTAGATTTGTATTATTTCTTATACTGATATTAGAGCAGGGCTCTGAAGTCAGGCTGCCTGAGTTAAAACTTTGGCTCCATCACTTACTATCTAGTTGAATGATTTAACATCCTAAATGTCAGTTCTCTCATCTGAAAAATGGGGATACTAATAGCACCCACCATGGAAGGTTGTTACCGTTATGAAAAGTGGTAGTACAAAAGCGCCCAGCATGGCAACGGACTCCCAGTTAGTCTCCAGTACATGAGAGCTATATCGGTTTACAAGGCAGAAGTAGAGACACAGACGTGGAGAACAAACTTACGGACACCAAGGGGGGAAAGTGGGGAGGAGGGGCCGGGGGGATGAATTGGGAGATTGGGATTGACATATGTACACTAATATGTATAAAATAGATAGCTAATGAGAACCTGCTGTATAGCACAGGGAACTTCACTTCGCTGTACAGTAGAAACTAATACAACATTGTAAAACAACTATACCCCAGTTAAAAAGAGGAGAGAACTATATTGTTGACTACGGATAAGGACTCAAATAAACATGTATTGGAAGTTTTTTGAGATTTGCATACCCATGATATATAAATTGCTCTAGAGTTCCATGCCATCTACACATAGTTTCAGAGTCCCTTAACTTGTAATTGGTTTAGATCGTTGCCCTAAGACTGACATAAGCCCCCAAATGTTACAAGCTTAGCTTCTAACTGGAAAAGGATTGAAGATAAGCAGACCAGTTCAAGCCAAATATTGTGTTTTAAAAGTAATTTGTGTGCAGTGAGGTCAGTTTACCCTAACTACAGAGATACATAGAACTAGTTCAAGTTGAATTGAGTTAAAAGAATCAGATTGATTGGTTTGTAAGAATATAGTCTAAGACCATCTCAAACCCTGAAAACGTTCCTCCTGTAGTTCATCATTGCTTTCCTTCACAGTTCAGAGTTCACTGGTGTTAGTTTTAAATGCTGATCCCAGGAGGCCCCAGTTAAAAGATGTTCCTTTTCTGAATGGGGTTTCCTAACAGGCAGCTTTGATCTTAACATGAGTCAACGACCATTATGTCATCCTTGTCACATACATTTGGGTGAAGAGCTTAATTACCAATAATAAGGTGGTCTTTTTGTTTGTAGAATGTCATTGTCATTCCCTTTGCCTTAGTGAATGTAACTCAGCTTAAAGAAATTGTCGCTGTACACCAAAACCCTGAGGACACTGGAAGAATTGCGTATTTTATATTTTGTGATTGGATTTCATACTTTAGTTTTTAGTTAAAATCTTCTACTTGAACTACTGGAGACCTACTGTTACATAATTCTGACCTGTTGGAAAAGAAGAGTTAATAAGGACAAAGAATCCTCAAGGTTACTTCATTTTGATCTTTGTTAGATGTGATGTTATTGGAAAAACAATGTATTTGTTGTTATAACTGACTTCCCTTGGTCATTTTGTTGTTGTTGTTTGCATTAACCCTTGCCCCTCACCTCCTAGAAACTGTCTCAAAGCTACTCTTCCCTCTTCACCCGACCTCCTAGTAACTAGAAGCTAGTTCATAGTAACATGGTTATCATTAGTGGTATTTACATGGTGAAAGAGAAACAAGTAGAACCTCCAAGTCAATCTAAGATGAATACATATACCATTGCATGACCAGCTAAGACAGATAAATAGTACCTAGTCAAATAATTAAAAAACACAACAAAGAGGGGCATCGAATAAGATGATAACGATGTTAGTTATTACAACTCCGTTGCCTTGTGAAACAGAATCATTTGAAGGAGGATTTCTGAAAATATTTTTATTGCTTTTCAAAGCATGGCGCTTTGTCAACATAGAAGCCTTTTTTATGTAGAAACATAAAGTGAAGTTGTCTTATGTTCACTGCACAACTAAATTATATCAACTTATCATTGTGTTGCTTAAGGAAACAAAAAGATTTCAAAGGTTTATTCCAGAAAACAGTGTTTAATCAATTTCTTATACCGTCTTTGAACATAATCTACTAAGCAGATGTGGAGTTAACGGCTTATTATGTTCTCACTCCCTATATCCATTCAGAGTCTGCCAGGCTCAGAATAAAAGTCAAGACGTGCACATAGAAACTCTGTAGATGTTTAGAGCATTTGAAATTAAAATAGTGAGAAGGCTGCCTGGGCGTCCCTTCAGACATGGCACAGTGGAGCACAGAGACAGGAAATATGCCAGACTGCCTCTGCGGGAGGCTGCTGAGAACACGTGCATCAAGGAACAAGGAACTGCTTAATGATTAATCACTGTCAACCTTTGTTCTCGTTAAAGACTTGATTGTTGGACAAGGCTTGTAATGAGGGACTGTTTTGGTGTCTGTTGCTATGAGATTGTGTTCACTGATCCTCAGTGGATGTAAGCTGCTGTTCGTTTTTT
This sequence comes from Hippopotamus amphibius kiboko, assembly GCF_030028045.1. Taxonomy (NCBI): domain Eukaryota; kingdom Metazoa; phylum Chordata; class Mammalia; order Artiodactyla; family Hippopotamidae; genus Hippopotamus; species Hippopotamus amphibius. The sequence goes on from NC_080194.1 coordinate 55,731,001, forward strand.
GCCCAAGTAGAATAAACTTGAATGAAAATGTTCTAACAGTGCCTGCTAGTGGTGCTTTAAGAAGAGGTTCTGTACATTCTGTTTACCAAATGTTACTCCAGCCCTAAAATAGAGAACAGATATCTGAGAGTTTGTTTCAGTTGAATGATAGCATATGAGATTTTAGCAAACAAAAAACAAAACCAGAGAACTTTGATAATAAAAGAAGTAGATTTTAAGGAAGTAATGGTAAAAAGACTCTCCCCCAACCACACATATGTACATCTTTTTGGCAAACACAGATATTCAGAAATTAAAATTTTAAATTGTTTTACCATTTCTCTTGCCTTCAATAAATAAAGTATTGAGTTGTGTCTTGCAAACCAAATGCTTAACCACCAAATTGTGTGAAAGGCTGAAGTGTGTATTGGCAGTTTCCTAAAGGCTAAGGAAAATTTCGCATTTATTCTGTCATGGACTTTTGCATAAGCATTTTGATTCTTTATTTCACTGCTATAAAAGATCAATGGAACATCTTACAGGAGGAAAAAAACACTTTTTAAATGTAAGAAAGTATTCTTCTGGATCGATGTGACCTTAAAAGACTCTAAAACTGTTATAAACATCATTGCATCATTATTATGAAATTATTTTACAAGTATATACTTATGTGAAAGTACTAGAAGATATAGAATAACTAAAATTGTTGGTGATATTATCAGTTTATTACTACTACCCTCTAGCCAAAACGACTTCCCTCTGGCAAATAAAGTCTGCTGTAGTTTCTTGATGTCTGCATGAAGCAACTTTTCTTCTGGTTTATATCATATGTAACTATTTGGTTAAAAATATGTATCCCTTTCTTCTCTCCTTTTTAGTCTCTATTCCCCTTAACTCATCCACAGTGTAATCAGGGAAGTTAAGTAGGGACTGTTTGGACCTCCAGCAATCTAAAATATGGCCTCTGTTGGCATCCTATGTCCCTACCTAGTTTACAGGTAACTATGAATGTTCCATGGACATCCGAAACGATCCTGTAGACCCCAGGGACCCTGCCTCTTCCAGAATGTCCCCTGTGTATAAAGGTAGGAAGGGACGTAGGAAAGGCCAGTTGATCAGTCCTTGCATCTCCCAATTGATTTGCTCTAAATTGTCCCAGACAGGAAAACCAGTTTTTCATTTAAATCTCCAAATAGAAATCCAGTTTGCTTGGCAAAATAGTCACAATATATATAACCTGTAAACACTTAAATTTTCATAGTCTTGCCTCTATGTTTATGTATGTATCCACATGTAATTAAAGATATAGAACGTAAATTTTCTCTGACCACAGTATTTGTGTGTTGAAGTTACAATGGGGAAATATCCTAAATTGAGACAGAAATCAGGAGGTTTACAATGATAATGATAACTGGTTTGGTCACTTAAGACTTATTACAATTTGCAGCAAGTGGATTATCCCCAAAGCTACAAATTGTTCCTGATTCATTTGATGGAACTGCAACCCACTAAGGAATATATTTCAATAAGACATGCTTTATAAATCTTGGTAGGCCTGATTGTTTTTTCATCCTTGACCAGAGATATAAACATTAAGGAATACTTGGCTATTTTGTTAGGTAGATCCTTGAACAGATGTCCTTAGGCAATATGTCTAGTAGCTAGCCTAAAATCCTGGGAAGAAAACATACATATATATCAAAATAAATCACTCTCTATACAACATTGTGAATTATTATTTGCATTTAAATGGAAACATTACTGCCTTCCTTTACCATAATAGATGCTTACAAGTAAATTACCATACTTTTCATGGCTTTGCTAAGAACTGAAGGCACCATACATCAATGCCCATGTTGTTTTCTTCTACTCTTTAAAAACCAATGTAGTAGTTAAGTACACAAGTTAGTTCCACTGATGTTAAATTTGACTAAAAGTTATTCACCATATACCAATAGCCTCTCTTTAATCTTTTATAAACAATAAGTACAATTAAGTCACTAACATAACCTGTATTATTCAGATTTATTGCTTTTCCTCTTAAAACAGTGACCATCCACTTTCTTTTATGACCAAGGGCCAGGTGAAATCCAAAGATTAGCTCCTTCTTGATATGGAAACCTATAGCAGAGTATAGGAATGAATGTCATATTACCTGGGAGAAAACCATGAACCCAGCTGCCAAAAAAATGATTAAGGTAAAGTAAAGAAAATGTGTGAGAAAATATTCAGATTTTTGAAAGGCTAAGAAAAGTTGCAACATTGGAGTAGAGAAGGACTGCGGTACAAGAGAATGATCATCTTTAGCATTAAATGATAGATATTTATTTTAAAGGAACTGAATTGTCCTTCCTTTTGTATGATCTAGATAGCTACACTAACATTACATCTAACAGTGTAATTTTGGGGAATTCCCTGGTGGTCAAGTGGTTAGGACTCAGGGCTTTCATTGCCGAGGCCCAGGTTGGATCCCTAGTCAGGGAACTAATATCCCACAAGCCACATGGTATGGCCAAAATAATAATAATAATAATAACAGTGTTATTTTATTTCTAAAGAACTCAAAATACTCTAAGTTTAATAAACCTTCAAAATATTTATTAATTTAACTACCTTTCTAAAGTGGAATACTAATGCTTGCCCAGTATCTTAAAAAAAGCAAGTTTTAAAAATGATGCTAGAATCTCAGGGTGTCAATACAGCTGTGTCTACAAGGAGAAAACTGAAGTCAAGACCTGGCAAGGATTAGATAAATATGGGGAAGTTCAACTAAAAATCCATCAGGTAAACCAAGTCCTTGGATAAGATAATTAAGCCGTGTCCTACTAACACCGAAACAACTGGTTGACTCAGTTAATTTAGGTAAATAACTTTTGCAAGCCAATTATTTGGTAATACATAGGCAAAAAAAAAATAGTTGACTGATTTTAAGTTTCTGTGATATTCAGTGTTGTGGCATTTCACATACTTGGCCCATGTTCTGTTAAGTTTATGGACAAGCTAGAAATTTTTAAAATTATTTCTGTGTTTATTTTTCTTATGTGGATGGCTAGATAACGATATTTTCAAATTATAAAGGGAATCCAATTGGCTCAAAGTTAGTCACAGTTTGATTTAAATATTCGGAAATTCTCAGATATATACTAAATGAACTGTTATTTGGATCCAGCCAGCAGCTGAAGAGCTGTTGCAGTCCCAGATGTATGTCCTTTTCAAAAGTACCACATGGATCTGGAAAATGCAAAACAATGTAAACACTGGAAACTGTACAATATATCAGTCTCCCTTCCTGCATTCTCTTCTGATCAGCAGTTAGGAACATAAGCCACAAATGTTTATCCAGTTGAAAAATCACTGGACAGTTATGTTCAAATCAAGGATCTGTTTTCAGTTACAACTAACAGAATCCAATACAATCAACCTACCCAGATTGCTGAGAAAAAAAGGTTAAAAGTTCATATAATTCTGTATGTGCTAAATTTAAGTTCAAGGTTTTAATCATGAAAAGATTTTATTGTATCTTGAATTGACAATAACATATTCTTGGGCAAAGCATTTTATATGAGATCTGATACTATTTGTGTTTCATTGAAATTTTTGATATTCATGTTACTTTCTAATAACAGCAAAGTAATTGTGAATCATGTTATAAATTCAGTTTATCTGATTTGCAAGTAATTATTTATGTAACAAATATATACTGATTATCTGTGCTATGTCAGGCTTAGGTGTGCTGGTGGGAATGCATAGATGAATAAAACCATCCATATTCTTAAAGTAATAATAGTGTAGTAAGAAAAAACATATATGCAAATAATTTATATATTCTATAAAACAGAGAATATAGTTGGGACTCAAGCAACACCAATTGCTGTCACCAATGTTGGACAGATGCCAAAATAGACCTAGACTTTTTCTGAATTCTCTATTCAAATGAAGTAATACAAAGAGTCAGTTTGTGAACCCAAAGTTGTACTAAAAATCCGTGTAGATGAAAAAATGTCTTAAAAAGTGTTTGACATCTGAAAATAATTTAGACTCTCTACTCCACCTTGTAATTCAAAACAACAGAAACAGAGAAGCTAAAATACTCTGTGTGTGTGTGTATGTGTGTGTGTGTGTGTGTGTGTGTGTGTGTGTGTTAGACATCCCTTATATTATTACTCAACATAATTAATAGAAATTTTAGGTACATCTTTGTAGATTCATAGCCATAAAGTAACAGCAGATCTGGTAATAGTTGTACAGCTGATTTGATCAATGTAGACAGACAATATAATCAGACCAAAGAAAGTGGACCTTCCTCATTCTTCCGTGGTAGACTTTTTATTTAAGGTTATCATTTTTCTAAAACATTATTTTGGTACTCTGCAGATCAAAATGTGTTTGTATAGTTTGCATAAATAAGATTTGGTAAATAACCTGATTTTCTGGGAATTGATCCAAGTGAAACCTCTAATCTTTTGAAGTTCATCCTGTAGTGATTATTAGGGAGAACTCAGCATTTTTGAAGTCCCACTGAAGTATTTAGTGGCTTGCTTTTCTAATCCAAGGGAGACTTCAGGGCTACATTTAACAGAGAACAGATGGCTCCTTTTTTAATGTCCTTTGTGGTCATTATAATAATACATTCAAAAATAGCTAATCATGTCACATTAGAGTAGATGGACACATTTGAGGACATTGACCGTAGTCACTATACTGTATCAGTGGATTTAAATTTCCATGTCTGTTAGACAACCTGTAGTAATCAAGATATTCTCTCATTTCTCATAAGAGGAGATACATCAGAATTTGTAGGCTACTTTGTAGGTCAATGCATTTTGTATATTTTAGTGCAGAATGGATACTCAAAGCACAAAAATTACTTATAGCAAAATATCTTGTAGATATATTTTACAGAATCAGGGGGAAAAAAAACAGACCCTTTTACAGAATCAGTTCAGTAAAGACAGGTATTATTAGCAAAGCTATATAGTTCTGCATTGTACCTTCCACACGGAAGTATGTGAACAGGTCCAGAATTCAGTTTAATACATTTTTCAACATTTCCATCCCCAAGCTCAATTCATTTATCTCAATCACTTCAGAAGATAACCAGTTTGATTCCCCACTCCCCACCCCCACCTGGATCAATCCAGTATTTGTTCATTACATGCAAAACTACTGCATGTCATATCATTAGGTTGCATTTGACTCAATGGAAAAAAGAAATCAAATTATTTCATCATGGTGATATCTGTTGTCACCTTGATTCAATATAAATGAAATTTCAACTATTCTAGCACTAGAATGGAATTTAGAGATTTAAACCTAACTTCCTTGTCTTAAAGTTGGAGAAAGTAAAGCCTAGAGAGGTTAGAAGAGAAGACTATGAAATTAACAAGGGTCACAGGTTGCAGGAAACAGATTCCTACAAGAATCAATGAAAGAATGTCATAACGTGTAAGTAAGAAGTCAAAATTGTCAAGGAAAAGAATAGTGTAAAATAGGTGCTAACTTTTCTTGTGTACCTGCTCTGAGCCAGAGACGGTACAACATATTTTACCTACATAATCTTATTTAAGCCAACACAGCAATCGTATGAGGAAGACATTGTTATTTTACCACTTAATAGTTAAGAAACTGAGACATAGAGACTTTTATAACTTACCCAAGAACAATTAGTAAGTTATGGAGGAAATATTTAAACCCAGGCATTTTGACTACAAAGCCAGCATTTTTTTCATCGTTATAGTATTTTGTCACAAGATATCACATGAGATGTGTGAGAATTTTCTTGTTTCTCACTTCTCCATCTTAAAGAGATAAAAAGCTAAAAGTAGTCTGTAAAATTTTTATTAATGTGAAATTCCAGAGTCAAAATTCCATATTGATTTTTGTTCTATTTCCAAAGGAAAAATCTTATAGTTTTTTCAAGGTATTAGAAGCCATCTTTGGAAATCGATTCTTAAAAATTCCAGATTTGTTGCATGTATAATTTGTACATCATTTTGATTTAAAAACCATCCCTTTAAAAAGAGATTTTCTTCCTTTTGAACTGTGGTGTCATTTATCCCTTCTTTATTCTCCATTACTACTTGTTACTGGATTACCTTCACTTTTAATGAGAACAGAAAATGATGATAACTCATCCCTTCCCAAACCATGGTACCTTCTAAACATTTCTAGAGGACTAGCACAAGTTTAGGGTATAAAAGTTGTTCCTAATGTATGTCCCTTTAACTAAATGTTTTTGTAAAGAGGAGTTATAAGCTTAATATAGTTATACATTATACCAAAGAGAGAAGAAGGGATTAATATCAACATAATATAGAGAATAAACTCAACAAAGGATAAAATTACACTGAAACACAAGTTCCTAATCGCGTTTTAGTTGGTGGAGGCAGTGGTGATAATACTTAGCTATTGCTGAGTTCAAGTCACTAAGCACATCTCAGGATGATTATTGCTTGTTGGTTTATTGCTGGTATTATTACAAAACCCCACACTCTCCTCACTATCTGGCCATCAGAAATTGTGTATTATTTTGTCCTATGCCTTGTGTGTATATGTTTATATTTACAGTCCGTAAACATCAAATCGATAGGAAATAATAATATTTTCACGTATATGGCATACCTGATACTACTATACTAAAGCACGTCACTTACTTTATGTCATTTGTTCTTAACTATTTAACCACTACACTTCAAGGTAAATGTTATGACCCACATACTACTTTGAAAAAAGTGGAGCTGAGATTCGCACCTAGTTTTGTCTGATCCCAGAATGACTGTTTGCACGATTGCTGCCTATCCATTCAAATTGCTTTAGAACATTTTTAAATATTTTGACTCTTACCTTATTTTATTACGCCTTCAAAGTATTTTGCATTTTAAAGGCATATGTGTAAAAAAAAAGACAAACTTCTTAACCTATATCCTTCGCTTTAAAATGGGACTCATAGTTAAAATTATTGTGGAGATTAAGTAATAAATGTCAAGCCTCCAACACATGGCCTGACACATAGCTTTCAAAAAATGGTAACTGTTAGGAGAAGTGGCATTCCATCGGTGTGCCTTCCTCCCACCTTACAACAAAGACCCGGAGTCATTGCCATGGTCATCGTCACCATCTCCATTATCACTCACCACTAGCTCTTTTCCTTCCTAACACGTTTTTTTGTGCCCTGGGCGCCTCTAAGGTGGCACACCCATTAAGGCAACACTGGATTTAACAACTTTGCTCAACCTTTGCCTTCTGTCCTGCACTGGCTTTCCAGCTGCCTTTGAAAAGAGCTAGCATTTTCATCCCATGTGCCTTACAGCAAGTTCTGTCCCCATTTTCTAGTTTGTACTGCTTCATTTATTCATGTATTTATTTATGCAAAAAAAAACATTTATGGAGAGTCCACCGTATTCTGGGAATTTCGTGATGAACATCCCAGCCCTCTATGCATTTATAAGGGAGACAGATGTAAGCAAACAAGCAATTGTGATACAACGTGACAAATGCTACCTGGCGGATCAGCACCAGCTGTTAGGGAAGCACAGAAGAGGGCACTGAACAGCCGGGGGAGGTCAGAGAAGAATCCCAGAGAAAAGGACATCTGAGCTGAGCCTAGAACAAGTGGGTGTTTACTTGGTAGGGAGGCGCAGGGGAATAGTGTTCCAGGCAGAGAGGATGTGAACACATGCAAAACTGTGGAGAGAAAGAGCTCTGTGAGACTGGAGAATTGTGAGTGTTTTCATATCACTATAGTGTAAAGTGAAGAAAGGACGGGTTGAGAGATAAAATGGGAGGAAGGATGCAGAGGCCAGATCATAGAGGGACTTATTTCTATACCATTTTGGGGAGTTAGGACTTGATTCCAAAGGCAGTGAGGAGCCTTGAATGGTTTTAACCTGGATGTGCAGTGTAGAGGACGTATCCAAGGGGAAAATCATTTCGTTTCTTTCATAAACACTAACGTTTGAGGGATGGGAGGCGGAGTTCTCAACCTGAGGTCTATGGATGGTTTGTGGATGTTTAGAAGATTTGTAAGCTCCTTGAAGTTGTAAACAAAATTGTTAATTGTACCTGAGGGGAGGGGAGGAGAGGGAGAATCCATAGCCTTGTGAAATCCTCAAAAGGCACTGTTCTCCAACGAAAAGTTTGAAATCACTGCTCTAGGGGCAGAAAGTGAAAAGCTAACTTACAGAGCAGAAATTTCAGGCCTGTCACAAAGAGCCCTTCTAAAGCTGAAGCATTTCTCTTTTAAGAAAAATTTCTCATTCCTTCCCCTGAGTTACCAAAGTCTTCCCACTCCACCCTGACCTACTGACGTTTTGTTCCTGGCCACTCTCCCACCTAAATGCTGCTTCCTCGCTCATGGAACTGTTCTTCTGTGCCAACCCATAATAAGTGTCCACGCCAGACGCTAAGAATAGACACAGTGTCCTGGTGACTTGAAAATTAGGTAACATCTGAAGGATGAACTCTACAGTGACCACAAACTCATTCTAATCATTTGAACCAAACAGATTATAAATATATGATCAGAGTTTCCCTGCAGGGTGGAGGAGAAGGTTCTGAGCAAAAAAAATGCCCTATTAAATAGAGAAAAGCAGCTACTGTTCAGAGTTGCAATGGATACAGAAAATACTAATCTAAATATATCCTTGAGTTTGCATATTCTACCTTTCAGCATCTCCCCTACCCGCCTCACTCCCAACAAGCCATTTCTATCAGACAAGCTATCATTCTCTCAAGCAAATAGATTGTATTCCGTTAGTTTCTCCTCAGCGTATTTTTCTGGATTTGGATATGGTTCTTCATCTTTTCATTAGGTTTTGTGACTTTGTACGAGTCAATTCTTTAACCTTTCTGGGCAGTGTCTTCAACTGTAAAATGCAGCTGGATAAAAGATCTGTAAAGTTGCTTTTCAGTTTCTGCTATTTGTAATGGTGGCCGGAGTGAAGGGCTATTGTAAGTAGACCTCAGGATAGATATTTCTTATTCCCAACTTGCCTTTTCCTTCCAAGGATTGCTGGGTACTTTTCTCTAAGGCATTTTATCAATTTAATGTAAAAGACCAAAGTACTTAGCACGACTTGGCTTACAGTTAAATAGAGCAAGGGTCAGCAAATGTTTTCCATAGAGGGCCAGATAGTAAATATTTTAGGCTTGGGGGTCATAAGGTCTCTGTGGCAGCTATTCAGCTCCGTCGTAGCATGGAAGCAGCCACAGACAATATATAAATGAATGGGTATGGCTATGCTCCAGTAAAATTTTACTTACCAAAAAAGGCAGCAAGTTGGATTTGACTGGTCATGTCATAGTTTAATGACCCTTGAAATAAATGACTGGAAACCTGAGGATAGCAGTGTTTTATCCCTTCAGTTTTTCTGTTTAAAAGTTATTTCCTGGATGACTTCCTGATCATTGTTTTGTTGTCATAGTCATTGTTGCTGCTGTGTCAAACAATAACTTTTCCTTTAGTTCAGCCGCTCACAGCCACCTCCCCATCCCTGCCCCAGATACATAACTTAAGTGGGCCTGCCATCTTGCAGGGGATCTGAAACAGTTAAGGCAACTTGTTTCTCAGGCATAGAGATCAAGAAATGGCTTCACAAGCAGACAGTTCAGACGATGAATAGCCTGGAGGAACAGTTGAACAGTTAGTTCATGGAGACAGGGAAACAAGAAGAGAAGAGGAAAAGAGGCAAGGGCGGGGGGAGAAAGATGGATTGAATAGCAAACCAGTTTGTGAGATCTACTGTACACGCTTGCCCAGCTGGGTACTTTATCTTGAATGTGTTTTGCAAACTGCAGATGCCTAGCTCTGGAAGCCAAGAAAAAGAAAGGGCAGTCATTCCACGCCAGAATGCTCTCACGGATCCCAAGTAACTTACATTACTTCATTTTTGTGGGGGAAAAAAAATCATTATATATCCCCCTTCTAAAATAAGTGACAAGAAACAGAGAGCCATTTTACCCAGATGCCCAAAACAGGACAAATGTTTTTTAGAGGTTTTTTTTTTTGGTTTTGTTGTTGTTGTTGTTGTTGTTGCTGTTTTAATATTAAGAGAACAATGCTTGTCTGATAACTGCTTGCTTTGTGAAACTTTTTATGTCACTGTTCAGCCCACAAAACTGCTTTAATAGCAAAACTGACTGAATTCAGTGAGTATTAATATTTCAACATACTTCAGTGAAACCAGGGATATTTTTGTTTGCTGTTTCAGGACATGTCTAATTGGACCCCATTTTACCTCTTGCTGAAATCAATCCCATTTCACAGAACCCTCGCGTTCCATTAAAATGAAAGGGGCAATCCTAGCATTTTTATCAGTTAACATTTTTTAAAAAGATCTCTCACATATTGACCATGAATTACAGTGTCATTTTATCAAAGTCAGACCTAGGGGCCAGGCCTAGACTCTGGTGTTTGTTACTGAGATTTACAAGGTTTTCTTCATACATACTCTTTCTTTAAATATTTATGCCTAAAATTTTAAAGAAGAGGGTATTGGTGAATTAGCTGTTAGGGCTGGAATAGTGAGATTTGTTTCTAATTTTTAATTTGGACTTTTTTCAAAAGGACTTAAAAATGGCTTTAAGAGAAATGTAGGTGATAAAAAGGAGGACAGGTAATTTGTCCTCTAAGGAAAAGAGGTTCCCATTTAAAAGAGTTCAGGTGTTCCCGTAATTTTCAGCCAGATTTTATAGCCATAGTTTGTGATCTTGCTGAGTTAGTACTTCCCATGCTGATCCATGGACAAGCTCTTAAGTCAACAAAGTAACACATTTGAGAAAGCATTCGTTTACCACATTTTCCATACACTAAAATATGCATCCAGCTTCATATAAATGTAAATCAGCCTTACACATGGCCACTTACTTGTGAGCATGTTTTGCTTTATCCAGCTAAAAGGTTTGGCCAACATATACATGACTTACCAAATGGTCTCCTAACATCCGTGAGACTATTCTGGAAAATACATTTCCCATCTATAGTCCAGTTGGAAAACCTGGAAGTATAGACAGGCTGCAGAGTTTTCCAATCAGGTTGCATGGCCTTTGATCCCCAAGGCCTGAAGAATGCGTGATGCATAGTATTGGGTTGGCCAAAAAGTTCGTTCGGTTTTAAGTAAAAATAAAAGACACTGTTCATTTTTACCAAGAACTTTATTGAACAATGTATTCACTAACCGAATGAACTTTTTGGCCAACCCAATGGACGCTCAAATATTTGTTGAATGAATGAATAAGAGTACAGTGAAAATAATTCTAAAGATATAGCTTGGTTATTAGAATTTTATTAAAAAGATACAGTAATTCTTTCATGGGTCTAAGAGTTCTGTGATGGATTAAAATAAGGATTAAGAAGCTTCAACCATATTTAAAGCACTTGGCATGCTACCCTAATTCAGTAGCTTAGCCAATATTACATAAAAAAACTTCACAGGCTTAAATACACATCACACACACTCACATAGATGGGGAAGACTATCTGTAAGTGTATATTAAATGTAAATTTATGTTAAATCTTAGGAGGATAGGATCAGCAGCCTGTTTGTATGTTAGCATCAAATGTCATAATTTATTGGTAGAAACAGGAAAAAAAAATACACAGAATGAAAGATCATTCAAGTTCATGATTTGAATTAGTCTCTAGGAAACTAAATTTTCTAGCATATAAAAGACTACATCAATAGAAAAAGCCTAATTCATTCACACTCACACACACACACACACACACACACACACACACAGGCTGAAAATATGTCATTTTTACCATGGCCTTCACAAGCGCTTGAGGAGAAAATGTTTTGAGGGAGAAACAGATGATTTCTATTAAGTCAGGTTCTACATAGGCTGAGTTTAAGGCAAAGAGTGAGACTGAATATGGAAATCAAAGCCAACACATGGGAGCATATTTTTCTTTCAAAATATTTTATGTACTAAAGTTTGCACAACATCTTGGCAATGACAGCAAGCCTGTGTAAGGAGGTGTTTTGTGTTTCATAACTAACATAAGGGCAAAAAAATGTAGCAGCTTCCATCATGAGCAGAAAGAATGTGTGTGGTAGAGTACATGGTAAGGCCCGTGGGCTAGAAACTACAAGGTTTAAAAATCTACAAAATTCCAAAAGAGAGCTTATCTCTTATTTTAATATCTTTTGGTATTGTAAAGGAATGAAACTAAATTTAGCATAGTCCATCTGTTTGATTAGAGAGAAAAAGAGACAGAGTTACATTTTCTTGGCATGCAGATCTTTTATAAATCTTAGCAGAGGGTAGTTTTCCAGATTTCACTGGAAATTATTTTGATGATGTTCACCGATTCTGCCAACATTAAGCATTCCGTCCACCTCTTTTCTTCCTCTTCATTTTTCCCCTTTCTACATACTTTTTTAATCTTTAGAAAATAGAAAACTGCTGATCACATAGATATTTGGTAAAGTTTATCAAATTTATTAATGGATGGATGGATACATGAGTAACTAGACTAGGCATTAGGAGATATGGATTTTACTCCTAAGGCACTGTTTTTTAATGCAGTAACTTTGAGTGAGTGTGCATGTGGGCTTTATGATGTGTGTGTCTTAGATTCCCAGATAAAACATAAGCCAGAGATTCTTTTTTTTAATTGAAGTATAGTTGATTTACAGTGTTGTGTTAGTTTCTGGTGTACAGCAAAGTGATTCAGTTACATGTATAGTTTGTACAAGGTATTAAACATTATAGCTTATTACAAGATGAGTATAGTTCCCTGTGCTATACAGTAGGACGTTGTTTTTTATTTTATGTATAGTAGTGTGTATCTGCTGATCCCAGACTCCTAATTTATCCCTTCTCCCACCCCCCTTCCCCTTTGGTAACCATGTTTGTTTTCTGTGTCTGTGAATCTGTTTCTGTTTTGTAAGTAAGTTCATTTGTATCATTTTTTTAGATTCCACATAGTAGTATCATATGATATTTGTCTTTGTCTGACTTACTTCACTCAGTGTGATAATCTCTAGGTCCATCCATGTTGCTGCAGATGGCATTATTTCATTCCTTTTTTATGGCTGAGTAATATTCCATTGTGTGTGTGGGTGTGTGGGTGTGTGTCACATCTACTTCACCCCGTTCATCTGTCGATGGACACATTGTTGCTTCCATGTCTTGGCTATTGTAAATAGTACTGCTGTGAACATTGGGGTGCATGTATCTGTTCAAATTCGCGTTTTCATCTTTTCCAGATATATGGCCAGGAGTGGGGTTGTCGGATCATATAATAACTCTATTTTTAGTTTTTTAAGGAACCTCCATATTGTTCTCCAGAGTGGCTATACCAGTTTACATTCCCAACAGTGTAGGAGGGTTCCTTTTCTCCACACCCTCTCCAGCATTTATTATTTGTAGACTTTTTGATGATGGCCATTCTGACCAGTGTGAGGTGATACCTCATTTTAGTTTTGATTTGCATTTCTCTGATCATTAGCAATGCTGAGCATCTTTTCACGTGCCTTTTGGCCATCTGTGTGTCTTCTTTAAAATACAGACCAGAGATCTTAACTTCAAATACCTACATGGGCCAAGCAAGTAATAGAAATGAGGGGAAAGGGTGGGTATAATAAAATGAGGAATAGTGGGGACTGTGGCCAACTGGAGAGCACAGGGGCTTACCTATGTTTAAAAAATGATGGGAGCCAAACATACCACATGTGCAGTCAAGTACACTTACACCATAAGCTCCTTCACAAAAATAGTTGTTTCTAAAATATCTCTGCATACACAAAATAATACAAAGATAAGTAAATAAGAAAAATATTAATTGCTAAAATTTATCTAGTACCTACTAAGTACCTAGAACTGGCCTAATTTTATGTCATGACTATAATTACCTTCATTTTACGCATGAGGAAATTAAGACACAATACACAGTAAATCTATATTGGTTGCTCTATATAATAATTGGGGGCTTCCCTGGTAGTGCAGTGGTTAAGAATCCGCCTGCCAATGCAGGGGACACGAGTTTGATCCCTGCTCCGGGAGGATCCCACACGCCGCAGAGCAACCAAGCCTGTGTGCCAAAATTACTGAGCCTGAGCTCTAGAGCCCGCGTGCCACATCTGCTGAAGCCCGCATGCCCTAGAGCCCATGCTCTGCAACAAAAGAACCCAGTGCACCGGAACAAAGAGTAGCCCCCTCTCACCACAACCTTGTGCAGCAACGAAGACCCAACACAGCCAAAAAATAAATAAATAAATAAATAATTGGATGTTAAGAGATAAAAAACAGCACAGTAAAGAACAAAGTATCAGGGCCCTGAACTGAGCCCCTAACCCAGATGAAAGAAGCACACTCTTTCATCCTGGTGAGAGAGTCCCCTGGCTTGTAGAACATGTGGGGTGAAATCCTTCCTGAGAGCCATGATGGCTTGAAAGCTGACAGATGTGATTGGGCACTGGGTGCAGATGTGTTAGGGGTGGTTCCTTTAAGCTGCTCAGAGGATGTTCCTACCTCAAAGCTGACTCTAACTATTTTTCATTAACTGGTGAGGAGGACCACCCCCTCCCAGTCCCCATACCTCTGCCCTTCTCCCTAAAACACTCCTTCCAGGTACCTGATTGAGGGTGACCCCTGAGCAGAGTGCTCGATACACGTTTGCTGCATGGACAGATGGGTTGGCCCAGGTTTACAGCATGAAGCTCTTTCTCTCCAACTCTTCCTGTCTCAACTGAGAGACAATAGAGGATAGTGATTGAGAACTGGAGTTCTGGAGTCAGACAGGCCTGACTTCAAATCTTCCTCAGCTACTTACAGCTGAGTGATCTCTCTGAGGCAGTTTTCTCATCTACAAAATTAGATGAAAATACTAGTCCTTGCTCATTGTTCTGTTAGGAGAATGAAATACTATTAATCACATAAAGCATTAAGCACAGTGAGTGGCCTGTAGCAAACCTCAGTGCATAGTCATTTTAGGATTATTTTGTATCCCTTTGCCTTTGTGGCAGTTGGTGAGCTTTGTGGTCGCAGGGATTGTTAAAGCAAGCCCATGCTTCCTACATCCCCAGGCTTGGATTGGTGGCTTTTGTTTTTTGTTTTTTGGGGTTTTTTTTTTAGCTCAGCAGATAACTAAAGAAAGAGCAGGCAAGTCCACAAACGGAGTGGAGTACCTACTATTTACTACTCTTCAAGCATCATGGGAGTTGCTTTATCTTTTTAATCTCTTGTAGCCTCACCCAGTCCAGCTGGGAATGAAAGTTGGATTTTATCGCACCCATATAGGTAGTGTTTCTCATAGAGCATTCCCTGGATCAATGAGCATTAGTAGGTAGCTGAGCACCTGAGTAGGTACCGGATCTTTGGCCTCAGAATTTCTAGAACAAGGCCTGCCTGGGCATCTGCTTCCCAGATGAGTATCATCAAAGCGTGAGGACCTTTGATTTAGTACTTGTATCATTTAATCTATAACTTGATTCTATATTTCCTTGTATTTTACATGTAAGCATGTCATTTCTTCCTTAATTAGATGATAAATTTTCCAAAATGAGGACCATGTTTTCTGGTTTTCTTGTAACCCCAACAGTGCACAGCTCAATCCTAAACACACCATTGGGAACTAGTGAAAATACCTGGCTGGGTTTAGCTTTCTGCCCTGCAGGGTCCTGACCTGTCAGTGCCTAAAGATTGGTAGAGACCTCAAATTAGAAAGGCAATACACCAAAACCCAATATTATTTAATATGCATTTGTGAGTCTCCGACCCATACTTCCTTATTGTCAGTTGGTGTACTTTTACTGATTAATGCACTGAGGTTCCTGACTTACTGACCAGGGAGGAAAATTAACAAATCTCCGAAAAGTGAAGTCCCTAAGAAGTTTCAGTGTTTGTGAAACAGAAACTCCCAGGTGTTCCTGCCTTATCACAGAAAGCTAGGCCCCTTCTGTCCAAAATGGTTATTCAACTTTTAAACACATGAGTTGAAACGATTTTCATTGCAGGATCAGCAATGATATGGGCTAACTTTAGGGAAAAGGAAGAACTTGTTACTTTACGATGTGTTTGTTCCTGAGCAATTGAGAGGTTTGCCATATGTTTTTATGGTAATTTTCTTTGAGGTCCCATAAATACCTTGGAATGCGGAGGTTCTACCATCAGAGTCACATGGGAGCTTGTCCAGTACCCTAATGTCATTAACCCAGCTGCTTTGGTTGCTGTGATATGCAATTATTTCTTCTACATTTAAAAAGCAATTCTCTGATCTCCAACCCATTAACCGTGTTTGATCTTAACGAGTTGAAAAATGTTTGGAATCTAAGCTTATGATCTTTGCAGGAGTTTTTTCTTCTTTTAATTCACAGTAGCTTTCCACCCCCTCCCCTTCTCTTTTTTAGGATCAACACTCTGTGGTAGGCCAGAACGCAGGCCCCAGTCCAAGTCCCAACCCCTGCTCAAATCCAAACACTGGAAGTGGTTACATGAACTCCCAGCAATCACTGTTGAATCAGCAATTGATGGGAAAGAAACAGACTCTACAGAGGCAGATCATGGAGCAGAAACAGCAGCTTCTCCTCCAGCAGCAGATGCTGGCTGATGCGGTAAAACTTTCTCCCAATTTCTGCTGTACATACCTGTTGGCCCAACAGAGGGAATTCATTATTTTCCATTTCTACTTACTGCCCTTGTCTCTGTGTCTACCTGTGGGACAGCAAGCAGGGTGTCCTGGCTGTAAGAGAGGCTAATTCTATACATGTAAAGTGCTACAGGGGAGGAAAAACAAAACAATACAGAAAACACCCTGATTTAGCAGCTGCTGGACACTTGGAATGCACAGCACCTGGGCTGACTAGCCCGACCCAGCCCAGGAATGTTCAGGGCGCTGCAATCAGGCAAAAGAAACCAGTGTTGTTCCACAGCCCCCGGGGGCAGAAAATAGGGGACAAAACTTTAATCAGCTCAAATCCAAACTGATTTTAGAGGTGAAAGAGTTTTGAAAGCAACTTTAAAAGCCAGTGTGCAGTTTCAAAACTTAAAATTTGGCCTCCAAAATTGAGCATCTCAGAAGAGGAGATGTTTTTTTAAGGAAAACAAAAATGTATTGCCCACTTTCACCACATGTAAGTGGCCTTACCTTAAAGGCAAGGTTGTTGTTTCCCACACATTCCCCAAGCATTAAGCGTACTTCAATATTTATCTGCTCGTCCCTTCTGCATTCTCAGACTCATACAGTCGACAACTACTCCGAACCCTTCCTGCCTTCTAAGACCAAAGCCCTTTCTCCAAATTTTATTCTTTCCCTTCAAGCTATTTGGCCAAATGAAAGAAGGAGGCAAAGTTAACCATCTCCAGGTTGATAGAGCCAAAGTACACAGAAAATAAAATAAAATAAAAATAAAAATAAATTTATACTCGAGTAGCTTTGCAGTAAGAGTCAGAAACCTAGGGTGTGATAAGCGCTATAATTCATTCAGTAAATATTTACTAATTTACAGTGGGACTACAGCCATAAACAAGACAGCCCTGTCTTTGTCCTCAAGGAGCTTAGTGCCCTCTGGGGATGTCAAATAAATAGGCAATTGTAATACATGTGATTAAATGCTGTGATGTGGGAATTACCAGAAACAGTTTCAGAGAGAAAGCTGTATCCACTGAAGATCTGAAGGTGAAGTAGGAGATGGAGGGAAGGACAGGGGAGTATCCAGCCAGAAAAACCAGCATATTCAAAGACTCAGGGGACAATAAAGTATCCTACATATTGTTTTTGCTGAGGCATGTCATGTGCACAAGGATAGGGAAGTGAAAGGCTAGGAGGCCAGACATCAGAGACCAGAGGATAAGGCTTGATAAATCAGAATTTACATTGTCAAAAAGCAATGGAGGAGAATTCCCTGGAGGTCCAGTGGTTAGGACTCTGCGCATCCCTGGTCGGGCAACTGAGATCCCTGCAAGCCATGCAGTGCGGCCAAAATAAAAAAAAAGAAAGAAAAGAAAAGCAATGGAGAGGACTTTAAAGCATTTTAAACAAGGAAGCACTAGATTCAGATTTGGTTTGCATTAAATAAAGGTATAAACATAGCATGGGAAAATGTAATGGAGGGAAAGGTAAAATCCAGCCTAGAGAGATTGAGGATAATCTCCCAGAAGAGAGAAAATTTGACTTTGACTTTGAAGGATGGTAAGATTCTTATGGACAGAGTGGTCCACCATTCCAGGTGGAGGGTGGGCCAGAGACCAAAAGGTATGTATTAGTTGGTTAGTTTGAGATTGTATTATGAAATATCTAATGCATAGTGAAGAGTATAAATCATATAACAACAATCCTTTATGTTTTTTAAGGAATGACAAATGGAATTAAGTTTGGAGTCCAGAGCATGTGAGAAGAAATAGTGAGAAATAAATTTACTTGACCTTGAACAAGGAATAGTGAGAAACTTACAGGTGACCTTGAATGCTGCCCTAAGGTATAGGGGAACCACTGACTGGATCACTAAGTGACACAACTAATTTCTACTATAAATCATAGTTTTGAAATCTCCACTCCTCCTGCCCACTCCGTCCCTTTTTGTGATCTTCATAAACAAAATAGCTTAGAAACAAGGGCAGTAGAAGAGAAAAACATACAATCTAAGATTGGCTTACTGGGTACACTTTCATCATTCCTATCCACGCTAGTAATTTGTTGACTTATAACAGGCAGAGGTTGAATTTCTGGATTTTCAGCTCTCATTAAAAGGCAAGGAAACATTCCATGAGGGTCCAGTCCTGGCACTATCCTAACTCCCATGGAGTCCCAGTTGAGTCGAGTCACCACTGGGACAGGTGCAAAGGGCCGGGGCATAAACTGTAAGAGATGAAGGAGAAGGAGGCTGCTGTTTTTGTGATTTTTATAAACTATTCACATTTCTATTTGTTGGGCCACCATTGAGGGTGCCTGTGCTTTTTAGCATATCCAGGAAGAAACAGGCTTTGATGCCACTTTACATTAGCATACGCTTTGTAGTCATTCGCAGCCAGTTGGCAAGGCCAGATAGACTCCTAAATTGAGACATTTTCTGATGGAAATGTATTGTTCTTACTTTCTATTATTTTCCCACCAATGAAGCACAAAGAGGAGAGTAGTACTTGTTACAATGGGCAGCAAAATTACCAACATGTTTTGTGCACCTACTATGTGCCAGGTACCATGCTGCGCTTTTACGCAATTAAAGGATTAATCCTGACAGTGGGGAGTATGAGGGAGGTCCGAGAATTATCTACATTTTACATTTTGAGATGGCGAAACTGAAGCAGGACAGATATGGGCAACAGAAGATTATTTCTATATTAGCTTTTTGGGTCCAAGATATTGGGTTACCGTGAGACATTAGTCATGAAGTTAAATTTCATGTTGCACAGAAGTAATCTCAGGGATGGCCTGTGCGTTTACACTTGCGTAGAACGGGGATGTTATTCTCTTGCAAATGGAGCAGTCTCCATTCAGTGTTGGAGTTTGGTCTTTGCTGTCCTTCAGCACAAAGTGACAGCGTGGCAGTTCTATGATAGTCCATGTGAGAGGCCACTCTAACTCATTTGTTAGTAAGTACTTTTAAGAAACTCAGGTTTCCAGAGCTGTGTAATGTTAACCCTTCGAACAACTTAAATAACCCCTTAGGAGAATAAAAAGTCAATAAGTAGATCGAATGTATGTAAAAATAAATCCAGATTTGAAATCTAGTCTTTAATGGAGCACCAAGGGCCTGATTATCACACACACACCACATGCATGAATTCTGTTTTCTTGAATAGAAACAACAGAAACACCTAATTGCGTAAGAAAATAGGATAGATGCTTTTGAAAACAAGAAGATTTCATAAAGTCCCATGCTTGGCATAAAAATCAAAACTGTCAGCTTGCTCAATAGTTTACAGCAGGAATGGTTGAATATTGCCACATTTGGGTTCATGGAACATCTCAAGCTGTTTCTTAAACATTTAGGGTTTGGGCAAAACCAAAAAGAGTTTCACCAACCACTTTTTCCCTTAATTTGTAAACCCATATTTAAAAGAAATGTAACCCATATGTTTCTGATTCATTTACACTTAGCTCATCAAAACTGTTTTATGTGAATTACTTGATACCCCCAAATCCCTGTGAGTCTTTCAAGTCTTTTTCCTTAGAAACAAGAATTTGAATTTGGTTTGTTGTCGTTTTAAAGCCACTTTTTTTTTTCCTTTATAGTAGATTTATTCTACTTAGAAGGTTTGGAATTTGTTGGGAAACTGAGAAATACATGGTTTAAGTGGGTTCTAAATTAGGTAGCCCATATTTGGCTTCCATCTAATTAACCCATCTGTTATCAGGTTTTCTTTTCTATTTATTGACTTTCCTATAATTATATTGTTCTCTGTCTACCTATGCCAACTATTTTTATCTTTGAAAAAGGGGGTTGCTTTGGGGTTCAGGCAAAATTGCAGTAAAGCAACTTTTAAAATTTCCTGATCCATGCTGAGAAACAAAAAAGCATCCTGATGTCCAGAACTGATACGATATTCACAACCAGGCTGTTTTGTTCTCTGTTAGACATAAACAATTTTACAGAACACCAAGCTCAGAGAGGATTGCTCTGAGATCATGATAAAATGAGACAAAAGAAGGCCACTTCATAATTTTGTCTAAAAATAGACATAAACAAGGTCACTGTGCAACTCACAAAATATGAAAAATTTCCCTTTTGCTAAATGAGTGACAGATAATTCTTTACTCAATCAGAGAATCAACCTCACTTTCTGACAGCTTACAACCTAGAAGAAATCCTTACTTCCTTAGAGCCTCCCTAAATCACCCAGCCAAAACCCAAATCCTGTAATAGCTTCTTTCTAATGCGCTCCTGCTGAGACACCCCATGCCCCCCCCCCCCCCCCCCCCCCCCGCCCCGTGATGTGCCTTCTTCCTCACTGCAGCATGTGATAAACCCAACAGGTGTGTTCCTGTTACTGAATGCAAATTCATATGCCCTATGCACAGAGAGGCCAAACAAACCAAAACATCAGGGTTGGGAGCAGGGAAAGGTTATTGCAGGGCCACGCAAGGAGATGGGCAGCTCGTGCCCAAAAAACCCCAAACTCCTTGAAGGGTTTTAGCAAAGCACTTTTAAAGGAAGATGAGGAAGGGGTGTGGTTAGTTGTTGCAAGCTTCTTGGTGTAGGAATCCTTTGTTTTTGTAGCTATCCATGTAGGTCAGCTCAGGATATTTCTGTAAACCTCCAGCAAGACAAATGTTATTCTCTGTTCTGCAACTTTTTATCTCTATATGAATGGACTCTTAAAGGTCAGAGCCCTAAGAATAGGTTATCCTGTACATTTCAGACTATAGACAACATTCTTTTACAAAAGGTGCAGAGCCAGCAGGACTAAGCACAGGAAAAGAACACTTCTTTCCTGCTATATTCCTAGTGGTCTTTGGCTGAGGCCACTGACAATATAAAAATAATGGCCTTATTTCCTCTGTTAGCCCCCAAACTCACCTACTCTAAAGATCTAAAGGTGGCTGATTCCAGAAGGGAGAAAAGAAGGGAACCTTGGAAATTTCTGGGCTCTGAGAATGGGGCAGAACAGCAAGAGGCCCTTGCATTGTGTGGCTGAAAAGCCTAAATTTCTGACTCAGGATTTGGTTTCAGTTCTACCACTGTGGGATCTTAGGCAAGTTACTCAACCTAAGGAAGCTTCTATTTCCTTATCTATTAAGTGGGAATAACTCATACCTACCTTCATTAGTTGTTTATGAGGGAAAAATTAGGTAATATGCACAGAATGCCTATATCAGTATCTGATAGATTATCTCCTCCTATCTTGGGTTGATATATTTAGCAAATAAAAATACAGAATGCCTGAGTGCCCTGCATTTTATCTAGCGATCTTATTCCTACACCTTCCACATTTGGTAAGACCAAAATTATATATAGTTACCCAAGTGTATCAGGAGGGTTACAAAACAAAACTAGAAATCCCCATCTCAGAAATCACAGAATTTTAATCCTTGCTGAAAGCTAATTGCAAAATAAAGAAAATGAGAGTAGTTACTAGACCCAAAACACATGTTGAATATTAAGGAGAGGTAGAAATTACACTTCCATGCAGGAAATTGAAATTGAAAAGATTTGTCTCTAAATAAGGTTCATGATTCACCACTATGACTGCAAATCATTAATAAAAACTGCTAAGGTCTATGATTCACAACTGTGACTGCAAAATTGTTCTTATATTCCTACTTTTTTGAATCTACACATTTTTACAGGTGAGAAAGTAACAATGCAGTTTAATATGTTTTCATTTGTGTTTTCAAGGAGAAAATTGCTCCACAAGATCAGATAAATAGACATTTGACAAGGCCACCCCCAGATTATAAAGACCAAAGAAGAAATGTGGGCAACATGCAGCCAACAGCTCAGTATTCTGGTAAGTGTACTTAAAAATTAATAAAAAATCTTAACTGTGCAAAGAAGAAAACTGTTCAGTTGTTAGTATTTCCTCCTTTCCGTCTCACATTTAATTGTAACATCTTTCTTAGACTCCTTCTCTAGCTCCTATGTAACTTTCAGATGAAGACCAAACTGAAATATTTTTTAGTCCACTCATCAGTTTTTCTTGCTTATTCTTGTTCCTTATTCACATATGTCAGTGCTCTTGGGACTACCTCTGAGAGTCAAAACAAAAAACAAAAAAAACGCATAAATATTTTCTAACTGCTAGGTTCAACCATTCTCTCAACTGCGTATCTTGACCCAGGTAGTGTAAGGTAAGCAGACACTTCTCCCTCATAGTCACATTTGTACCTTGCATAGAGCCCAATCTTTTCTTCTCCACTTTTGGGCTCATCTCCCAAAGACAAATAGCCTTATCACTAAAAAATAGTTGAAAAGCAGATTAAGACTTTAGGAAGTCTCTCAAAACTACCAAAGGTGGGTTACATTTAAAATATAAAGCAAAATTTCTTAATGGGTATCTCAGTATATCATAGGTGGTGGACACTACCCCTAAAATCCCTCTCCTTCCACTCTCTGAACTCCAATAGAACCTCTCTCAAACCTAGCCTTTGCTGCCCCTGCCTTCTCCCAGTCAGCATCTGTTCGAGCCTTTCTGCCCAGAACTCTTTGCACCTTCTCATGTAACCTAACCTTGTCCTCGAACTTCCCAAGTTCTCTCTGCTTTACCTGTTACCTTCATCTGTCCAGGAAGCCATAAAGGAGATTCTCTGAAGAAGGAGGGGCTATGACTATTTCTGTGTATTAACATTTTCTGGTCCTGTTAAGTGTAGTAATCAATATGTTGTTCTAATTTATTCAGACTCTTTCAAATGCATCAGACTGCCTTTTTCCACTAAAATTAGGAATGGAATGTATGTATTCCACTCTCTAAGACTGCTATGCCTCAGGGCAAAGACAGGATTCTCTGAGTCTGTCCTCAAGGAGGCTGAAAGACAAGATGGGTTTTACTTGGAACATGGCTTCTGATACCATGGCCTATCAGTGGGTTTGGGGGAAGCTAGGAGCCCTTTGAAATATTATATGAAATTCAAGGTGAATGTTTGGGCTTTTCTTTTCCCATTCATATAATAGATTCCCAAGGAGAGCTGTGTAAGGCTGGTTTGGTGGCTCTACCGTGTTAGCAGGGATCCAGGCTTCTTTTGTCTTTCTACTCCACCTTCTTGCACATGCAGCTTCCGTCATAAGGGTTGTCTTGTGGCCACCGCATCACCAGCCTTCATACCCATATTACAGATAGGAAAGATGAAAGAGAGGAAAAGGTTAAATGGCTTCCCGAATGAGTCAGATTCCCTTTTTAAAGTAGGTTTTTTTGGACACTCACCTAGTAGCTTCTGCCTTTAGCCAGAATTTATTCATATGACCCCTCTCCCCCCCATCAGCAAGGATGTTTGGCAAATGTGGTTTTTCAGGTGCGCACACTGGTGCAAAATCAAGGCTTTGTTTCTAAGGAAGACAGTGAGGTTGGGTATTTGGGAGGGACCTAGAAGTCTCTTCCATAGTGCATACAGGTATTTTCCTAAGGGAGGTATCCTTAGCATCCAGCCGCTAACCCCCAGATGGGTAAGAATCACTGCTCTAGAGCACGGTACTTCACATGACTTCTGAGAATGAAATAAACAAGCACAACACAAACTCCTTTATCATTTTTTTATTTCAATCTCAGTACAATAATAATCACCTTGCCCAGATGTTAATATTAGAAATGATGTATGAAAAACACCTAGAAGAATTTCTACCACATATTAGGAGCTTCTCATGATGATTTTAACCTTCTCCATCCAGGAAGATTTCACTGTGCTGATAAATCACTATCTGATAGGTCAAGCCTCCCTATTCAGCAGCCTGTGGTTGAATGGTCCCACATTCAATCACTTATTTACAGGTATCAGTGTAACTAGCAGACACTTTGAGGCTCCATGGATTTCCCAATACAGAAGCTAAATGCTAACTGAAAACTTGAAAGAGCAAATGCAGCTTGAGAGAGGAGGCTGGAATATCAGTGAAAGCGTAAATGAAGGAACTTGGACTTTGGCCTGAGCCTTTGAAGAAAAGATAGGGCTTGGTGAGGTAAGAAGGGCATGATGTGAGAAGGAAATGGCATGAGCAAAAGCAGCTCATGGTGTGTGGATAATAATACTGCAGTCATAACTATACCTCCTAGAGCAGAGTGCTTTCTGTATGGAAGTAGTCACTGGAGCATGGATTACATTGAATTCCAGATATTTGAAGAGAAGGGAATTTACCTATCTTATGGCAGCTTCTTGAGTGGGGATGCAGATGCAAATTGGGCATGATGTTCAAGGCCATAGATTTGGACCATTAATCTAGCAGCCATTATAGGGTTCATTATAGGGTGCATGTTCTAATTTGGACCCTGGGGTAACCAGTAGCATGGATTTCATGAGATCTGGCTAATCAAATTGTAGTCTTTGGTCTTGGAACTGAGTAAAGCTAATTCAAAGTGGAAGATTGACTATCACTTCCCCTCAGTGATTCCAGAAGAAGAATAAAGTAAAGCCTAAAAAATAACCATTCTGTTTCAGTCTTCTTTCCATAAAGTGTAAACGCTTGACCAACGGGTAACTTAGGGTGATACTTCCCCCCCAAAACTGTCTTATTCCTTTTATATAATATGCTGTGATGATTATTTCTCTTTATTTATTCTCACACCCATTGGCAGTCTCAGAGCTGATAAGCTATTGTGAATTGCTATAATTTGCTGTCACGAACTAATATAATTATCTTCTTTTTCTTAGGTGGCTCATCCACAGTAAGTTTAAACTCTAACCAGGCTTTGGCAAACCCAGTTTCAACACACACCATTTTAACTCCAAATTCCAGCCTCATGTCTACTTCCCATGGGACAAGAATGCCATCCTTACCCACAGCAGTTCAGAACATAGGGATGTATGGGAATCTGCCTTGCAATCAGCCTGGGACATACAGTGTCACTTCAGGAATGAATCAACTGACCCAACAGAGAAACCCAAACCAACTGATAGCAAATCAAAACAACCCTCTGATGCCACGGCCACCCACTTTAGGGCCCAGTAATAATAATAATAATGTGGCCACTTTTGGAGCTGGATCTGTTAGCAGTTCACAACAATTAAGACCAAATTTAACCCACAGTATGGCCAGCATGCCAGCACAGAGAACGTCGAATGTAATGATCACATCCAACACAACAGCACCAAACTGGGCCTCTCAAGAAGCGACAGCCAAACAACAGGAAGCGCTGAAGTCTACAGGAGTCCGCTTCCCCACAGGCACGCCTGCAGCCTACACTCCAAACCAGACATTGCAACAGGCGGTAGGTAGCCAGCAATTTTCCCAGCGAGCAGTGGCTCCTCCTAGTCAGTTAACACCAGCAATGCAAATGAGACCCATGAACCAAATGAGCCAGACATTAAATGGACAAAATATGGGCCCACTCAGAAGTCTGAGTCTCAGACCCAATCAGCTAAGCACACAGATTTTGCCTAATTTGAACCAGTCAGGAACAGGGTTGAGTCAGTCGAGGACAGGCATAAGCCAGCCAGCATCCCTGACAGCCGGCAGTTTTCCTTCACCCAACCAAAGTTCCAGGGCTTTTCAAGGAACTGACCATGGCAATGACTTAGCTTTTGACTTTCTCAACCAACAGACTGATAACATGGGCCCTGCCCTGAACAGTGATGCTGATTTCATTGATTCTTTATTGAAGACAGAGCCTGGTAATGATGACTGGATGAAAGACATCAACCTTGATGAAATCTTGGGGAACAACTCCTAGAGGAGAAAAGGGAGAGAATTCACAAACTCCAAGCATGAAAAGGCAGTATTTTACAAGGACTCTGTAAAAGCCAAACTGTTGACTTTTAGTTGGACTCTATGAAGATACCTTGGCTTAAAAACGGAAAGCAGAAAGTAACTGTAGTGGTGAATGTTTTGGTCCAAATGCTTGTTTTAAATCTCAAACCTGAAATTAAAAACACTGGGATCACTTTTCCCTGT
This sequence comes from Hippopotamus amphibius kiboko, assembly GCF_030028045.1. Classification (NCBI taxonomy): domain Eukaryota; kingdom Metazoa; phylum Chordata; class Mammalia; order Artiodactyla; family Hippopotamidae; genus Hippopotamus; species Hippopotamus amphibius. Next base: position 55,757,457 of record NC_080194.1, read on the forward strand.
CTAAACCCCAGGACACAGTATCCAGTTTATCCAAACAGAACTGTGATGTTGATGTGTAATTAGTTGTGTAAAATAGGCTTCCGAGCTCCTTTTCTCCCTGAAAGAAAAGTAATAGAACTTGTAGCTTGTTTAAACCCCACATCATGCGGAGGCACTAGTTCCAAGCAACAAGCAAAAAATTCCTTAAATTGCTCTAACAGATATATAAGTGTGGTTTAATCTCTCCACTCTGTTTTTTTCATTTAGGTTTCCTAAAACTTCCAGGGTAGATTGAAATGTTATAGATTTGTTTGGAATAACCAGTGTCCTAAGTAAAGAAAAACTGGAGAACATAGGGAACACTCAGTGGACGGTAGAATTTCTTCCCCAGATTCATCCCCTCACTTTTTCAGTTTTCCCACATACCCTCTACTTCAGCAAGATGCTGTGTCTAGTGATGAAACAAGAACACAGAGCTGGCCAACTTTTTTTCACAACCAATTTCTGAATCCAGTTTCTGAATCTTAGATTCAGTCACTCCCTGTCCTAATCACACTGAAATATTAGTGCACACTTGTCTGCTTCAGATTTCACTACTTAAAAGAGAAAACACCCCATTGGGCATTGCTATAAAGGAGATGTATTTGACCACAAATAACTTGGGGTGTTGCTTATTGTGATGATATTGCTGGTTAGTTCCCAAGCTGAGTGAATTTGAGCCTGGCCCTCTCTGCTTATTTTGATGACCAGAGACTGATTTATAAGAAAAGGAAGTCTGGAGACCAAAACTGAGATTAGGAATTATCATGTTTTGGTTGAAGATAAGAAGCAAAAGGTCAGGACCACCGTACCAAAAGGCAGGTACGGATGGGTACAAATCTATCTCAGAGGGTTTGAAGGAAAGTATAATTGAGACAAAAAACAATCTGTCCATATTTGGACACATTATTTGGGTGCACAACTAAATAGAATGTGATCTGTTGGTAGCAGTCTACTCATTCTTCTGTCCCTGATGTGATGAATCATTGCTACATGCTAGATGGGCCCTTCATATCCAGGTTTTCTCCCTCAGGGCTGAGCGTTGTATCGAGGAAAGAGTTCCTGTCGAGTCATGTAACAGATCAGCTGCAAAATGGGGAAGATGTGTGCTAATTGGGATGTATGCAAAATATTACTGTCATTTCCTCATTACAGAGGAACACAGGTTATCTTCAGCCTTTTTAGTTATACACTCACATATTCAATTATCAAATGATATTTAACTGAAATCATTTAATAACTTTAAATACTCGTTCTAAAAAAGAACACATTTTGAAAGTTCTGCAAAGTCCTCTTGCAATCTTTAAAATGTCTAGAAACACTCTTTTTCTTTTACACAATACCAACATCACTGGCCCAGATTCTTTTCTGAGCTAGATTGTAAATATAAATAAATTACTTGTTTTGTAAACTTTTGTAAAGAATATTTTGGTAGAAATACTTAAAGCATATTCTTTGGGTTATATTTATACATATGTGAAATAAATATACTATCAAAAGGTTATATTTTATACAAAACGTAAATTGTTACCTTTTGTATGCTAATATACAAAGTTTTGTATAATATGATGGTTTATTTTTAGCTCTTACTTAAACCCTAGATGGTCAAGTGGGAACTTTTGAAAAGTATCAAGAGGCTTGTTAGACAAATTTATAATCTGAAACCTCAATAAGAAAGCATTCCAGGTTTCAACTCTTTCCTTTTATTTTTCCTGCTCCCCAATTCTTTTTTAAACCCATAGTTCTTGTGTCTTGTTTGATGATTCTGCTGTGCACATTGTATCGGTCCTTGTTGCATGTGGTCTACTGTGTGTTTTCCCATTTTATAAAACGGTGTTTCTCCATGCAAAAAAGTAAGGAAAAGTTATGTACATATAAACACTTTTATTTTATGGCTCCTCCATGTTACTGTATATATCTGCCAGCACGTCCCAGTTACACTCCTGTGATTCAGCTTATTTTTACCCTAACATAAATAGTATGTTTTGTAGTGGCTATCAAATTTAAGAGATAAAGCAATCAGAATGTTTGGATTTTCTTCTATCTTAATGTGAATTTCATAATTAATGTCTATTTATTCAGCTATTCATTAAAATACAGGATTCTTTGGAAAAAAACGGTGTAGTCCATAGTTTCTGTTCATTGGCAGCCTATTACCAAAGATGACGTAATTTTCCTGTAAGCTGAGATAACGATTTGATAGACATGCAGCCAAAACTTCAGGATTTACAACTGAAAAGCTATGGGAATACCATCTCCCTTTTACAGAAATACCAGACTACTTAATTGTTGGCATTGTTTATCATTCTGACACATTATACACAAGGTAGAAGTAATTTTTGTTTTTTTTAATTCAAAGACTAGGAAGTCATTTAAGCAAATAATTCATTCTTGGCTTTGTGTTAAGCCCAATGAAGAGTTATCTAACTCTGCTCTAAGTGAATGCACTAATATTACTTGCATTACTGTAACTGTACCCGTAACTGTAAAGATCTCAACTTGTAAGAAGTATTTTGTATCGTGTGTAATTTTGTCTGTTAAAAAAATAGTTTTAAAAATTCATAAGTGGTTCTCTTGTATGAAATCATACTTTCAGTCACCAAAAATATTGTTGCTATATCACAGAAAGTTCTGATGGGCAAATTTATTCTCTGGGAAGTTTCTAATACTAGTGAAAGGCTGACTTGTCTTATTTCAATATTCTTTACTTCACTTAGAAAGTTTGTATTAAGATCCCATATGCACGGCAACTACTAACTACTGGAGAAACACAGCCTAATTCTCAGGCACAGTGGACCTTTGCCTGGCCTGCTGTGTGGCATTTTGTCAGACCTGCCCGAGTGAAACGGGGCCAGGTAAACACAGCCTCACTGAGCATATTTACTCAGTCCTTCTTGGGAGTCAAGGAGGTTGAGAGAAAGATGGGCCTTTGTAGAAGGCAAGGGGAACCATTCTATCAAATGTTCTTGCTCCACTGTTGAAATATGTTGTTGGGGTTCCATTGTCCCTCCCCCTCTGCCAAAAAAGTTGTGTGACATTATCCTTTTTATTAGCATTATTAATGGAGCAGTAATAAAATTGAGATTTTATGTAGTGCCTGTCCAATGACTCTGGAAGTTTGTAAACGAAATCAACATCAATAAAAATAAATAAAAGGCACACAAATTAAGAGAAAGAACTGTAATTCTAAAATTATCCAGTCAATCCTAATATGTACCCAGGGAAGGATACTTGAGAGGAAATAAGAGGGTAGATGTGAATGCAAAAGAGAAAGAACAGCTTAGCTGCTTCCTCCTCTGTGCTTGCCAAAAGGCAGTACAAATTCTTAAACGTTGTATTCGCCATTTCCATTTTATATCCCTGTAACTGTGCTTCCTCACTCAAAAACGAGGGCTTGAGGCTGAGTAGCTCTACATTTCTTCCCAACTCTAAAACTCCATGATTGATTTTTCTTTCCAAACAAATTTTCCAAAGCTAAGTGGAACATTAACCAAAAAGACTCAGCATCATTTTTAAAATAAAGAAATCACTGTTCAATCAACCTTTTGAAAAATTTCAGATTGCCAGTCAACTGTATTTAGCAAAGCATCCCTCCCCTTGAAAATTAAATCATATGAAAATGAGATTTCATCAAAAGTAAGCCAGAACTGGTCTGTAGACGAATAGAAAGGCAATGTAGACGTAGATGCCCACTGACTAAATACAAGTCCAAGTCCTGAAGATCAAAAGCTGGGATGTGATATTAAATGGTCATCTTCTTGTGAGATCATAGAATTTCATAAAGAAAATATTTGCCTAGCAGGGAGGAGAAATCCCATACTTTGTGTAGTATATAATAATGAAATTTTGTGAGTTGTAAATGGCAGTGTAACGTCTTTTAAAAACACTTCCTAAGTTCCTATGACACACAAAGTGCAGGTAGTGCCCTACTATTAACTTCACTGGCAATAACAACATTACTAAAACATTACACCAGGAGAATTAAGAAAACATATTTGCCTTAGATTTTTAAAACTAAATGCTGTTGTCCCTGACCTGCATGCAATAATATTAAAAGAAGGCTTTTGTTTGTTTACATAAATAGCATTTTTAAGTTTGCTCTTTACCAAATTGAATCATCATTAGCTCCAGGTTGTGCATAAATATATAGAAATTTTTTACAATACTTAGAATTCTTTCCGGAAAAGGGAAGGAGAAAGAGAATAATACATAAAAGACTGTGTAAATACATGGAAGGTTTTTAATAGGGTTCTTTCAGCAGAAGGGAGAGGAGGAAGGAAGTTGGAAGGAAGGAAAGAAAACACATCTCAAATAGACTTAGAGAAAGGAATCTACTGGTGGACATAACTACAAAGTCCAGGAGCTAGGTCTGGGTTTAGGCACAGCTGAATCTAGTAACAATGTCATCATCAATTGGTTCTTTTCTACCCCTCACCTTTGCTTCCCTGTGTCTTGGCTCCATTCTCAGGCAGGCCCCTTTCTCATGGTGCAAAATGGTTGCTAGAAGCTCCAGACTTATATCTTCATAACTCCAAGTCCAGCATGAACCAACTTTGCATCTCACAAGCTTTGATTAGGGCACGTGCCCATCCCTGGACAGTCACTTTGGCCAAGGAGGTGTGGTCTGATTGGCCACTTCTGAGTCAAATGCCTATCCCTGGAGGCAGAGGGAGTGTTAATACTACCAAACCCTATGGACTAAGCGTGGGAAAGAGGAGGGAAGGAAATAAGGAGGGGGGGGGAGGGAAGGGAAGAGGGAGGAACAGAGGGAGGGGAGAAGGGAGAGAGAGAGAAAGAGAAAGAGATTGAAAATAAAACCACAAATGTGTACTGTCATTTTCTGGCTGCTCTATTTCTACACACACTGTTTTTGCCACATTGTCAGTTTCAAAATCTAACAACTCAAGCACACTCACCTGCTCCCCATAAGGAGGCAATCCGAATATCATCTACTCACTGCATCCACCACCTCCTAGTCCTGCACACCTGGGTGAGATAAACTCTCTTCTGCCAGGTCAAGATGAACCAACAGTCTAAGCTCAAAAGATGTTTATCCCCTCCCAATGTAGCCAGGTGGAGAAAGAACAGGATGGTGGTAATCAAGAGTTCTATTTGGAAGAGAGACTCATGTATAGATCACATCCTTCTGAAAACGAATAAAGGCTATTCTGCCTCTGAGCATTCAAATCAATGGCCTGGGGAGGAGAAGCATTAAAACTCCCCTCTTTCCTCAGGATGCATGCCAGCTGCATTTTACAATGGGAATAACCACCCCTTCCTCAGGAAGTACATTACATTAGGTGCTAGGAGAGGCCCAGGGAATCAGACTCATCTCAAGATCCACTTATATCTCCTGCTACAATCCGCATCTGTGTGACTGAGTGTGCAGTAATTTTAGTTTAGGACTGAGAATTCAACTTGTCAAAAAGTATAACTGGTTTCTAGTTAGGGAAACAAGAGCCACTTCAAATAATCCAAGTGTCAGAGAAAATTTAATGCAAGGAATTGGTCACACAGATGATGGATGAGCTGAGAAGCAGAATAGGGGACGGTGAGGCCATCCTGAGGTGAGCAAAAGCAGGAAGCCACTACCACTCCTAGGATGGAAGGACAAAAAGACAAGGGGCGAGGATCAACAAGCAGATGCTCCAAAGTTGCTGGCCTGCCTCGTAGGAGCTGGATCCAGTGAGGAGTTTCAGTTGCTAACAAAAAGGCCACTCAAGCCCAAGAGGGAGGAGAAGAAATTCTCCCCTGTTTTCTTCCCCTCTCCAGGCAATGCATCTCAGTGGCTGAACTCAGTGGGATCTAGCTCACCCAGAAGGCTGGGGAACACAGACTGGAAAAAGGCAAGGGATAAATCTGCCAATAAAAGGTCCAGGTCTGACACAACATGCTTTAAGATTTCTGAACTCTCAGCCACCTTGGATTGCTGACCTTGAGCGAAACCCCAGCTTTCTTAGCAAAGCCTGATTTTTCTTCCTTCTCTACTTGCAGATACATTACTTTCAATCTAAATGTGCCTATTTACTATAGAATGGTATCAATTAGGAGACTGTTCAGCTGCAAGTATATGAAACCTCAACTAATGGTGGTTTAAAAAAGTTTTTAAAAATTTCATTGACTGTTAGAGACACCTTTTTCAAATTTTCTTACATATAAAATTAGGCTACATTTACAGTTAATGTAAAGAGAGTATTGTATAATTGTCAGATTTTTTTTTTTCTTTTTTAGTGCTATGTAGAATAATGGTGTACTTCACAATCAAGGGCATCTTAGGTTTGATGAAATGCAGCATTTGCTTTATGCAACAAGGCATCTGAGGTGAGCAACAGTCCTATCAGGTATCCAAGCTATTTCCGTCTTTCATTTTTGCCATAAGTGTTACTGAACCCAATGCACAGTGAGGCCAGACTAACCGAAACGCCAGAGTTCGGAGCAGAGAAAAGTTTACTGCAGGGCCATGCAAGGAGATGGGGGGCTCCTGCCCCCAAATCCCCGAACTCCTTGAAGTGTTTCACCAAAGCACTTTTAAAGGAAGGTGAGGGAGGGTGTGGTTAGCTGTTGCAAACTTCTTGGTGTAGGAATCCTTTGTTCTTGCAGCTGTCCATATAGGTCAGGTCACGATGCTCCTATAAGCCTCCAACAAGACCCTCCAACAAGACAAATGTTATTGTCTGTTCTGCATTTTTTAATCTCTATATGAATGGACCCTTAAGGTCAGAGCCCGGAGATTAGGCTATCCTGTATATTTTAGGCTATAGGCAACATTCTTTTACAAAAGGTACAGAGCCAGCATGACTAAGCACAGGCAACAGAGCTCAAAGGTAAAAGTAAAAAGGAACAGATCTAATATGGAGTCAGATTTGTTCTTCCCTATTGTATAAGGAAGCACAGAAGTCTTCTTCCTCATTCTTGTCACCTTGTGGTGACAAGATAGTTACCGTAGTCTTGTGTCTATGTTCCAAGCTGGAAAAATAGAAAGGAAAAATTATGAAGGGCAAAAAAATGTTGCTTATAGAAAATCTTTACATTTCCATTTGAGAAAGGTCACCCCTACTCAGAGACTTTTATCACACCTCATTAGCCATGACTGTGTCTATGGCCTTTCAGATCTTCAAGAGAGGCTAGGTGTTAAGTATTTAGACTTGTATCCCCTCTAGTAGAGGATGACAGACATACACTCAAGATGTTAATTATCTTTGAGGGATTATAGAGAAATATGATTGAGAAGGTACACACAAGAGACTCAATGTTATTTTCCAAGCTGAATGAAGACTATATGGTTGTTACTTTTTAATGCCTTTTTATATATCTGGAATAGATTAGTAGAAATGAAATGAAGGCTAAGTTAAATTATTTGGAGTTTTTACCAAAGGCATTCTGCTGTAAATAACTGAATGAATAAATAGTGATTGATTTAGATTTATGGTGGTATGTGGATGACAAACACTGAAAAGGCTCTCCTGACTAAAATAACTAAAATACTAAATTTGAAAATAAAAGTAAGATTCCAAACTTACTAAAAAGCTACAAAAATAAAAGCCATGTGTTGCTGCCATAAGCACAGACATAAAGATCCATGGAGTAGAACTGAGAGTACAAAAATAAATAAAACCCTCACATTTGTAGTCAAATGATTCTTGAGAATGCCAAGACAATTCAAGGGGGGAGAACAGTCTTTTCAAAAATAGTGCTGGGACAACTGGATATCCACATGCAAAAAAATGCTATTGGACTCCTACCTTACACCACAAACAAAAGTGAACTCAAAATGGTTCATGAGACCTAAATTAAGAACTAAAAATATAAAGCTCTTAGAAAAAAAAGATATAAGCCTACATGATCATGGATCAGTCAAGATAGTTTCTTAGGTATGACACCAAAAACATAAGCAACAACAACAGAAACAGATGAACTGGACTTCATCAAAATCAAAAACTTGTGTGATCCAAGGCCACTATCAATAAAACGAAAAGACAGCTGTATTAGTCAAGGATCTTCAGAGAAAAAACCACGGAACTAGTAGGATAAATATACATACACATACATATATAATATGTATACGAATAAAAAACTGACGGACACATTGAAGGGATAAATTTTATGGTCTGTGATTTATATCACAATAAAACTATTTTAAAAAGAAAAAATAAAGGGCCATTTAAAAAAATAGATCAGTGAGTTACCACCAACATAACCAATATGCCACGCCCAGAAATGAAGTAAAATCAAGAATCCCCAGACATAAGTGTCAATATCAGCTTTGGCCCTGACAGTTTCTGTTGACCTTTGAAGACCTTGAACTTGCATTTTGGCAACTTCACAGGGTGTAGGGGACAGGATATACAGGCTAGGGCACTTTCAAGGTGAGGAGTCCAATTAAAAGATCCTCTGCAAAAAGCTGGTAATCCCAAGGAATATAACCACAGAGTACGGGTAAAAATGAAATAAACCCTGCTGTGTTACAAAGGGGAAAAATTCTTCCCCAGAAATATATAACCAAAGTCAGCATTCATATGAGTCTGGGTTTGTATTCATAAAAATTTACACATTCAAAAAAAAAAACAAACCTTGAGTGTAGAATTTTATTTGAATTGTCCTCAGGTTGGGTGTACCCTCAAGAATCAGACAGAAAAAAATACAGTTCCTCTTAAGAGCTTTCAAAAAATCTCCACAAAGTTTCAAAGTAAACTAGCATCAGATCCATTATCAAAAATCACAAAATACACAAGTAAACAAAGCATCATGAATGAGAACCAGCATAAACAACAGACAGCAGAAGACACAGATGTTCGAAATAACAGACACAGAAAATAACTAAATTTAATAGATTTAAATGAAATAAATAGAAAGTAACAGAAGCTTAGAACTATCAGCACAAATTGAGTATTGTCCTTGGTAAATGTTTAAGCATGCACAGAACATTCAGAAAAATTGATAACATTATATGCCATAAAATAGCCCTGTTAAATTTCAAAACATCAGGGACTTCCCTGGTAGCACAGTGGTTAAGAATCCTCCTGCCAAAGCAAGGGACACGGTTGGATCCCTGGTCCGGGAAGATCCCACACGCCACGGAGCAACTAAGCCAGTGAGCCACGACTACGTAGCCTGCACTCTAGAGCCTGTGAGCCACGACTACTGAAACCCAAGCGCCTAGAGTTGGTGCTCCACAACTAGAGAAGCCACTGCAATGAGAATCCCATGCACCGCAATGAAGAGTAGCCACCACAACTAGAGAAAGCCCGAGTAGCAACGAAGATCCAACGCAGATCCCCCTCAAAAAATTTTAAAACATCAGTATTATACTGACCACATTCACTATCCCTAATTCACTTGTTAGAAATGAACTTTAAAAGATCATTGGAAAACTCCATTCACTTGGAAATTAACAAAAAATTCTAAACAACTCATGGGTCAATTTAAAAAACTGCAATAAAATATAGAAAATGTTTGTAATTAAACAAAAATAGAAAACATATGTTGGTTAAGGAGTTCTTGGAGAGGACATTTTTTTCCCTTAATTGCTTTTCATTAGAAAAAAAGGCTCAGAATGGGTTTTTTAAATCCAATTTGAAAAGTTAGGAAAAAAGGGTATAGGATAAATCTAAAGGAAGTGTGGGTAAATAATAAAAGTAGACAAAATTAATTAATAAAAATAAAAGCAAAAAGAAACACGCAATTGAGAGAACTGACAAAATCAAAAGTTGACTCTTTAACTTTGTTAACTAACAGACTGCTGGAGAGAGACATCAAAGGAAAAAGAGAGAAAAAAATTATTAGGAATTAAAAAGAAATATGACTATTCACTATTGTGGATCAATTTATGGCAATAAATTTGAAAATTTAGAGGTAATGAATGAATTACCACAAAATACAACTCACCAAAACTGATTTAAGAAAAAAATGGAGAAACTGGATAACATGAAACATTAAAGCAATTGGGATACTTATTCAAAATCTTACTATAAGGAAAACGGGAGGACAAAGCAGCTTAGCAGAAAGATTTTACTAACGAGTCAAAGAATAGTTAAGTTCAATTTCACATGAATTTTTCCACAGAACTGAAAAACAAGTAACACTTTCCAACTCACTTTCTGAAGCTGGCATAACCTTGATGCCAAAACAAGACATGGATGGAAGGCACATGATAGGAAAATTACAGACTGGCCACACTCATAAACATAGTTTTAAAAATCCCTAAACCAAATGTTAGCCAGTACAACCCAGTAGTATACAAAAAACATAGTACATTATTACTAAGTTGGGTCTCTCCCAAGAATACAAGTTTGGTTTAATATTTTAAAAATTGATAGGAACAAGGCAAAGATGCTGACCATCACCCTCCTACTCAGTCTATTCAGTGCAGTGAAATAAGAAAAAGAAATAAAACACACAAAAATGGCATAGGAAGGACTGAAAGAAACATTATTTGAATAATCACAAATAGATATGATTACCTATTTTTAAAAACCCCAGATAATCCAACAAGTTTTCTTGATACTAAGTTGATACACAGAAGCAATTTTTGTCCACTATCCACTATTAAAAATAACTTGAAAAACTTATCATTCACGATAACATTAAAAACAAAAATTTAGGATATATAAATAAAGCCCTATATGAATAAAATGATCAAATTCTAATAAAAAACATTTTAAAAGACCTGATAAATAGAAAATCATACCATGTTCTTGGCCAGGAAGATTCTATATTTTAATGTCTTCAACTTTATCCAGTGCAGAGGGATTTGCAAGGATACCCCATGGTGCTTCCATGCTCAATGATAATAACACATAGACAATTTCCACAGTCTAGTCTTTAAAAAAGCAAGGTAACCAAGGATTTAGTTCCCTCGAGGATGAAGGACTGGGTCACCTCACTAAGGCAAGCTCCAAGAGAATTTCTTACCAAGAGAAATCTATAATGGGTGGTACAGGGGTTGATGAATATTTTTTTTTTTTTTTTTTTTTTTTTACTTATTATTATTATTTTATTTTATTTTTTTTGGGGGGTACACCAGGCTCAATCAACTGTTTTTATACACACATCCCCATACTCCCTCCCTTCCCTGACGCCCCCCCCTCGATTCCCCCCCACCCTCCCCGCCCCAGTCCTCCAAGGCATCCTCCATCCTCGAGTTGGACTCCCTTTGTTATACAACAACTTCCCACTGACTATTTTACAGTTGGTAGTATATATATGTCTGTACTACTCTCCCGCTTCTTCTCAGTTTCCCCTTCACCCCCCGCCCCCTCCCATACCTCGAGTTCTCCAGTCCATTCCCTGTATCTGCTTCCCTGTTCTTGTCACTGAGTTCATCAGTACCATTTTTAAATTCCGTATATGTGAGTTAGCATACAATATTTGTCTTTCTCTTTCTGACTTACTTCACTCTGTATGACAGATTGTAGTTCTATCCACCTCATTACATATAGCTCCATCTCATCCCTTTTTAGAGCTGAGTAATATTCCATTGTATATATATGCCACATCTTCTGTATCCATTCATTTGTTGATGGGCATTTAGGTTGCTTCCATGTCCTGGCTATTGTAAATAGTGCTGCAATAAACATTATGGTACAAGTTTCTTTTGGGATTATGGTTTTCTTTGGGTATATGCCCAGGAGTGGGATGACTGGATCATATGGTAGTTCTATTTGTAGTTTTTTAAGGAACCTCCAAATTGTTTTCCATAGTGGCTGTACCAACTTACAGTCCCACCAACAGTGCAGGAGAGTTCCCTTTTCTCCACACCCTCTCCAACATTTGTTGTTTCCAGACTTTGTGATGATGGCCATTCTGATTGGTGTGAGGTGATACCTCATTGTGGCTTTGACTTGCATTTCTCTGATGATGAGTGATGTTGAGCATCTTTTCATGTGTTTGTTGGCCATCTGTATGTCTTCTTTGGAGAAATGTCTATTTAGGTCTTCTGCCCATTTGTGGATTGGGTTATTTGCTTTTTTGGTATGAAGCTGCATGAGCTGCTTGTATATTTTGGAGGTTAATCCTTTGTCCGTTGTTTCATAGGCAATTATTTTTTCCCATTCTGAGGGTTGCCTTTTAGTCTTGTTTATGGTTTCTTTTGCTGTGCAAAAGCTTTTAAGTTTCATGAGGTCCCATTCGTTTATTCTTGATTTTATTTCCATGATTCTAGGAGGTGGGTCAAAAAGGATGTTGCTTTGATGTATGTCAAAGAGTGTTCTGCCTATGTTTTCCTCTAGGAGTTTGATAGTGTCTGGCCTTATATGTAGGTCTTTAATCCATTTGGAGTTTATTTTTGTGTATGGTGTTAGGAAGTGTTCTAATTTCATTCTTTTACATGTTGCTGTCCAATTTTCCCAGCACCACTTATTGAAGAGGCTGTCTTTTTTCCATTGTATACTCGTGCCTCCTTTGTCAAAGATAAGGTGCCCATATGTGTTTGGGCTTACTTCTGAGTTCTCTATTCTGTTCCATTGATCTTCCTTTCTATTTTTGTGCCAGTACCATACTGTCTTGATCACTATGGCCTTGTAGTATAGTTTGAAGTCAGGAAGCCTGATTCCACCAACTCCATTTTTCCTTCTCAAGATTGCTTTGGCTATTCGGGGTCTTTTGCGTTTCCATACAAATCGTAAGATTTCTTGCTCTAGTTCTGTGAAAAATGCCATTGGTAATCTGATCGGGATTGCATTAAATCTGTAAATTGCTTTGGGTAGTACAGTCATTTTCACGATGTTGATTCTTCCAATCCAGGAACATGGTATATCCCTCCATCTGTTTATGTCATCTTTGATTTCTTTCATCAATGTCTTAAAGTTTTCTGCATACAGATCTTTTGCCTCCTTAGGCAGGTTTATTCCTAGGTATTTTATTCTTTTGGTTGCAATGGTGAATGGGAGAGTTTCCTTCATTTCTCTTTCTGCTCTTCCGTTGTTAGTGTATAGGAATGCAAGAGATTTCTGTGCATTAATTTTGTATCCTGCTACTTTACTAAACTCATCAATGAGTGCTAGCAGTTTTCTGGTAGAGTCTTTAGGGTTTTCTATATATAGTATCATGTCATCTGCAAAGAGTGACAATTTTACTTCTTCTTTTCCAATTTGGATTCCTTTAATTTCTTTTTCTTCTCTGATTGCTGTGGCTAACACTTCCAAAACTATGTTGAATAACAGTGGTGAGAGTGGACACCCTTGTCTTGTTCCTGTTCTTAGAGGGAATTCTTCCAGTTTTTCTCCATTGAGAACAATGTTGGCTTTTGGTTTGTCATATATGGCTTTTATGATGTTGAGGTAATTTCCTTCTATGCCCATTTTCTGGAGAGCTTTTATCATAAATGGATGTTGAACTTTGTCAAAAGCTTTTTCTGCATCTATTGAAATGATCATATGGTTTTTATCCTTCAAGTTGTTGATATGATGTATCACGTTGATTGATTTGCGTATATTGAAGAATCCTTGCATCCCAGGGATAAACCCCACTTGATCGTGGTGTATGATTTTTTTAATGTGCTGTTGCAGTCTGTTAGCTAGTATTTTGTTGAGGATTTTTGCATCTATATTCATCAGTGATATTGGTCTGTAGTTTTCTTTTTTTGTGACATCTTTGCCTGGTTTTGGTATCAGGGTGATGGTAGCCTCATAGAATGAGTTTGGGAGTGCTCCGCCTTCTGCAATATTTTGGAAGAGTTTGAGAAGGATAGGTGTTAACTCTTCTCGAAATGTTTGATAGAATTCGCCTGTGAATCCATCTGGTCCTGGGCTTTTGTGTGTTGGGAGATTTTTAATCACTGCCTCAATTTCTGTACTTGTGATTGGTCTGTTCATGGTTTCTATTTCTTCCTGGTTCAGTCTTGGAAGATTGTATTTTTCTAAGAATGTATCCATTTCTTCCAGGTTATCCAATTGATTGGCATATAGTTGCTTGTAGTAGTCTCTCATGATGTTTTGTATTTCTGAGGTGTCCGTTATGACTTCTCCTTTTTCATTTCTAATTCTGTTGATTTGCATCTTCTCCCTTTTTTTCTTGATGAGTCTGGCTAATGGTTTATCAATTTTGTTTATCTTCTCAAAGAACCAGCTTTTAGTTTTATTTATTTTTCTTATGGTTTCTTTCCTTTCTTTTTCATTTATTTCTGCTCTGATCTTTATGATTTCTTTCCTTCTGCTCACTTTGGGGTTTCTTTGTTCTTCTTTCTCTAGTTGTTTGAGGTGTAAGGTTAGGTTGTTTATTCGATCATTTTCTTGTTTCTTAAGGTAGGACTGTATTGCTATAAACTTCCCTCTTAGAACTGCTTTTGCTGCGTCCCATAGGTTTTGGGTTGTTGTGTTTTTGTTGTCATTTGTTTCTAGATACTTTTTGATTTCCTCTTTGATTTCTGTAGTGATTCCTTGGTTGTTTAATAGTGAATTGTGTAGCCTCCATGTGTTTGTATTTTTTGCAGTTTTTTTCCTGTAATTGATATCTAGTCTCATGGCGTTGTGGTCTGAGAAGATGCTTGATATGATTTCAATTTTCTTGAATTTGCTGAGGTTTGATTTGTGACCCAAGATGTGATCTATCCTGGAAAATGTTCCGTGTGCACTTGAGAAGAACGTGTAGTCTGTCGTTTTTGGATGGAATGTCCTATAAATATCAATTAAGTCGAGATGGTCTAATGTGTCATTTAAAGCTTGTGTGTCTTTATTTATTTTCTGTTTGGATGATCTGTCCATTGATGTAAGTGGGGTGTTCAAGTCTCCCACTATAATTGTGTTACTGTCGATGTCCCCTTTTATAGCTGTTAGCATTTGCCTTATGTATTGAGGTGCTCCTATATTGGGGGCATAGATATTTACCATTGTGATATGTTCTTCTTGGATGGATCCCTTGATCATTATGTAGTGCCCTTCCTTGTCTCTTTTAATAGTCTTTACTTTCAAGTCTAATTTGTCTGATATGAGTATTGCTACTCCAGCTTTCTTTTGACTTCCATTTGCATGGAATATCTTTTTCCATCCCTTCACTTTCAGTCTATATGTATCCCTTGGTCTGAAGTGGGTTTCTTGTAGGCAGCATATAGAAGGGTCTTGTTTTTGTATCCATTCAGCCAGTCTGTGTCTTTTGGTTGGAGCATTTAATCCATTTACATTTAAAGTGATTATTGACATGTGTGTTCCAATTACCATTTTCTTAATTGTTTTGAGTTTGTATTTGTAGGTGTTTTCCTTTTCTTGTGTTTCCTACTTAGAGAAGTTCCTTTAGCACTTGTTGTAAGGCTGGTTTGGTGGTGCTGAATTCTCTTAACTTTTGCTTGTCTGGAAAGCTTTTGATTTCTCCCTCAAATCTGAATGAGATTCTTGCTGGGTAAAGTATTCTTGGCTGTAGGTTTCTCTCTTTCAGGACTTTCAGTATATCCTGCCATTCCCTTCTGGCCTGCAGAGTTTCTGTAGAAAGGTCAGCTGTTATCCTGATGGGTTTTCCCTTATATGTTGTTTGTTGCTTTTCTCTTGCTGCTTTTAATATTTTTTCTTTGTGTTGAATTGTCGTTAGTTTGATTAATATGTGTCTTGGTGTATTTCTCCTTGGGTTTATTCTGTATGGGACTCTCTGTGCTTCTTGGACTTGGTTCATTATTTCCTTTCCCATGTTGGGGAAGTTTTCCACTAGAACCTCTTCAAATATTTTCACAGACCCTTTCTTGTTTTCTTCTTCTTCTGGGATGCCTATAATTCGAATGTTGGTACGTTTAAGGTTATCACTGAGGTCTCTGAGGCTGTCTTCTAGTCTTTTTATTTTTTTATCTTTTTCCTGCTCTGTGGCGTTTATTTCTTCCATTCTATCTTCCAACTCACTTATTTGTTCTTCTGCCTCAGTCATTCTGCTGGTTAGAGCATCTAGAGTATTTTTAATTTCAGTTATTTTGTTATCCATTGCTGTTTGTTTTTCTGAGTTCTTATGAACTGTTTCTTGTACTTTCTCTAATTTGTTATCGAGATTTTGTATCATTTTTACTATCATTACTCTAAATTCTTTTTCAGGCATTTTTCCTATTTCCTCCTCATTTATTTGGTCTTGTGGGTTTTTTTCCTGCTCCTTTGCCTGCATGGTGTTTCTTTGTTTCCTCATGGTTGTCCAAGCTTTTGGGGTTGCTTGTCCTGGTGATAGAGGTGTTTATAGAAGACTGTCCAAGCCTCAGACTAACGTCCAAGTATTGGATTAGACGAATATTCAGTCTTGGCTATTGTGATGGCTTTAGATACAGCACCACAGGCACAATTCACAGAAGAAATCATTGATAAGCTGGACTTCATTAAAATTAAAAACTCTACTCAGAGGTGAAGAAGAGGGTCATAAACTTGTCAGATGGCTCTTTATTTCAATGATTAGGCTTTCAATTCTGTTTGTTTCTGTTCCCAAACTTTTAGAGCTTTTCACTAATCCATGAGAAACATCTTGAAAAGGTCAGGTGAACCTGAAACAAAAAATGCTTCGACCAAGTATGTCCTTGAGGCTGATTTTCTTCCTCCCAAGGAACTCTCTCCTCCAACAGGGAGCATCCAGGAACCAATTTTGAGAACCTGCCTGTGTCTCCTTGGCTTTGGGGGAACCCAGGGCATGACTGTCTGACCGGGGTTGATGAATATTAATGATAGCCTTAGGACCAACTACAGCCTTAGGGACTGAACTTTGTCCCTTCAATTCACCTATTGTTAAGCCCTTTATTGTTGTTCCCGTTTTCAGGGAACTGCATCTTGAACCTTGAAGAATCAGTGACAGGATAGAGTGAACACAGTGTGGGGCTTGAGTGGATCTGAGTGGTACAAGGAATGCATTGCTGCAGATCCAAAAAGAGCTCCACTGCATTCTCTCAACCAGCCCTGGACAGCTGCTGCACAAAATGATGGCTTCTTGTGTATCTCTGCCCCGGGGTGTCCTCAGCATACTCAACCCACACATGGGACTAGCCATAATCGAGGGGGAGTTAATGCCCCAGGGTGATCTTCAGCCAATTTAGGACAGGAACTGGTGGATAAGCATCCTAAGCTCCTCCTCCCTTAGTGGATAAATCTATGTGTGTTTCAGACTCTTTCAGAGCTGCCAGCAGGAATAAACCCAGAGTGATAACCTGCTAGTAAACATACACTTTATCAGCTTTTCTTCTTTCTGGGTCTTACTTCCTCACATCTTTACAGTGCTTTCCAGAATCACTTCCCAGAAAAGTTGCTTATATCCAAATCTTTGTCTTTGGATCTACTTGGCTGGGGGGTGGGGGTGGGGGGGGTGGGGATCAAACTAAAAACCCAAATTGTCCCTCAGCTGTAGAACGGGTAAATTGAGGTGTTGTTCTGAAATGGATGCTATGCTGCAGAAGGGAATTAGCTAAACACATCACCATAATGCTGAGGGGAAGAAGCAAGTTACAAAAATATAGCTCTATTCCGTTTAGTATTTAACAGGTAAAATAAAGATATAATTTAAAGATGCAAGCAGGACAGCAAAACTGAAGGAAAAGCAAGAGAATGATTATCATGAAAGTCAGTCTAATAGTTGCCTCTGGGGTGTGTAACAGAAAGAGCTTTTAAGGAACTGCCAATATTCTATTTCTTAACCTGCTTATGTGCACGCCAGTGATTATGATATTATTTGTCTTTAAATTATACATACATATTTTATTTACACATTACATTTACACATGTATTTGATATATTTCATGATAAACAATTTTTAAGTGCTGTCAAATTAGGTATGTGAAAGACAGAAGGAGGATGCACTCAATCAATTGATCACTAAGTACAAGGGTTTTGCACTCATTACATTGCAAGTGTTTTGTTTTCATTCCATTTTAATGAAATCAGAGCTTGAAATCATGCAAGATGCATTATGTATGTGATTCATTCAAGAAAGGCTTCAAAGTCCCATTTGCAAAACTATACCAGAAAGAAAGGCCTTGGTCCTAACATCAAAAGATTTATGTATGAAGGCACTTTGTAAGCTACATATTTAAATGTTTAAAATTTACATTTTAAGTTAAAACATCTATGTATATTTGTATGTGTATAGTGTATGTATACATATATATATAATTCTCTCTTTATCCAATTTTATTTTCTTTTTCAAATTAACTGACCAACTACCAGTTCTGTTCACATCATATAAGAAGACATCTACTCTATTAAACATTAAAGAAATGAACTACAATTTTTAATTTGTGTAGGGTTTTGTTTGAGAACTAATGGGAGGTGAGGATAGAATGGCACAGAAGTTATGTATGTGTGAAAAATAAGCTTGATCCTTAACATTTATTCCTGAGAAAATGTAAGACAAATATTAAGGAAGCTTATCTCCAAGATGAATGGATACAGCATAAATAATCTTCAAAGTAGCTTTTACTCATTATTCATTCACATACTAACTTGAAAGCAACATGTCACTTTTCAAAGCACTGAAGAAAAAGTTAAATATATAAAAGGAGAGATAGATATATAAACCTCATTTATATATGTATCTCCATTTGTATAATTTTGCCTTTCAACACTTACTGGAAAAATAGAAGATATTCTACATCTGGTCTTTTGTCAAAGGTAGCAGGGGATTTTTGTTAATCTTTGGAGTGATCAGAAGGTTTGAAGGATGTCCTAATCCTGCTCTGAGTGTGTCAAAGTAGATGTCTTTGTTCATTTCACAAAATCAAATGAGTGGTGGTGTGCGGATTAAAATTTGACAATTCAATCCAGATGACTACTTTATTATGGAAAAATATTCCACATCCCTTATCTAACCCAGAGAGTATATTTATAGAGAAGGCTCTATTGCTATACCATAATACAATTGCAAATATTAAAATTAAAGGCTGTAAGAAGAAAACACAGCTGTTAAAGGGCAATGACTGAGTGAATTCATGTAGTGTTACATATCAATGATGATGTTGGTTATCCAAGATTTTTTCCAAAACTCATTTCAAAAGCTCTCACTTTAGCATTTCAAAGGTAGTGGATAATATTTGGGGGGAAAAAGTTTCACTTCTTTTAGATACAATAATAATAGAATTTGAAAGCTAAATATGCAAAGGCTTGTAAAATAATGTGTATTGGGGAGTTCTGAACATCCATTGTATGCACAGATGTCTCAGAGCATGAAATATTGGCATGTTTCATAGCAGTTTTTCTTTCTTGAAGAAGTCATTGGCACTTGTGCAGTGAGTGACATGAGCTCTCTTTATGACAGAGAGAAAAGCTGATCATCTCTAAAAAAATGGGTAAAAATTTGGATCTCCAAATTTAACTGACCCTGGATGTGAGTTATGAAACAAATAAAACACTGCATATATGTGTTTACTTGCTTTTATTTTAAAATTCATAACATGTCAAGGCATTTTTCACCACAAAGATGTTCAAACTATTTTAAATTTTAAAGTTAAAACAGGTAGTGCTCCATTCGGAAAGTCCAGATTTTTTTTCTTTTTTTAAAATTATTTTTATTTTTTAATAAATTTATTTATTTATTGGCTGCGTTGGGTCTTTGTTGCTATGTGCGCGTGCTATCCGTAGTTGCAGTGAGCAGGGGCTACTCTTCATTGCAGTGCTCGGGCTTCTCATTGCAGTGGCTTCTCTTGTTGCAGAGCATGGGCTCTAGGCACGTGGACTCAATAGCTGTGGCTTGCGGGCTCTAGAGCACAGGCTCAATAGTTGTGGCACACAGGCCCAGATGCTTTGCGGCATGTAGGATCTTCCTGGAGCAGGGATCGAACCTGTGTCCCCTACATTGGCAGGCAGATTCTTAACCCTTGTGCCACCAGGGAAGCCCAGATTTTTTTCTTTAAACTCTATAATTTTTCCGAAGATGTGATGCTTTATAAAGTCCAAAACTACTTTATGGATATTTCCTCTTAGTCCTTTAATAACAGAGTTGGATTCAAAGATTGTAGAGGCTTTGTTAGAGAGCTAGATTTCCCATCTCTGTGTATAGTTCTTTTTCTTGAAATTGTGCTTCCCAAAGTATATTTCATGAACTACTAGTTTGGGGCTTTGCAACACACAAACAAAGGGTTTCCATTTTCAAATTAGGTTGGAAAGCACTAGAAAGCATTCTTGGATCTATATAAGAGACACTGGTGTTTTGAAATTTTTCTCTAGCAAACAGAGTTGTTTAACTTATTTTTAAAACTGGTATTTCTTAAAAATTTATTTGAGCTTTTTCACATAACCCCAGTTGATATCCTATGGTACAGTTAGGCAAATACTGTCCTATGTAATTTAACCAAAGAGTGTATTCTTGCTGGCCTTTAAAAGAATATTCATTTCTACAAAATTCAAACATTGATGTATTTGTATTTGCAATGAAAAAAATACTTTGCACATGATAGTTAATAAAAGTCTAAAATTTTACTGATTTCCCTTCAAAATCAGCACCAGTCTTTCCAGAGATTGTAGTTGTTTGTTTGCTTTGCCTCACTAAAGTGAGACAAAGACTCAGGAGCACTGCCTCACACAATATGGGATACTTTTCAGATAATGACGATATTAAAAATGAAAGTTTTCAAATAAGAGGGCCGGAGTGAGGGAAACCACCTGACTTTTGCTATTTTGGAAGAAAGAATTTAGAGGAGTATGAATTGATAGCTGTAGTTTTAAAAGCTGCATTTGAGGCTTAAGGTATAAAGCAGAGTAACGGAATATTGGTCTGTGTTCTCAGAGTATTAGCCTAAGGAGTCTTTGAGGGAAACTTGGGAAGACAAAAGTAGGTGAGATTTTCTAGATATTATATCTACTTTCATTTGAAACTTATTACCTTTTTAACTGCTAGTGCTGATTTATTATCCCCTTTTAACTTACATGGTTTTTATTTTTTTTTACCAGCTCTACCTAAAATCACACATTGGTGTTACATTCATACCATTTCAGCCTGTTTTATTGTTTTAACTATTGCATCTGTTAGTCCTCTGGTTGTAATTCTTTTGCTGGATGTATCAATAATTCTTAATCCTTCTTTGCTCTTCTTTTCATTTCCTATATCCCATTTTCTCTTCTGATGTCTTATTCTTAGTTTCTTTACATTTTTCTTTTACATTGTTTAATTAATGTTTTAAAAATTATTTTAGAATACATTGAGTGTATTACATTTTATTTCTTACTTCTTTCTGCTCTTGAAACTTATTAAATGCCAAGCAGCTAATATAGAGGAAGAAGCTGTAAGGACTGTCTACACCCTGAGTAATGACAGCTAGATGAGTTTTGTCTCTAGTCCACTTTGCCTAGTCCATTCAACTTTCCTTAGAACACTCCAATCCCCACCCTATTCCCTTTAGCATTGAATTCCTTGAACGTACAAACTGGATAATAACATTTACCTAAAGAAAATCCATTTGAGCAGTGAAAAAGTGCTGTTTTTTTATGGTAAGGTGATACATAACCAAACATTCATTCATCCGATCAATAGATATTTATTCTAGTGAAAGGGGGAGGTGAGAGTCTCTCTTTTCAGATCGTTCTTCTATATAACCACAACTTCAATAATTAACACTTATTAAGTTTTTTCTTTATGCTGAACACTATTGTAAGCATTTAACAGATCCTAATTTCACCTTTAAAAATTCTATCAGGTTTTTGTTTATTATTTCTTTCATACTAAAGTAGAAATTAAAGCAGAGAGAGAGTAAATACTTTTCTTAGGGTCATACAGCTGGTTAACTCATCAGCAGGATTAATTTCAGCAAATAAGTAGATGATTTTAAACCTTCAGTAAATATCTATAAATTAGGGAGGCACAATATGTTAAACACTAGGCTTTAAAAATACTTTTTATCACTCTGCTTCCAAAGATCTATTTGATTCACCTTGTTAACAAGGCAATGTTTAAAAAGGATTATCTAAGTATATTGTTAGTCCTGATATGTTCATAATCCCCAATTTCTAAGCTTTATCTTACCTCCTGTGGCCATTATAGTAGTTGACCAAGGCATCCAAAATGCAGATAAAAATCTAGGAAAATAGTCTTTATTTTTAGCTGGAGCATCAGCCTCAAATCACCATCTCATACTTTACTCTATTGGACAAGAGTGGAAATATGTCACGTTTATCTATATCTTTGGCTCTTCTTCACAGGTGTGGAATGGAACCAACTTAAATCATCCATTCTTTATTCTAGAAATCATCTTGGTTACACTTGGCTATCAAAGATGGGGATGATCAACCTAGAAGAGTCCCTCAAGTCCAATTACTCCTCCAGAGTCATCGGGTGGGTGACAAAAAGAGTATTGTGCTTCCAATCCAATCCCATTTATAACCCTCAGATTCTGTACACTGGCAGCTCTAACCCGTAAGGAGGGGCCCAATTTGTATTCTTTTGAGGACTCCATGGTTTCCTACAGCCATCTCAGAGCCTTTTTGTATTTTAGGAATGTTGTAAGGGTTTGAGGGACAGCTATGAGCACATTTTATTGTCTGACCTACAAGTAGTTTTTCCCAGTTTCCATCTCTTTTCATGGGAACCAAGCTAAATTTGGTTTGAGATGGGATTACTCAATTGAGGTTTCTAGAATGGTAGTGGCTGCAACCTTGGCTGAATTACTCAAATAAGAAATCAAACAGGTATTAACTATGCTATGTAACTATTTGAACATCAGAAAACTTTAAGAGTAAGGTATTGACATACTGTTTAATTTGTTGCAATGCCCTTCCTGCCTTTCTTCACCCAGCTAACCCACACATCTCATGTATCATCTCCTCTAGGAAGCCTCCCCTAGACCCCAGTTTGAGCTAATTATCCTGTTCAATGCTCCCCAAAGTCCTTAAACTTATTTCTGATCATGTTACCTATTTTCATTTAAAAATTATTACAAGAAAGTCATGTAAAATAAACCATTGAACTTACTACAAAAATGCTATTGAGAATGTTATTTTATACATCACTTTATATCCTTTACATTAAATTTCAGTGAAATATTTCTTGTATAATTCAGTACTATAAACAGCTTTTGTTTCTTCTGAAAAACTCATATGATTCCTCCTTTCTGATAATGAGAATGATATAACTGATTATGTGGGGTTTTTGTGTGGAAAAAGTAAAGCTTTGATAAATATTTAAAAAACGAAATGTAGATAAAGAGGGCAACCATCCAGTGAATTCCTTTATCTATAGCAAAGATGGATCACTAAGTCAAAATCCTTGATTTGTTTCTCTTTTTAGTTTAGGTTCTGTGTTTTTGAAGTCAATTGCATAGTTTAGACCTGTTTAAATATTCCTAATGAATCTGGTTTCAGTAAGGGATGGATTTATTAAACCTGAAATTGTTTAGGGCTAATTCAATAGATTTGGCATCACACAACTTCTCCTGAAAGCAACACTTTGCAATTAACTTCTTTCCAAGTTGTTAGCACTCATCTCTTTTTCTCCCTCAATCTCTCTATGCAAGTTTCCTTTTGCTGACCTGAGAACACATATATGAATTCTTCATATTTTGAAACTGTAGCCCTGAAATGCAGGTGGTAGGGGTGGGGGGTTGCTGGTGCTTCTGCTCTGTCATTGAATTACTCCTAAGCATGTCACTGTTTTTTGCAATATCCTATTACTTTGCTTCTCAATTTAAAAAAAATCAGTATTTAATTTGCTTTAACTCCTTCAGAGTGTATGAAAAACATTTATCAACATAGCACTGCGATGAATGACTTCAAGCTTTGAAATTTAGAAGCAGAGATCTGCGGATCTCTATATAATAGATCTCTATTTGGGTAATGCAAAGAATGTTGTTAGTTTTTCATCTTTGTCACACTGCACAGATGTTATATCTTGAACTATAGAGGTAACTATAAATCGTAAATAATGTGAAAGCATTGCAAAGAAAACATGCGTTTTAGAACTAAACCTAGTGATGGACAGATTGCCTGGAAGGAGAAAGAATACAAATATATTCTGCCAAGAGAACATATTCTTCAGGAAGTCATCACTCACTCACCCAAAACATTGTTGGCAGTGAATACCATTTTCCTTTGTGATTAGGTGGTGTTCTCACGAAAACTATCAAATCAGATCAAGAACTCTCCCTTTCACGAATGCTATCAAATCAGATCAAGAATTCTCTTGGAATTACCTATGAGACATTTATTAATGCATTCAAATATGCATTTATTGAATGCCCACTTTTTAACCAAGCACCCTTCTAGATGCTACGAACACATCAGTGGGCACCACTGACAAGCATTCCTAGCTGGAGGCGACAGATAATAACAATAGATGGAATAAATAAGTAAAGTATGTGACTAGCAGAAGGTGATAAGTGGAATGAAAAAATTAGAAGAGGATAAGGGAGATATAAGTGCAGGGGTATATGTAAAATTTATGTGAAATGTCTCGAGAAGGAGACATTTGAAGGAGGTGTGAGAACATTAATATTAGGATAGAATAGTTGTTAGCAAAGATATGTTAAAATCTTTAGGTTATGACAAGAGAGAAAAATGAAAAAAAACACAAACAAAAAAACTCCAAGTCATTCTGACTCGATTTTATCTTCAGTTCTGAATGTTTCAAAGTCATTGCAGTCCTAAGTGAAGACAAGTAGGCTTTTGATTAGTTTTCAGCCCCAAACACAAACTTCATTTAAGGTCAAGGAGAGGCGGTTGTCTCATATACCCTTTTTAGTTATCATGAGCTGGAGCAAAAATGCAGTAGATGACCTTGAGGGTATAAGCAATTCACACCACATAAATGTGATATACATTAGATATCCAACATTAGACGCTAAAAGCAGGTACCAAAGCTTGACAGTTCATACAACACTTTCCAGGAGATTCAATAACAATACATCAAGATGTAATCTCCTCCAGGACAAATTCATCCTTCCCAAGATGCCAGAAATCTTTTATCTGCTTCCCAATGCCTGAAGTAATATATCAAAGAGTCATGAAAATGCCATGAATGTGAAAGTAATTTTAATGAATCAAAGAAGGAAGGCAACATGTCCACAGATGTATAGTTTAGGAACTGTGATCAAGCTGAGACAATTTAACTTACTCAGTGTAGAAGTGACAGTTGATAGATTAAATCACAATTATAGAGATCGTATTATCTGAAAATATGAGATTAATAGATTCAAACACAGAGATTTTTTAGATAGTTCAATCTGTTGATGTTGCTCAACATGTCCCCAAGGTCACTAGATGCCAGGGTCTTCAATTACTAACAACATTTCAGTAATGTTCAGCCTTCTATTCTTTTTTGGTCTGACATACCACATGTCTCTTTATTCTTTTAATGAATTAGATAGAAAACTACCATTTGTGGAACATGTATAACGTTAGGCACCATACCAGGTGCTTTAACATATATCATCTTACTTAATTCTCACATTCTGATGTGCGTGTGTGTGTGTGTGTGGGGGGGGGTTATGTAGGAAGAAGGGGGAGGAGGAGAAGGAAGAGTAGCTACATTTTATAGGAGCTCAGAGAAGTTAGACCACTGCTCTAAATTCACTAGGAAATATTAAAGCCCATATTCTACTCAGGATTTCTAGCTCTGTTAAGCCGTCTGCTCCTCAACAGAGGCCACTATAATAATTACTATCTCCATAGCATTTTATTGTTTATATTACATTCATATTTTGATTATATCATGATCCTAAGATCATTCTAATTAATCTTGGTTTTCTTCAAAATTATCAAAATGCATTAAAGCCACATGTCTAGCTTTTGAGTATCAACTTTCATAAACTATATTTACATGACAAACTCTTTACATTTACCTCTATCTCATGATGAGGAAAGAGATTGCATTTTCAGTAAATACAGTGATACAAAGTATGGCAAATTACTTAACTTCTCTAAGAGTGTTTCCTCAATGCTCAATAATATCTATCTACTTAACTACCTCACAGGATTGTTGTACAGATAAAGTGTGATAATACTGTGTGTATGAAAGAGCTTTGAAAATGATTTCTAATAATGCATTACATTATTTAATGATTATTATTGAAGATCACTTCTAGGTACCTTTATAAAACACTTCCTTCTTGATTTGCATTGCTTTTCAACTTAAATATATGCTTGAGACTAAAGGTTTATAATGTATCAAAATACATAGAGTAGAAAGTTAGAATTCCATTTCATACTCACCTTTCTTTAATCCAACTAATTTTCCTTTCCAAGAGGTGATAGTGATTACTAGTGATATTTGTTCTTGCAGATCTTTAATATTCATTTATATTCATGAATTTAAGTGTATTCTTTTTGTCTAAATATGCATCAATCAAATATATTTTATGTGACAAATTTTTGTTTACTTTTGTTAACAACATGTCCTGGAGATCTTGAATGGTTGTGTGGAAGTGTAGTACTTTATAATGGATAATTAAGCTACTTCTAGTGTGTGTGTGTGTGTGTGTGTGTGTGTGTCTATAATGAATACCTTTTAACATACATATATTTTCACATACAAGTAAGCATATTTTACTAAGCTAAACTCCTGTAAGTGGAATGTCTGGTTCAAAGAGCACATTATTAATTTTAATAGTTATGGTCAAAAAACCTCTCAATAAGACTGTGCCAAATTAGACACTCTCTAACAGTATACAAGCATCTTTTTTTGGACATTTGCAAACATTAGCTATTATCAGTAAGTTCATTTTTGCCTATCCTATGAGTGAAAAATACGTCATTGCTATTTTCTTATTTACCCTATTACCAGTGAGATGTGGCATATTTTAATACGTATATTGTTGGCTAATTGCATTTTTTCATGAAATATGTTTTTGTGTTCTCTGTCCATTGTTCTTCTGAATGTTGCCTTTACCATGGTTTATAGACACTCTGTATATTATGGCCATGTTTCTCCTTTTTATTTTATACATAGCAAACATCTTCCAGTCTGTCGCTTTTCTTTTTGTTTGTGGTGTCACTCACCAGAAAGAAGTTTCATATGTTTATATAGTTAAATCTGCTAGTCTTTCCCTTTTTGGTTTCTGTTTTTTCTGTCTTGCTTAAGTAGGTCTTTCCTATCAAAAATTATAAAAATAGTTTCTTTGTATTTTCTGCTAGTACTATTGCTTTTACTCTTCTTTGTGAGAATATAGAGAGCGAGAGAGCTAGTTTCTACCTCAAATCATATATAAAAAGAGTTCTGATTGATTAAAGACATATATATCTATCTATCACCTATCTACCATCTAGCTCTTTAATGTTTCCCACAATGGATAACCAATTGTATTAGCACCATTTTTTAGAGTCCATCCATTTCTCACTGATTTGAAATCACTTCTACCATATAATTAATCCTCATATTTATGTAAATTTGCTTTTGGATGACACTCTAGTCTTCATTTTGCCTTGCAATATGTTCTTGTCTACCTCTAATCCACATAACTATATATATTATGTAATTGTAATCAAGGGGTATTTATATTCTTTCACTTAATACTGTAAATGTATTTTCAGATTTCTAATTAGTTTTTTTCTAATTATTATTTATTCTATTATTTAGGTGTACTGTACCTTATTTCTCTCCTATTCTTGGATATTTCTATTCTTTGCTTCTAAAGATAATGTTGCTATTACCATCTTCATTCTCTCTCTCTCTCTCTCATTTTATGGCCAATCCTTAAATAGCAAAATTACTGCATAAATTGGTATAAATATCTTTATGGACTTTGCCATGTCTTGCCATATTACTAATAGGATTTCTTCCGTTTTCAGTGTTCTCGGTAATATATGAATTTACTTATTTCACTGTAGTCTTCTCAGTATTGAATGTTATTTCTCAAAAACTTTTAATAATTTAGTAAAATATTACTTCAACGTTCCCTGATAATCCTATATGAAACTGGTTATCTGTCCCATTGTTCTGAATGCATCTTGATTACATAACAGCTATTTAACAATCGCTTATTAAATAATAAGCTTAATCTATATTGTGAGCTTGAAAATGGCATACAATCTTTGATTGCTTCATGCCTCTATTTGTTAACTCACCATAATAGACAACATATTGTGGACTATGGGATAATTGAGGGCCAGTTCAATAAAGTCCAATATTAGACATTGACTTTTCTGGCTACCTGTAGCTGTGTAACAAAATCACCCTCAAATTTAATGACATAACAACCTTTTGTTATACTCACATATTTTCAACAAGGCACAGAGGGTATAACTTTTTTTCTGCTCCACTGTAACTGGATAACTCAAAGGCTAAGGGTAACTCAGTGGCTGGGGCCTAGAATCATCTGAATGCTTATTCACTCATGTCTTGCAATTGATGCAGGATGTTGGCTAGACCTTAGCTGTCAATGGTGGCTAACAGCTGGAACATCTCCACATGACTTCTCCAAGAACTGGGTTCCAAGGGCAAGTATCCTGAGAGAGAAAGTCAGGTAGAAAGCATATCTTTCATGACCTAGACTCAGAAGTCGCAAAATGTCACTTCTTTTGGTAGTCATAATCTCCCCCAGATTTAGAAGTAGTGAACATAGACTCTACTTCCTGATGGAGAATTGTCAACATCACATTGTAAGAAGAGGAAATGGGATAGGTTTATTTCTGCAACAATATTTGGAAAATATAATCTGCCATGTTTATTATTGTATTTCAAATTTTTGCTATTCTTTTCTGACTGATTTTGCAAAATATATACATTTACAGATCCACTTTTTTTTTCATTGAAATATACTTGTTGTACAATGTTGTGTCAATCTCTGCTTTACAGATTCACTTGTCTTGAAATACACAGATTCACATTCTACATTTGCACTGCAGTTCTGTTTACTATTTATGGTGTTTTTGGAGCTATTCTATTGCCTTTTACTCTTTGCTCAAAATAATATTTAACAACATTCAGATGTTACTGTAGTTTCTGCTCTACTGTAGTGAGCTCTCTTTGGTTGTTCACTTAGCTTGTAAGGAGACATGGTCATAATTTTAGTTCTATATCAACTTATGGTTAGTGCCAAACTGTTTGGCTAAATATTCAAGTAAGGGGAAAAAGAATCAGATTGGAGGATTGATAACAAGGAACCCTGAAGAAGAAATTGTGAATTGACATCTTGGAATGGGCCCAGAGTGCGAAAATTTTTATTCTATGCAAAATGCCCACCAGGAAGTACCCACTAGGGAAGAGACCCTAATAATCTAATGACAAGATGACCTGTTTTATGGGTATCAGTGAGAGCTTCTTTTCCTAGCAAAACCTAGTACTTGCTCAATGTGCTTATAAGCAAATACAGTAGGAATCTAAGCTAAAGATGGACTGAACAATATGGACTTTTTTTGAACAAAGCTGATCTGGCTAACTTCATTGCTGAATGCGTAACCTGCCAATAGCAAACAAAGCTGTGTTCTCAGTATGGTACCATAGCTGGGAGGGAGCAACTGATCCTAATATAAATTGATTATATTAATCTCTGCCACTATGAAGTGGCAATGATTTGTCCTCAGAGGAACAAACACCTAGTCGGCTTAGTCTAGATGCTTAATCTTATTTTCTCTGTCTGCCATGCTTTTGACCAGCACTAACTTCCTCAGAGCTAACAAGTGCCTTACTCACTGCCATGCCATCCCACATAACACTGCATTTGAACAATCAATTTATTTTACAGCTAAAGTGGGACAATGGGGAATGTCCACTGGATTCACAGGTTTTACCATGCGCCCCATCATCCAGAGAAGCTGGTATTATTATTATAGAATAGTGAATATATATTGAAGACTCATTTATGACACTGTCCAGGGGACTCTATCTTATAAGGCTGATGTTCTTTCACATAGAATACAACACACTCCTCTGAGATGGCTTCCAAAATATGGTGTGCTCAAATGGGCAGAAGACCTCAATAGACATTTCTCCAAAGAAGACATACAGATGGCCAACAAACACATGAAAAGATGCTCAACATCACTAATCATCAGAGAAATGCAAGTCAAAGCCACAATGAGGTAT
Source organism: Hippopotamus amphibius kiboko (assembly GCF_030028045.1). NCBI lineage: Eukaryota > Metazoa > Chordata > Mammalia > Artiodactyla > Hippopotamidae > Hippopotamus > Hippopotamus amphibius. The sequence goes on from NC_080194.1 coordinate 55,787,355, forward strand.
CACCTCACACCATTCAGAAAGGCCATCATCACAAAATCTGGAAACAACAAATGTTGGAGAGGGTGTGGAGAAAAGGAAACTCTCCTGCACCGTTGGTGGGAATGTAAGTTGGTACAGCCACTATGGAAAACAGTTTGGAGGTTCCTTGAAAAACTAAAAATAGAATTACCATATGATCCAGTAATCCCACTACTGGGCATACACCCAAAGAAAACCATAATCCAAAAAGAAACGTACCATAATGTTTATTGCAGCACTATTTACAATAGCCAGGACATGGAAGCAACCTAAATGCCCATCAACAAATGAATGGATAAAGAAGATGTGGCATATATATACAATGGAATATTACTCAGCTATAAAAAGGGATGAGATGGAGCTATATGTAATGAGGTGGATAGACCTAGAGTCTGTCATACAGAGTGAAGTAAGTCAGAAAGAGAAAGAAAAATATTGTATGCTAACTCACATATACAGAATCTAAAAATGGTACTGATGAACTCAGTGACAAGACAAGAACAAGGACGCAGATGCAGAGAATGGACTGGAGAACTCGAGGTTTGGGGGGGTGGGGGGTGAAGGGGAAGCTGAGATGAAGTGAGAGAGTAGCATAGACATATATATACTACCAACTGTAAAACAGATAGCCAGTGGGAAGTTGCTGTATAACAAAGGGAGTTCAACCCGAGGATGGATAATGCCTTAGAGGACTGGGACTGGGAGGGTGGGGGGGGAGTCGAGGGAGGGAGGGAATACGGGGATATGTGTATAAAAATGGATGATTGAACTTGGTGTACTCCCCAAAAATAAATTAATTAATTAAAAAAAAATATGGTGTGCTTTCACTCACTGACATACATGGGTCTGTAACTCACAGTGTAGAACTGAGAGTGGTTTCACTGACTGTTATGACTAACTACTTATTTAAATAATGTTTCCTTTCATCTCCCATTTGTGCTTTGCTGGCCTAGAAGTATTAATACCCAAGGGATGAACAATTTCACTAGGGGACATGACAGTGGTCTCACCAAAGTGGAGGTCAAGACTGCCATCACATCATTTGCGGTCCTGGTGTTACAGAATTAACAGATACGAATGTGAGTTACTAAATCAATAAGTGACTGATCCTGATTATCAAATGGAAATGGGAGTTGCTGCCACATTTTGAAGGCAAGAAAATATATTTAGAACCCAGGAGACCTTCTGGAAGCTCCTTCCTTAATTGCTATATCTGATGATAAAAGATAATAAAGGCCATAGCAACACAATAAATTTCATGTATTCATATCTCTCAGTAACAAAGATTTGAATCACCTAAAAAGGCAAAGAACCCCAACTATCTGAGGTGCTAAATGAGGATAAAGGGAAAATGGAAGAAGTGCTGGAAAAAAGAATTGTAAGTACCAATCAAAGGCTTTGTGATAAATTGTGGAAATTAGGATTATGATAGCTATTTTCTTCCTTGTGCTGCTATGTCTTTATTTTCTTTACTCACTCATCTACATTTCCCCCACTACTTTATATAGTATGAGTAGCTAATTTTAGTATTCAATCCTTGAATTACAGGGGATGTGATTTAAGTAGAAAAGGAATAAACCACTCAAATAGCTACAGAGACTGAGGAGACTTTGGGTTTCCTTTTTAGGGAGTGTATTTTTACATTTGTATAAAGGCTAGTTTCATGTGGCTGGAAGCATGTTACTGTTGCAATTGTTATTTGGGAATTTAAGTCTCAACAGAATGGAGTTTATGAAAGTAGAATAGCCAAAGGGATGAATTGTAGTGGATATAGTTGACTGGCACCCAGAATGTATGTCAGCCTTCTTTTAGAGTAATTTCCAGAGTGGCAGAGCCTGCAAAGTTATGAAATACAGTTTTCAGACTTCCTTAGGATTCTGTATATGAATTCAATTTCGTCAATTATGTGTAGACGCATTCACAAAAAACTTGAAAAATGAAAGTGAGGGCAGAGGGCATTTATTTTCTCTTTTGGCTGTTTGCTAGCCCAGAAGGTATGTGTTTCTTGATCTCTGGATTGTATATAGTAACTAGTTCCAATTGCAGTATCCCACTTCCTCACTTTCTTCATTTTAGTATACTTCTAATAATGCCTGTTCCCTTGGAAAGCCTATTTAGCTACAGCTACATTATTCTGAGAACTATTCCTGAAGGCCCTGACTAGAGGCTACTCCTTCATCCCTATCACAATTGTATAGGCATCTAATTCTGCTTTAAATGTTTTTCTGTTCAAAATAGCCAACAGAGCACAGAAGCCAGTGAAAAGAACAAAACCTTCTCAGGTATTAAACTATTCTAACAGAAATCTTTGGATGTGGTTTATAGGGAGAGAAGTGACCATACACACAAACTCAAGCTTAAGTTTTGAAGGAATTATATTGGCAAAGAAGTCCCAAGTCTGTTCTAGAAGCTTAAAATTATTTGACTGCTAAATCAACCTGAAGGTTTCCAAACCTGCATCAGGGAGATGGCTGTAAAAATTGTGAAACATTCTCCTCCTTCACCCCAAATTAATTCTCTCCAATATCCATCTCTAATGTGTCATAGAGACAGATAGGATTAAGATGGCAGAGTAGGAGGAGGTGTGCTCACTCCCTCTTGCAAGAGCACCAGAATTACAACTAACTACTGAACAATCATCGACAGAAACACACTGGAACTCACCAAAAAAGACACCCCACATCCAGAGACAAAGGAGAAGCTGCAATGAGATGGAAGGAGGGGTGCAATCACATTAAAATCAAATCCCATAAATGCTGGGTGGGTGACTCACAAACTGGAGAACAGTTATACTGCAGAAGTCCACCCACTAAAGTGAGGGTTCTGAGCCCCACATCAGGCTTCCCAACCTGGGAGTCCAGCAACAGGAGGAGGAATTCCCAGAGACTCAGACTTTGAAAGCCCGCAGGATTTGACTGCAGGACCTCCATAGGACTGGTGGAAACAGAGACTCCACTCTTGGAGGGCACACAAAAAAATGTGCTCACCAGGACCCAGGGGGAAGGAGCACTGACCCCATAGGAGACTGAACCAGACCTACCTGCTGGTGTTGAAGGGTTGCCTGCAGAGGTGGGCGGGGGGGGGGGGGGGGGAGCTGTGGCTCACCAAGGAGGCAGGGGCACTGGCAGCAGGGGTTTTGGGAAGTGCTTATTTGTGTGAGCCCTCCCAGAGTCAGCCATTAGCCCCACCAAAGAGCCTGTGGGCTCCAGCACTAGGTGGCCTCAGGCCAAACAACCAACAAGGTGTGAACACAGTCCCACCCATTAGCAGACAAGCAGATTAAAGTTTTACTGAGCTCCGCCCACCAAATCGGATTAAAGCTTTACTGAGCTCCACCCACCCAGCCCTACCCACCATTAGTCCCTCCCATCAGGAAGCACACAGGAGGCTCCTAGATAGCTTCCTCCACAAGAGGGCAGACAGCAGTATCAAGAAGTATCAGCAGTATTTCATCTTGTGGAACTGAAAACCACAGCCACAGAAAGATGGAGAAAATGAAAAAGCAGAGGACTTTGTACCAGATGAAGGGACAGGATAAAGCCCCAGAAAAACAACTAAATGAAGAGGAGATAGGCACCCTTCCAGAAAAAGAATTCAGAATAATGATAGTGAAGATGATCCAGGACTTTGAAAAAAGACTGGATGCAAAGATCGAAAAGTTTACCAAAGACCTAGAAGAATTAAAGAGCAAACAAACAGAGATATGCAACACAATAACGGAAATGAAAAATACACTAGAAGGAACCAACAGCAGATTAACGGAGGCAGAAGGATGAATAAGTGACCTGGAAGACAGAATGGTAACCATCACTGATGCAGAAAAGAATAAAGAAAAAAGAATGAAAAGAACTGAAGAGAGCCTAAGAGACCTCTGGGACAATGTTAAATGCACCAACATTCGCATTATAGGGGTCCCAGAAGGAGAAGAGAGAGAGAAAGGACCTGAGAAAATATTGGCAGAGATTATACTTGAAAACTTCCCTAACATGGGAAAGGAAATAGCTACCCAAGTCCAGGAAGCACAGAAAGTCCCAGGCAGGATAAATCCAAGGAGAAACACGCCAAGACATATATTAGTCAAACTGGCAAAAATTAAAGACAGAGAAATGTTATTAAAAGCAACAAGGGAAAAACAACAAATAACATACAAGGGAACTCCCATAAGGTTAATAGCTGATTTCTCAGCAGAAACTCTGCAAGCCAGAAGGGAGTGGCATGATATATTTCAAGTGATGAAAGGGAAGAACCTACAACCAAGAATACTCTACCCAGCAAGGATCTCATTCAGATTCGATGGAGAAATCAAAAGCTTTACAGACAAGCAACAGCTAAGAGAATTCAGCACCACCAAACCAGCCCTACAACAAATGCTAAAGGAACTTCTCTAAGCGGGAAACATAAAAGAAGAAAAGGACCTACAAAAACAACAACAAAACAATTAAGAAAATGGTAATAGGAACATACATATCGACAATTACCTTGAATGTAAATGGACTAAATGCACCACCCAGAAGACACAGACTGGCTGAATGGATACAAAAACAAGACCCATATATATGCTGTCTACAAGAGACCCACTTCAGCCCTAGGGATACATACAGATGGAAAGTGAGGGGATGCAAAAAGATATTCCATGCAAATGAAAATCAAAAGAAAGCTACTGTAGCGTTACTCATATCAGATAAAATAGACTTTAAAATAAAAAATGTTACAAGAGACAAGAAAGGACACTACATAAAGATTGAGGGATCACTCCAAGAAGAGGCGATAACAATTATAAATACATATGCACCCAATATAGGAGCATCTCAATACATAAGGCAAATGCTAACAACTATGAAAGAGGAAATGCAAGGCAGAAATAGAAACACAGGTGTAGAGAACAAACACATCGACACCAAGTGGGGAAAGCGGGGAGGGTTGGGGGGGAATGAATTGGGAGATTGGGACACCAAATTGTACACTCTAAATATATGCTGTTTATTGCCTGTTAACTGTATCTCAATAAAAGTTCTTTAAAAAAAATGTGTCATAGAGCATAATAGGTGAAGAAAAAATTCCTAGAAGGCAAAGCTAAGGGCCATGGAGGATAATGAACAAAGGTGTTCCTCCAAGAATGGAGAAATATGGGATGTCAAAGGAACTAAATAAGGAGTTTACTCCTTTGCTCAAATGGGGTTCTTCAGAATTTCTACCCAGCAGGATTTCATAATTTCTATAGATCTGTGACTATTTCCCATCCTTTCCTTTTCTTTTTTTTTTAATAAATTTATTTATTTATTTATTTTATTGGCTGTGTTGGGTCTATTTTTGCTGTGCGCGGGCTTTCTTTAGTTGCGGTGAATGGGGGCTACTCTTCTTTGTGGTGCACGGGCTCCTCACTGTTGTGGTTTCTTTTGTTGCGGAGCACAGGCTCTAGGTGCATGGGCTTCAGTAGTTGCAGCACATGGGCTCAATAGTTGTGGCACACGGACTTAGTTGCTCCGCGGCACGTGGGATCTTCCTGGAGCAGAGATCGAACCCATGTCCCTTGCATTGGCAGGCGGATTCTTAACCACTGCGCCACCTAGGAAGCCCATCTTTCCTTTTCTGAATATGAGTTTTTATTATAGTTATTCTATTCCTGATCCACCATTGTATAATAGGTATGTGTATGTGTGAGTGGAGAGGTACATACAATGTTTTTTAAAAATCTTATAGGATGCCAGATGATAGGAAGCCATATCTGGAAATGATGAAGAGGAATTCATGTCACCCACAAGTACAGGACCTTGAGCTGTATAGAGTTAATAATGAAATTTATAGTTTTTGCCCTTAAGAAAAGAAACATTTTCTCTGTGTTATTAACAGAGGGTACACAGGTTTTGGAGCTGCCAAAATGGAGAATTATATTAGAGACTATTAGTTGTCCCCAATATACATTTCCTGCTTCTTCCACAATTAAAAAATTTTTGTTTTAGCTGGACAAACAGGCATTAAAGTAGACAGAATTCTAAGATCACCCACAAGATTCTTAACACTGGTGTACGTACCTTGTGTAACCCCTCGCCCTGAGTACAGCAGGATTTGTGAACGTGATGGGATTTCACTTCTGTGATTAGATTGCATTACACAGCAAAAGTGCAGCTATTTTGCAACAACCTGAATTAGAATTAGTTCGGAAGCAGATTGTTCCGGTCAGGCCTCCAGATGAGAAGACAGCCTGGCCAACACCTTGATTTCAGTCTGGTGAGATCCGGAGCTGAGGATCAGACGTGGGATGCTGGATCATATCGTAGTTCTATATTTAATTTTTTGAGGAACCTCCAATAGTGTTCTCTACAGCAGTTACACCATTTTACAACCCCACCAACAGTGCACAGGGTTCCAATTTCCCCACATCCTCACCAATACTTATTAATTGGGAGTTTTTGATAGTAGCCATCTTAACGGGCGTGAAGCAGAATCTCATTACAGTTTTGATTTGCCGTTCTCCAATGATCAGTGACACTGAGTGTCTTTTTGCATATCATCTTTGGAGAAATGTCTTTTCAAGTCCTTTGCCCATTTTGTAATAGGATTATTTGACTTTTTATTGTGGATTGGTAAGTGCTCTTTATGCATTCTTTTTTTTTTAATTTATTTGTTTGTTTTGGGTCTTCATTGCTGTAAGCAGGCTTTCTCTAGTGAAAAGCGGGGCTACTCTTCGTTGCGGTGCATGGGCTTCTCATTGCAGTGGCTTCTTGTTGTGGAACATAGGCTCTAGGTGTGCGGGGTTCAGTAGTTGTGGCACATGGGCTCAATAGTTGTGGCTTGAAGGCTCTAGAGCGCAGCCTCAGTAGTTGTGGTGCATCGGCTTAGCTGTTCTGTGGCATGTGGGATCTTCCTGGACCAGGGCTCGAATCCGTGTCCCCTGCCTTGGCAGGCAGATTCTTAACCACTGTGCCACCAGGGAAGCCCCTCTTTATGCATTCTTTAAGTATTCTAGATATTGTCTGTACCTTTGAATTTACATCCCAGAAAAAAATGCCACTTCTTGATGCTAGACTAACACATTTTTTGCCTTGGAGAAGTGCCTGGAAGGCAGTGATCCACCTGTGGTAATGTGTAGTTAAAAATAAATCTAAATTTTTTTCCTTCACTTTTCATATGGACTGCTATTCTCCATGCACTGGAAACCAGTCACCTTCTCTTTCTCAAAGGACTTCTCACAGTCTTCATGTTATTTTCCCAGGTTCCCCAATCTCATTCCTGCTCCTGTGTGACTACAAAGGTTGAATTGGAGGAGGAAGACAGAGCCCACAGTAGTTCATCATTTTGTCAAGAATTGGAAGTACTGGCCCTTTTTATTACTTTCTTTGTGGTGGAAATGATTTGATCTGACAGGATCTAATCACAATTCCATGGGCGGGTTGGGGGTTAGGGGTTAATATGCTATATGCTCTCTGCTCTTTATAAGCAATATTAAATAGCGAGTAAGAGTGCTTAGAGACAATTCTTATCAGGATTCCGAAAGCATATTATAGTGTGATAAACTTGTGACCTACAGCTTTCTTGGAAAAAAGAATTGTAGAATGATTTAAGAATGCTAGTGTAATTTGCAGATCCCATTTGCCTGCTGGAAAGCTGAGGGAGGGTCATCAGCTTTAGGGGATTCCCAGAGCAAAGAGGAATTTGACCAAGAAACTTGTAGAAGTATACTAAGCAAAGGAAAATTTGTTACCAATCCTCAATGAGTGTTTAACTCAAAGGCTTGTTGTGAGGATTATATGAATTATTCATGAAGAAGCACAGCATAGTGATTAAGAAGGTAGGCATCAGAGTTAAGTAAACCTAAACTGTACTTCATGTGACCTTGAAATATTTAAACTTCCAAAGCTTCAGAAGTGTTTTCATCTGTAAAATAGGGATAATATCTTAACAACAAGATTGCTTAGATTTTTTTCAATCGCTTTACAGACAATACAGAAACTTTGCAATTTATATAGTTTCATTTACAATGAACCCTCGACAGCCTTTATGCTCTAATTTTCATATATATTACATACCATGCATTACAGACTCCACCAGAAGATGCGGTAATTTTGCTTTAAAAAGTCCTGTTTAGAGACTTCCCTGGCAGTCCAGTGGTTAAGACTCCGCCTGCCAATGCGGGGGGTGTGGGTTTGATCCCTGGTTGGGTAGCTAAGATCCCACATGCCTTGGGGCAAAAAAACTAAAACATAAAGCAGAAGTAATATTGTAACAAATTCAGTAAAAGACTTAAAAAATGATCCACATCAAAAAAAAAAAAACTTAAAAAATGTCATATGTATTATAAATAAATTAAAAGGGAAAATAGTCTTTTATAATTATCCAGATAGTTTCCATTCTTAATCTTCATCCTGAATGTCCAAGTTTCCCTAGGTATCATTTCTCTTTGGCCTGAAGAATTTCCTCTGACACATCTTGTAGTGTGTGTCTGCTGGCAACACAGTCTCTTAATGTCCTTCATCTAAAAATGTCTTTATTGCATCATCATCCTGGAAAGATGTTTTTGTGATGTATATTGCTGTTTTGCCTTTTATTTTTCTTTAAACACTCTAAAGATTTTGCCCTGCTGTTTTCTATCATCTATAATATTTGCTGGGAAATCTGTGACCCTGAGGATTGTGGTTCCTCACACATAATGTGTAATTTTTCTCTGACTGCTTTTAAGATTTTGTGGTTTAATTATGATGTGTCTAGTCATAGTTTTCTATTTATCCTGTTTTCTGAGCATATTGAATCTGTAAATTTATGTTGTTGGCCAAATTTTGGTAAGTTTTTGGCTAGTTTCTTTAAATAGTCTTCTTTGCCTAATTTTTCCTACTTCTGCTGGGACTCCAATTATCTGTATATTGGACCTTTTGATATTGTCCCACATGTCCCTTGGGCTCTGTTAATACTTTTTCAATCGTTTTTGTTCTTGCTTTTTCATATTGCATAATTTCTATTGATTTATTCAAGTTTCTGATTTTTCTCTGCTAAATCCATTCTGCTATTTGGCCAAGCCAGTGACACTTTTTATTTCAGGTACTATATTTTTCCTAAAATTTCCATTTGAATCTTTTATGTATATTTGATTCCGCTGCTAAGTTTTACTATCTTTCATTGATTACAGTGTATTGTCCTTTATTTCATTGAACATAGTTCAATATTAGCTGCTTTAAAGTCATTGTCTAATAATTCCAACATCTTTGTCATCTGCAATTTATTTTTTCCTTTGAGACTAAGGTCCCACTTTCTTGGTACTTTTAATGTCAAGTAATTCTGCCTTGTGTCTTTGGCATTTATGAACATTGTTTTAGAGTCTCTGGATTCTGTTTTCTTTCTTTGCAAAGTACTGATGCTTTTGTTTAGCAAGAAATTAACTTGGTTTGACACAAACTGAAAATTTTGTCTTGCTTGAGGTGGAGGACAATACAAATCTTGCTTCAGTTCTTTTAACTGTAAGAGTATCAGGATATCATATTTTTGGTTCTTTTATCTGACTGCCTGCTTTCTGCCTTTATGTTATTCAAATCAAAATATGGTCTTTTCAGTGTTTTTTTTTTAATTTGTTTTTACTGAAAAATTCTTTAATTCTATAGTGCTTTACAATTTTCAAAAGTTTCACACACATGATTTCATATAATCTCATAATAAGCCCCTTCTTTTCCCTACCCCTATTGCCCCCTGCCCACTGATACCCAACCACTAATTTGTTCTCTATATCTGTGAGTCCGCTTCTTTGATTTGTTTTACTCATTGGTTTGTTGTATTTTTTAGATTCCACATGTAAGTGATATCACACAGTATTTGTCTTTCTCTGTCTAACTTACTACACTTAACATAATGCCCTCCGAGTCCATTCATGTTGCTGTAAATGGAAAAATTTCATCTTTTTATGGCTGAATAATATCTCCCCCCTCCCCCCATACATGTATGTACACCACATCTTCTTTATCCATTTATCTGATGATGGACCCTCAGGTTGCTTCCATATCTGGGCAATTGTAGATAATGCCGCTATGAACATTGGGTGCATGTATCTTTTCAAATTAGTGTTTTTGTTTCTTTCAGCTATACACCCAGGAGTAAAATTGCATACGTCTGAGTTTATATGCAGAGTTTAGAGTTCCCCTCTCTGGTTCTCTGTTTTGGAATTCCTGCCTCATTCTCTAGCTGTCCTGGACTTCTCAGACCAGAAAGATAGTGGGGTTTTCTATGATAGTTTCTGCCACCCTGAATTGCACCACAATTTGGGTGTGTCCATAGGTCAAAGCTACCAAAAATGGGAAACTCACTCTATGTTGGTCACTTACTCCACATTTTGCCTGTTTCTGTTCACTCTCTTGACCCCTCAGGGAGGTTTTTTGTTTCTTTGTTTTTGTATTTTGTCTAGAGTTTATAGTTTTTATCTGTGGAAAGGTCAGTCTGTTAGGCACTTACTTCTCCATGCTGGAAGTGGAACTCTCTAACCCAAAGTAATAAAAAAACCTAAATTTTTAGATAGAAATAACTAATTATAAGGTTTATGCATACTTGATCTTTCCAAGGATTATATTTTTAGCATACATGTTCTAAGAGGAGCAGAAATATCTCTCTACTTGTCCACTCATAACCTATCATTTTACTATCTCAAGAGAAGTTTATTTCTTTACTCTGATTCGAGCTGATGGCAACAAACCTATAGATCTAAATCAGTACTATTCAAATTGTTGTCCATCAGCCAGTGCCTGTATATGAACTATTTGTTGCCTGTCCACCATGAGGACAGAATTGAGAATATGTGTTTAGAAACTTTCATGCAATTTTTATGGAATAATTTGTATATGTATTAAATATAAAAAAAATTTGGTCTTGTATTTTGCATGCCTTTGGTTTTTCTTAAACTTCATTTTTCTGGTAATTAATTTTTTTTATATTTTACAAAAGCATTGTTGGTGATGGTTTGGAAACTAAAAACAAAACACTGGTTATTCACACAGATAATCTAAAAAATAAAAGTTATTCCCAAAATAACTTTTGGGAAGGTCTCAAGTTAACCCTTTAATAGGAGAGGTGAGCCTAGACTGTAATTTTTTTTTAAAGATTTATTTTACTATTTATTTATTTATTTTTGGCTGCATTGGGTCTTTGTTGCTGCGCATGGGCTTCCTCTAGTCGTGGCGAGTAGGGGCTACTCTTCGTTGCTGTGCATGGGTTTCTCCTTACAGTGGTTGTGGAGCATGGGCTCTAGGCACTCAGGCTTCAGTAGTTGTGGATCACGGGCTCTAGAGTGTAGGCTCAGTAGTTATGGCACACAGGCTTAGTTGCTCCACGGCATGTGGGATCTTCCCGGCCAAGGGATCGAACCGTCTCCCCTGCATTAGCAGTCAGATTCTTAACCACTGCACCACCAGGGAAGCCCTAGACTGTAATTTGATTATAGTGATAGTACCTAAATGAACCTGGGATAGGCTAAAATGTTCTTTTAAAAGACGAGAAACCTGAGGTACAGAAAGTCCTAATCAAGTCGATTTCTGGTGGGGTATAATATGACATAGCAGATAACATGTCACAAGAATTCAGCACTAATTTAGCTTTCAGCTGAGATTAAAATATTCTTTGCTTGTTGTTCACTCTGAGAAATTACTGTTTTACTATTTAGGTTTGAAGTAAACCAGTAAGTTCAGAGGAAGAACTAATAATCATAGCAACAGACCCATTTACTGAGCATACTGTGCAACCAATTCTGTGTAGAGAAAAACAACCCATTATATGGGCATTGTTATTCCCATCTTAAAAATGAGAAAACTGAATCTTGGTGAAAGAACTTAATCAAAATCACAAAGCAAGTAAGTGACAAAATCAGGATTCTAATTCAGATTTTTCTTGTTTCAAAGTCTGTACACTTAACATTACTGTTCTTTATTAACCACCAAATAGATTCATATACAAATTATTACATCATCAGGCAGATGGTTTCAAGTGCTTTCTTAACACAGTGCTAAAAATGAACTCGGGAGTAGAAAGTACATGGGTCTCCCATTCAAGAATTCATCAGTTTTTACTAAACTTAGCATGGAAAATCTATGTCAAGGTATCAGGTGACAGTGAGCATTTTGGAAGGCAGCTAGGGATGGAGAAGCAATAAACAAGTTTTTTTTAATGAATCATTGTAGATAATCATCCTTGTTAAGTGTTTCTCACTACCTATTCTCTTTGCCTATCAGAGGAGTACAGTTAAGATCTCTTTCAAAACTATAGAAATAAAAACCATCAGTTGCCATCCTGTCCTTGCCAAGCTGGAGGATGGAAAGGCTGAGTTTTTTTTTAAAATACTTATTTTATTATTTATTTATTTGGTTGTGCTGGGTCTTAGTTGTGGGAGGTGGGCTCCTTAGTTGCTGCTTACCGTCTCCTTAGTCACAGCATGTGAACTCTTAGTTGCAGCATGCATGTGGGATCTAGTTCCCTAACCAGGGATTGAACCTGGGCCCCCTGTGTTGGGAGTGCAGAGTGTTAACCACTGTGCTATCAGGCAAGTCCCAGGCCAAGTTTTTTTGCTTAAACACATATTCATTCATCGTAATAGGTACTATAGCTTATACTGAACACAATTAGGCTAGTTTCCTCCCTGGGGAATGTACTTGCAAGTTAATATTTCACTGGTCCCATAACGTTAAGATTTTCTTAAAAACATCAGTTGTTAGTATAAATTAAATCTAGTTTAAATCAACATTATTCTATTTATCCTAGCTAGGAAGTGTTGGTTTGTTTTAAAACGACTCATTGTCTAATTTTTTTCACAGAAATAATCTTTGCATATTTTCATACCACATACACGAGGTGATTGGGATACAGTCTTAATCAGAAAAATTCTTTAATGGTATCCTTTCTATGGCCTTTCTTTGTCTTCTCTAACAGAAAGTCACCAGCAAAAGCATTTCCCCTTCACCCAGTTCCTGTCCTCTTATCACAGTTTTATCCCTCTACCCTCCCTTCCTGCCCTGCTGGGGAATTTGAGAGGACAGGGAAAGATTGGTAAAAGTTTGCCCTCTATCCAATGCCACTGCATCCAACAGTACACGTGTCTAATCTTTTGCACATTTAACAGTTCCCTCCCCATTTCCTCTTTCATACCTTTTTGTGTGGACGATGGATTAATGCCAAAGTGATTTTCAGGCCACATAAACTTTAATCCAAGTTACAGTAGTACCGAAAGTTTCAGCTTCTTTTCTAGCGCCCTTTCTAAAAAATATGAAAGAATTTAGCCAGCGGTGCAACGGAAACAGAATGATGAGCATGAACTTTTCCCGTTTTACACTTCCCCTGTTACCCTTCCCATACCAATCACTTCTTACCTCTCAGCCCCCCTACCTATATTTTCCCCTCCGACAGCTACCGTTTTTGAAGTTGTGTTAGAAACTGTTTATGTACACTGGTCCATTCCATCCTAACAACCCTTACGGAGAGGGTAGTAGTACTACTTACTTTTGAGTGCTTTCTTTGGAGCAAGCATTGTTTTAAGCACTTAACATGTATTAACTCAACTAATCTTTGAAGCTATTATTATTCCTGTCTTACAGATAAGGAAGCTAAGGACGGTCCATGCCTCGGGTCACACTGTAAATAACTGGCAGAGGCGGAGCTGAATCCAAGCTTGACTAACTCTAAAGCAGCCTTTAATTATGACTGAATGAACAAGTATTTAATCACTATTTTCAGCCCCTAATGTGGTGAACATTTTGCCATCTCATCTCTCCTCATCCTTTACGCGTCCCCAAGTCCTCTTCCTCATCCCCCCACGTCCCTGTGCCCCCTCATCCTACTGTTTGCCCACGTTCCTTTATTCCTCTGTCCTCTCACCTTCCCTGACCCTCACATTCCTGTCATAATCATCCCCATCCTTAAGGTCCTGGTCTCCTTCTCTTGAGACCTTCGTCCGTAGTATTCCCAGATTGCTCTCTCTTATTTTTAAAACGTCTCCCTCCATCCGCACTGCTCTGGTCCCTCAGGGGACCCTCTGCCTTCTCGCGCCGTCCCCTCTGTTTCCCAGCGCCCAGCGGCTGCGCGGGGTCCGCAGCGTGCGCAGAGCGTGGGAGCGCGGGCGGTCACAGCGTGCGTGGCGCGTGAGGGCGGGCGTCCGAGGGGCGCCGCGGGGTCCTCCCGGTCCCCGGCAGCCCCCGCGCGCAGTGCAGGCTGGGGGAACATGGCCGCTTCCGGTCTCCTTCTCGGGCCGGCGCTGCCCTGACCGCGGTCCTTGCTCGTCGCACTCCGCCCTTCTCTCCTCCCGCCCGGCAGCCGTGGAAGTCGCTGCAGGCTTTCTCTCCCGCTGCTCCCGCCGCGCCATGGAGAAGAGCTCGAGTTGCGAGAGTCTTGGCTCCCAGCCGGCAGTAGCACGGCCGCCCAGCGTGGATTCCCTGTCCAGGTAACCGGGAAGCTCAGGGCCTCGCCCAGCATCTGAGGGGGATGAAGAGGGGCCGGGGACCCGCTGGATGGTGCCCCAACTCGCGGACTCCGGTTCCAGAAGACTGCGCCGGAATTCCTTCCTTAGGACTGGGAACCACTTCTTCCTCCCTGTCTGGGGGTTAGAGGCTGGGAAAGAGGAGGACAAAACTCACTGCTTCTTTATCTGCTTCTCTACGTTTTGTATTCCGATGTCCTTTGATCTGCGGTTGAGGGAGCCCCGGTTCGTTACATTCTCTGATCTCTCATTACCTCTTAATTCTTTTTTCGGACAGCCTTTCCCCTACTGTCTCCCTCCCCCTATGTCCTCCCTGCATTTCTTCGTGATTACTCTTTCCAGAGCCATCCTCCAGTCATTTTTCTGTCCGTGTTTAAGTCTGTGCTTTTTGGATTCTTGCCAACTCTTTCCTCTCTTTCCCTTTACTTGTCTTTTACGATTTTCCTTACATTCTTATCCCTGCCCCATCCCCCCGCGTTAAAATGTAAGTAAAAATACCTACCACCGTGCTTCTCTGGTCTGAATCTTCCAGCTGAAAGTCATTATTCCCGAGTAACTAATGAGTGGTAGTTTTCTTCCTTGGGCTACGGGTTTTCCAGGTTATTTCTCTTGTACCAGATGGGATTTTTTTTTCCTGGAATTTTGAGGACTTTACTATGCAGCTTTGCAGAGAGCTGTTGTGACTTTTTACACGTGTTTCAGATGCACTTTTTTTTTTTGGTTTTAAAAGGGTGATTTAAAATTTTATTAAAAAAATAATGCAAGACCTGTGTTTGTTATATGGCCACAATGAAATCAGGTTCTTTTCCATTGAAAAATAGGCTAGTCGTTATTAGAGAGTTATTAGTTACTAAACCGCTGTGTGAAAACGTACACGATTTTCATTTTTTCCCATGAATAAACTGAGGTTGCTCTGTTTCTTTTAATTCGTTTTGGACTGTGCTAAATATGGGTGAAACTGCCATTTATTCCCTGTTCTGTTCAGGACCTCACTGGGAAAATCATTAGCTGATCCCACAGTTCTAAATTAGATTTTCTTCCTAAATGCGTTCATGGAAACCTGCCCACCCTTTTTACAGAGTCCTTAACAAGCGCAGGTAATTGTTGGTTTAATTGTCTTCTCTACTAGGCTATAAACTACTTGAGGACAAGGATCATATTTATTTTCATATCGCCAGCATTTAACAGAGACCCTGACTGTCAGAGGTGCTTAATAAATGTCTCTTTGAATTTGTAGATTGAATTATCCAGGAGAGAAGAATTTTTCTTTGCGTTTGATTATGCACAGTGTACGTTTGCTTCAGGTATTTTTTAGGTTTGTGTTTAATACTCTGAAATTTAGAAAGCTGGGGGATTTACACTCAGCTGTAAAATCATTCAGAAAACAGGTTGGAAAATGATAATTTTATGGGAAATTTACAAATGACAACTATGGCTCGGGATAGAATGTAAAGAAAACAAATAAGGCAGCTCGTAATCTCATCCAAGAAGAGGATTTGGAACCACAGGAGGCAGCATAGTCTTCTTAGAAATAAAGTGCTGGAAGTCAGGAGGCTCAGGCTTTTTTTAAGTGCTAGGTTCAGCTAGTGATTTGGTCTGTATCATTTAACCTTTCTAGTCTGCAGTGTTCTCATCTTGTGAGATAAGGGGGTTGATCTAGAAAATGTGTAAGGTCCTTTGGAGCTCTAAAATTCTATCATTCTTTATCTCAATGATAATACTTAATAACCTTTGTTATGAATTTTTGAAATTACACTAAATGTTTATTATTACAAACTAATGAACCTAATTGTGTCATTTATTAAAAAAAAAAGAGCCCAGCAACTTTATAGTTTCCACATATATATTTTAACTTCTTAATAAAACATTATGTTACATATGAATTTGAGAAAATTAAGAACTCCTTGAATTTTGACTAGACTATGTTGGTTCCATCCTCAACAGACAAAAATATAAGTATGACCCTACTTTCACAGGAAAATGCCAGGTTTCATTCCTCATCTCTGAAAGGTAGAAAAATGACATTTATTGCTGTCTACTCTGTAGAATTCACTCTGCTAAATTCTTTCATATCTTTTATGTCATGAATCATTACACCTGTTTATGGCATCTCTCTAATCAGCATTATAGAATAGCTGCATTCTAGACACTTGTTAGAAAGCTTAATTTTAAGCTTCAAGTAGGGTAACAATCACAGGTGATTCTAATAGACAGGGAGGGTGGACAACTATGGTTATAATAGCAATGCTAAGTGGCTACCCAGATTAACTTCATTAGTTTTGTTAGCCTATGATAAAGCAAAATATTGGTGTTTGAACTGTATTATCTCAGCCTTTTGCAGAAATCTCACCCTTAATTTGTAGTTATGCTTTTGTTTTATACAATTAGGAAGTTTTAGTTTTCAAATTTTCAGTTAGGAAATTGCCTTGTGAAATTGTTTTAATATCTCCTGCAAAATAATAGTTAATAATACTGTTCAACGTGTTACAGATTGTCTTTTACACACTAGATTAACAAATTTTTGCCGAGTTTAGTTCCAAGGAAAATTGTTTATGCTTCCTATTTGTTTGAAAATGGAAACTATGTAACTGCATCTTCAATTTGGCAAAAAGGCTTCAGATTTTATAACTGAAGTTGATAATATGCTCATCTAATTTCTTCAAGTACTTCTACTATTAGGTGAATTCAGTTTAAATATTATGTCATGTTTAAATGTGTTAATTTATAAAATGTTTTACACTCTTCTGGGAAGTAGGAAGAATATAAATCTGAAAAATAGTACCATAACCCATGTGGTTGCCCATTGTCTTTTGGAAAATGACACGCTCTGTTTAAGTTGGGTGACTGGCTGTTGTGGGATCGGTAGTTCACACTAAACATATGTTGAGTCTTGACATCTATATATCTACAGTCTGTATATATCTATAAATCTGTAGTCAGCTCAGATTGCTATTGCTTCTGGCTTTGCCTTCTGGGTCATCATAGGCCTGATATCTTTGGTCATAAAAGAGCAATTTCATTCTTAATATGATATTCAGATAGCAGTTTCTTAATAGCTATAGCTGATTAGGAATTATGTCATCTTGCATCCTTAAAAAAAGTAATTTTCTTTGGTGAGTCCAGCTTGGTATTGCCTACTTCAGTGAGCTGTTCAGTAGCTCTTGCGTATCCTACTATTGTCCATTCATCACACATGTCCTGCCCCACAGAGAGTGAGAGTTATGAAAAAATTCACTCCAGCACACTGATTATCTGGCTGTATTCCATGATTTTATTCTTGCTGGTCTTGCTCTGATTCTTGTGTAGGGTATTGATAAAACAATTCTGTAGGCAGGATATGGTAGCTAGGGTAGGCCTGAGCCTCAGAATTGTATAGAGAAGTTGTATAACAGCAGAATTTAACACTGTATTGGTACTATTCTGCCTTCTCAGTCTGTTTTTCCATTTTTCACTTTGTACACTTATTAAATGTACTGCTTAAGTGAGTTTCTTTGATTACTTTTTACTATGCATGATCACATGCTAATATATCTAGTGTCAAATAGGTGCCCAGTGAACAACTGAATAAAGAAAAGTTGACTGAGTGTTCACTGCTTGTCTTATCTGTTGTTTCTACTCAAAGAATTAAAAAGAGTTTTCTTGTGTGGAATTTGGCCTGTAAAGTCACAGCTTCAGGTTCAGGCTCAGGTTACCCTTGCATTAAGCCTCTTGACTCCCTGAGCTATTTTATTGGCTGCATTATCTTTTCTGTGCACACTCCTATATATCTTCACAACATTGTTTCCTTAGCCTACAGGATTTTCCATCTGTCTTGATTACTTTAATCTCTTTCTCTGTAATTTATTTTGTCAGTCATTTTATTTAATGTGTATTTCTTTCATCCTGTATGTGTATCTCCTCATTCTCTAATTACTTTGGGCACCACTTGTTTGTCTGAGGTTATTCTGGGGTATCAGTTGATTTCTGGTCCATAAATGCATTACCATTTGCGAGCATCCCATGTTTACATTTAACTTAGATTAAAAAAAATCAAAGGGGAGGTGCATATGATATAATCAAAAAAGTAGTTCCAACTAATTACATTATCAAAAAAGTAGTTCCAACTAATTACATTTTTGAATTGCACGTCTTCCATAAAATTATGATCATTTGAAAACAGCAGATCCTGGATTTCTCTTTCCAGGAATTTCGATGGTACTTACAGCCTGAAGAGGTAGGAGAGTTTTTAAGGTTTCTAAAATACATTTTGTTGTAAGGTCTTATTTCTAGTTTCAGTCTCAAGGTCGCTTAGAGATGATGTCAGTAGGAAATATCGTTTTAGGTTGTTTTTTCAGTAGTGGTGATGGATTTGTATCCAATCACATATTCTTAGCAGTTCACATTTTGACTCTTGGCATGTCTTCTGTGGCAGCTGACTGGATTAGTGGTAGAAACTATAGCTACAGAACAAGGTGAAGCTAAATAGGTTGAATCTCCAGTCTTGGCCTTTTTATTAACACCTTGCATCAGATATTGAACATATTGGTAGCCTAAAAATTACTTATTTTGGGTTTCATTATAACAGGACCCTAGAAGAACCTTAACATTCTGTTGGGTAAGATCCAGTATTATTGTGAACTAATCAGTAACTGTGTATATTTTTCTGGAAGAACATTTAAAGAGATTACTTACTGATCAAAAGTGTACAAGTTAATGCTAAAGCTGAGATTGGGTCCTGAGTGTGTTTTATTCTTTCCTCCTTATGCTATCGTCAGTAGTCTTCTATTAATATAGGTCAGTAGTTCCAGGACAGTAGCATCAGCATCCCTTGGGAATTTTTTAAAATACAGATTTCCTGGTGCTACCTCAGATCTAACTGAATCAAAAACTTTGGGGGTGGAGACCAGAGTGTGTATTTTAGCAAGACCTCGGGGTGATCCTGATGTATGCTGAAGTTTGAGAACCACTGTCTGGGGTCTTTTACTGATTGTTGCCTAGTAATTCCATTTATATTAGTTAAAATGGACTAGGTTAAGGTCTCTATTAGAACTATTATAAGCTGACTGCTTGGGAGCACTTTTATAGAAATATTGACTAAAATATTGAAAGGTAAAAGTCATCTCTTGTGGATTTGTTATATCTGACTTTTAGAAAATTTTCTGAGGTCTTTTCTTAGCCACAAGAAAGAATACCAAATCAAGAATGTATGTTTTAGGCTTTTCTGTTCTTTTTTTTTTTTTTTTTTCTTAATTTTATTTATTTTTGGCTGCGTTGAGTCTTCGTTGCTATGCGTGGGGCTTTCTCCAGTTGTGGCGAGCTCGGGCTACTCTTCTTTGCCGTGCGCCAGCTTCTCATTGCCATGGCTTCTCTTGTTGCGGAGCGTGGGCTCTAGAATCGTGGCCTTCAGTAGTTGCAGCACTCAGGCTCAGTAGTTGTGGCGCACAGGCTTAGTTGCTTCCGAGGCATGTGGGATCCTCCTGGACTAGGGCTCGAACCCATGTCCCCTGCATTGGCAGGCAGATTCTTAACCACTGCACTACCAGGGAAGTCCATGTTTTAGGCTTTTCTTAAAAATAGATCCATGGTGAGATGCATTAGTTGTAACATACATTTTATTTAAAAAAGTATTATAAAGAATTCCAGGAGGCCATTACTTGAACCAATAAAGGATTATGCCCAAGGGAAGGAAATAACCCAGATACAGCTGTTCAGAAAGCAGTAAGTTTATTTTGGAGAGCTGCCCGTTAATGCTATTGTATTCAAATTCACCAGGGACAAAAGTTGCATGTAATTATGGACTTGACCAGTGGAAATTCTCTCTAGATTAGTTGAGAATATTTTCTCTTTTTAAAGGAAGTTAGTTTTGAATAGATAAAGCACTTGTGATCTCTTGGCCTACTCTATGATTTAGTTAAATGAGAGGCTTGGATTAAAACTATTGAGAGGCGATAGTCAGGGATGGGAGTGATTTTATAAGCCTGCATTCCACAGGAAGTCAGGTTAAAAATGGAACTATATAAAAAAAAAAAGATTGATACAAAGTTGTTAAAATTAAAGGGACAAGAGAAGGTGCTCTCTTAATGAAAATAACCTCAATTCCCTTTCCTGTAGCTTTATTACACAGAACTAATTGTGCTTATCCCTCTTAATGTATTTCTATTTATGTACCAATGTTGTCATCACTGTAAACCACTAATGAGCAAGCTTCATAATTTGTCCCCTGGCCAAGTACATAGTACTGGCAGTAATTGCTGATGAGTTTTCCTTCTTTCAAAGACTGCTTACTGGATGTGATTAACTCTTGAGCTCTTTTAAGTACTTAGTGTAGGTTAAATAAGGGCAGATGCTATGTTTTCAATATAATAAAAATTAACTTTTAAAATGTTTCAACCTATGCACTTCAAAAAACCTAAATACACTTGGAAAACTCTTTCTTCTTTATTGATTTTTAAAGCTAGGGTTTAGGTTTAGCAGAGTATAACAAAGTTCAAATGAGCAGTGGCTTAAAAGAGATAATTTTGTGTGTGTGTGTGTGTGTTTTTTTTTTTTTGCCAAGTAAAAGCCCAGAGATAGTTAATACAGATCTGATATAGTGGATATGAAGTATCAAGGTTACAGACTCTTTCTAACTTAGTGCAGTTACATTCCAGTGTTACCTCAAGAATCAAAATTGCTATTGTAATGCTATAATAACCCTTGGATCTTCCTTAGTCGAAAGGAAGGAGGAAGGGAAAAAGAAAGGCACGTTCCATCTATTTAAAGGATACCTTTTTTGCAGTTGCATATGGCCTTTTAAGCTTATATCCAGTTGGCCAGGTCATAGTCCCATGGCCTTACCTAGCCGCAGTGGAGGCTAGGATACATAGTCTCTTCTGGGGTGCATCGTCTCTTTTAGCCTTATTATGAGCTAAAAACTGGAGGTCTGTTTCTAAGGAATAGGAGAGAATGGGTATTGGAGATAGCAGCTTCTCCAATGTATATCTTAAAGCAAGGAAAATATTTTTCAGTTAAAGTGTACAACACTTATGCCAAAGACATTCTTAGATTTGCCTGCAATGACCATAATAGAAAATGCTTGGAAAGAGAGAGATGATATATTGTAGCAGACCAAAAAAGAGAACTGTATCTTCGAACACTCTAAACTTTTGAGTTTTTAAGTTTTTTACTTCTTCCTGTGTGTATTATCTTGGGCCAGATTTTTATAATCTTAATCTAGGACCACAAAACGAAAGGGATACATTTATCACTTGCCAGGTCATTAAGTGAAAGGCAAATAGAAATCAAATAAAGAATGACCAGCTATGCTATTTCATTGGAAGAGCTCAAGGAGTTGCCTGGTAAAGTAGTGATGGTATGAGGATGATGGCCTACACTGCTTACTTCTCTGCAGTTTGGCATTCATTTCCAAGCTGTGTGTCCATGTGTTTTATCTCAGGTTATACTTAGGTATTTTCTCTCATTTCAGTTCAGAAGGTTTGGTCTTCATCAGAGAAATACAGCAGGGCATTTTGGGCCATGTTAATTTATGAATGCTTTTGCTAATATCTTATGTTTATTTTTATATCTTCAATCGAAAAGTTTGAAAATTCAGAGAAATCAGTGTTGAATGCATTTTTGTGTCATCTAACTTAAATATTAATATTTTAAGCATGTAATGTCAAACATAAGGAGTTTAATCATTTGAGAATAAGTAGAGGAGGGTAAAGGAGTTTCTTCTGGATTGATACAGCATTATTCATTGTGCTCATAGGGTTTAATACGCATGAGTTACAAATATATCCATCTCCTTTCTTAACAGAATTGTTGCCATTACTGAAAATAGCAAGTGAGTAGTTGTTCAGCTAGGGGTTTGTTAGGAGGTTGTGTATTAGCAGAAGGTGTAATAACTTTGGCAGCTGATGGACTAGTGATTATGAGCCTTAATTTTCTTGAATTGAGCCAGGATACCCAGCAAAGATCAAAAACAAAATTTTATGTGATATAATTGTCCTGTTACTAGTATTGGATAATATTCTTCCATTATAACCAAGGGCAGTACCTAAAAATATGAACACTTGAGATAAGTTTTGCTTTTCAAGTGGCAGAAAGTTGTTGTAGTAAACATTTAATAGTATTAATAGTCACAATAATAATAATACAAATAATAGAACTTAACATTTATTGAGTGCTTACTGCATGCTAGGCATAGTGCTAAATCCCTAATATGCATGTTCTCATGTAATGCTCATAATTGTATAAAATAAACAGTATCAGTGTTTCCATTTTACAGATGAGAAAACTAAAGATTAGGAAGAGCAGTTTGACATTTGAACCCAAGTCGTGTTTAACTTCAGTGTCTCTGTGCTGTAATGAACCCACCATACCTGACGATCTGGTGCCCCAGCTCCAGGGCAAAACTTGATGGTTAGAGGGCAGTCCTAGGGCAGGTCAGTTGGGTGATCTTGACAAGGAAAGGAGTTTCCTTGACCAGCTGTACTGCTGAGCAGGAGAAGGATAAGGTACACAATACGTTGGTGAATTCAGAATGTCCATCTTTGGAGAGAATTTTCTTTAGCTTTGAATGTTTTTTTCTTTTGACAGAAAATAAGATGATTTTTTTTTCTTTGCCTGATGATTAAGAGGATAGTATAATTTTCATTCAGAAGGATAGTTTTACATTTTGAACATCAGATAAATTATAAAGCAAGTAAACCTGATGCCAAAACCTCTTCCTGCCCCTCCCTCCCCGTAGGCTTTACAGAATACTTTAGAATACTATAGGGTTCCTTAAATGTCTGAATTCCCCTAAGTTCCTTTGTGTTTGTTTACAGTTAATGTGTTAAGAGCCATTGACATTTGAAGATCATCAGAAGTGAAGATAAAACATCTCAAAAATTATAATGTAAGTGAATGGGGAAATGGAAATAAAAAATGGATAAAAGTTAATATTGCCAACAATATTTCTGCAATTCATATATTACCCCAAATGAAATTTATGCGTATGAATAATCAGTAACTTCAAACTTTAGTCCTAGTTCCAAATCCTAGTCCTTAAAATTCTGTTCTCTTCTATCTGGAGAAAACAGTCACTAAGTTTTAGTTATCAGTAATTTTCCATTAGGATTCTTTTGGCTTCCATGTACTGTTTTTTGCTCTTTTCTCCTTAGTACTTTGCATGTTGACAGGGGCTAATATACTTAAAATCGTATGTGTGTAGAGACTGAGGTCGTCCCTTTCCATCTGCTGATGTATGTTTTACTCAGTTTTAATTTTACTATCATCCTGTGATGTTTCTTAGGCAAAACTATGACCAGTAAGCTAGCTAACCTCCTCCCTTCCTTCCCTCCTGTCTTTACCCACTCCCTTCCTTCCTTTCTTACTCTTTATAAATGTTTAACATAGATTATATCCTGGACATTGAGCTAGATCCAGAATTCCTAAGACCTTGGTGCTGAAACGAGTTATGTCATCTTTTTATACAGTTGGGGCATTAGAGGTCATCTAGTTAATTTCTCAAGTGTGGCTGAGGTCCACCTGCATATTTCAGTCACTTGTGTCGCTTGGTGAACATTTAGCTTCCTAGGTTCCAGGCCAGAGGTTCTGAATCACTGGGAGTGGGCCCAGGAATCTCTACTTAAAGTGAAGCCCCTGCCCATCCAGATACTTCTTGGATTTTAGTACAGCTATAAGTTTGCAGTTGAGGGGACACACCTAGAGAAGTCTAATAACTTTACCCAAAGGTAGCGTAAGTGTTAGAAGGCCAGGAGTGGTTGGTGTTGTTTTCTCCAAAGTCACGGATATATTTAGTGCCAGAAGTGATCTCCTGACTCCTAGACTTTAAGTCATGTCGTGGTTTTTGTCAGGCCAGGTAGCTTAACTGTGTGTGTGTGTATGTATAAATAAATAAAATCATAAGCAGTTCATCTCTGTTCCTGAAAAAAGTAACTAAAAAAATAACTGAAGAACATGAACTGTTTGTCTCTTCATCTTTAGTCAGATATATTACTGGTTCTGATTTTGAAATTACTGGGTGGGAAAAAACCCCTGGTAGTCCAGGAAGAGGAAAAAACCTTTTTCCCCCCATGGCGCTGTCCCTACTTGGTCCTTAAATTTTAATGCTTCTGAAAAGGAAGGATCTGATTTCATTTTTGAATGATGGTAGTTCTTTGCAAATAGTGGGTGCTTGATAAACTTTTTTTCCTTTGGATTCTATAAGATACTATTAGGAGTGGTTTTATTTGCTTTGTCAGAAGCTGATACTTTATATACCAAGCCAGAGACCTTAAATAATTGAAGTCATTTATATTTATGATACTCTATTGTTGTAGTTGATATTCATAATATCTCTGAGGGACTAAATTACTCTAAAGTATTTTTTGAACCATATGTGTGTTAATTAATTTTAGCAGTGTATATTTTATATTGTATTGTGTATGGTATATTGATACTTATTGAATTGTAACATTACATCAGTAAATCTAGTTATCTGATTTTCTTGGAAATATTTTGTAATTCTCAAATTAATGACTAAGCTTAACTATAAAATGCTGTTCAGTTTTCTGGAAATGTAGGGGCATGTTTTAACTAAGGTTTTTTAAAAGGGATGTTTTAAAATCACATTAATTTCTAATTTTTATTTTTGTAATTTAAAATTTTCTTCCCATTAAATATTTTTTTTGCTCTTTTTGTAACCACAGACTTAAAATTGTAAATATGGTAGTTCTAATCTGTTGTGCAGTAAACTCCTTCATTTTTTTATGTTGAGACACTAAAGTTAAGGGACTTGTCTAAGAGTAGAAGTTTTATGAATATTAAGATATTAAAATACTTGCAAACTAACAGTAATATTTATTATATTTCTATAATGAAATGCTTTGAGAACTGTAAAGTATCGCACAAATATAATGTGTTATTATGGTTAATGCTCTGGTGGTAATATGTACACTTAGTTTCCTTATGATTTAATTGAAAACTTTTACTATTAGGGTAAAAAATAATACATAGAGAAATACATAGATGCTTGTCACATGGTCTGTTCTTTCTTGTGCTCAGATTTTACTGTGTCTCCTTGAAGCACATGGTACTAGAATGGACACTTTTCAGGTTACCTAAATTTCTCTTTCACTCTGCTAGTCCATTGCAGATTGTCGCCTTATACAATTACACAAACTACTCAGGGTGATACTTCTATATTAGAAAACTTCTGTCAGCAGTTTTCTTAGGAAAAAAAAATGGTGAACGAATGAAAGAGTGTTCAGTATTGTTCCTCAATGTAATGAAAGTAGCTAATGGTAATGTTAACACATTTTCGTGTAGTTTTTATAGTTACAAAGCTGTTTCACCTACATTATCTCAGTTGTTTCTCATAACAACATTGTGAGATAGGTCCTCATTGGACAGAAGAGTAGCTGAGGCTCCGAGAAGTGACATGATTGTCCATTGTCCATGTTTATAAGAGATGGAACTGAACTTGAACTTTGATTCTAAATGCATGCTGTTTCCACTGCCCAACATAAACCATTATATGGAGTGTTCAAATTTCATGGGGTATACATTTTGCTATTTAAAAGAAATTCTAAATATTGGAAAATTAATGATAGGTTCACCTAGTCCAGCCAGTCTAATTATTTTCTTTGGCATCTAACTCACTTTTGCTTCTCTTAAAATGCTTACAGGAGATGCAGGTATCTTTTGGATAAAAGATCTGTTCTTAGCATGGTTACCAGTGTGTGCTGCCTGGAGTTATTTGAGTGTGTAAATGTTTAAAAGAATAGTAATTATGGTCTTTAGAAGTGTATTGAACTATATAAGCTAAAAAAATATGCTGTGTGATAAATGTAACCCAATGTGGTGAACAGTCTTGATACTTTCTTAGGCCAGTGTTTTTTAGTTCAGATTCTATTATACTTCTTAACTATGACTCTGGATAAGTCACTTGAGTTCTGTGAGCCTGATTCCCTTATCTGGAAAAGGGTAAAATGATACCTGCTGTCCTGTCTTTACAGAATTTTTGTGAGACCTAAATATGATGATTTATGATGATAATACTTTTAAAAAATAGCTAATGCCTGTGTAGTGTGTACCATATAGTAGGCACTATTTTAAGTATTTTACATATATTCATTTAATTCTCGTAACAGTCCTATGAGGTATAAGAATTATCATTGTCCCCACTTTATAGATGAGGAAACTGAGGCACAGAGAGGTTAAGTAACTTCCTTGAGGTCATAACAAGGTGGTAGAACCAGAATTTAGTACCAGGCAGTCTAGCCCCAGAGTTGGTAATATGTGTGGAAGATAATGTGTATGTGAGCTCTTTGACATTCGTAAAGGGCTATACTAACATTAAGTATTATTATTTTAAAAATATTTTAAAAGAGAGATGTTTTCTGCATCCTTATTATATACCATAAAGGAAAAAAGGCAAAAAGCAAGCAAGAAAAAAGGCAAAAAAACAAGCAAGAAAAAACAGCCAACTTAATCTGGTAAATAGTGAATAGTATTCAAAATTAAGGAGGGATAAATCACTGAATGATGCCAATACATTAGATTTTTAATTTAACCATTCCAGGCTAGAATGAGAAAGAGACATTGAATGCTCTTATTTTCCTGTAAAATTACTACAGGACAAAACAAAATAAAACACCTGTGTCAACTTCACTTCTGTGACTGAAGTTTGTGCAGGAAAGTTATATCTCATTATGCTGATGGGGTTGTGACCAATTAATAGTAATAATTTGTTTTTCTATGTCTTGAAAAAACAAAAATGTCTGTATAGATAGCCTGAAGAATGGATATGTGACTTCATGGTTTTAATAATGAATTCAGATTTGCATGATGGAATGAGAAAGTTACATGCAAGGTCACTTATCAGTGCATGAATTCTCCATGTGGTTTCTGTATTTGTCCAAGTAAAAGTGTTTGTTGAGCAAGCATTTATAGAATAGGTCACATCTCCTCTTTTAGTGTTTCTGCCCTTATACTTCAATTTGGATGGCAGTGTTTGTTTCTAAAAGGAAATGCAATTTCAGTGTAGTGTGCTTTGAGCTCTATTCTTACCAACTTTCAATTTAGTATGACATTTTTCTTAGCTAAATTGATATATAAATAACTTTTCCTCTCTAGGCTACTTATGAATCCATGTGAGTTTTAATTTCAGCTCTCATCAGAGTTTGAATCAGGATTTTTGAAGGGGCTCTGAGAAACTTTTTTAAGGAGTTGCTGAGGGTTTTAGTATTGGTGCTGGGACTCAAAGTCCCTCCTACTCTCCAATTCTTACTCCACCCCCCCCATGGACACATTCATTTTGGCTAGAATCCTTTGGCTTTTACCTGTTTGCTTATATTTCCAGATAAGATTTTGAAGAAACAATATTCTGCAGAAGAAAAACATGTATGTAGACCATTTTCTGTACAACCTGGTTTTTCACACTTTCTATTGCATTACTAAATAATATGCCCTAACTTTTAGTTAGGGAAATGAAGTTGATAGACCTGAAAATAAAATAATACAAGTTAAACTGTATCCAAGGTCACATGTACCATAGAACCTAGGGAATTTTCCAGACTCAGGGCCAACATGCACCAGCTGTCTCAGAGCTCAGTTCCCCTTGGTTTCTCTGAAGAATACGAATTGTAGTCTCTCATCCCTGTCAATCAGATGCCATGATGATAAGATCACTTATGCCATCTCTTTTATACGATAGACTGGTTAAGTTAAAAAATTCTGGTGTAGCATTTTAAAAAATAATTCCTATAAGCTGTAATTAGTTTAGGGGAGTTGTTTTTCTATTTTGGAGATCCTGCAAATATTATGACAATAAGTCTTTTGTATCCCAAGTGGTTTATACACACTGCAGGCCTTTTATTATTTTTTTAAATAAAATTTCCAACAGAATGACTAATAGAGCATGAACAGTGCTTATGTACTGTAGTCCATTGTGTAAGTATTGACAGCAAAATTTGCATTTCTAGAAAAGCTTGTTCACAGAATATAGAATGCATTCTTTAATGTTCTTGGGCAAACATGCTATATGTGTGCTCAGGACATTACTTACAGGGAATACTATTTGAAAAGAACCTTTTCTCTTTGTGGAATACTGAAGAAAAATTAAATTGGCATTGGAAGTGAAGCGGTTTGAATAAGGCAAGTGATTTAAATCTTATTGTAATGATTAGGTCAGTAGTGACTGGAAATAAAAGAAATTAAATCCTCAGGAGGTGTTTGTTTGCTCGGATATATAAAAGATAGGTAACATGTTTCCAGGTTGTTTTGAGTTGAGTGTAAAATGCTGGTGTGTTTATCTGCATCCCTAATTTTCAAAAACAGTTTTTCACTTTTACTAGAAATGTTTTTATTGGATTCTGAAATATTAGATCAGAACTAAGAGGATTATATTATATATTTTTGACATCTTCTAGTGCTTGAATTTTATTTTTCTGTTCATTATTGCAAAATACCACCAAGTGTTGGTGCGATTGATGATAATGTTAATTCTATTAACAGTCCAGCAAACTAGCAGAGTCAAAGAGGGTCAGTGCTTTGCTATAAGTTACATTGAAAAATGCTGGTGATGTGATTGGTTTTGTGATTGAAGCTTCAAGCCAGTCTCCTGCTTGAACCTATCAGAAGTTACACAGGATGCATGTATGCACGTGTGAGGGTGTGTGTGTGTATGTGTATAATACGTACATATATATATTAAAAAATTGTCCCCTTGATATTTGTACTTAGTATTGATTTGTCCATTAACAAAAACTTTTTTTAAGTTTAAAAGTTTATATGTTTAGGTATCTTAGTCAAATGAGGACATTTTACAGTGCACATCTGAGTGAAAAGTACTTTTAGGGCCAAGGGCTTTGCTTCATTTTAATTTAATAGTGGGTTCCTTCTTAAAAGGAGACCCTTAGTTCTGATTTCATCCTATTTTCCCTTCTGACAAGGGTACTCTTGTATTTCCACAATGCTGTTCGTTGAACATTTTATACCAGTTGAGTATTTAGCAGGAATTACTGTCTACAGGTCATGTTTTTTTGATCCTTATTATGGTCTTAATAAGGTATTGTTACCTTATTTTAGAAAGAAAGAAGTTAAAGTAAGTAACTTGCCTGAATTATTATTTGCTAAGAGGTGAAGCCAAGTCTTTGTGAACCTGTAGCTCATGTTTTTAGCTTCTGAGCACTTCTGTGTCTGTGCTCTGTATTCTCTTCTGTGTTTCTGTTGCATCTTTTATATCCCTTCATTCCCACACTGTACTATTAGGAGATAGTTAGATATCCGGCATCTTCCTTAGGCTGCAAGTCCCTTGAAGAAAATGAGTCTGTTTTCAACACTGTCCCCAGGACATGATACATTGGTGATGTCAGTAAATTTCTGTGAGAGGTGAGGGTATGAAACAGAAGACTTAGAAAGTTCCTGCTCCTGAAATGGAGGGGAAGGGTGTGAAGACCCAGAGGGAAGATGGCAAAGAGGCCTTTAGTGGAGGTAGAGATTCTTAGTCTCCATCCTTGCAAGGAAGCTGAGGGATACTTTGAAGCATGGGAATATTTGGAATTGATAAGTGACCCCTGCTATCTGGAGACAGATTTTCCTGCCTTTGCTCCTCGGTAGTATTGAGGCAAGAAATACTTCTGTGGTAGGTACCAAAATTCATTTGTTTAGACATAATTGTCTTAATTAGCAAGTTTTTAGCCTGATTAATTCTCAGGAATAAGTGTAACTTTAAAAAAAACTAACTGAAACAAAAAAAAGATTGAAAAGTGGAGAGCACTTTATCTTATTTAATGATACTATTTTGAAACGTATATAAAGAGTGATTTCTGTCTCCCTACCAATAATTAGTTTGTACAGCTCTGTTCACCTAAATGCTACACTTTGAAATAGTAGAACTTTTGACACCAAAAGGGTGGAACATTGCTCTTAGGAATAGTGTAGCAAGGGAAAAAGACATTCTGTTATAATAACAGCAGACCAATAAATGTGTGGGAATGACTGAGAGTCAGATGATGAGATCTCTGTATTGATATTGTGGTGGAAAGAAAACTGTGTCATTCTGGCTGGATAGTGGCAGGACTACTGAAAAGTAGTATGACTAGTGCTGTCCTGTGTTATGCCTCTCTTACTATAAATGTAAGCTCTGTTCTTTCATAGCTATGTTTGTATGTTCATTTGGTTATTTTGTGGAGCCAGAGTTAACATTTAAATAATATTGACTCGATTCCTTTAAATTAGGAATAAAGAGAATAATATAGTTTAGGGTAGAATGAGAAGTGGCTTAAAGAGGGGAGTTC
This sequence comes from Hippopotamus amphibius kiboko, assembly GCF_030028045.1. Lineage (NCBI taxonomy): Eukaryota > Metazoa > Chordata > Mammalia > Artiodactyla > Hippopotamidae > Hippopotamus > Hippopotamus amphibius. The sequence continues at coordinate 55,818,051 of NC_080194.1, forward strand.
CACTGAGAGTCGTTTCCCATTTGCAAGGGCCATGGCTCTGCAAATTTGGATAAGCACATTTGAGAATGTAAATTGTTTGCATGTTCATGTAATCTTTAACTGCTCTTCCTAAGGGTTATATAATGAATCAGAATTTAGAACATTAGACTATAATTGCAGTTTTATTCTGAGCTATTTTGAGTCTCTTGAGAAAAGCAGTCTACATATGAATAAGTATAAAGAATACTTAGTATTATTAACAAGAGTATTCTGCAGTGCTGATTATATTTTGATCAGTTTTATAGCTTTTGAGAAAATATTCTCTAACAACTTTATTAATTTCTAAAATCTGTTTTATTTATACTTTTTTGGACATAACACACTTATCTAAGTAAAGATATTACTGCTCTTGAGAGTAGAAATTGTTTTGCCTACCCTTGACGTATTAGGATTATTTTCGTTCCAAACTACACTTACCTCTCCATTATTCTGAATCTTTTTAGTACCTTGCAGGTAATCCAGGGCCAGGGAATGCTTTATTTATTTATGGCTTAGATATTTGAACCTCGTCAGTGGTTTTTTTGTGCCTCCATTGGAGGATTTATAGGAACAGAATTATAATTTGATATTATTTCTTAATAACAATTCTAATTAAAGGTTTGGGCAGAAAAGTGCCCACATTAATTGAAAGTGAATAAAATTTCATGATGTTGCTGCCTTTTTATGGGGAAAGTTTATGCAGTATAGCTAAGAAATAATGTTGACGGAGAAGTCTTTGAATCACATTTTCATATGGGACAGTAGTTTATTTGTATGTATGTGTGTGCATGTATGTGCATAGGAGGAGAAAGCTGGGGGCATTTTGACTGTCAGGAGCTGAAAGGGATATTAAAAATGGTAAAATCAAGTTTAGCAAATATTTCCAATAGTTAGAACCTTAACTCTTCATTTGTAGTCCTAGAATTTTATCTGTAGGATTTTTATGCTCTGAATCATAGAATCTTAGTTTTGAACTTTGAGACCATCTTGTGTAGCAGCTCTACCCCTCACATCTTCCTTATGACTCGAATGTCATCACTGAATTGAGTTCATTGAATGTCATTGTGTCATCATTCACAAAGCCCTCACTTCCTCAGCACTTCCTGCTCCATTTTGAAGATCACTCTCATCATAAAAAGAGGCATTGGATATAGGAAATGACCCTTTTGGTAGCCTGTCAATTAAATAGAATATGGATAGTGGAGAATGATTACTTAGTTTGGAAACAGTTATGTTTCTAACTTAAGCATATATTTGGAAAAAAATTTTTTTTGTTGTGGGGGGAGGTGGCATTTAGTGATTAAAGCAGATACTATGGAATGGCTATAATTTAGTTTGAATAGTAACACCACAGTTCTTTTAATCTTGACTCTATGAAATCACTCTGTGAAACTGTTATGAAACTAATGGTTATTAAAAAAAAAAATTTGGATCCTGAACCCGTGATCCTATATGTCATCTTTTCATTTGTGTGCACAAATTCTATCCAATGTAGCTTTTGTCAGAAATAAGATGTGGTTTTTTTTTTTTTTGGACATCTGATGACTTTTCCATGAGTCATTTATTGTTTGTAATGATAGATTTGATCATCTCAACTGTTTCTTTATTTAATGTCTTTCCCTATAAATCAGTTATCCCTTTAAATTATTTTAGTGTAAATAGGTCTGGCTTACTATTTTGTTGCTGTCATTTTAAATATAATAGCTATGTTGTACAATAAATGCTAATCTCTAAAGAGTTCTGACTTTTATTTGGGAAGTTTTCTTAGTAAATAAGCATTTATCGAGTTTGTGCATTTTACCTAATTAGCAAAGAACCCTGAGAAATAACTATGAATCAAAGTTGAATGTGATGAGGGGATCATATATCCAAGGAGTCATCCAGGAGGAATGGTGTTAATCTAGAAAATCTTCCTGAAAAGATACCTTGTCTCCTAGATAGCCCCATATATATCTTAAGCATTTTAACAGTGACTTTATTTCCCACATTTTAGTACATTTTCAGTTGTTGGTTACTGGTCCCTCCCCCCCCCCCCCCCTTAGTAGTGGTGTTTGTATGTAAAAGAATGTTAATGCTTAGATAGCTTTTTCACATTATTTTCACTTGGACTTTGTAACTATCCAGTGAGATAAGAAGAGCAGTATTTTTATCCCTACTTTGCAGTATGGAATTGAGGCTCTGAGAGGCTAAATGACTTTACGTGATTTATGAGACCTAATTTTCCTTTCTTTTCTTAAACTTACATGTCTTAGTTGGGGTGAGAGAGTAGTTTACGTGTTAGCATTCTCCAAAGTGTCCCATGCTTCATATTGTGTGTGCTTTGCAGTATGGTTACTTATAATAATCCACTAGTAAACACAATGGTAGACATCCTTTTTTGCTCATGAAATAGTATACAGCATTTGTGATGAAAGCAGAAAGGATCTTATGTTTCCAACAATGATTTAATCTTTGGAACTGGTTGCTAGAGGGGAAATACGAAATTTTCTTTTCCAGAAGTTATTTTTGCTTTCTTGTCAAGATTTAAATAAATTGTATTTCGTTTTCTCTGGCAGAGGCTCTCTGATTATGGATAATTTAGCACCTTGCTTCTTTAAGGATCAAATTGTTAGTCTCATTTGTTTTAATTCTCCAACCATGTGTTTAATCTCATTCTGTTAAATTGCAGTTCTCTGATGACAGTAGGAGGCATCCCTTTCCAGCCTCCATTAGATAAAAATATTTTACATTGTTTTGGTGTTTCTGTCAGGTAATGTGATAAACTCTTTGCATGCATTATTTTATTTCATCTTTATCAGTATGTGAACTGTTCCTGGCATATGATTAAGTAAGTACTCAGCAAGTATGAACTAAAGGAAACAAAATAAGTAAAGTGAAAAATATATCAGATAGCCATAAGTGTATTGGGAAGAATAAAGCAGGGAGGATGAATAGAGAATGAGTTGGGTGCACTTGGAATTTGTTTGCAATTTTAAATATAATGACCAGGGAGGTCTTACTAAGCAGGCAACCTTTGAACAAAAAAGCTGCAGAAAGTAAAGGAAGAAATGGAATGTTTAGGAGAGAGTTAAAGATAGAGATAACAGAAGATATAAAGGACTTGAAGTGGGAGCTTGCCTGGTGTGTTTGAGGAACAGCAAGTGCACCTGTGTTATAGGGCAAAGGCGCAGAGTGGGGAATAGTAGATGATGATGAGGTCAGGGAGGTAAGGGTGGGGGCGGATTGTGAAAGGCCTTTTGGGCCGTTTTAAGGACTTTGGCTTTTGTTCTGAGTGAGATGGGAAGGTAGTGTAGGTTTTTTTTGCAAAGGAGTGACTATGTCAGATGTTTCAGAAGGATCACTGGCTGCTGTATTAACAGATTAGGATGCAGAAGCAGGGAGACTGATTTGTAGGTAATGGGAATCATCCAGGAGGAAGATGATAGTGGCAGCCAAAGAGGAAAGGGAAGAGATTGGATACTGCACATGTTTTGAGGGTACAGCCAATAGGATTTCCTGATGGATTGAATGTGTAGTATAGGAGAAGAGTCAAAGTTGACTCCAGAGTTTTTGACGCAAGAAAGTATAGAAGAATAGAATTACCACTTACTAAGGTGTTAGAGCTAGTTTTAGGAAGAAGAGCAGGAATTTGATTTGGGGTATATTAGACGTTCACTTGGAGGTGTTAAATAAATAAGTTATTGGAATCTGGAATTCAACAGAAAAGTGTGGGATAGTGCTATAAATTTGGCTTCATCAGTTTAGAGATGTTAAAGTTGTGAGACTGGATGAGATTGTTAAGGATGGGAGGTGTACATGGAGAATGTAAGAGTTTCAAGGATTGAGAGTTCAGGGATACGCCAGTGTGAGGAGGTTCAGAAGTGAGAAAGAATCACTACAGGAGACCTGAGAGGAAGAGGAGCTTGTGAGGTAGCCATAAGAGTACAGTGTTTTGGAAGCCAAAGATAGAAAGTATTTCAAGAAGGATCAGCTATGTCAAATGCTACTTTTATATGAGGACCAAGTATTGACAAATGAGTTTAGCAAAGTGGAGGTTCTTGATGGCCTGACGAAAGCATCTTTGTTGGCCCCTTGGAAGTGGGTTCAGAGAGGATGAGAATTGAGGAATTGGAAGCAGTGAATAAACATCTGTTTCTAGGAGGTTTGCTGTAAGGAAGCTCAGAGAAGCGAAGTGGTATCTGGAGGGGTTAGGTTAAGAGAAATAATAGCATGTTTCTATACTGACGGGAATGACTGAGAAGAGAGGAAAATTTTTATGATGCAGGAACCAGAGGGAAGAACTGCTGGAGAGATTTTCTTTCAAAGACGAGGGGAGATAGTTCAGTGGAGGAGCTGGCTTTAGGTGGAAGTATGGATGCTTTCTACACAGTAAGAGAAAGGAAGGCAGTGTACATGTGCACTGATGCAAAGAGCCTGTAGCTGAGGGAGCCTGTGAAAGATCTTTTTTGATTACTTCTATATTTTTCAGTGAAATGGGAATCTAGATCACCTACTAAAATTCAAGATGTGGGGGGGTGGGTAGAGGATGAGGAAACAAAAGACCATATGAAATAGTTATCTGGAAGAATGGGAGAACATACGGACTAGGGAAATGTAGTGTGTTTGCTGGGCAGTATTAAGGGCTTGGTTGAGGTGAGTGATCATACATTCAAAGTGAGTCCAGGCCGAATGGTTGTGTGTTTTTTTCTACACTAATCCAACTGTATGGGTACAGATCTGGAGTAGGCAGAGAGTTAGCTTAACTAGCATTTGCTGTTGCCAGGTAGGCACCATGAAGCACGATGAAGCAAGCAAGGACAAGAGGGTGACTGTAATTACAGGCTGTAGAATTAGTAAGTTGGGGAAAGAGAGAAAATAAGGTCAGAAAATAGTGAGAGACAGTGAAAGGCAGTAGGAACAGTGGAGGTCTTGGTGGAATTGAACAATTAAAGATGTTGGCTAGGGTCCTAGAGAGATGAGCTGGTGGTTAAACGGTAGAATGTCTGGAATTTAAATTATGGAGGTCAGTTAATTGGGAGTGCCAGTGTTTTAGGGGTGTGATCCTGATCTGAGGTAGAGTGGAGGACAGGATCATCGGTGAAGAGGAGGTAAGGCACTGAGAGGCCAGGGTGTTGGAATGTTCATTTATATGGACATTGAAATTGATAAGAATTATGGCTGTTGTGTTGATACTAGGAGGAGTGATGGTGAGCCTGAAGCTAATTCTTCAAGGAGTGAGAGAAAGTGAGTTAGAGATTGATTGTTGACTTCAGCAAGGAAGAGTAGAGGGTAGTATAGCCTGATGGCATAAGATTGAATGATTGGGGTTTTTAGACATGGAGAGGAAGAATAGTCTGGAAGTGTCAATGGAGAACGAGGCCCAATTTCCAGGCCCAGTTGTGGGAGAGAGAGAGAGTGAGAAAATAAGAGGGCTCCCATCCAAGTACTAACCAGGCCCGACCCTGCTTAGCTTCCAGACGAGATCGGGCGTGTTCAGGGTGGTATGGCCGTCGAGGGAGGGAGGGAATACGGGGAGATGTGTATAAAAACAGATGATTGAACTTGGTGTACCCACACCCCCCCAAAAAAAATAATAAATAAATTAAAAAAAAAAAGAAGAAAAAAAAGAAAATAAGAGGGCTTATTTTTTCATTTGAAAGGTCTGTAGGGAGAGCAGTGTTCTCGGGGAGGGGGGTGGAAACCAGGCTTCAGTTAGAGTAAAAGGTAAAGAGACCATTTAAGGGAGAGAGAAGGTAGATGATTGACCTTGAAATTCAGAAGCACAGGAGTTGGGAGGGGAGTGAATGGATGATGAGATGAGAGGAGGGAATTAGTCTGGTGTTTCTGACTTCTTGTGGTGACTGTTGTAGACAGAGGTAAAGGTATAATGAAGTTAGTCTTTACAGTTTTTAAGATGGAATGATGGGATGTGAGGAGACTGAGTGTTGAAGGGGAGGGAAGGGTGAGGTCCTTCAGGGATCACTCACAGTTCTGGGATCTCCTCTTCACTTGCCAGTGGTGTTGGGGAGGCTGTGGAGAGATGGAGGCACACAGTTTTACAGAGCACTTGGCTTTCTGATGTCCTTTCATAACTCCTACTGATGGAGGCTGGGGGCCGGAGGAAGTGGGTGGTCTTATTTGGAACACAAGGAGCTGAATAAATGATCAGTTATATGAGGTAGAGCTTATCATCTTCATTTTACACATAAAGAAACTGAGAGTCCCAGAGGTAGAGCATCCTGCCCACAGTCACACGGCTACTGAGTAGTGGAGTAAAAGGAGGTGAAGAGGTCTTAAACAGTAAAGTAGGTGAAGAGTCAAGGGACGGTAACATTCAGAGATGATGTCAGATTGTCACTGGAGCCTTCATTTACTTTCAGATCCTACAATATCACATGGATTCATACTGAATTCTAAATGAGAGAATTAATGAACAGTCTTCTTATATTGAATATGTTCCTTGTGTTTGTTGTCCAAAAACTTCAAAAAAAATTCTGGGAAAGAAACCCAAAGACATTGCTTTCTGGTAGTTTCATTCTTAACCCATTCTAAATCTACTTCAGTTTATCTTCTCCAGGGAGCATTCCTTGATTGGTCTCAGCTGAACTCCATCCTCATACAGTGACCTTGTGTGATAGAAATATTGGGCTTGTGTGTGTGCATGTGCATATGTGTGCATTTGTTTTATCTCCCTAGTTAGAATAAACACCCTGAGGGTATTTGTCCTTTTGTTTCTGCACTCTGTATCAGAAGCAGGGTGATTTAGTCAAAAGGGAATCTGATGTATCCAGCTCTGCCACTTATTTGATCTTGTATTTCAAATAATTCACTTCACTTTCCTGGGCTGTACTTTATCTGTAAATGAGGGGAGTTTCACTAAAATCTTAGAGATCCTTGGAAGTTATAATTGTGTATAATTCACTGGATATCTGTCAGAATAGTTGGCTAACTGATGCCTGTACTTGCATTTGAAAGGAACAATTAGGAACTATGATTTGATATAATTGTGGTTACTTACTGTGCAGCTTAGTGTCATTGTAAGGTGTGGGCAGTAGCCAGACAGGATCAGAGTGAGAAATAGGGCTGGAGAGAGAGAGGGTGGGGCCAGATAGTACTAGTAATATTTGTAAATGTGGGACTGAGAAGACTAAAGATGTTTGGAAATCATTGGCATGGGTATGATAACTGAAGCTGTGGGAATCCATAATATTTCAGAGAAAGACTGAGTACAGAGAACAGAGCCAAGGTCAGAACTTTCAAGAGGTTCTGAAAGATCCTCTGGAAGAAAAGAACCTGGAGGAAGCCAGTAAATTTTAATGACAACGGAAGTTTAGAGAGGGAAAGAATCCCAGGAGGGAGGCAGTGCCAGTAGTGTCAATATTGCAGAGACGTTAAGGACGGCAAGAACTAGAGAAACAAGACTCTGAATTTGTTCCTGAAGTCACTAATAACATCCAGAAAGCAGTATCAATAGAGTAGAGCAGTAGAGGGTAGAGTTATTAATGATTCTGGCATAGATTCAGCAAATCACTGTTGAGTTTCTGCTGAATATCCATTGTTGTGTAAAGTCTATGCATGTGTGTACACACTCACACACACACACACTTCTTTGCCAAAGGAGACTGGATGGGGCAGGATGAAGAACACAGGAGGAGGGCCTTGCCTTGAACCTCAGAAGGGATCTGTCATCATCTAAGATAGGAAGAAAAAGTGGGTTTGGATGCAGTTGTTTACTGAGAGACAAGAAGTTGAGGCAGCCTATGCTTTATTACCTCAGTTTTTCATTCCTGTTAGATACTAAAACATGTAGATCTTGTTGACATAGTAATTGATTTAACATATCTTATAAATAAGTCTGTTGGATTTTTCTCTTATTTTCCTTGACCTCTTTGTAGTATTATTATGTACTGTGAACTACCAATTTGAAGTACTCTTTTTGGCTTTCACTGAACTTTTTCTTTTGATTCTGTCATCTCTCTGACCATTTTTTTTCTTCTAGACTTCTACCTCCAGTCTGTATTCTGTGAAAATGACTTGTAGTTCTGTTCAATAAATCTCAAATCTCTTATTGCTTTATATCTTGTCCCTGGGCTACATGATTCAGTTTCATGCATTTAGTTATCATCGAACTGTAACCTTTCCAAAGAATTTAAAAACTGGAAAAGTTTTGTATTTCCACTTACTTGATAAACACATCCACTTGGATACTTTGCAAGAGCCTCAAATTCAACAACATCAAAATCTACTGCATGTTTTCACATACCCCATTCAAATTTGCTCTTTCTTCTGTATTTCTTTGTCAAGTGCGACCTGTTCCATATGTCTATTAATGATTTCGTTCAATAGCCTGTTAACTAATCTGACTTCTCTAGAGGTTTTCCCCCAGTTGGTGTTCCATCACTCCAGCAGAATCTCTCTCTGCACATAGAACTAACTGATTATGTAACATTTCTGCTCAGAAATGTTTGATGGCTTCCCATTGCCTACAAAATAGAATCTGAACTCTTATCATGGTGTCCTTCATAGAACCACAATTTCTATGGTTTTATAGCTCAGCCTTCCTTGCCTCCACCCCTGCCATGATCCACAAAGCCCAGTCACATAAGTTTCTCCAAATCATCTATTTACTTATGCTGTTCTCTGTGTGGAATGTTTTTACTTTTCCACTCTACCATCAAATCCTATTAACAGGCCAATGTCCATAGAAAAAAATGACACATTTTTCAGGTCTGCTTCAATATTTCCCAGTCACACTCAATCCTTTGCTCATCTACTCTACAAAATATATTTTTAAACCAGTCTTATAGCGTTTATCACAGTCCGTTTCATAGATAGTTAAATAGGAGTCTGCCTCTCCCCTGAGGATTTGATTTGGAAGCACGTCCAATATTGCTGTGTCACATGTATCTTCACAGTGCACTCATCTAACACAGAATAAGCAGTAAATCAAACTTGCCTGAATGAATGAATGAACAAATGCGTGACGGGTAAAATCTAAAATCCTTTAGCCTACTACCGCATGGGGTGTGTGTGTTTCCCTGTGGATACCTTGACGCCACCCCAGCCTTAAAACTTCCAAAATGAAACTTGTTAGATCCCCAAACTACCTACTTTTCTTGCTCTCTAATTTGGCACACTGGTTTCTCAGTCAGCAGTACTTGGGATCATATTTTGACCCTTTTCTCTCACTTTCTCATCATGTCAAGTCAGTTGCCAAGTTCTATTGATTCTGTCTCCAGTGTCCCTTGCATCTAGTCCTATTTCATTTTTCTGCTAATTTAGGCCGTTAGTACCTCTGACTTGAGGAGGTCTCCTAATAGTTTCCTAACAGATTTTCCTGCTGTTGTCATCCATTCTTTGACCTTCTGTTAAAGTGAACTTCCTAAGCACAGAAACTTCCAGTGGCTTCTCATTGCTTTCAGAATTAAATATCTAGATACCAACTTATTTATTAGGACTTGTATAGTCTAATCAAAACTTACCCTTTGTGGCATATCTCTCATTGAGTCTTACAAGTATCTCACACTTCAAGCAAAGTGGTCTCTTTCTTAAAACCTTTTTCAAACCCTAAGTTAAAGCTGTATATATGAGCATTCCAGTTTCCAAACCCCTGAGTTCTTTATTTCTCCCTCTTTCATTTTTCATATTCTGTATTGTGTTTTCTGTATACTCATATTAAGTACATTGGAGTGAAAAGCTCACTAGGGGCAGCAACCCTGTGTTATTTATCTGTATATGTCTAGTAGTTCTTACAGCAGTAGTATCTTGCATACAGTAGGTGCTCAAGAGTATTGATGAAATTAAGCTTAGATATGGGATAACCAAAAGAAATATGCTAGTGAAGAGAGCTGAATTTGTAGTATCAGAACTGAGAAAAGACCTTTTTTAAAAAAATAATCAGGTCATTAGTAACTATAGAAAGGAGCCATTTTAGGGGCTTGATAGAGGTAGAAGCTAGGTTGAAAGGAATTAGGGAATGAGTAGGTACTAAGAAAATGGAACCATTGAGGATAGGCAGTTTGCTGTAATGTGGAGGGTAGCTAAACTCTAAAGAAATGGAATATGGTCTGCAGATTTGGAAAGAGACTTGTGAAGGAAAACCACATGTGGTGTTTGAAAAAAAATGAGTGTGCTGTCAGAAATGAAAGTGCCAGGATTACTCCAAGTCATGAGTTTTCGTTTTTCACCTTGGCAGAAGAGAAGCGCTCCAGTGAGTCAGGCCACTGAAGCTAATGAGTTGCAGTGTACTGAGGCCACAAGGTCAGATTAAGTGTGCGAATCAGGATAAGAAGCCTTGTAAACAACCATGTTGGGCATTGGCAAGGGTGATGTTTCTGAGTCACTGAGTTTATATGCTTGTGTTCCAGTTCATCCTGATGAGATTATTTATTTAGAAGAGTTACTGAGCCAACCGTATGTATATTTTTAAGGAGGTATCTCTGCTTAATTATTACAGGTATATTTTGAAGTGTATGACACTTGAATTAGAATCATTAAGCTCAGAAACCCTAATGGTGGAAGCTGTTGATGATAGTATGGTAGGACCAGGGAGGCAGACAGTGAAGGTCTGTCTGTTGCACTTGAAAGGACATTATGGGGGAGGTGTCTGTGGCCCATCCGTAGTTAGTTAAAGAGAAAAAGGAAAAAAAGAATCATTACTTAGCTAAATCAGAGTATTTTTCAAGTGTATTTTAAAAGATATAGCTTCTGATAAAATCAATATAAAAACAATGAAAATATGTAAAGAAATTGTGGCTTATGTTTCTTGATAGGGTATCATTTCTGTTTATCTATAATCAGGGGTATTGAATTTACACAGCGATAGCCCAGAGTTCCTGAAATAAGTATAGCTATTGGATTTAGTTTCCTTTGACTCGATTGTATGAAATACAATATGGGAATATTTCTGTTTAATCTATGAGTCTTAGCTTCATATTCAAGACTATGATTACCTAAGGTAGATTACAAAAGGTAGAATACTCATTTCTGAAGCTCTGGACTATGTTAAAACTAAAAGGGAGCATCTAGGCCATGGTTCTTAACCTTAAATTCCCTCACATTTTAAACAATTCAGGGAATAGCTTTCATGAGATTTGCAAAGAGATATCTGACCATCAAAAACCTAACCGCTAAAATAGTCTAATCAGTACTTTTCACCGACAGTGAAACTGTAATGGGGAGTGGGGATTAAGTCACTTGGCCATGGATACTGCTGTTAGCTAGGTAGGGCTAAAATCCTGGTTTCTTAATTCCCAGTGAGTTTTTCTTTAATCATTCCAGTGGAAATAAGTCAAAAAACAATTCCCACCAGTTCTTTAAGGATTATGTGTCATTCACTTGACAAAACCTCTTTAACAAGATGTTTGCTCCAGTGTCCTAAGAAATTTTTTAATGGAAATGGAATACTATATATGGTATATAAAATAACATATGCACAGTAACTCTAGAAGGAAAATTAAACTTCCTGCTTATTTTCCCCTGCCTTGTTCTTCCCCTCCCAGGCCTCTCTTTGCCACATTTCTTTTTCATCTTGTCTTATGTTCTAGTCATGGCCTCTGGTAAATTTGATTAGAATAATTCAGTCTTTTGATCATTCTGATACATTTTTTCACTAATTAGTTTGAGCAATATTTCTTGAGTGCCTCTTCTATTCCAGGTAACATGCTAGGTCTTAGGAATAGAAGGGAGAGCAAAATTAACAGTTCTTCCTTAAAGTTTGTAGTCTTAGAGGAACTAGTCAGGGAATATTGCAGAACTAGGCTCCCTGCAGTAATAATGCCAGCTTATTATCTCAGTGAAGGCCACTGTGGTTGGACTGAGAAGAGCAAGGAGAGGAGGCTGCAGGAGGCAGGAGCAGGTCATGTAGCTACTTGAAGCAGTGGGGAGCCATGGAAGGATTTCAAGCAGGGGGATGGCATGGTGCATTTGAACTTTTTGGCAATTATGAATAATGCTGCTGTGAACATCTCTGTACATTTGTGTAGTTTTTTGAGTAGGCATGTTTTAATTTGTCCTGGATATATGCTTAGGAGTGCAATTGCTATTTTATTTGGTAACTCCATTTCACCTTTTAAAGAATTGCCAGACTGATTTCCAAAGTGGCTATACCATCTTACACTCCTATCAGCAATGTATGAGGGTTCCAGTTTCTCCACAATTTTGCTAACACTCGTTATTGCCTGTCTTTTTGATTTTAGCCACCCTAGAGGGTGTGGAGTAGTAGTTTCTTATTGTGACCCCTTGCCTTTTCCTAGCAAGGCTTTTAAGCCTGGTGTTTAGGATTCTTAGTGTTCTGGTACCAGGCTACCTTTTTAGGCTTTTATCTATTTTGTTTGAGTCAGTGACTTATTATTCACAAAATATGCACTATAATTTGCAAAGCTCTTTTAAAATTTTTCTTTGTGTATGTGGGCGTGGGTACTTGTGATTTGCAAAGCCTTAATCTGTGCCTTGCCGTCCTTCCTTTTTTCAGCCAAAGTGTATCGAGCTAGAGTGAGACATGAAAATGGAAAATAAAAATCATATTCAGTGTGAAAGAAAGGAAGGGAAGAAGAAAAAATATAAACTGTTTCTTCATGGAAATGACTTCATGCAGTTGGAGTGTCTATCAAGTTGGGGTGAACAGTTTTGGGAAAGGCAATTCTGTGGGAAACCTAATAGACAAAATGAACGTTAATTTTTACTCACATTTTTCCCAGTGAACGGTTATTTTTGATGACATAATTAGGTTTCTACTGATAAGACTGCCATGACCTTTTTAGTAGTTTTTAGAACTTTTGAGCTTTTTTTCGTATAGAAAAAGTTAATTTTATATTATCAATTTCAAATTGGAAATTTTTCACTTCTATCAGTACATCTAGGAAAAACTGCCTTGATGACTTTCGTTCTCTGTGACTGTATTAGTCAGCTCAGGCTTGCTTACAAAGCAATGGTATAGACTTGTGGCTTAACAGAAATTTATTTCCTCACAGTTTTAGAGGCTGGGAAGTCTAGGATCAAGGTGCTGGCTGATTCAGTTCCTGGTGAAGACTCTTTGACTGGCTTGCAGGTGGCTGCCTTTTTGGTATTTTCTTATATGGCCTTTCCTGGTGTGTGCTTGCAGAGTCGGGCAGGGATGGGGGCAGTGTAGGCGTTCTCTCTTCCTCTTCTTACAAGGCCAGTAATCCTGTTGATCTTAACTTATACCCCACCCTTATGACTTCATTTAACTTTACCTCCTAAAATCCCTGTCACCAATTATAATCACTTTGGGGCTCATAGTGAGCGTCACTTCATAGCAATGACAGACTTCATTTTTAAGTTGCAGTCGTAGTGCCAACACACTTGCCCTTATAGTGGGAAAAATATTCATTTTTCTAATACTTCTAACATAATACTGTCCAAAAGACATAATTCCTTATTTTGTGAATACCAGGTCTTTAATTGTAGTTCTTGCTAGTACCAGTAAATCTGTGGGTACTGTCACTAGGGGACATTTGTATTCTGACTTGTAATATGTCACAGCTGAAAGTAGTATTAATGAGAGGTGAAACAGCAACTTTGCCATTATAATTTTTAAATCTGTGCAGCTAGTCTGACTTGGGGTGGGGTAATTTCTGTGTAATAACACTCACTTGTCATAAATAATTTAGCTAATATCTATACTTACACGTGGTGCTACATTTTTTTAGACGCTTTACATATTTTATTGTGAGCAAGATAGGGAAATGATCTGTGGTAAAGGATCTTGGAATAGTAAACAATGCAAAAATCTCTAAGAAGGGGAGTTCCTAGATGAGTATACAGTGTTACAGGTGTTATGATAGAAATATTTACAGTGTACCGTAAAGGAAGAAGTAGCCATGTTTACAAGATGGATAAGGGCCAAAGAGGGTATGGAAGTGTATGAAGGTCATTATAGGCAGACAGTAGGGTTAGCAAAGGGGCAGATGCATGAAATGGCTAAAGAACTTAGACAGTCTGCAGGCCATTCCTAATGGGTTCAGATGTGTAAGAGCTACAGCAAGATGTGTAGAACAAAGGCCAGATCATGGAAGACTTCAAGTGTTGTGCTGAGGAGTTTGGGCTCAATTCTGTAGGCAGTGAGTAATCACCGAAGATTTAAGCAGGGAATGCAAGTCAAAACCACAATGAGATTTCACCTCACACCTGTTAGAATGGCTGTTATCAAAAAGACACAAAATCACAAGTGTTGGTGAGGATATGGAGAAAAGGGAACCTTGGTAGACTGTTGGTTGGAATATAAGTTGGTACAGCTGCTGTGGAAAACAGGATGGAGGTTCTTAAAAAAAATTAAAAATAAAGCTACCATATGATCCAGCAATTCAACTTCTGGATATTTATCCAAGAAAAACGAAAACACTAACTTGATAAGATATATGCACTCCCATGCTCATTGCAGCATTATTTACAATAACCAAAATATGGAAGCAATCTACGTGTACATTGATGGATGAATTGATAAAATGTGCTACACACACACACACATACACAATGGAATATTATTTAGCCATAAAAAGAAGGAAATCTTGCCACTTGCAACAACATAGGTGGATCTTGAGGTTATTATGCTAAGTGAAATAAGTCAGAGAAAGACCAGTACTTTATGATCTCACTTATATGTGGAATCTAAAAAACAAAAGCCGAACTCATAGATACAGAGAACAGATTGCTGGTTGCCTGAGGCAGGGGATTGGAGTTGGAGGGAATGGGTGAAATGGGTGAAAGTGGTCAAAGTACTTCTGGTTGTGAAATAAACAAGTCATGGGGATGTGATATACAGCATGGTGACTATAGTTAATAATACTATATTTTATAGTTGAGAGTTGCTAAGAGAGTTGATCTTATAAGTTCTCATCAGAAGAAAAAAACTTGTAAATATGTGTGGTGATGATGTTAATGAGACTTAACTGTGATAATTTCACAATAAATAAAAATATCAAATCATTATACAGTACACCTGAAACTAATATGTTATATGTCTATCTCAATTAAAAAAAGAAGTTTTAAGCAGAGGAATGATAGGATCAGATCTGCTTTTGAAAGATCACTTTGGTCTTAGTTTGGGATGATATATTGGATGAGTAGTTGAGGGAAGAGGTGTTGAGCTAACACAAAAAATTAGGATAGGAAAAAGGATGCATTCAGAAGATGATAGGGAGGTAGACTTTACAGGACTTTGGATTGGCTGGATGTGATTGGCTTGGGGAAAACATGGTGATGGTTTAGAAAAATCACTTGGGAAGTGGGAGTGTTGCTGAACACTGCCTAGGGTCTAGCTAGTGTTTCTAACCGTGAATTTTATATGGCCCAGTGTGAGGATTTACTCCATCAGCACAGGAGAAGATAGATAGTATTTAATATATTGATCTGAATTTAGGGATTAGCAGGGAAATGGTGGTCAGTGGATAAAGATATAAGGATACTGAGCATTTGCCGAGAGAGAGTGTAAAATGTTACACTGTGTATTCCAGGTTAGATAGGGAAGGTAAGTGAAGGGGGATAGAGAGAGCAGTAAAGCATGAAGGATAATGACAAATGGGGGAGTTGAGGGTTGAGTTGTCACCACTAGGTTGAAGATTAGCTGAAGGGAAAGTTAAGAAAGTGAGATATTTGGAAAGCATAGCATCTGTGGTCAGATATTGGTTTCCTTGAGTTTAAGATTACAAGTGCTGGGTAGTTTCCAGAAATTATAAAGTGCAGAGTGTGACTGCAGAAGCACATTGCTAGAGTGGGGACATAGATGAGGGATGTGTAGAAAGTGAGGAATTTTGAGCTAGGTGGTTGTTAGTTTGTCCTTATGGACATTAAAATTCCCATAATGGAGGCACTTTTGGAGCAGAAAGAAGCTTTAGAGAAGAAAGTGAGCCAGGTAAGAGAGTCCTTACTGAGTGAGGAGGAGTAATTAAAAGGTGAGTGGATGATAGTAACAGAGAGATTGTATACCCAAATCCCATGAACCTCAGAGGAAGAAGGCTTTTATATATGAAGACAGAAAAGTAATACTAGTGTAGAAGCAAGAAAAAGCAACTGGAGACATGTTGGCTTCACCTTTGGGATTTGTTAGATATGGGACAAGAAAGTCTTCTCTAGAAAAAGCTGCAGTAAAGTGGATTCCTAGAAGGAGATCTCAGTTGAAACAGAGAGGTGGAGAGGAGAATTTGGTTGAAGATGTAAGAGAATTTATTCAGTTTGGAGTAAAAAGTCCAGTGTAAAGGTTAGGAAAAGTTAGGGGCTGAAGGAAGACTTTGGCAGGGAAAATGGATGAAGGAAACGTAGTTGGGCTAGAAGGTCTGGCGTTTTTGAAGAGGTTCAGGATGACAAGGATAACAGGAATGTTGGGATTGAATCTTATGTAGTGACGTTTATGGGCATAGGAAAACTGAGGACCAAAGTGGCATTGGTTACTTAATGAGATGAGCAGACTACAGTCTTTGCTCAGAGTTTAAACGCCTTGCCAATTACAAGATTCTTATTCTTTAGCAGTTTATAATGTAAAAGGAGGAGGCTCTGTAAGCAAAGAGCTTTAGTCTAATGTGGAAAGTGTTAAGTGCCATTATAGAGTATAGGCAGAAGTGTAGATGAATGAGAGTTTTGTTCCAGCTGAAAGACCTGGGGAAGACTTCTTGGAAAAGCTAGCCTTTTAACCAGGTCTTAAAGAGTAAGTAGGATGTTAATAAATAGATTGGGATAAATGAGCGTTCTATTTTAGAATGGCATGAGCAAAGGCATGAATTCAGGGAAATACAGAGCTTGTCTGTGGAACAGTTCATAAAAGGTAAACAGAGAGAGCTTGACCTCAAGATAAGTAGTGGAGAAATGGGAGAGAGCAGTGGAAATTAGGTTGTATTATCCTAGTAGCCATGGTGATCATGGTATTAGCCTAGTAGCATAGAGCCCATAATATGACGGGAGAAAAATAACTGTTGAAAATAGAGCTCTGCATTCTCTGGCCACCTTCAATCTGAGTAGCCACTTCATGTTTATACCAGAACTTTCTTTCAGCAGTTGTGGTGGTGGTGGTGGTGTGTGTATTTGTGTTTGCTGTAATCACAAGAACAGTACTATGATATATTCCCACCTTTGTCCCCTCCAAGCCCCTCGTTGCTTGCCTGGAGTTTAAAATGTTTTAGTGCTTTCTCAAATACAACATTGTAGATCATAATATCTACCCATATTTATGTGTATCTGAAAAGAGAAGTTAATTAATTAGAGGCTGTTTTCCACACTTTTGCTTGAAAGACTGATTCTTTGAGACTGCAAAGTATTCGCTGCAAGACCTGGTTTTGTTTGTTATTTTATTTCTCTCAGATTTGTTTATTTCATCTTTGGCTCTAAAGTACTATTTGGTGTCTTACTGGTACATGCTGTAATATTCCTATCGATACTGTTTTTTTATAGATATACACTACCCATAATTCCAAATTGTGTTTTATTGCCTTTGCATGTTTTTTTGGTTTTCCCAGAAGGTCATATGCATAAAAAATAGTATTATGCATTTCAGCTTGTTCAAAATAGACTTCGTGAGGTAACACTTTGCTGTAACACTTAGAATTGTGTTTGGCTCTACAGAATAGAAAACTCCGTTACAGTGATTTTAAAAATTGAGCTTCATTTATAACCAAAATTTCCAAAGTAGGGAGTTGTTAGTGTGGATTCAGCTGCTCACCAGGAAAGGACTTTTATGCTTTTCTGTGTCCTTTGCAGGCCAGCATTTGCTCATGTTTACAGGATGGCCACAGATATCCAAACTTTATGTCCTTGGTCCAGGCAAGAGAAAGTAGGAAAGGTTAAGGACTGCCTTGCTATTTTTGCTCCCCTTTATTAAGAAAATAAAAGGCTTCCGTAACAGTTAACAGACTTCCCCTTAAATCTCATTGGTCAAAATTGTGTCACATTGTACAGATCTAGAGAACAAACATATAGACACCAAGTGGGGAAAGCGGGGCGGGGAATGAATTGAGAGATTGGGATACCAAATTGTACACCCTAAATATACGCAATTTATTGTAAAGAAAAAAAATCAAAAAAAAAAAAAATTATGTCACATTGTCTCCTAGACACAAGGGAGCCAAAAACAAGCATGTAATCTTGGGCTGGCCACAAACTCTCCTCACTAAAGTCAGGAAAGAAAGGGGTGTGTATGTATATGGAGTAGGCAGCAAACAATATCTGTCACAGTACTGTGCCTAAAGTTTGACTATTTTACTTGTTATTTTAATGCAGGTGGAATTTAATTAATCAGAAATTGGTGGAGAAAAAAGGGAATAAATCATCCTCAGCCTATCAGTTTCTCTTTCCTTACATTATAAAACTAGATAATAGAATTCTTATGACTGTTCCTTTGTATATTATAGATTCTTGGATACAAAAAAATTAACCACAATTATACTTCAGAATAGTTAAAGGACTTCCCTGGTGGCACAGTGGTTAAGAATCCTCCTGCCAATTCAGGGGACACAGGTTCCATCCCTGGGCTGGGAAGATCCCACATGCTGCAGAGCAGCTAAGCCCGTGCTTCACAACTGTGGAGCATGTGCTCTAGAGCCCGTAAGCCACAACTATTGAGCCTTTGTGCCACAACTACTGAAGCCTGTGCACCCAGAGCCCATGCTCTGCAATAAGAGAAGCCACTGCAATGAGAAGCCCGCGCACCACAATGAAGAGTAGCCCCTGCTTACTGCAACTAGAGAAAGCCCATGCACAGCAACCAAGACCCAATGCAGCCAATCAATCAATCAATCAATAGTTAAGAAAATAGAGATGTTTGTATTTGAAAAAAATTTTTGAAGTGTTCCCCCTGGAATGCCATTTTCATTCATTTGAATGAAGTGACAGTTTGTTTTGGGGGAGATGATTTTCACATTGTACAAATAAATTGGCAAGTTATCCTGTCTTAATGGATTGGAAGAATTAATCTTGTTAAAATTTCATTGCTGCCCAAAGTGACCTACAGATTCAGTGCATTCTACATAAAAAATTTTAATGGCATTTTTCACAGATAGGAAAACAAGTCTTAAAATCAGTATGGAACCATAAAAAACCTGAAATCACTAAAGCAATCTTGAGTACAAACAACAAACCTGGAGGCATTATACTGCCTAACTTCAAATTGTATTACAAAGCTATAGCTATCAAAACAATATGGCACAAGCGTAAAAAAATAGACACACAGACAGTGGAACAGAATAGAGAGCCCAGAAACACATCCACACATGCATACAGTTGAAAAGGGCACCAAGAATGCACAATGGGGACATGATAAGACTCTTTAAAAAATGGTGTTTGTGAAAACAAATATCCACGTGCAAAAGGATGAAATTGGACCCTTATATTACATCACATGCAAAAATCAGCACAAAATGGCTTAAACATTTAAAAGACCTGATTCTGTAAAATTCCTAGAGAGAAACATAAGGAGAGAGCTCTTTGGTATTGGTCTTGAGAATGGTTTCTGGGATTTAACACCAATAGTGCAGACAACAAAAGCAAAAATAAACTATTGGGACTATATCAAAAATAAAAATTTTCCCTATAACAAAACAAAAAATAACAAAAGAAACAGTGACCTACAGAGTGGGAGAAAATGTTTTCAAATCCTGTTCGATAAGGAGGAAAAGTGGACATACTGATTAAAAGGGAGAAATTTTCAGATATAAATTAAGTTCTTGGTACCTAATATATAGTTAGTAATACTGTATCGTATACTTGAAATTGTCAAGGCAGTAGATCTCAAATTCTCTCACCACAAAAAGAAAGATAGCTGTGTGAGGTAATGGATGTTTCATTTAGCTCTTAATTGTGGTGATCATTTCACAGTGTATACATATATCAAAACATCACGTTGTACACCTAGAATATATGCAATTTTTAGTAATCATACCTCAATAAAGCTGAAAAAAACAATAAACAATGAACTGACAATTTTTTGAGGGGAGATTATTTTCACATTGTAAAAATAATTTAGTAATCATATGCAGGTTTATGATGGACAAATTTTAAAACAAAAATGTGGTTCTTAAATAGTATCACAACCTCAAGGTGGATTATTCCAGCAGAATCTAATGAAAAAGTTTTGACTTTTTGTGTGAGGGAGACTTTTAATATCTTGGGAATGAAGCTTTAGAAAAATATACTTGTTAATCAGAACTTTAAGTTTCAATTCAAAGTGTCTTGAGATTTTTCTACCATTGATTTTTTCCTCCTTAAATAATTTTAAATTTCTTTTGTTGATAAAAGGAGATGATGTAAATCATTCAGTTTGTGGCATAGGCATATTGTCACTGTACTTTTGATTTTAACAAACATAATACATGTTAACTGTATACAGAGGCACTGAAGTCTATTTTATGGAAAATAAAGACACGGTCCTCCCTCTTGGGGTATATAAATTTTACTTGGTGAGACTAAATTTACACACCTGAGATCAATAAACAGTAAAAGGCAGTATGTGATCAAGTATCAAAAGTGCTATAAGAATTTAAGAGAATAAAAAAGTAACTCTCGAGTGTGATTACTTAGTGTAAAGGAATAAGTGGATATTTAAGACAGACTTGTTAAAAATGTAGAGTTTGGTTTGGTGGAAAGGTACGAAGTACAAAGACAGGCTTGTCTTTCCGTCTTTATCGTCTGCTCTTCTGCTTATTCTGCCCTGTCAAATTATTTGTAGTTTCTCAAGTGTTCTGTGCTCTTTGATAATTCTATACTTTTGTTGTGTTTTTTTTGTTTGTTTTTGGAATTCCCTTACTTGTTTGTCAGCCTGGCAATTTCCTATCTTTCAAGACTCAGTTCAAATATCACCTCCTCTGTGATGTCTTTCCTGAACTTTCCTGGGTAGAGTTAGGTGCTATCTTTTCTTTTCTCCAAGTTCATAATCATAGTCTTTCTCTCTCTCTTTCTCTCTCTGCCCTCACCCCACCACATGTATGTATGTGTGTGTGTGTATGTGTATGTATTGGGTTGGCCAAAACGTTCGTTCACGATTTTCCATAAGATGTTACTGTAAAACCCGAACGAACGTTTTGGCCAACCCAATAGAGTTATCTCATTGCACCATTTATCTGCTTATCTGTCTCTTCCACAAGCTTGTAAGCTTTATGAACCTGAGGGTTTTGCCATATTTATGTCCAAATCATAGTGCCTGGTGTAATGGTTTTGCACATTGGTCTGATGATTGGATGAATAAATGGATGGTTGGATTAAAAGAAAGAATTAACTGGGAGTGTATTCATGAGTACTGGGAAGCCTGTCCAGTGGCAATGTGGATGGTAAGAATACTTAAGCCCTATTCTTAAGAAAAGAGCTTGCAGTTTATCAGTATTTGGAGATAAGATTGAATAGGCAAAGTAGGACTGGTTGGCAGTAGAAGTTTTAATAAGTAATAGAGTTATAGTTAATAAGGTTTCTGAAACTGGTTTTTTAGCACATCCATTTTTCAAACATACTGTGCTTTTGTATCTTGTAGTGCTTCCACTTCTCATTCAGAGAATTCAGTGCATACAAAATCAGCTTCTGTTGTATCATCGGATTCCATATCAACTTCTGCAGAGAACTTTTCTCCTGATTTGAGGGTATGTACACAGTTTCTAAGTTCTGGTGAAGTATTTGCTGTTAGCTCTTTGTGGCCACACTGTCAATATAAACTTTAACTAATTAAACAGGAGACATTGATGGAGTATTCTCACAGACCTGAGCCTTTATGTAATATCCCAGAACAGGCCTTTCTTATTTATTTGTAAAAGAAAAAAATGTGTATTTCATCTCAGAGTTTGATATCTTTTAAGTTCTTTGCCAAAAGATAATTAATGGATTTTGTTGTGGTTTGAAAGATTTTGATGAATACTTCCATAATGCTTTACTCCCAATGATAGCTAATATTTATTGAGTACTTACCATGTGCCAAGTATTGTTCTAAGTGCTCTAATGAAATATTTCTTGTAATACTTTTACCAATTCTGTGAGGTTGAAATTATTACTACTGTCGTACAGATGGCAGTAACTCATAGAGAGATTAAATCACATATCCAAGGTCTCATAGCTAATACATTTAATTATCAGTATTCTAGCTCATGTAGTCCAGTTATGGAGCTAAGTCACTTAAATACTGTGCTATAGTTGCTACATATCTCATTATAGTAGGTAAGTATTCCTTTATTTATTAAAGGTCTTGTTGCTATGAAATTAACCATATCAGTGATATCCTGTAGCACTTTGTACATTTTTGGATTCATCTACTACTGCTTGTCTATGAATAATGGGGAAAGTGAATTTCGTATGTGGGGATAACCTTTAAACCTTACCTCAGAATCTTTTTATTCTGATCAAGTGACTCCCTTCTCAGTGGTTACACTTTCACAGTTTTAACTAAAACGTTGTTCTCATTAATGAAGTCGAATATATCTTTTTCATGTATTTCATTTTCATAACCAGAATCCAACAAATATAAGAAGACAGATTAGAAACATCTGTAAAGGCTTCTGCATGTTTGCCATTATCTTTTGTGAAATGTCATAAAATATTAAATTGGGTATAGCATGACTTTAAACATCGCTACAAATGATGAAGATTTACCTTTATAATCTGAATATATGTTGTGCTGATTAAAGAGGCTTCATAATATCATTAGCTGTTATCTTGAAGCATAACATGTTTAGGGCAGGGTTCATCATTAATAATAATGGATGTAAGTCCACTGTTGCCTTCCATTAATTTATTACTATTTAAAAATACATATTTGATATATGTATCTAACTTTGGTTTATTCATTACATTAATAAAAATACGTTAAGGGCCTCTAGGCCTCTTGATAATTTGGAAATGTTTTGGTCTACTTCTGGTCAGATTTTATTAGTTAAAAACATCATCGTTTTTAACTTCTTGTGACTCAGATTAGGAATGGGGGAAATGTCACTTTTCTTTCAAGCCTGTGCTTACGTTATTAATATTATATTCTACCTGTTGTTTCTTGCCTAAAATGTGTTAAAACGTTTGTGTATTCTTGTGAGGGTTAGTTTAAACTACTTAACTGGGCACGCATGTGAATTGCAGTATATTATAGGATGCTGAAAGGAGGCCTCCACTGTCAGCTTCTCTGCGAGCAGACCCCCTTTATTTCCCCCTTTATGTCATATATACCATACTAAGAGTGACTGGCTTACATTGGGACAAAATAAGGGTCATAATGTTAATCTGTATATTAAATATTATATTTTTTCTTATTTTTATTAGATGAAATTTTAATTATAGAGCAGGTTTAGATTTACAGAAAAACTGCAAAGATACTACAGAGGTCCCATATACTTGACATCCAGTTTCCCCATTATTAATATCTTACATTAGTATGGTGCACTTGTCAAAATTAATGAACCAATGTTGATACGTTATTATTAACTAAAAGCAATGGTTTATTCAGATATCCTTAGTTTTCAACCAATGTCCTTCTTTTTGTTCCATGGTCCATCTAGGATACCACATTGCATTTGGTAGTCATGTCTCCTTAGGCAGCTCTTGCTTGTGATAGGTTTTCCGACTTTCTTTGTTTTTCATGACCCTGATAGTTTTGAAGGGCATTGGTCAGATACTTTGTAGAATGTCTGATGTGTTACCCATTATTAGACTCGGGTTATGTCTTTTGGGAAAGAAGACCACAGAGATGAAGAGCCATTTTCATCACATCATGTCAAGGTTACATACTATCTACATGATTTGTCACTGTTGATGTTAACCTTAATCATTTGGTTAAAGTAGTGTTGGGTTCTTTCACTGTAAAGTACTCTTTTTCCCCCTCCTAATCCTTATATTGTACTTTTTGAAAGGAAGTAACTATGCACAGTTCATGCTTAATGAGCCCGGACTCTACCTTGTTAGAGTGGAACACTTTTTATTTCTTTTGCATGAGAGATTTCTCTCTTCTCCCTCGTTTATTGATTTATGCAACCATTTATTTTTATCAGTGTAGACTCATGGATATTTATTTTATATATTACAATCCAGTACTACTTTGTTGCTCCAATTGTTTCAGCTCCAGATTGGGAGTTATTTCAGTCAGATCTTGTGTCCCTTTGATATACTCCCATCATTATGGTGTTTTGTTATTGTTTTTCTTATTTGTTTTTTGTTTATTAGCTCTTCCTTACTTTCTGTCACTGCAAGATACTCCAAACTCACCTTGGCACGTCCTGCCCCAGTCCTAGAATCATCATCCATTTCTCTAGGAGCCAGATTTTTTTATATTAGATAACGGTATTAGAAACCAAGATCTGGGCACTAGGCGTCCTCCCTTTCCTCCCTCCCTCCCTCCCTTCCTTCGTTACCCCCAAAAGGTAACAAAGTACTTTTATTTTCCTTGTGAAGCAAAAGATTATTTGCATACATCCTATTGGGAAATAATGAATCTTATGATCATATATTTAAGCTTGTCTGGAGTAGATTTATGATATTGTCCCTTCAGGTTTTATATTAGACGCAAAAGTGTCCTGAATTATTGACTCTCTTAGCACTAGGCTACTAAGAGAATCTGTTGAAATTTATGCATTAGCTCCATGACTTTGGGAATTGTCCCCATTAGTGCCTTATCAGTTCAGCATCTTTCACAACTTCATGGGGCCTCAGATGATTTTTAGTAGACAAGTGAAAAGACAATTGTTAAATGTTAAATTAAGGAGAGGATGGTTTTGGGCAACCAGAGGTTGACTGTACTTGCCATGGTAGAGTGCCTGAAAGGGCAGAGAAAAAAGGGTAACTAGTATGTTCAGGCTGTTTTCCTGTTTCCTCATTTTAAAAGATATTTTTGATTATTAGATATAATCTTTACTTGAATCAGTCTTTTTTTTCAGTTGTGGGAGGGAAATGAGATGAATGAGTAACATTTAATAATAAAATGCACCCTGATTTCAAATGTATGTATTGAGTGGAGGAAGGCTGCCCTTCTAATGAATGAAAAAAATCTAGTGTGCTACCTGGATAAATATTTATACATGCCTCATCTCATTTAACTCTCACAACAATCCTGTGAGGCAGATATCACTACTCTGTTTGACATACAAGCAACCTGATATTCAGAAGAGCTGAATTAAATCACATGCTTAAAGGCATATAGCTAGGTGTTGCCCTTTTATTTGGTCTCAGATTGGTTATATTCCTGTACAGCACATTACCCAGAGAGAGTATTCTCCCATGATTTTGCTGCTAAGTTTTTTCAAATGTGAAGTGAGATTTTCTTAATTAAAAGGAATATCTTTCACACATTTTTGAGGTAGAAATAGCATTTTCAATATTTCTAATAAATGAGAATTGCTTTTCTAATTAGTCATAAAAGAGGGTCTTTTTAAAATAAAATCTGATCTCTCCCCATCCTGAATTTTGTTAGTTGATGATATTTTGCTTTCAGTATGTATACCTTTAGCGGCTATAAACTGGTAGTGTTCTAGTTAATTATAGGTGGAACTAACTGCAGACAGCTATTTGTTGTTCTTTGATCATGGTTTGGTTCTGTTTATGAGATGAGGGGCTTGGTATGGTAGTTTTGAACACCATCATTCACAGATGATTTGAAGTTGGTTAACCTCTAGGCTTTGAGTTCTCCACATAGCCTCACTGTTTATCTCTGTCTTGAGTCTCAATATTTTATAAGCTCTGTTAGTAATAGCTTTTAAATAGAAGTGTAAAGAACACAATGCATTTAAAAGCTAATCCAGTTTCATTAAAAATTTTAAATCAAATTGTGCAGGTTTTCTGCTACAGGTACCATGAAGTGACACTTTCCTGAAAGGATAGTGTTGTAGTAGAGTAACAGCTGTGAAAGCTTCTGTTAAGAATTTCTTATTCAAACAAGATTTTCTGCTCCTGCATCAGTAAAGCAGAATGGAAAATCAGCAGGGGTAGTGGACTATTCTAGATATCTTGAATTTGTGTTTACTCAGGTGGAATTCTGTTTGTGTTACTTTTTTACCTTGTGAGCCTTGTTTGTTTTGGAACAAGTTATATACAGATTTAATCCAGTAGATATATTTCTGAAAAGTTGAGCACAAACTCAGGCTTGGTAAATTGAATCATGCTTCCCCAGTGTCATTAATTATAGTGTTTTCTCTTTGCTTCATTTGTTCTTCACTTGGTAGTGAAGCCTATTTCATTTCATTTAAAAACCTTAAAATCCTTTTGTATAGAATTTTTCAATAATTAAATTATTTTAAAATAAACTTTCAGCTTTTATGGGCTTTCTTTAATAGGAACACTTTCAAACTTTGACAGTGGAATTAAGAACATAGGGAACTTGTGTTTAGTTGATTTATTTGCTCACTGAAGGCTAAAATCCCATGAGATACAGGATTTTAAAATTCAAATGCGCAGCTCTATTTATTTATGAAGTGTAATTTGTGTAGCATTGAGCTTTAAGTGAAGTATGTTCCTTAGATGGTGGTGATTAAAAGATAAGTTGAAAGTCAGGCTATGTAGTATTCCTTTTCCTTTGTTGATGCCTGTGATATGACACTTATACTGATATTTGTCTACAATTCAAAATCAAATATTAAAATGAAATTGTAGTCTATGTTTTTTATGTCTATTTTAGAAAGCCTATTTGATCTCAGAATATATGTATTTATATAGTTTATGTGTATGTAAGTATATATATTACATATGAGATAAAAGTTACAGTATTTTGGGTTTTGTTCTTAACCATCTGACCCTGAAATATTTAATGGACTTAAATCAAGCAGGTGTGATTATCCTTTCAAAATTTGTGTTATATTATTCATATTTATTTATGAACCAAATGTCAGAGAGAATTGGATTATTTCTTATCTAGAGTGTGTACATGATGGTTAATATTGACACATTCTATAAGTATGCAGATCTGGTTGGAATGAATTAAGGCTCATAGAGCAGGTGTTAGGTAAACAGAACAGTGTCTTTTACACATAATTATTTCAATAGCTAGAGCAAAAATTGATTGAAGTTAGCACTTATTCATGATTAATATCACCACCCCTCATACCAACATCAACTCTTAAGAGCCTAGGAATTGGAAAGAACATCTTAGCAAAATAAAGGATACCCTTGAAAACTCCATAATAAACCTCATACTTACTGGGAAGGTATTAGAGGCATTTCCTTTGAACCTAGAAACATGATAATTTCTATCACCACTTTTATTCAACATTATGCCAGATAAACTAGGAAAAGAAAAAATAAAAAATGAGAGGAAGAGGGACTTTCCTGATGGTGCAGTGGTTAAGAATCCACCTGCCAATGCAGGGGACACGGGTTCCACCCCTAGTCCAAGAAGTTCCCACATGCTGTGGAGCAACTAAGCCCATTCGGCCACGACTACTGAGCCTGTGAGCTAGAACCCGGGAACCACAACTACTGAGCCCACATGCCATAACTACTGAAGCCCGCACACCTAGAGCCTGTGCTGCACAACAAGAGAAACCACTGTAATAAGAAGCCCACGCACTGCCATGAAGAGTAGCCCCTGCTCACCGCAACTAAAGAAAGTCTGTGCACAGCAATGAAGACTCAATGCAGCCAATAAATGAATAAATTTGTTTAAAAAAAAGAAAAGAAATGAAAGGAAGAAACAAAGCTTTTGTTATTTATAGATGATTGTCTATACAGAAGATTTAAGAAAAATCTATAGGTACAGTACCAGCACTGGTGCTGGATACAAGATTAAAAAAAATCATGCGGACTCGCCTTCGGGCCAGCGCTGTAGCCGGGGCAGCCAATCGGACGCGGTGGCACGTTAGGAGAGCGCGGGGAGGTGGGGGAGGCGGGGGAGGGCAGTGGGGGCCTACGATCGGTCTCTGTCTAGCTGTGACTGGCTGAGGCAACGCGGCGGCATGGTAGCCTTACCCGGCTACTGCAGCCGGGTGTCAGTTGGTCCCGCCCAGAACACTTCAGTTCTGCCCTGCGAGGCTGTATTTAATAACTGATTGGTGTGTTCCTTTAATACAAAAAAATGGAAACTGAACAGCCAGAGGAAACCTTTCCCAACACCGAAACCAGTGGCGAATTTGGTAAACGCCCTGCTGAAGATGTGGAAGAGGAACAAGCTTTTAAAAGATCCAGAAACACTGATGAGATGGTTGAATTATGCATTCTGCTTCAGAGCAAGAATGCTGGGGCAGTGATTGGAAAAGGAGGCAAGAATATTAAGGCTCTGCGTACAGACTACAATGCCAGTGTTTTAGTCCCAGACAGCAGTGCATATTGAGTATCAGTGCTGATATTGAAACAACTGGAGAAATTCTGAAGAAAATCATCCCTACCTTGAAAGAGGGCCTGCAGTTTCCATCACCTATTGCAACCAGCCAGCTCCCGCTCGAATCTGATGCTGTGGAATGCTTAAATTACCAACACTATAAAGGAAGCGACTTTGACTGCCAGTTGAGACTGTTGATTCATCAGAGTCTGGCAGGAGGAATTATTGGGGTCAAAGGTGCTAAAATCAAAGAACTTCTAGAGAACACTCAGACAACAATCAGGCTTTTCTAGGAATGTTGTCCGCAATCCACTGACAGAGTTGTTCTTATTGGAGGAAAACCTGATAGGGTTGTAGAGTGCATAAAGATCATCCTGGAACTTATATCAGAGTCTCCCATCAAGGGACGTGCTCAGCCTTATGATCCCAATTTTTGTGATGAAACCTATGATTACGGTGGTTTTACAATGATGTTTGATGACCACCGTGGACGTCCCATGGGATTTCCTATGAGGGGAAGAGGTGGTTTTGATAGAATGCCTCCTGGTGGGGTGGGTGTCCCATGCCTCCATCCAGAAGAGATTATGATAATATGAGCGCTCGTCGAGGACCACCTCCACTTCCTCCTGGACGATGTGGCAGGGGTGGTAGCAGAGCTCGGAATCTTCCTCTTCCACCACCACCACCACCTAGAGGAGGAGATCTAATGGCCTATGACAGAAGAGGAGGACCTGGAGACGGTTATCATGGCATGGTTGGTTTCAGTGCTGATGAAACCTGAGACTCTGCAATAGATACATGGAGCCCATCAGAGTGGCACATGGCTTATGAACCACAGGGTGGCTCTGGATATGATTATTCCTGTGCAGGGGGTCGTGGCTCCTATGGTGATCTTGGTGGACCTATTATTACTACACAAGTAACTATTACCAAAGATTTGGCTGGATCTATTATTGGCAAAGGTAGTCAGCAGATTAAACAAATCCGTCATGAGTCAGGAGCTTCGATCAAAATCGATGAGCCTTTAGAAGGGTCCGAAGATTGGATCATTACCATTACAGGAATGTAGGACCAGATATAGAATGCACAGTATTTGCTGCAGAGCAGTGTGAAGCAGTATTCTGGAAAGTTTTTCTAAGACTAGTGAAGAACTGAAGGAGTCCTGCATCTTTTTTTTTTTTTTTTATCTGCTTCTCTTTAAAAAACCAACATTCCTCTGCTTCATAGGTGTTCTGCATTTGAGGTGTACTGAAATCTTTGCTGTTCACCAGGTATAATGTTTTAGTTCCTTAGAAACAGGATTAGGGGTGGGGGAGGGTGTGCAAAAACTAACAGTGAAATTTTGAAACAGCAGCAGAGTGAGTGAATTTTAATTTTTGTTCATTGTTGGTGGTTTAAAAAAAAAATCCCCCCATGTAATTATTGTGAACACTTTGCTTTGTGGTCACTGTTACATTTGGGGGGGTGGGGACAGGGAGGAAAAGCAACAATAGTCCATATGTCCCTGCCATCTTTTCAGAGCAGTGTGCAGAATGTAATGCTCTTTTGTAAGAAACGTTTTATGATTTTTAAAATAAATTTAGTGAACCTAAAAAAAAAATGCTTTTGTACCTTGGCAAAAATGTTTAGATAGTGTGATTTAAAACATAGTCCAGTCACAAGAGCAACAGAATCACATCACTCAAGTCTAATAAAAGATATGTAACAGCCTCATGGAGAAAGTTATAAAACTTTATTAAAGAGCCTAGAACTATCTCAAAGATAGGAATAGGACCTGGGAATGTCAAATATTGTCAATATATCTGCTAACTCAATATCATTTCAAACCAAATTCAGGTTTATCCTGCAGAACATGGCAAGCTGATCCTAAGATTTATATGAAAAGGTAAAAAGGTCAAGATTACTTAAGAAGAAAAATGAAGAGAGGGGATTCATTTAGTCGAATATAAAGTTAAAGTAATAGATGAATGAGATGACAAAGTTCAAGAGCAGACTGATATTTATAGGAGCTCCGTATTCATATTGGGGATGGTATAAGAAATCAGTGGGGGAAGAATGAACTATTTGGTAATCAGCACTGAGTTAGTCATATTGGGGGAGGAAAAAGTTGAGTTCCTAATTCACATATCCACAGAAATTGGATTTGTTAGACTAACCACTTAAAATTGAAAATCAAAATTTTAAAATTTTAAAAGGAAATATAATATCTTTATGACTTGTGTCAAGAGGGAATTTTAAAATAAGACCCCAAAATATTAACAATAAAAGAAAATACTGAAATAAAGATATCAAAAATAGATTTTAAAAGTTTCATTTATAAAAAATAAAAAAAAGTTTTATTGTGCTAAAATGGTAAGGACCTTTTCTTGTTTATGTGATTACTGTTCATCTAACCTCTCTCAAATTAAGCTCTGCAAAAGCAGGAGCCTTGATTATTTCCCTAGTGCATAGAATAGTGCCTGAACCAATGTGACCGAAAAGCTATTTCACACTTGTGGCCAGTTGCAACCTAAAAGCTCCTTGGGACATTGGGAACATTTGTCCTCTAATTTGCTGTATTTAATGGGTGGAAAAGTTTGAGGACCACTCCTAATTGACTGAAACTTGAAACTACCTATGTTTTATTCATAGTTCCTGATAAAATCTGTGCATTATTCACTAACTCACTGCACTCTCTTGAAATTTCCTGAGTGTTCTGGGGAGAAAGTATCCAGTAAGACATAGCCTCTGCCAGCATGAAGCTTAGGGTCATGTAGTGGAAAAGGAGGTAAGCAAATCAGTGATTATCATATGATCGGTACTATGACGAAGGTATACCTTGGGAGCAGAAAGGGCAGAACATTTTAAAGCAGTTTCCATTATAGGTAAATAAAGTGCTACTACATTTCAACATAGTTACAAGAAAATACCTGGAGGGCATTTACAAAAATAAGAACTTAAAAAGAAACTTTCTGGAAAGAAAAAGAGAATATACTATGAGATATATACAGATAAGATATATCTGTTGTCCTGTTTTGTATCCTTAGAGTTTAGGATTTGGAATGTGGACGACACCTAGGAAAAGTGTTCTGACTAAATCAGTTGAAGAGAAGGAGAAATACTAAGTTACTTTCTCTTTTAACAAAATGTCATATCTTTTGAAAAATGCTCATTATCCCTTTACTTTCCGTTGTTAATAGTCCCCCTAGTTCTTATGTCTGATAGGCTTGTCTTTGTCTGATGCAGCTAATGCACCACCATAAGGCTAATCTTCCTCTGATATCACTGTCATATCTGATACCCCTCTGCTTAAAAATTTTTCAAGGGGATGCCTGTTTCTTAGAGTAGTGAGTGCAGACTTCTAAGCCTTGTGTTCAGGGTTCTTTGTGTTTGATCCCATCACAACTCTTACACTGTATCTCCAACTGTCCGCAAGTGTAACCCCACCCCTATAGATAGGGATTCTTCTGATAGTCCCTTACACGATATGTGTTCATTCTCCCTTCCATTCATCATCACTCGCTCACACATCTGGAAAGTACTTCTGCTCTTCAATGAAACAAATCATGGTCAGCCTGTTAAACGTAGACTCAGCCCCATCTCTGATCCATTTAGCCCATTATGATCTTTTTTTTCTGATAGAAGATATTTAGATAAAAAACAGAGAGATAACAATGTTGAAAAACTTTGAAGAAATTATATGAGGAACGGTTGGAAAATAGACGGTCACTAATTCACCTCCTTCATCAAAATCCACTTGAAAATGTTCACAGTTGTCTTATTTCCATGCTTAATAGAGAAATAAGACCACACTAATGATTTCCTTTTTACTGAAACTTTTCTCTCCAGAGTCACCATTGACTCTCCTTTGTAAAATTTTGTATCTTTTATAATAATCTTGAGAGTTTTTTTTTTATAAGAGTAATGCAATATAATAATTTGTGGGAAATAGAAATAGGATTAAGGAAAAGATAAAAATCACCAGTGCTTCTACTGCTCTTATCATTACTCTTAGTTATTGGTACACGAAAAAATCTTCCTTAAAAGTTTCTATGTAGAACTTTTACAGTTGCAAGATTGGGTATCAGAGTAAAAGCTCTTAAACGCTACTCACCACAAGTTTATGATATCAGCAGTTGGCTAAGTTACAGTAAGTAGGGTCTTACCTGCTATAATGCTGAATAGTCTGTAGCATATTTATTGGGTTTGTAATTATTTTGATATGATTTGCAGGTTATATTGTGCCTAATATTAAAATATTAGAAGTATTCCCATGAAAGAACAAGGCAAGGTACCTGCTATCATGCCTGTGTTATTTAGCATTGTTTGTAAGTGCTGTCAGATGTAATTAGAGAAATATAGTCTGTCCCCTGAATCCATAGTTTCCTTATCTGGAGATTCAACTAACTATGGATCAAAAATATTGGGGAAAAAAAATTCCAGAATTTCCAAAAAGCAAAACTTGAATTTACCACTCAACCAGCAACTATTTACATAGCAATTATATTTTATTAGGTTTTTTCAGTAACCTAGAGATGATTTAAAGTATATGGGACAATGTGTATAAGTTATATGCAAGTACTATGCCATTTTATTTAAGGGACTTGAGACTCCTCAGAATTTGGTATCTGACGGGAGTCCTGGAACCAATCCCCTGTGGATACCAAGGGACAACTGTACATGGAGGCATATTACTGAAAAGGAACAGTCTTTTTACCTGAAAGTTAATAAAATCAAATGAAAATTATTAGAAACAAAGACTAATCAGATGACGGGATACAAAAAGGAGCTTGGAAGTCATCTGTCCTAACAACAAGTAAAAAGCCGAACAAGTTGAAATTCAGCTCTTCTTAGATCCATCAGAGAATTGAGATCACAGGACAAATGGCTGTCTCCCAAATCAGAGAGACAGGCAGAACAGAAACTGGTAAGCAGAAACTGTCTCTGAAACCACTAAGGGGCAGGAAAACTTAAACTGTAATTGACGAATTTCTGGAGGACCAGTGTGTACAAGTCTGAGATCTAAAAACTCTAGGGGGTCCCAATCTTAGGGGGGCCTTCATAATTTTGTGAGTTTTACCTACAGGATCCCTACCCGGTTCTCACAGTGAAGACTGAGAAAAATCTCTTTTGCTGTGGCAGAGGGAGGGGAAAAGCAGCTATTTTGAAAATGTCCAGAACATTCTGTTCTTAACAAGGCCTGCCCTCAAAAGAAACTTTTAGTAGCCTAGCCTGTGGGTTTTGTCAGAGCCTAACTGACTTGGGGGAAGGGAAATACCCAATTCCAGCCTCCTCTAACCTATGGGGGAAGAGAATACAAACTTCAGCACCCTCTAGCCGACCTGTCCCATCTGGGGGGGGTGGAAGAGAGAAGCACTTGTAAACATCACAGTCCAGGGGCACAAGCTCATTAAAAGACAGAGGACTATGGGATTCAGTCATAGGACTATAGAACATTTCCCCTCCTGCTTCCACACCTCACTACCACATCGCTAGGGGCCTCTTTATCTTGGCTCTTTTTAATTTGTGCATCATGTCCAACTTTCAACAAAACATTACAAGGCATACTAAAAGCCAAAATTCATATGTAAGGATCAACAGCTTTCAATTATAAAAATAGTTATAAATATCAGGAAGGGAAAGAACCTATTTATTTATTTATTTATTTATTTTATTTTTAATAATTGTGCGGCTATAGTTTTTTTAATTAATTTACTGGCTGCATTGGGTCTTAATTGCTGTGCACGGGCTTTCTCTAGTTGTGGAGAGGGGAGGCTACTCTTCATTGTGGTACTTGGGCTTCTCATTGCAGTGGCTTCTCTTGTTGTGGAGCACGGGCTCTAGGCACATGGGCTTCAGTAGTTTTGGCACCTGGGCTCAGTCTTTGTGGCTCACAGGCTCTAGAGTGCAGGCTCAGTAGTTGTGGCACAGGGGCTTAGTTGCTCTGTGGCATGTATGATCTTCCTGGACCAGGGATCGAACCCATGTCCCCTGAATTGGCAGGCGGATTCTTAACCACTGTGCCAGCAGGGAAGCCCAGTACCCTATTTATAATAGCAATTAAAAATATATCCAGGAATAACCTTAACATATAGGAAGAAACTGCATGAAGAAACTGTAAAACTCTGCTGAGTAATATAAAAGAATACTTAAATAGTATAAAAGAATACTTAAATAAGTGGAAAGTCATACCTTATTTTTTGATAGAAAGGCTCAATATTGTTCAGATTTTAATTCTTGCTTACTCTGTAAATAACATGGTTAAAACTTGACAAGCTGGTTCTCAGATTTGTAACGACAAATATCTGGAAACAATAGAAACGTTTGGTTGGGGGATGGTTAAATAAATTATTTATATGTTTACAGTTGAATACAATGTAGTATTTGGAAAGAAGAAATGAATCTTTATGTGTGGATGTGAAAATACATTTAAGAGAGGTTAAAAAATTCAGGACAGAAGAAGAATCAAGATGGCAGAGTAGGAGGACATGTGCTCACTCCCTCTGGCAAGAGCACTGGAATTACAACTAACTACTGAACAGTCATCAACAGAAAGACACTGGAACTCACTAAAAAAACCACCCCACATCCAGAGACAAAGGAGAAGCCACAATGAGATGGTAGGAGGGGCACAATCACGTTAAAATCAAATCCCATAAATGCTGGGTGGGTGACTCACAAGCTGGGGAACAGTTATACCACAGAAGTCCTGAGGGTTCTGAGCCCCACGTCAGGCTTCCTAACCTGGCGGTCCAGCGATGGGAGGACGAACCCCCAGAGAATCAGACTTTGAAAGCCAGCGGGATTTGACTGCAGGATCTCCACAGGACTGGTGGAAACAGAGACTCCACTCTTGGAGGGGACACAAAAAAGTGTGCTCACCAGGACCCAGGGGGAAGGAGCAGTGACCCCATAGGAGACTGAACCAGACTTACCTGCTGGTGTTGGAGGGTTGCCTGCAGAGGTGGGGGGCAGCTTGGCTCACCAGGGAGACAGGGGCCCTGGCAGCAGGGGTTCTGGGAAGTGCTCATTGGCGTGAGCCCTCCCAGAGTCCACCATTAGCCCCACCAAAGAGCCTGTAAGCTCCAGTGCTGGGTTGCCTCAGGCCAAACGACCAGCAGATTGGGAACACAGCCCCACCCATTGGCAGACAAGCAGATTACATTGTCACTGAGCTCCATCCACCAAATCGGATTAAAGTTTTACTGAACTCCACCCACCCAGCCCAACCCACTATCAGTCCCTCCCATTAGGAAGCACCTACGAGCCTCCTAGGCAGCTTCCTCCACAAGAGGGCAGACAGCAGAATGAAGCAGTATCAGCAGTATTTCATCTTGTAGAACTGAAAATCACAGCCACAGAAAGACAGAGAAAATGAAAAGGCAAAAAACTTCATACCAGATGAAGGGACCAGATAAAACCCCAGGGAAACAACTAAATGAAGAGGAGATAGGCACCCTTCCAGAAAAAGAATTCAGAATAATGATGCTGAAGATGATCTAGGACTTTGAAAAAAGACTGGATGCAAAGATCGAAAAGTTTAGCAAAGACCTAAACGAATTAAAGAACAAACAGAGATATGCAACACAATAATGGAAATGAAAAATACACTAGAAGGAACCAACAGCAGATTAACTGAGGCAGAAGGGCGAATAAGTGACCTGGAAGACAGAATGGTGATCATCACTGATGCAGAAATGAATAAAGAAAAAAGAATGAGAAGGACTGAAGACAGCCTAAGAGACCTCTGGGACAACGTTAAATGCACCAACATTCGCATTGTAGGGATCCCTGATGGAGAAGAGAGAGAGAAAGGACCCGAGAAATACTGGAAGAGATTATAGATGAAAACATCCCTAACATGGGAAAGGAAATAGCTACCCAAGTGCAGGAAGTGCAGAGAGTCCCAGGCAGGAGAAACCGAAGGAGAAACATGCCAAGACATATATTAGTCAAACTGACAAAAATTAAAGACAGAGAAAAGATATTAAACGCAACAAGGGAAAAACGACAAATACCATACAAGGGAACTCCCATCAGGTTAACAGCTGATTTCTCAGCAGAAACTCTGCAAGCCAGAAGGGAGTGTGGCAAGATATATTTCAAGTGATGACAGGGAAGAACCTACGACCAAGGATACTCTACCCAGCAAGGATCTCATTCAGATTCGATGGAGAAATCAAAAGCTTTACAGACAAGCAACAGCTAAGAGAATTCAGCACCACCAAACCAGCCCTACAACAAATGCTAAAGGAACTTCTCTAAGCGGGAAACATAAGAAGAAAAGGACCTACCAGAACAACAACAAAACAATTAAGAAAATGGTAATAGGAACATACATGTCGATAATCACCTTGAATGTAAATGGACTAAAGCACCAACCAAAAGACACAGACTGGCTGAATGGATCCAAAGACAAGACCCACATATATGCTGTCTACAAGAGACCCACTTCAGCCCTAGGGACACATACAGACTGAAAGTGAGGGGATGGAAAAAGATATCCCATGCCAATGGAAATCAAAAGAAAGCTGGAGTAGTGATACTCATATCAGATAAAATAGACTTTAAGATAAAAAATGTTACGAGAGACAAGAAAGGACACTACATAAAGACTGAGGGATCAATCCAAGAAGAAGAGATAACAATTATAAATATATATGCCCCCAATATAGGAGCATCTCAATACATAAGGCAAATGCTAACAACTGTGAAAGAGGAAATCGACAGTAACACAATCATAGTGGGGGACTTTAACACCCCACTTACACCAATGGACAGATCATCCAGACAGAAAATTAATAAGGAAACACAAGCTTTAAATGACACAGTAAATCAGCTGGATTTAATAGAAATCTATAGGACATTACATCCAAAAACAGCAGATTACACATTCTTCTCAAGTGCACATGGAACATTCTCCAGGATAGATCATATTTTGGGTCATAAATCAAGCCTTGGTAAATTCAAGAAAATTGAAATTGTCTCAAGCATCTTTTCTGACCACAACACTATGAGATTAGAAATCAGTTACAGGAAAAGAACTGTAAAAAACACAAACCCATGGACAGTAAACAATATGCTACTAAATAACCAAGAGATCCCTGAGGAAATGAAAGAGGAAATAAAAAAATACCTAGAGACAAATGACAATGAAAACACAAGATCCAAAACCTATGGGATGCAGCAAAGGCAGTTCTAAGAGGGAAGTTTATAGTGATACAATCCTACCTCAAGAAACAAGAAAAATCCCAAATAAACAATCTAACCTTACACCTCAAGAAACTAGAGAAAGAAGAGCAAACAACACCCAAAGTGAGTAGATGGAGAGAAATCATAAAGATCACAGAAAGAAATAAATGAAATAGAGACAAAGACAACAATAGCAAAAATCAATAAAACTAAAAGCCGGTTCTTTGAGAAAAATAAAATTGATAAACCTCTAGCAAGACTCATCAAGAAGAAGAGGGAGAGGACTCAAATCAATAAAATTAGAAATGAAACAGGAGAAGTTACAATGGACACCGCAGAAATAAAAAGCACCATAAGAGATTACTACAAGCAACTATATGCCCATAAAATGGACAACCTGGATGAAATGGACAAATTCTTAGAAAGGTATAACCTTTCAGTACTGAATCAGGAAGACAGAGAAAATATGAACAGACCAATCACAAGTAATGAAATTGAAACTGTGATTAAAAATCTCCTAGCAAACAAAAGTCCAGGATTAGATGGATTCACAGGTGAATTTTATCAAACATTTAGAGAAGAGCTAACACCCATCCTTCTCAAACTCTTCCAAAACATTGCAGAGGAAGGAACACTCCCAAACTCACTTTATGAAGCCACCATCACCCTGATACCAAAACCAGACAAAGATACTACATAAAAAGAATACTACAGACCAATATCACTGATGAATTTCAATGCAAAAATCCTCAACAAAATACTAGCCAACAGAATCCAACAGCACATTTAAAGGATGATATACCATGATCAAGTGGGGTTTATCCCTGGAATGCAAGGATTCTTCAATATATGCAAACCAATCAATGTGATACACCATATTAATAAACTGAAGGATAAAAACCACATGATCATCTCAATACATGCAGAAAAAGCTTTTGACAAAATTCAACACCCATTTATGATAAAAACTCTCCAGAAGGTGGGCATAGAGGGAACCTCCCTCAACATAATAAAGCCCATATATGACAAACCCACCGCAAACATCATTCTCAATGGTGAAAAACTGAAAGCATTCCCTCTAAGATCAGAAACAAGACAAGGATGTCCACTCTCGCCACTACTATTCAACATAGTTTTGGAAGTCCTTGCCACAGCAATCAGAGAAGAAAAAGAAATTAAAGGAATCCAAATTGGAAAAGAAGTGAAACTGTCACTGTTCGCGGATGACATGATACTATACCTAGAAAATCCTAAAGATGCCACCAGAAAACTACTTGAGCTAATCAATGAATTTGGTAAGGTTGCAGGATACAAAATGAACACACAGAAATCTCTTGCATTTCTATACACTAACAATGCAAGATCAGAAAGAGAAATTAAGGAAACAATCCCCATTCACCATTGCAACAAAAAGAATAAAATACCTAGGAATAAACCTAACTAAGGAGGTAAAAGACCTGTACTCAGAAAACTATAAGACACTAATGAGAGAAATCAAAGATGACACAAACAGATGGAGGGACATACCATGTTCTTGGATTGGAAGAATCAACATTG
Organism: Hippopotamus amphibius kiboko; assembly: GCF_030028045.1. Classification (NCBI taxonomy): domain Eukaryota; kingdom Metazoa; phylum Chordata; class Mammalia; order Artiodactyla; family Hippopotamidae; genus Hippopotamus; species Hippopotamus amphibius. Next base: position 55,856,977 of record NC_080194.1, read on the forward strand.
TGAAAATGACTATATTGCCGAAAGCAATTTACAGATTCAGTGCAATCCCGATCAAATTACCAATGGCATTTTTCACAGAACTAGAACAAGAAATTTTATGATTTGTATGTAAATGCAAAAGACCCCGAATAGCCAAAGCAATCTTGAGAAGGAAAGATGGAGTTGGTGGAATCAGGCTTCCTGACTTCAGGTTATACTACAAGGCTACAGTGATCAAGGCAGTATGGTACTGGCACAAAACCAGAAATATAGATCAATGGAACAGGATAGAAAGCCCAGAGATAAACTATGGTCAACTAATCTATGACAAAGGAGGCAAGGATATACAGTGGAGAAAAGGCAGCCTCTTCAGTAAGTGGTGCTTGGAAAACTGGACAGCTACACGTAAAAGAATGAAATTAGAACACTTCCTAACACCATACACAAAAATAAACTCTCAAAATGGATAAAAGGCCTACATGTAAGGCCAGACAGTATAAAACTCCTAGGGGAAATCATAGGAAGAACACTCTTCGATGTAAATAACAGCAAGATCTTTTTTGATCCACCCCCTAGAATAATGGAAAGAAAAACAAAAATAAATAAGTGGGACCTAATGAAACTTCAAAGCTTCTGCGCAGCAAAGGAAACTATATGCAAGACAAAAAAACAACCCTCAGATTGGGAGAAAATATTTGCAAATGAATCAACAGACAAAGGATTAATCTCCAAAATATATAAACAGTTCATCCAGCTCAATATCAAAAAAACAGACAACACAATCAGAAAATGGGCAGAAGACCTAAATAGGCATTTCTCCAAAGAAGACATACGGATGGCCAAGAAGCACATGAAAAGCTGCTCAACATCACTAATTCTTAGAGAAATGCAAATCAAAACGACAATGAGGTATCACCTCACAGTGGTTAGAATGGGCATCATCAGAAAATCTGCAAACAATAAATGCTGGAGAGGGTGTCAAGAAGAGGGAATGCTCTTGCACTGCTGGTGGGAATGTAAATTGATACAGCCACTACGGAGAACAATATGGAGGTTCCTTGCAAAACTAAAAACAGGATTACCATATGACCCAGCAATCCCACTGCTGGGCATATATACCCAGAGAACACTGTAGTTCAAAAAGACACATGCACTCCAGTGTTCATTGCAGCACTATTTACAATAGCCAGGACATGGAAGCAACCTAAATGTCCATCAACAGATGAATGGATAAAGAAGATGTGGTACATATATACAATGGAATATTACTCAGTTGTAAAAAGCAATGAAACTGAGACATTTTTAGAGACATGGATGGACCTAGAAACTGTCATACAGAGTGAGGTGAGTCAGAAAGAGAAAAACAAATATTGTATATTAACACATATATGTGGACTATAGAAAAATGGAACAAATCAACCGGTTTGCAAGGCAGAAATAGAGATACAGATGTAGAGAACAATATGGACACCAAGTGGGGAAGGCGGGGAAGGTTGGGGGGGGGGGTGAATTGGGAGATTGGGATACCAAATTGTACACTCTAAATATATGTAGTTTATTGTAAAAAATAAAAAATTAAAAAAAATTCAGGACAGAAGAGTGTGCTTAAGTTTCCATTTGTTGGGAATTTTGGGGGAGGGCTGGAAGAGGCTATGAATACATAAACAGGTGGTATTAATTAGAGGCTGGTAGAATGGAAACAAGGGACATGTTTGGAGGCTGTTTGAACAATTCCAAGTAAAAATTGATAAAGGGCATGCACTAGGGAGATGACAATGCAGAGTAAAGGACATGTTAGAAAAAAATATATGAACATAATGTGTTTAAGCTGCCTTAGTATTGCAGATTGTGGGAGAGAGGAGTCAAAAATGATGACTCCAGGTTTCGATCCTAGTGACAATTTATAGGTTCACTTCTTTTCTGACTGCCTCTCCTTTGTGGAATTTGCCCTTCATCTCTCCTCAGCTAAACAAAGTGACTCTAATATGTCCTTCATCCCTTGCTCATCCCTATACTCCCTACTCCTGTCTTCCTTATGCTCTTTCTTTCAGCTGTTGTCTCTTTATGGATGACTTCCACATCTTTACCTCTGATGCTGATCTCTTTCTCAGCCTCTGATCCATCATATCGCTTGCTGTACAGTTTCAGTAGGATGCTGTTATGATCATAGTCTTAGTACAGTGAAACATCTGTTCAAGTTCAGCTGCTCTTGTCAGGTATATGTCACCTTGGAAAAGTTGCTTAACTTCTATAAGGGTCAATTACCCCATTTATAAATGAGAATAAAAACACTACTTCTCTTTCATGGTATTGTGAGCACTAAATGAATAATGCTCTTCTAAAAGCAGTGCATTAACCGGGTCAGGTTATGATGATATTTTCAGGTATGAGGTGAAATGAAAGTAATGAGGTAATATTTTATCTATCTACCTATTTACTTCTGTTTTGTTTTTGGCAGAAATTGATATAAGCCATCCTTTATTAGGAAGAACTGTTCTTTGTCACAAGATTATATCATTCTAACTTTTCGGTTTTAAAAATCTTTCTTTTATGAAATGATATTGCTTATAGATGGTAGTTGTTATTGTGGTTATTTTAATGTTCTCAGTTATTAAAAAAGAAAAAAGTTGCAGCCCTGTGTTATTCCACTCCTCACCCTCCACACTTTCTCCTCTTTACATCCTATTTATGTATTAGTGTGGTGCATTTGTTATAATTGATGAACCAGTTTTGACACATAGTATTAATTAAAATTCGTGTTTTCATTATGGTTCACTCTTTGTGTTGTACATTCTGTGGGTTTTGACAAATGTGCAATGACATGTTTCCACCATTACTGTATCACACAAAGTGGTTTCACTACCCTAACAGTGCTCTTTACGCCACCTATTTGTCCCTCTGCCTTCTCCCTGAACCCCACTGGCTACCACTGATCTTTGTATTGTCTCCATAGTCTTGCCTTTTCCAGAATGTTGTATAGTTGGAATCATCTAATATGTAGCTGGATTGGTTTCTTTTACTTATTAGCAATATACCTTTAAGATTCCTCCCTATCTTTTTGTGGCTTGATAGCTCATTTCTTCTTATCACTAAATAATATTCCTTTGTACTGATGCACCACAGTTTATCCATCCGCTTAGTGAATGAGTTTTTGGTTGCTTCCAAGTTTTAGCATCTATGAACACCTTGCATTTTAAGATTTAAACTTGAAAATTTTTCTTGACATTAAGTGTATTCATTCCTAGGGCTGCTGTAGCAATATACAAACCGGGCAGCTTAAAACAGCAAAAATTTATTCTCTCACAATTCTGGAGTATATACTAAGAAATACTTACATTGGTCTTCATCCAGCTCTTGATCAGATTTTCAAAAATTTTTGTCATTTTCTAAGTGATAAGAGCAACAGGCACATCTTTTTATAATATTTGGTTTTTGTCTCTGGTTCCAGAGTGATAAAATAAAAGCAGCATCTTTTGTCATTCATAACACACCCCTTTAAATCACACTTGAGTTTATGTTAATGAATGACTTTTGGAAAGCCCCTAAGGATGGGGCCTGGTTATCAGGGAAACCCACCTTTGACTAGGTTTGGAACTTTGAGCCCCTTCCCATCTCTGGGGAGAGGAGAGAGGCTGGAGGTTGAGTTAAACACTAATGGCCAATAATTCAATCAATCATGTCTAAGTAATGAAGCCTCCATAAAAATACCCTGACTGAAGGGGTTTAGAGAGCTTCCAGATTGGTGAACACTTTGAGGTTCTGGGAGGGTAGTGTGCCCAAATAGGGCATGGAAATTCCACACAACCTCATACCCCATACCTTGCCCTGTGTAGGTCTTCCATCTGGTTGTTTCTGAGTTCTGTCCTTCATAATAAACTGGCAAATGTAGGTAAGGTGTTTCCCTGAGTTTTGTGAACCATTTTATCAAATTATTGAACCCAAGGAGGGGTTGTGGGAACCCTTGATTTATGGACAATTGGTCAGAAGTACAGATGACAACCTGGGAATTGAGATTGGTGCTTGAAGTGGGGAGCAGTCTTGTGGGACTAAGCCCTTACAATGTGAAGTCTGCACTAATTCCGGGTGATAGTGTAGTAACTGGGTTATAGGACACTTAGTTGATATCCGTTAAGAATTGAAGAATTTCTTGGTTTGGAAAAACCCACACATCTGGAGTCAGAAGTGTTGAGAGTAGAGGATAGGAAAACAATGTTTTTTCTTTTAAGAGGCTTATAAGCTACAATGTAGGTGTTGAGAAGGTTGGTTACTTCTGAGGGTTCAGAGGAAAAATCTGTTCCATACCTCTCTTCTAGCTGCTGGGAAAGACCAACAATCTTTGGTGTTCCTTGGCTTGTAGATGCATTATTCCAGTCTCTGCCTCCATCTTCACATTGCATTATCCCTGTATCTCTGTGTCTTCATAGGGATGTCTTCTTATGTAGACAACAGTCGTATTGGATTAGGGATCCACCCTATCCAGTATAGCCTCATTTAACTAACTACATCTGCAGTGACCCTGTTTCCAAATAAGGTCACTTTCCAAGGTGCTGTCAGTTGGTACTTCAGCCTGTCTTTATCAAGGGGCACAGTTCTCCCATAGCATAAAGTGAAGCTCTCCAGACTGTTCTTCTGTGGGTTCCTCACCCGTTTTTTGTTGCTGTGTAATCATTGATGGTGATGTAATATTATTCCTATCTTACTAATTGTGGTTTCAGCTGAAAACCAAATTGTCGTTGGCAGTGTTGTAAAAAGAACAGGCTTTCTTGTGCTTCAGTTTGGATGTTACTCTCAAAAATATAACCAGTAAGATCCATCCCAGATGCCAGCCTGTGCCTATTCAGATTTTGGTTTGTATGGTTCATTTGCATACTTTGTGGTTTATCAGTGAAGTATAAAAAATAGAATAAAGTGAGATTGATGTAAAATAATTTTCTTTAGTAGAATTATCCAGTGAAGAATAAATTCATTTTTTTTTTCTTCACAGTTTTAGTACATGAAGAAACTGTGAAAGATAGCATGTAACTTCTACAGCCTCATTTTTCTCTTTCAGGTAATTATAATTTAGTGTTTTGCAGGTTTCAGAAAAAAAATTCTTTCCTGTTTTTTCTGTCATCGGACATTCCATGTGAAAACTGACCCATAAATGTGCCAACTTCGAGATATCATTATAGACAAGGTTTCTGAATTTCCTTTAATTTCCCCATCATAGAGAAGGAGAAAAAGGGAGGTACGCTAGAGTCGCGTGGAAAGTTACTGAGCACTTTGAAAATAGTTTGATAAAGAGGGCATGGAAGAAAATGGGGGAAAAAACAGGGTTGGGAGATAGCAAAACTGAATTATGTTTTAGGAATAAAAAAAGAATTTTGCATTTCAATCTGTGTTTTTGTTTTTTCCCACTAGTAAGATTTTAATATGGTCAGTAGACTTTTCTTGTTAGTTAAGAAAAGGATTAAATATTTTATTAAGTGCTATTAAGGAGAAGATTTTATATAATCTTATCTATTGATATAGCTAGAGCTCCTGAGGCAGGCCAGCATCTAATGCATCTGATAGGAAACAGAATGGATAGCCATTTAATAACATGACTTTGGTCCAGTATGAGAAAGTGTCTTATGTATTTCAGGGGGTTTCTCCTAGGGGGAATTTCTCTCTTCCTTTCATATCCGAGGGTTATATAACTTTTCCTCTGCTGAAGACAGTTCCATGTGAATGCTGACAAACCTAATGAATCAGTCTGGCTTTGCTGTCTTAGTTTCTCACCTCTCATTTTAGGAAGGTAGGACCCTGGTGCTTTTGAGTTGACCTCTTGTTTTTATCTTAACTCCTTTCTTTGTTTAATCTGCATTTCATTTTTCATACCTAAAATGCAATTCGCTTCAAGTAAAAAGCATCATGTGTTCCTCAGTAATTGCTTGTATTTATTTTATAAGCCTAGGGTCAAATTTGATCACTTCTTCCAACAAGTTATTTCATATACCTCTTTATTTCTTCTACCCACAGACTAATCCAGGATTTTGATATTTCTGCGCTAGACTATTATCCTTTCATCTTTATCATATACAGTTTTCTGCACCTCTTTGACCATGCCATTTACCTCTATCAGAGTCCTTTACATGACTGGTCAAATTAAAAATCCTTACTCCTCCCCCTGCCCCTGCCATATTTTATTATAAAAATTTCCAAACACACTATAACACTGTATAGTTGTATGAATTCTCTATATGTTGACTATTAACCCCTTATCAGATGTTTTGCAAATATTTTCTCCCATTTGGTAGGTTATCTTTTTATTTTGTTGATGGTTTCCTTTGTTGTACAGTAGCTTCTTAGTTTGATATAGTCCCACTTTTTTTCCTTTTTTTTTTTTTTTACTTTTATTGCCTTTGCTTTTGGTGTAAAATCCAAAAAATCATTGCCAAGACTGATGTCAAGGAGCTTAACCTCTATATTTTCTTCTAGGAATTTTATGCTTTCAGGTCTTACATTCAAGTCTTTAATTCCTTTTGAGTTGATTCTTGTGTATGGTATAAGATAGGAGTCCATTTTCACTCTTTTGCATTTTGTTGTCCAGTTTTTCCAGCACTATTTATTAAAGAGACTATCCTTTCCCCATTGTATATTCTTGGCAACTTTGTTGTAAATTAATTGACCATGGATGAGTGGGTTTATTTCAGTGCTCTCTATTCTGTACCACTGATCTGTGAATCTTTTTTATGCCAATACCATGCTGTTTTGATTACTACAGCTTTGTAATGTCGTTTGAAATCAGGAAGTATGATGCCTACAGCTGTGTTCTTTCTCAAGCTTTCTTTGGCTATTCAAGATCTTTTGTGGTTTCATACAGATTTTAGGATTTTTTTTCTATTTCTGTTGAAAAATGTCAGTGGAGTTTTGATAGGGATTGCATTGAACTTCTAATGTTTTTAATGTTAAAATTTACCTCTTTTTATCTTGTGTATTCATGAAGAAATTATACTGGCTCTAGTTATTTTTTAATAGTCTTTTCCTTTAAACTATATAATGTTTACAGTTAAGTGGTTAACACCATCCTATTACAGAATTAGAGTTTTCTGAACCTCCTTGTATTTTTACCTTTATTAATGAATTGTATATTTTCATATGTTTTCATGCTACTGTTAGTGTCTTTTCATTTCAGCTTGAAGAACTCTTTTCAGCATTTTTTGTAAGGCAAATCTAGTGGTGATGATTTTGTATGGCAGATCTAGCTTTTATTCATCTGGGAAAGTCTTCATTTCTTCTTCATTTCTGAAGGATACCTTTGTTGAATAGAGTAATCTTAGTTGGCAGTTTTTTCCTTTCTGCACTTGAATATATCATTCGTTCCACTCTCTCCTGGCCTATAAAGTTTCTGCTCAGATATCTCCTGATAGCCCATTGGGAGTTCCTTTGTAGGTTTCAGTCTTTATCTTACTGCTTTTAGGATTTTCTCTTTGTATTTGATTTTTGACAGTTTGATTATAATGTGTCTTGGAGAAAATAATTTTGAATTGAAATAATGGCTCTATATTAGCTTCATGAACTTGGATGTCCAACCTTCTCCCCAGGTTTGAGAAATTCTCAGCCATTATTATTATTATCGTTATTATTATTATTATTATTTTTAATAAGCTTCCCCCTTTCATTTCTCTTCTCCTTCTGCAATTCCAGTGATACTGCTATTGATTTTTTTGATAGTGTCCCATAGATCATGTAGGCCCTCTTTATTCTCTTTCATTCTTTTTTTCTTTGTTCTCCTCTGGGTTATTTCAAAGCTGCTATCCTCTAACTCATGGATTCTGTATTCTGACTGTTGTGTCCTGCTGTTGATGCTTCCTCTTGCATTCTTCATTTCATTCATTGAATTCTTCAGCTCCAGAATTTGTTTCTTTTAATGGTTTCTCTTTCTCATTTTGATCATGTATTGCTTTCCAGATTTTGTTAAATTGTATCTTTATTTTCTTGTAGGTCATTGAGTTTCCTCAAGAGGGCTATTTTGAAATCTGTTGGGTAAATCACAGATCTCTGTGTCTTTGCCTTCAGTTGCTGGGGGATTATTGTGATCTTTTGGTAATGTCATGTTTCCTTTACTCTTCATGTTCTGCGTAGTTTTACATTGCTGTTTTGGCATTTGAAGTTAACAGTTACCTCCTCCAGTCTTTACTGGCTGAGAGATACTTTTTGTTGGTCCTGCTTGTGTTCTGGGGCTTTTTGTGACCTCGTATGGATACACCTGCTCCACACTTCTTGTTCCCTCTGGCGGCAGAATTCTTAAGCTTGTATGTCTTCTCTAAATCTTACAACGAACCAGGCTGGCTGTTGGTAACCTCTTTTTCATTTACCAGAAGGTGCTGCTACAGCTGAAGATTGTGGTTTCTCCCTTGCCCATAGGCCCTGGCTTGTTTTCTGTGTATACTTCCTGTCTAGCTGAGCTTACTCTCACTGTTGTTGCCATTGGAAATGTGAACAGGGAGCTGGCTGCAGAGTGCGGAGGGTCTGGATGTGGTATTTGGGGCATTGGGAATTCTGGTGGGTTAGATTAGGGGATCTTTGGGTGAAGTTTTTCCAGTGGCTTATGGTGGCCTTCCTGCTGGAGTCTAAGACGCAGAGAACCACATCCATTTAATGCCCTCTGGTATTCCTACCTGCCTCTTTCCTGAATTCCTCCTTTCTCCCAGTCATGGAGCTCTTGCTTTAATACTCTGGGGCTGTGGGAGAGAGATGGGACTCTTTAGCTGTGTCCCAACAGCTGGAAAAGCTGCGTGCCCACTCGCTGTTTTCCCTTTTCCCCAGAGGGATCCCAAACCTTTTTTGCTAAGCTCTGCCACCTTGGTGGGGAGGGTTAATATTGGCAGAGGTCCTCTTACTCACTCTAATATGTCCATACTTGTTACTTTGTTGTTGTTGTTCCAATTGGAGTGCTGGAACTTCTTTAGAAACCTGAATTTCCATAAAGGCTTTCTCATCTGTGGGTATCTCCCCAAGTCAGTGTTTTCCAGTTACCGCAGTTAAGAGGGATTGGAGTCAGTTCATATGCTCCTGCTGGTTCCACAGCCTGTACCGGGTTCTGTCTGCTTTGTACACAATGCAAAGGCTGGTGAGACTCCTAGGTGTATGGTGCTGGATTCCATAGCTCCCATGGGGCCACTTTTATTCATGGATGGATACCAAATTTTAGATGTTAAGGGGCAACAGAAACGAGGCATGTCTTATGCTATCATGATGCTAGCTAGCATCACTGCTCTTGCTGCTTTCTTTAGAATAATAAGATGCTTGCTATTCTGTAGCTAAGTCTAGAAGTTAGTAGTTCAAAAGTTGGAGAGATATATGGTTCCCTTTATGACATAGTGTCTCAAATATTAATCGCTGTGTATTTTAGAGCAGAGGAATAAAGCACCATGTGAAAAAGCCATTGTGAGAAGAGAGTGCAAATTTATGTTGATGCTTCTATTAAGTGAATAATAAATACTTATTATGTTTTAATAGCATCTTGCAAATCCCTTTATGATGCAGCTGTCATTTCATATTGACAAACCTATAAGGTGGATATTAATATTAACTTAATAATATAAATGATGAAACTAAGACTCAGGTTAGTATGGTGGCTACTGCCACCAAATAAATGGTCCTGCCCCTCGCTCCCCCTCCCCAGGCCCCCACCCGCTAGAAGGTAGTTAGGATATAAAACTTGTCTTTGCTGGTTTTCTTCTATATAAGAAAACAAATTTCTTATATATATATTTTAATTTTCATTCACCTTTTTCAGCTTAATTACTGCCTCAGGTAACTTTTTTCTTTTTTCAAAAGCAAGACGTGTGGGTTATATTTTTGTTGACTTGGCATGTCTGAGAATGACTTCCATATTAGAGAGGTCACAGCATTTTCCTTCAAGAATCTGATAACATGAGAGAGAAAAAGATGGCGGCGAAGTAGAGAGACGTGGAGTGCATCCCTCTCCACAGATGCATTGGGAATGCACGGAAGGACGCAGTCATTCCCACAGAGAACCAGCTGAACACCAGCAGACAGCCTCGGACACCGGAAAGGGCTGCGGAGAACCTGACATAGCCGACTGAATATTCGTCTAATCCAATACTTGGACATTAGTCTGAGGCTTGGACAGTCTTCTATAAACACCTCTATCACCAGGACAAGCAACCCCAAAAGCTTGGACAACCATGAGGAAACAAAGAAACACCATGCAGGCAAAGGAGCAGGAAAAAAACCCACAAGACCAAATAAATGAGGAGGAAATAGGAAAAATGCCTGAAAAAGAATTTAGAGTAATGATAGTAAAAATGATACAAAATCTCGATAACAAATTAGAGAAAGTACAAGAAACAGTTCATAAGAACTCAGAAAAACAAACAGCAATGGATAACAAAATAACTGAAATTAAAAATACTCTAGATGCTCTAACCAGCAGAATGACTGAGGCAGAAGAACGAATAAGTGAGTTGGAAGATAGAATGGAAGAAATAAACGCCACAGAGCAGGAAAAAGATAAAAAAATAAAAAGACTAGAAGACAGCCTCAGAGACCTCAGTGATAACCTTAAACGTACCAACATTCGAATTATAGGCATCCCAGAAGAAGAAGAAAACAAGAAAGGGTCTGTGAAAATATTTGAAGAGGTTCTAGTGGAAAACTTCCCCAACATGGGGAAGGAAATAATTCACCAAGTCCAAGAAGCACAGAGAGTCCCATACAGAATAAACCCAAGGAGAAATACACCAAGACACATATTAATCAAACTAACGACAATTCAACACAAAGAAAAAATATTAAAAGCAGCAAGAGAAAAGCAACAAACAACATATAAGGGAAAACCCATCAGGATAACAGCTGACCTTTCTACAGAAACTCTGCAGGCCAGAAGGGAATGGCAGGATATACTGAAAGTCCTGAAAGAGAGAAACCTACAGCCAAGAATACTTTACCCAGCAAGAATCTCATTCAGATTTGAGGGAGAAATCAAAAGCTTTCCAGACAAGCAAAAGTTAAGAGAATTCAGCACCACCAAACCAGCCTTACAACAAGTGCTAAAGGAACTTCTCTAAGTAGGAAACACAAGAAAAGGAAAACACCTACAAATACAAACCCAAAACAATTAAGAAAATGGTAATTGGAACACACATGTCAATAATCACTTTAAATGTAAATGGATTAAATGCTCCAACCAAAAGACACAGACTGGCTGAATGGATACAAAAACAAGACCCTTCTATATGCTGCCTACAAGAAACCCACTTCAGACCAAGGGATACATATAGACTGAAAGTGAAGGGATGGAAAAAGATATTCCATGCAAATGGAAGTCAAAAGAAAGCTGGAGTAGCAATACTCATATCAGACAAATTAGACTTGAAAGTAAAGACTATTAAAAGAGACAAGGAAGGTCACTACATAATGATCAAGGGATCCATCCAAGAAGAACATATCACAATGGTAAATATCTATGCCCCCAATATAGGAGCACCTCAATACATAAGGCAAATGCTAACAGCTATAAAAGGGGACATCGACAGGAACACAATAATAGTGGGAGACTTGAACACCCCACTTACATCAATGGACAGATCATCCAAACAGAAAATAAATAAAGACACACAAGCTTTAAATGACACATTAGACCATCTCGACTTAATTGATATTTATAGGACATTCCATCCAAAAACGACAGACTACACGTTCTTCTCAAGTGCACACGGAACATTTTCCAGGATAGATCACATCTTGGGTCACAAATCAAACCTCAGCAAATTCAAGAAAATTGAAATCATATCAAGCATCTTCTCAGACCACAACGCCATGAGACTAGATATCAATTACAGGAAAAAAACTGCAAAAAATACAAACACATGGAGGCTAAACAATTCACTCTTAAACAACCAAGGAATCACTACAGAAATCAAAGAGGAAATCAAAAAGTATCTAGAAACAAATGACAACGAAAACACAACAACCCAAAACCTATGGGACGCAGCAAAAGCAGTTCTAAGAGGGAAGTTTATAGCAATACAGTCCTACCTTAAGAAACAAGAAAATGATCGAATAAACAACCTAAGCTTACACCTCAAACAACTAGAGAAAGAAGAACAAAGAAACCCCAAAGTGAGCAGAAGGAAAGAAATCGTAAAGATCAGAGCAGAAATAAATGAAAAAGAAAGGAAAGAAACCATAAGAAAAATAAATAAAACTAAAAGCTGGTTCTTTGAGAAGATTAACAAAATTGATAAACCATTAGCCAGACTCATCAAGAAAAAAAGAGAGAAGATGCAAATCAACAGAATTAGAAATGAAAAAGGAGAAGTCACAACGGACACCTCAGAAATACAAAACATCATGAGAGACTACTACAAGCAACTATATGCCAATCAATTGGATAACCTGGAAGAAATGGATACATTCTTAGAAAAATACAATCTTCCAAGACTGAACCAGGAAGAAATAGAAACCATGAACAGACCAATCACAAGTACAGAAATTGAGGCAGTGATTAAAAATCTCCCAACACACAAAAGCCCAGGACCAGATGGATTCACAGGCGAATTCTATCAAACATTTCGAGAAGAGTTAACACCTATCCTTCTCAAACTCTTCCAAAATATTGCAGAAGGCGGAGCACTCCCAAACTCATTCTATGAGGCTACCATCACCCTGATACCAAAACCAGGCAAAGATGTCACAAAAAAAGAAAACTACAGACCAATATCACTGATGAATATAGATGCAAAAATCCTCAACAAAATACTAGCTAACAGACTGCAACAGCACATTAAAAAAATCATACACCACGATCAAGTGGGGTTTATCCCTGGGATGCAAGGATTCTTCAATATACGCAAATCAATCAACGTGATACATCATATCAACAAATTGAAGGATAAAAACCATATGATCATTTCAATAGATGCAGAAAAAGCTTTTGACAAAGTTCAACATCCATTTATGATAAAAGCTCTCCAGAAAATGGGCATAGAAGGAAATTACCTCAACATCATAAAAGCCATATATGACAAACCAAAAGCCAACATTGTTCTCAATGGAGAAAAACTGGAAGAATTCCCTCTAAGAACAGGAACAAGACAAGGGTGTCCACTCTCACCACTGTTATTCAACATAGTTTTGGAAGTGTTAGCCACAGCAATCAGAGAAGAAAAAGAAATTAAAGGAATCCAAATTGGAAAAGAAGAAGTAAAATTGTCACTCTTTGCAGATGACATGATACTATATATAGAAAACCCTAAAGACTCTACCAGAAAACTGCTAGCACTCATTGATGAGTTTAGTAAAGTAGCAGGATACAAAATTAATGCACAGAAATCTCTTGCATTCCTATACACTAACAACGGAAGAGCAGAAAGAGAAATGAAGGAAACTCTCCCATTCACCATTGCAACCAAAAGAATAAAATACCTAGGAATAAACCTGCCTAAGGAGGCAAAAGATCTGTATGCAGAAAACTTTAAGACATTGATGAAAGAAATCAAAGATGACATAAACAGATGGAGGGATATACCATGTTCCTGGATTGGAAGAATCAACATCGTGAAAATGACTGTACTACCCAAAGCAATTTACAGATTCAATGCAATCCCGATCAGATTACCAATGGCATTTTTCACAGAACTAGAGCAAGAAATCTTACGATTTGTATGGAAACGCAAAAGACCCCGAATAGCCAAAGCAATCTTGAGAAGGAAAAATGGAGTTGGTGGAATCAGGCTTCCTGACTTCAAACTATACTACAAGGCCATAGTGATCAAGACAGTATGGTACTGGCACAAAAATAGAAAGGAAGATCAATGGAACAGAATAGAGAACTCAGAAGTAAGCCCAAACACATATGGGCACCTTATCTTTGACAAAGGAGGCACGAGTATACAATGGAAAAAAGACAGCCTCTTCAATAAGTGGTGCTGGGAAAATTGGACAGCAACATGTAAAAGAATGAAATTAGAACACTTCCTAACACCATACACAAAAATAAACTCCAAATGGATTAAAGACCTACATATAAGGCCAGGCACTATCAAACTCCTAGAGGAAAACATAGGCAGAACACTCTTTGACATACATCAAAGCAACATCCTTTTTGACCCACCTCCTAGAATCATGGAAATAAAATCAAGAATAAACGAATGGGACCTCATGAAACTTAAAAGCTTTTGCACAGCAAAAGAAACCATAAACAAGACTAAAAGGCAACCCTCAGAATGGGAAAAAATAATTGCCTATGAAACAACGGACAAAGGATTAACCTCCAAAATATACAAGCAGCTCATGCAGCTTCATACCAAAAAAGCAAATAACCCAATCCACAAATGGGCAGAAGACCTAAATAGACATTTCTCCAAAGAAGACATACAGATGGCCAACAAACACATGAAAAGATGCTCAACATCACGCATCATCAGAGAAATGCAGGTGAAAGCCACAATGAGGTATCACCTCACACCAATCAGAATGGCCATCATCACAAAGTCTGGAAACAACAAATGTTGGAGAGGGTGTGGAGAAAAGGGAACTCTCCTGCACTGTTGGTGGGACTGTAAGTTGGTACAGCCACTATGGAAAACAATTTGGAGGTTCCTTAAAAAACTACAAATAGAACTACCATATGATCCAGTCATCCCACTCCTGGGCATATACCCAAAGAAAACCATAATCCCAAAAGAAACTTGTACCATAATGTTTATTGCAGCACTCTTTACAATAGCCAGGACATGGAAGCAACCTAAATGCCCATCAACAAATGAATGGATACAGAAGATGTGGCATATATATACAATGGAATATTACTCAGCTCTAAAAAGGGATGAGATGGAGCTATATGTAATGAGGTGGATAGAACTACAATCTGTCATACAGAGTGAAGTAAGTCAGAAAGAGAAAGACAAATATTGTATGCTAACTCACATATACGGAATCTAAAAATGGTACTGATGAACTCAGTGACAAGAACAGGGAAGCAGATACAGGGAATGGACTGGAGAACTCGAGGTATGGGAGGGGGCGGGGGGTGAAGGGGAAACTGAGAAGAAGCGGGAGAGTAGTACAGACATATATATACTACCAACTGTAAAATAGTCAGTGGGAAGTTGTTGTATAACAAAGGGAGTCCAACTCGAGGATGGAAGATGCCTTAGAGGACTGGGGCAGGGAGGGTGGGGGGGAATCGAGGGGGGGGCGTCAAGGAAGGGAGGGAATATGGGGATATGTGTATAAAAACAGTTGATTGAACCTGGTGTACCCCCCAAAAAAAATAAAATAAAATAATAATAAATCCAGGAAAAAAAAAAAAAAAAAAAAAAAAGAATCTGATAACATTTTCTTATTGTCTTCTGGAATATAGTTTTACAGAGGAATATGAAGGTAGCCTCATTTTGCTTTTGTATATAAATTCTTTCTCTTCTTAAACATTTTTATTTATATTTTGATTGTCTTTTAATTATAGCTCAAAAATTTTTGCTAAGATGCACCCGTATGTGTGTTTTCATTGATTTTTATGTGGAACATGGTAAACTGTTTTGATCAGCAAATTTACAAAATCTTTATTCATTTCAAAAGTATTTTCTTCACTTATATATTGGATTATTGCTTCTATCCTGTTATGGTTTTTTCCTTTAGGGAACAAGTCTTTTATTGGTTATCATCTTCCCTCATGATTTGTGTGTCTATTTTCTACAAATTCTTAAAGGATTTTTCATGTTTGTGCTGTACATAAGTGATGTCTTCTGAATAATCCATTCAGTTCTTTATTAACTCCAGCACAGATTTTATTTCTATTATATTTAAATTTTTTTGTAGTAATTCCTTATTTTACCCATTTCTCTTAATTTCAGTCTCCTTTCTGTTTCTGTTTCCTTGGGGATATGGCTGGTTTCCTTTTGGGTATGCCAAATAGCTTATGCATTGTTTCTACTAATACTCATAGGAATTATTTTCAGAGGACTGCCCTTTTTTTGAGCTTCAGGCTGATACTTCCTTTTTCTTGTCAAATAATCTTTTTTTCTAAGCCCAATTTTTTTTCTCTTCTGATTCATTAAGGATAGATTTGTTCAGAATCAGTGTTTGCCTATAATATAAACAAAGGGTCTGGATTGACTTTGACCCTGCTTTGTTCACTTGTTTGAGTTCCTTTTTGTATCTTGAGCTGTAAAGTGAGTTGTTCATGTATAACCTCCAGTGTATGCCTATTATTAAAAATCTGATGTAGATTTTCCAAACAAAGCTGTCCATCTTGCTTCTCTTCATTGTCTTGCTCTCTGACATTCTAGTCTGAGAGTATAAGAGAGTCTACAGTTCTCAGCACGCACCACTTGCATGCATTTCCCTGTTTCTTTTCTCACTTTGCAAAGCTTTGCTTATGAAGATTATACTTAATCATACACTTGTGCCTCTGCCAGAACTGCCTCTCTCCACGCCTGTCTACAACACACATATTTTCTGGGGTTTGTAGCTTCCTTCTGAATGTAGAAATACAGAAGGAGAGGAAATCATGGGGAACAACACTATAGCAACTACAAGAAGGTATACCTGTGCAGTAGAGAACTAGTGCCTAGCTTTGTAAGTGACATAATCTTTGTATTTCCAAATCAAGTGGTAGACAATGGGCAAAGGATAGAGCATCTACCCTTTATGTGATCTTTCACATGTGTAGTCTTGTTTGATTTTTTCAGTATACTGTGTGTTAGTTATTATTTGTATCTTTCGATCTAATTGTTTTCATAATTAGTAGAAATCCTTACCAGATACTGGCAATCTTGTTAGTCTAAATTTTTACTATTATTATTAATAGAAAATATTCATTAACTGTATATTTTGTGTCAACACTGATATAAATGCTTTAAGTGTATTAATTCAATTTATAACAACCCTTCTGTGGAATACTATAATTATAACCATTGTATAGGTGGAGAAAATGAGGCATAAAGAAGTTGAACACCTTGTGTAAGCGTAGCCAGCTGACTCATAGCACAGTCAGGATTTGAGGCCAGGAAGTCTATATATTTGCATTGTGCGAGTTTTTATCCTGTTTTTCTGCATCTTCATAGGCCTGCCTTTTCTCCTTCCTTCCCTTCTTCTCTCGCTCCCTTTTTTCTTAAGTTTCTTTTATGACTACGTAAAAGACTATGTCAGGAACTGAGCGATACCATTCAAAAATACAACCTTTTTTGAGTTTTAGAATGTAGAATATTAAAAAAGTATATATGTGTGTGTATATTTTAGTTCTTTAGATATTGCACTAAGGTGACTTTCTGAAGTATGAACTTGTTTAGATTGCAAATTTATTGAACAGAAGTAATTTGTTCTTTGTAGTTCTTCCTTTATTGGCCTTAGGTGAGCATTGAGCTGTGGCAGTAATGTCTAACCCTTTTGTCTAATTCTCCCTGAGCATCTAACTTAAACTAGGGAATGACTTGATTATTAGTAACAATTAGATTCATTAGATTAGCACTGCCCAATATGGTCACCACTAGACAGGTGGCTGTTGAGCACTGGAAATGTGACTGGTCTGGTTGAGATGTGCTAGAAGTATAAAACATACTCTGGATTTTGAAGGCTTAGTATTAATAAAAGAATATAAAATGTCTTATTAATACTTAAAAATATTTGTTACATGTTAAAATGACTAATTTTGACTTACTAGATTAAATAAAATATATTATTAAAATCAATTTTTTACTTTTTTTTTTTTACTTTTTTTAATGTGGCTACAAGACAATTGAAAATTATCTGAGTGCCTCATGTTAGATTTTTATTGGGAATTCAAAAGTGTATACGCTATGGTACCTCTTCTCTAGGAGTCTGGTAGGGAAGAAGACAGACAAGCAATTAGAGTGGTGTGGTAAGTGCCAGATAGAAGCTCATGCATGGCAGATATCTAACCCAGTTTTGACGGCTTGCAGAAGGTGACCTTTAAGACAGTGGTAATGCCTTGTTTTCTCTTTTACCTTCTTTTGAGGATCCTGAGTCTACTTTTTGGATGGAAGGAAATAAAAGTCAAAAGCTATTAAAAAAAATTGAAGATAGCAGGACATACCATGTTCTTGGATTGGAAGAATCAACATTGTAAAAATGACTATCCTACCCAAAGCAGTTGACAGAGTCAATGCAATCCCTATCAAATTACCAATGGTATTTTTCACAGAACTAGAACAAGAAATTTTACGATTTTTATGGAAACGCAAAAGACCCCGAATAGCCAAAGCAGTCCTGAGAAGGAAAGATGGAGTTGGTGGAATCAGGCTCCCTGACTTCAAACTATACTACAAGGCCACAGTGATCAAGACAGTATGGTACTGGCACAAAAACAGAAATATAGATCAATGGAATAGACTAGAGAGCCCAGGGATAAACCCACGCACATATGGGCACCTTATCTTTGACAAAGGAGGCAGGAATATACAATGGAAAAAAGACAGCCTCTTCAATAAGTGGTGCTGGGAAATTTGGACAGCTACATGTAAAAGAATGAAATTAGAACACTTCCTAACACCATACACAAAAATAAACTCCAAATGGATTAAAGACCTACATGTAAGGCCAGACACTATAAAACTCCTAGAGGAAAACATAGGCAGAACACTCTATGACATCCATCAAAGCAAGATCCTTTTTGACCCACCTCCTAGAATCATGGGAATAAAATCAAGAATAAACAAATGGGACCTCATGAAACTTAAAAGCTTCTGCACAGCAAAAGAAACCATAAACAAGATAAGAAGACAGCCCTCAGAATGGGAGAAAATATTTGCCAACGAAGCAACAGACAAAGGATTAATCTCCAAAATATACAAGCAGCTCATGCAGCTTAATACCAAAAAAGCAAATAACCCAATCCACAAATGGGCAGAAGACCTAAATAGACATTTCTCCAAAGAAGACATGCAGATGGCTAACAAACATGAAAAGATGTTCAACATCACTAATCATTAGGGAAGTGCAAGTCAAAGCCACAATGAGGTATCACCTCACACCGGTCAGAATGGCCATCATCAAAAAATCAAAAAACAATAACTGCTTGGAGAAGGTGCAGAGAAAAGGGAACCCTTCTGCACTGTTGGTGGGAATGTAAATTGGTACAACCACTATGGAGAACAGTTTGGAGGTTCCTTAAAAAACTACAAATAGAACTACCATATGGCCCAGCAATCCCACTACTGGGCATATACCCAGAGAAAACCATAATCCAAAAAGAAACATGTACCACAGTGTTCATCGCAGCACTATTTATAATAGCCAGGATGTGGAAGCAACCTAAATGCCCATCAACAGATGAATGGATAAAGAAGATGTGGCACATATATGCAATGGCATATTATTCAGCCATAAGAAGGAATGAAATTGTTATTTGTAGTGAGGTGAATGGACCTAGAATCTGTCATACAGAGTGAAGTAAGCCAGAAAGAGAAAAACAGATATTGTATGCTAATTCATGTATATGGAATCTAAAAAAACGATGCTGATGAACCCAGTGACGGCAAGAATAAAGATGCAGGTGTAGAGAACGGACTTGAGGATGAGGGCTGGGGGTGGGGTGTGGGGGGCGAAGAGGAAGCCAGGAGGAAGTGAGAGAGTAGCATTGACATATATACACTACCAAACGTAAAATAGATAGCTAGTGGGAAGCTGCTGCATAACACGGAGATCAACTCGATGATGGGTGATGAGTTAGCGGGCTGGGATAGGGAAGGTCGGAAGGAGTTGTGGGAAGGAGGGGATGTGGAGATATACATATATAAATACAACTGATTCGCTTTGTTGTACAGCAAAAACTGGCACAGCAGTATAAAGCAATTATATTCCAATAAAGAGCTTAAAAAAACATTGAAAGTCTTTTTTTCTAGTGGTATTGGTTCTCAGACTAATGAAACAAATTTAAGTTGAAGTGGAAGTCCCGAGTCTGCTCACAGAGACCACTGCTTGGCCCTCCCGCCACACTGGCTAGGACAACCAAATGGATGGTAGTGCCTCTTGCTAAGTATGGAACAGATCAGTTTGAAATCTATTGAGTTCAAAGTGTCTGTGGGACATCTAGGTGGAGAGGAACATTAAGCAGTTGTATGGAACTAGAGTCCTAGAAAAATCTTGGCTGACAATGTAGATTAAAGTTAGGTAACATAGGTAAGGTATGAAATCAACAGGAAGTGAGTAAAGTGAGAAATGGACAAACCTCTGAGGAATAGGGAAGGTTGACAAAAGGGAATATAACAGTCATTGAAAAAGAATGGCCAGAGAAGGAAGAGTTTAGCTAGGAGAGTGTGCTTTGAAGAAGCAGGCAAGTGCAGATAGTATCAAATGTAGCTAAAAGATAGAAATAAAGACTGAGAAATACCCACTGTCTTTAATAATGAGTAGGTTATTGGGGAGAGCGCAGGTTCCCTGGAAGGGGTTGGGTTAGGTGGCAAAGCCAGATTGAAGAAGGTTGAGAAATTAATGGGAAGTAAAGAATTGGAGACAGTGAAGGTTATTGTTTGGCAGTGAAAGAGGTGAAAGGGGAGGCTTTTGGTAGTTAGCAGGATATATTTAGCCCGCGCATGCGTGGGTGGGGGGGTGTCTCTGCATTGTAAATCCATTAGAAAACCATGATTCTGTATCTTTACATTCTTGGAATCCAGTGTAACATCCTTCATAAGGTAACTACTCAATAAATATTGTTGAGCTTGATTTTAATTTATTAAACATCTTTTTCAACAAGATTCTTTATCAGCATCATTTCCAAATTCTCTGAACATTAAATCTACATCAGAGTTTGATTTCATCCACGTCTAAATGCACTAAGGTGCTTGAGCATGGCTTAAGGGAAAGAAAATGGACTTTGTAGTCATCTAGGCTCTGACACTTTTTAGCTATAGGATCTTGAACAAGTTAATTCTGACCTCTTTTTCCTCATCTAGAAAATGAGGATGATAATACCTACCCTTATAGAGCTGTTGTAGGAGTCAGTGAGAAAACATAAAGTGTTTTGTGTAGTACCTTATACAAAGTAGGCACTCAATAAATGTTTTGTAGAAAAACAGCAATTTCACGTTATACATGCCAACATTGTAGTCTTTATAATTTGATTTAAAGTATTATATGTGGTATAACGTTATAACTTTAAATAAGACCAAGCATACTCAGTTGAAATTTGAGTAAAAAATTAACCTTTGAGTAAAAAATGTTTCTTTTCTTGCTCTCTCCTCCCCTTTCCAATCCAGGTCCTGAGGGAGTCTAACAAATTAGCAGAAATGGAAGAACCACCCTTACTTCCAGGAGAAAATATTAAAGACATGGGTCTGTAGTGGTATTTTTTGTCAAATTTCCTCCTCCTTTGTGACTGTACAGACTATTCAGTACTCTCAGTGTACAGAGAACAGGCTCACTGCCTAGACACCCCCTGTCTGGCAGGCTCATTACTGCCACGTTTCCCAGCATCCAGTGTATTTTGTAAGCCTAGGTCTAGACCTGTTGGTTGTGTTTGGATTTGGACTACTGGGAAACATGCAGACTGGATGATATTCCCCTGCTTTTCTGGTTTGCTTTACTTTCATTGAAGTAAAACTGTTGCTGAATTTCATGCAAGTAAATTTCATTATTTTGAATTACTGCAGTAAGATAGTGTGTTGCATAGATAAAAAATTGAATTGTCACTTTGTACAAGTAATTTTTCTTAAAATACATTCTTTTTGCTTCTTTATTTTTTTCCTACTCTGAATAAATTTGTCAGTTTTGGATAAGTATATTTCATTTCCACTGCAAAGCAAGCTGTTTGCATGTAGGTGCCTTTCTTTGTCCAACCTAAGTAACTAAGCATTAACTTATTGTATGGACTGGAAACTGGAAATGCACTTTTAAGCTATTTTTTTGTCCTCATGCTTTTACTTTGTTTCATATGTGTGGTAATCTACAAAATGCCTATAGCTTTAAAAATTTTTTAAGATATTTATTTATTTATTGAAGTATAGTTGACTTACAGTATTAGTTCCAGGTGTACAGCATAGTAATTTGGTATTTTTATAGATTACACACCATGCAAAGGTATTGTAAAATATTGACTATACTCCCTGTGCTGCACATTATATCCTTGTAAGTTACTTATTTTACAATTGGTAGTTTATACTTCTTAATCAGCTTTGCCTGTTTTGCCCCTTTCCCCACCCCTCTACCCTCTAGTAACCACTAGTTTATTCTCTGTATCTGCGAGTCTGTTTCTGTTTTGTTATATTTGTTCCCTTGTTTTGTTTTTTTGATTCCACATGTAAGTGAAAGCATATGGTGTTTATCTTTCTCTGTCTGACTTATTTCATTAATTATAATACCCTCCAGGTCTGTTCATGTTCTTGCAAATGGCAAGATTTCATTCTTTTTTAGGTGTCCATTTATTAACAGAGGAATGGATAAAGAAGATGAGGTATATATAGAACAACCATATGACCCAGCAGTTCCACATCTGGGTATATATCCCCCCCCCAAAAAAAACCCCCAAAACACTGATTCAAAGAGATACATGCACCCCAGTGTTCATAGCAACATTATTTATAGTTGCCAAGATATGGAAGCAACCGAAGTGTTCATCAATAGATGAATGGATGAAGATGTGGGGTGGCGTGGGGTGGGTGTGTGTGTGTGTATAAAATGGGATATTAGCCATAAAAAGGATGAAACTTTGCCACTTGCAGCAACATGGATAGACTTGGAGGTCATTATGCTAGATGAAATAAGTCAAAGAAAGACAAATACTGTATGATATCATTTATATATGCAATAAAGAGAACAAGCTAGTGGTCACCAGTGGGGAAAGGGAAGGGGGGAGGGGTAATTTAGGGGTAGGGGATTAAGAGGTACAAACTATTAGGTATAAAATAAACTACAAGGATGTATTGTATAGCACAGGGAATACTGGCAACATTTTATAGCAATTATAAATGGAATATAACCTTTAAAAATTGTGAATCACCATATTGTACACCTGTAACTTATACTGTACAGCGACTATACTTCAATTAAAAAAAAAAGAAAAAAATTGTGTGGTTGTGTTCATAAAAGAACCCTGTAAAGAACTAACGTAAGATGATTGAAAAAAAGATGTGGTATATTTATATATATACACAATGGAATATTATTCAGCCATTAGAAAAATACTCATAGCTTTTGAAAAATAAAGTAATATATAGGAGAATACAGTAAATGGTTTCTTGGTCAAAGTGAATACCACCTTTCATTTTATTATCAATCATAATTTTAAAAATAACTTCATAAAAGCCTAATTTCCCCTGGCCACATGTCATTTCCTTGGGTAAAAATAAGCAAGCCAAAGGGGACCTGTCCCCTAAATGTGTTGTTCTTGCCTACGGTACGTTTAGTTCCTTTACACTTAGCATTTCTCTCTTCTTGCTATTAACTCTTGATTGAATACCTCCCTGTTCCTTTTTTCCCCTTACTCACCTCAGGTATCCTAAGCTTGTTCTGCTGAGCTACTTATTACTAAGCTAGGTGTTATGTATTATCAACACTGAATATTATATCATAACAGTAGTTATCATTATTGAGTGCTTACTGTCTCATTTAATCATCTTCACGGTGACCTTTGAGAAGGGTATTAATACCATTTTGTAGATGAAGAAATGAAGGCATAGAGAGACTACCTAGCTAGTAAAGTTATAGCTAGCATTGTGACAATAGTTTCCCTCTTCTGAGCCTAAAGCATATGCTATTGCCACTGTGATAAATGACCTTATAAAAGATTTTCAAGTTAACCACTCATTCTCTTTTGTTGTCTTCTCCTTCAGATAGCAGCACTCCATTTAGGACTTCATCGTTGGCTCATTTCCCTTTTCTCTCCTATTTGCTCTTTTTAGTTGGTCATATCTAAATTAGTAGCTTTACCTACCGTATGTTTACTGATGGCTCCAAAATTTGTTACTTCTAGTGTGAACCTCTGTCGTATAAACAAATGCCTGTGTCTTAGACACATGCCCTTGGATATTCTGTAGATATCCCTTATACCTAGCATCTCCAGAACTGTCATCACCTTTATCTCTAAATTTACTCCTTTTCTTTTATTCTTCCCCTCAGTTAATATTAACACTGGTTGTCCGTTCACTCAAGGCAGAAATCTGGGAGTCATCCTCAGCTGCTTTTTTTTTTTTCTAAATTCTGACATTCAGTCAGTTACCAGATCCAGATTTAATCTCTAAAATTTTCTTGAATGTTATCTTTTTCTCTCATTTTCTTGAGCCCTTGCTATAATATTTATGTACATTGAGTTTCAGGTACCTATAGGAACTTTTAGGAGTTTAGGAGAGAGATCAGGGCTGGACACTTAGGAGAGAGATCAGGGCTGAAAGTCCATATTTTGGCATCATCAGAATATGGATATTAGTTGAAAATAAAAGGAGGAAAATAACCCAGAGAGTGTATGGAGTAAAAAGAGGGCCAAGAACATAGCTTTGGCAAACATTTTACAATTATATGGTAGAAGAGGAGTCAAGGAGGGAAACTGAGAAGGAATGAAAAGAATGTGATACAATATAAATTAGAGAGATCCAGACTATATACTCACCTTTGTCCAAATAGTTACTTTACTTTCCCACTTCTGTGTTTTAGTTTAGGTTCTCTCTGCATTGAGTGCTGTGTCAATATCTCTACCCATCTAAAGGATACCAGCCATCGGGGCACAACTCACATGCCTGTGTCCCTTGAACCTTCTCTGATCCCATAGCTTAGTGGACTTGCCTTCTTTGTATTACTTAAGAGTATGTTTTTGTGCCTCTCTGCGCAGATTGTGTGCTCTCATATATTACATTTATTTGTATATATTTTATATCCTTATAAATATGTGTTCTCAAAGTTATTTTGGTGTATCTCATAGAAACTATTATGGATTCTTTGTGAGTTCAGGGAAAATTTGAAAGGATTAGTAAATTTAAGCTCTTTTGGTACCACTAGGCAGTATTAGTATTCCAAAATTTAGAGGAATACCTAATTTATTAAATAAAATATTCTGATTAAAAATCATCTGTATAGACTTGAATATTGTTCAAAAAGATAATTGTACTATAAAGTATAAGGCTAGAGTAACCTTGAGTGTATTCATATAGAAAAGACATTCTTAGTTGGTCTAATGTACATCTGCAGTTTCGATGTTTTTTAAAAGTTAGTGTGAGAAACATCAACAGAATGCTTTAACAGTAGCAGCAGCAGTCTCAGGGTATTGTGGCCTGCACACATCAGCAGTAGAGGGGGGCCCAGACTACAGTATTTCGCTCTTTAACACAGGAGACAGATTGTGCTACTTGAGTGGCTTAGCTTTGCATGATGTGGTGGAAGGAAATTTGAATTTGCAGTCATAGGAACTGCATTCAAGCCCTCATCTTAGCAGTTACTCGTTCTGAAACATTGGACAATTTGTTTTACTTCTCTGAGCCCTGGTATTCTCATCTAAAAATTGTAGGTAATTAGAGGTCTTATATTTTAAAGGTTGTTTTGAAGGTTAAGGAAGGTACTCAGGTAAAAAGTATTTGATCAGTTCTGAAGTTCTAGGCTGTCAGTGCTTGTTGTTACTATTGTCATTTGCTCTGGTTTAGATTCCTAGTCACAGTCTCTCCGACTTGGTACAAACCCTGCTAGGCATAAATCCTCTCTTCAGAGTGACTTTGCTGCCACCAACCTGAGGAGAAAGGATAAAAGGGACAGAACAAAGTGGAGCCTAATAATGTTAATAGTAACATAGCTGTAAACCCTTGTGTGCGGTTTTAAGTAAAAGTTCGTTTTACTTTAAAAAAAAAAATTTGTTAAAAGGTAAATGTTTCAAGTTCGTTCGGTTTTAAGTAAAAAAGACATTTTTCATTTTCACCAAGAACGTTATTGAACAATGTATTCATTACCCAAACGAACTTTTTGGCCAACCCAATATTTGGCAGAGTACTTTTAATTTTGGAAGCACTTTCATGTATAGTATTTCATGATTTTAGAATAAAAGGGAAATCGTAACAGAAACTTTGGACTGGGACTATGAGGGACTTATCCTGTAGTAGCATATAAAATAATAAGATTGATTTCCTTGTATGAGTGAAGAAAATTGGCTCTGGAAAGAATCCAGAAATGTTTTTAGTCACAGTGAATAAAGTTTTCCCAGTTGAGGTAAAAATTCATAAGGGCAAGAAAATGTATGCAAGGCAAGTTTGTGTGTCTTTCTAGAATGATGGGTTTATTTAATTTGAATAGGTTCCCTCTAAATGAAACATTGGAAATGTATTGGAAACAATGATTTAAAAAATGTAGCTCATACTTGAACATTCCCAAGGGAGCTATTTTGAAGGTTAGAAATGTTTGTTAGAAGATCAGTCTCATTTCACATTCCATATAGAGCGGTCAGCCCTCCAAAGTGAAGAATAGAAAGCAAAGTCAGGAAGTTGCAATACCTTATTAAACATATTTCGTGTTCCTAAGTTTTCCCAGAAGCCCCTTGAAAGGTTCTTAGAAATTTTTTGCTCGTAATTGTGCCTTAGTTTCTTGAAAGAATGAAGATATTCCTTTATCTATTGATTTGCTGCAATAATGACATAGCAGGGATTTATGAATATTTTAAGATATAAAAAACCTTTGTATTGGGCATACGAACTCTACCATATTAAATACGAGAGTGAGTCAAAAATTATCCACACTCTGGCTGTAGAATTTATGGAAGTTTTACTATAACTGGAGTGTGGATAATTTTTGACTCACGCTCGTATTATTTTGAGCTAGTGGTGTCTGAGTTACCCTGCTTAATTAATACATGTTTTAAAAAGCAATAATACTGTATAGATTCATCATTTATCATTTAATTAAACAATGCTTGTGATTATTTCTCTGCACAGTTTGACATCTAGTTTCTTGGTCAGGAATATAATACCCTCTTATTATACTGTTATTTTTCTAAGAAATTATGTTTTTTTATACATTTTGTTTCCCCTATGTTTTCCCCATAAATATAATCAGATCGGGAATTTTTGGCACTATGTTTTAGGTATTGTATATTTACAGGAGTGTTGACACACTAGACTGTGGCCAGAAGAAGGCCAGCAGGTTGGGGAGATGATCTAGGAACTATGATTAGATGATTGGTGACTGTGACTTGAGACATTTACAGTTCTTCCCACCTTTACCACTACTCCTCCACTCACTACTCCAACTGCCACACCTATTCTGTCCTTCGGGGAGAGTGGCCATCTTTGTTTCCTTGTGGCTGTCTCGGGGTAAAGGATGTCCCTCTGCTTCTTCAGTCCTTCCCATTTATTTTACATTCCTTCCCCAGATTAGTCCATGGTTAGAAGCTTGGATTTGGCTTCCGAGGTCTCTTTGAATCACTGATTCTGTGATTTTCCTTCATAATTTAGACTAGCAATCAGAATCCTTTAAAATTTTATTTGTGAAAAGCTGAGAGTGCAGTTTTTAATAGTGCACAATATATAGTAAATTGTGGGCTCTTCCTTTTCAGCCAAAGATGTAACTTACATATGTCCATTCACTGGTGCTGTACGAGGAACTCTGACTGTTACGAATTACAGGTTGTATTTCAAAAGCATGGAACGGGTAAGACTTCTTGGGTTAAATTTTTACATGTACATCTGTGTGTTGTTTGTTCATCTTTGATCATTTTTATTTAAAGCGTTTCTAATGAATATTTTTCTCTGCTCTATTTGTACAGTATCAGTTGCTCAGCTCTAATGTTTTTCCTCTTCCTTTAGGATCCTCCATTTGTTTTAGATGCTTCTCTTGGTGTTATAAGCAGAGTAGAAAAAATTGGTGGTGCTTCTAGTCGAGGTGAAAATTCTTACGGGCTTGAAACTGTGTGCAAGGTAAATGTTGTAATACAATTTTTTTGTTTGTTTGAAAAGCTTTCTTTTAAATAGAGCCTGTGTTTAGAAACTGGTTTCCAAAACGTCAAATAGATTTCATGCTAGGAGCATCATTCTAGTACAAGAAAACATTTAGGGGTAATGAAAATGTGATCCATCGTGAATTAGACTTAAATTTTTTGAACTCAACACAGAGTACTCTCACGTTCACTACTTCATTTTTGAGCCTCATAAAAATCTTGAAATAGGCATGATATACATTATTACCTTTAATTTGCAAATTAGAAATATAAGGCTCTGAGCAGTTAAGACTCTTAGTACTTTGTAGTGGAAGAACGGATTATGATATATTCACCTATCTTTCCTTTTTCTAGTTCTCATAATTTTTCTGCTTCTGAAACAGTGGTGGGGAAAACTTCGTGTTATAGACCTTCTTTATTTTCTTATCTAACTGATATTCCTTAAATACATTGGTACTTGAATGCGACTTAAGATTGTTATAATCTTAACATTTCAGTCATAAATATTTAATACTACTGCCACTTATAAGGTCACTGTTCTGCTTACTGTGGCCTAATTAACACCTATGTACATCTCACCTCTTCTAGATTATCTTTTTCCTTTCTTTTGCTCTTCTGTGAGTGCCAGAAAAGTAAAAGCAACAGCACATGCCTAACTTCCAAGATCATTTCTTATGCCAATCTTAGAAGTTTTATGAATCTAGTATTAAAGCTAATGACTTAGTAATTATTTGTATGCTTTTCCATTACACTTGGAAGGGCTCTAAGAGTACAGTAGCTGTCAGCCATGTGACAGGCACATTGTCGCCTGATTATTCTTCCCTGGTCTGAGAGTAAGTAGAGATGGGATATAAGAGGACATGAAAAGGGTGACTTTGAAATTTTGGTCATTTTAAATATAACCTTTTTCATAGAACAAGACCATTATTAATAAACTCAAACATTTGTAGGGCCCCTGCCGTGGTACTTTTGGAGAGTTCTGTGTTTAACAGAGTGATTATGAACATCTCTATTAGTTGTAAAAATATTTACTGAAGAAAAACAAAATATCAGCTTAGGTTCCCACACATGTTTGTTTTAAAAGATGCTAGAGCTGGCATTCTAATTTTGGATCATTTGTAATAAAATGTTCTACTTGTCATGTTCTGTAGGTGCATTGTAGTGGGGTGTCTTTGTGCTCAGTTTTATAGAATGCAGTGTAATAAAGCTATTTTGAATTCTGTCTAGATCAATACACTTAAATAAAATGAACAGTCTTGTTAATCCCAGTTTTTTCTTAGTGCTGTTAAAATCTCAGTAAATTGGAACATGAATATCTACATCCAGCCTGAGCATAGAAAACTGATTGAGAACAAATATGGGAAGGGAGCTTTGGTCATTAGATCTGCCTTTGAGAGCCTGGATGGTATCAATCAAACTTCAGTGTTTTTGCTAGTAGGTGGTTGAAGAACTTGGGACGTGGAGTGGAGGAAGACCTTTAGACAGAGTTTGGTTCTATCAGTCTAGTAGCAGGAGACTTATGAATTGAAGATCCAATGGAAATGAGTCCTGGCAAGGGATTATAAATAGGGAAATGATCACCAAGGATAATGGGAATGAAGGTACTTATGAAGTATAACAACAGCTAATCAGGTTTTTTAAAAAAAATTAATTTTTTATTGGCTGCATTTGGTCTTTGTTGCTGTGCATGGGCTTATTCTAGTTGCGGTGAGCAAGGGCTGCTCTTCCCTGTGGGGCGCGTTTTTTCGTTGCGGTAGCTTCTCTTGTTGCAGAGCGTGGGTTCTAGGTGCACGGGCTTCAGTAGTTGTGGCACGTGGGGGCTCAGTAGTTGTGGCTGGCGGGCTCTAAAACATAGGCTCAGTAGTTATGGTTCTCGGGCTTAGTTGCTCTGCACATGTGGAATCTTCCCGGCCCAGGGAGAAAACCCATGTCCACTGCATTGGCTGGTGGATTCTTAACCACTGCACAACCTGGGAAGTCCTGCTAATCAGGTTTTTAATAGGGAAATTCATAACAGAAAATGGGCTTTCACAGGGAAAGAAAATAATGTTAACAGTGTATATCAGTCATGTAATATCATGACTTCAGGTATAATATTTCTAATATCCAGTGCCTACATCAGATGCTGCCTCCTTCACTGGCCTATCTTGAGTTTATAAGCAGAGGGAAATTTTCTGTCCTCTGAATTCCACCTTGTATTGGAATGCCTTATGTTTATTTTTGTTTCTTTCAATAGGGCGTTGTAATTTCCCTGCCTCCAGGGGCTGTTGTCCGATTTATTTTTGTGTCCCACATTCACAGACCTTAATATTTTACAAGATAGTTCCAAGGTGCCTTATTTGTTCATTAAATAAAAAGTGAACAAACAACGGTAGATGACTTGGCTCCTAACTTTTCTAGGATATTCGGAATTTACGGTTTGCTCATAAACCTGAGGGGCGAACAAGAAGATCTATATTTGAGAATCTAATGAAATATGCATTTCCTGTCTCTAATAACCTGGTAAGAGGTTTCCTATCTTTGAAAAATCTGTGTTATAATTATTGGTGTAGTGTAAAGAAACTTGTCTAGGGTATCTAGAATCTCTCTGTTTACAATCCCACTTTGCCAGATATATAGTTTAATTTAATCTATAGGACTAGTTTTTAAGGTATACAATGAAGAAGGTGGACTAGCTGATTTCTGAGGTCCATTCCTGCAGACTGACATTCTATC